>NC_042621.1:216743119-217468791 GCF_901001135.1 Rhinatrema bivittatum | reverse complement strand
GTTTGGTCAACTGGTAACAGAACCCACATGGGAGGGATGATACTGGACCTGGTCTTTACCAACAGAGACAGCATTTCTGATGTTGTAGTGGATGATCATCTAGTATGGTTCAGTATTAGGACACAAGAGATGAAGGTTCATTCTAAGGCGAGGATCCTAGACTTTTTCAAAATTGGGGAGTACGTCTAGAAGCCATTAGCGGAATGGGAAAATCTAGGGGAAATGGAAGGGAGGGCAAAAGGTATAAGAAGATATCATAAGGGCAACTAATCTTTTTGTTAGAAATGTAAATGGCGCCGGCCATTTACATTTCTACATTGCTCCTACCATGTGACAGAGGCCGGCCAATGGCACCGATAGCCCCTGTCACATAGTAAGGGCAAAGGGCCACCGGCACCATTTTGTTTACTGGCAGCTGACGGCCCGAGAGCGGGAGATCACGCCCAGGACCCCTGCTGGACCACCAGGGACTTTAGGCAAGTTTTGGGTCAGGAGGGTGGGGGATTGTCATTAATTAAATCTTAAGGGTTGGGGTGTTTGTTTTTTTTTCTGTTTGGGACAGCCGAAAACAAAATCGGCCCAAACCACGGGAAACAAAATTTACCGCGGCGGGCTGATAACAAAGGCCAAACTGAAAGGTTCGGCTGAATCATATCTCTATAAAACATAAATAAATTGTGTGCCTTGATATGGATCATAGAGTGACTGACTGGGTTAGAAACTGGCTGAGTGGGAGGTGACAAAGAGTGGGGTAAATGGAGGTTTCTCTGAGGAGAGGGTTGTTACTAGCGGTGTGCCTCAGGGATCTGATCTTGGATTGGTTCATTTCAACATTTTTGTAAGTGACATAATGGAAAGGTGGTTGGGAAAGATTTGTCTTTTTGCCAATGGTACCAAAATCTATAACAGGGTGGACAGCCAGGAAGGAGTAGAAAAGATGAGGAGGGATCTAGCAAAGCTCAAGGAATGTTCTAAGGTCTGGCAGCTGAGATTTAATGCTAAAAAATGCAGAGTAATGCATTTAGGATGCAAAAACCCAAGAGAAAGGTACAGTGTTGGAGGTGAAATTCTTCTAAGCACAAAGGAAGAGTGGGATCTGGTGGTAATTGTATCTGATGATCTTAACGTGGCCAAACAGGTGGATAAAACAATGTTAAAGCCAGAAAGATGCTTAGCTGCATAGGGAGAGGAATGGTCAGCAAAAAAAGGAGGTGATATTGCCCTTGGTGAGACCTCATTTGGAATACTGTGTTCAATTCTGGAGACCCCCACCTTCAAAAGGATATAAACAGGATGGAGTCGGTCCAGAGGGTGGTTACTAAAATGATCAGTGATCTTCATTCTAAAGCATATAGGGATAGGCTTAAACATCTAAACATGAATTCCCTAGACAAAAGGCGAGATAGGGGAGATATGATAGAGATATTCAAAGGTTTTCATGCACAGGAGGTAAGCCTTTTACAATGGAAATGAGGCTCTCTAGAATGTGGGGTCCTGAGATGAGGTTGAAAGGGGGTAGACTCAGAAGTAATCTTAGGAAATATTTCTTTACGGAGAGGGGAGTGGATGTGTGGAACAGCCTCCCAGTGGAAATGGTGGAGACAAAAATAGTAACTGAATTCAAGTAAGCATGGGATAAATACAGGGGCTCTCTAAGGAAGTGATGAGAATTATAATGCTAAATTAATTGGAAGCATGGGCAGACGGGGTGGGCCATACATTTTTTTTCCCCCTGCTGTCATGTTTCTATGTTTCTATTACATTTGAATGGTAGTAGATGAATTGGTCCTAGAGAAAAGTGAAGTCTTTGTTGGTCCTGGACCAACAAAAAAGTCAACTCCTTCAGGTGTAGTTGACTTGTAAATAGCTATGATGATTCTAGGATGAAATGACATCCGTCTTCAACAATGTACAGAAAGTTGAGGAGATTTTGAAAGATAAAGCTATCATTGTTACTCTGGTAATCATTATGAACTTTTCTTATTCTGTTTTCGCTTAACACATTGCAATAATTCAGAGACTATGACTGTTACTTGTGCTAGTTGGCAATACACACACTGTGTATAAAAGCAGACATAATTGATAACTATTCATTTGTTCCTTTTTATATGTGCTGGTTTTGAATGAATTTTATCAGCTCATAATTTCTTAATGCAACTCAGTAGGTGAATGATTGAGGTGAAAGTAGAGCACATGAATTTAAGGCTGTACAATGCTTTGGTGATTTATTTATTGATCACATTTATAAACTACCTTTCTGTGAATGCACAAGGCAGAATACAACCAATAATGCAAACACAAAATAAATCATAAAACAGTTCAAAATATAAAGCCAAGCAATAGAAAATACAGAATGACCAAACAGCATTCTAGAAAACCCAGACATCAGTTAAATAAATAGAACTAAGGATTACAGAATACAAAAACACTAGAAATAAATATGAGAACTAAAAATCCTGAAAAGATATAGTCAACGAATTGCCAAAAGCATCTTTTAAAAAGCCTGGTTTTAATTAAAAGTCTAAATGCCAAATAGTTTTTTTCCAGCCTAGTTTCTTTCGGAAGGGAGTTCTAGAGGATGGGAGCTCCACATGAGCAAGATTCAAAGAAAAGCTTCTTGAGCAGATCTCAGGGATCTAGCAGGAGCTGCTGAATTAGCAAGCTATTCTTTGCAGTCTCGTGCAGACCCCAGAGCATGGCTGTTACTGTCCTTGTTTTCTGTGCATATCTTCATGCAGTCAACAGAGTGTGTGACTCAACTGTGGAGGAAGCAATTCCTCCAGTGAGCGGCGGCCTTGGGGGCCACATTTTTTCTCAAGTTTCCCTTATGTATTGTTACCTATCAGAACAAGTTTATATTTTGTGACCCTTTGCACTTGGAAACTTTACTCGTTGATAAGAATGCTGTGATTACATTTTGCCCTGATACTTGTGGTTTTGGGGCACTGTGGCATAGATGGGATCTGGTGGCTTGCTCTAATTTAGGAGATTTTTAAAAGCCCGTTGTGCAACACAATGGGGAGATACATGCACAAGTCAGGCCAGCACGCCAAGCGGATTTTAAAAGCTGCCTAAATACTGCGTTCTTGCTGCTAGGTGCACAAATGAAAAGTTCCAAAAAAGGGGAGAGGAATGGGGATGGTTTAGGTGGGGCATGGGCGTTCCTGGATTTCACAGTGAAATTAGCGCGTAAATACTTAGGTGCACAGGCACGTGCTGGGGTCCCCTGCTGCGTAACTTTACTTCTTCTATGGATGATGTCTAGGTAGATCAGTGGGACTTTAAAGATCAGGGCTAACAACAGAGAAGATAGGCTATTAAACTGGGGGGGGGGGTTTGAAAGTCCTATCCTTTACCTGGGCAAACTGGGAATAAACTAGGAAAAATGGTAATGGCATCATAAGGACATAAGATATGCCATACTGGGTCAGACTAAGGGACCATCAAGCCAAATATCCTGTGTCCAACAATGGCCAGCCATGTCACAAGTACCTGGTAAGTACCCAAACATGAAATTAATAAATCCCAAGCTACTAATCTTTATTGATTAATAGCATTTTATGGACTTCTGCTCTAGGAACTTATCCAAACCTTTTTTAAACCCAGCTACACTAACTGCCATAAACACATCTTCTGGCAATGAATTCCAGGACTTAATTATGCGTAGAGTGAAAAATAATTAGCTCTGATTTGTTTTAAATGAGCTACTTGCTAACTTCATGGAGTGCCCCCTGTTCTTTGTATTATCTGAAAGAGTAAAAAAACTATTCACATTTATGCGTTCTAGTCCTTTCATGATTTTGTAGAACTCTATCATATCTCCCCCTCAGTCATCTCTTCTCCAAGCTGAACAGCCCTAATCTCTTTAGTCTTTCCTCATAGGGCAGCCGTTCCATCTCCTTTATCATTTTGGTCACCCTTCTCTGTATTTCAGTGCAACTATATCTTTTTTCAGATGCGGAGACCAGAACTGTACACAGTATTCAAGGTGAGGTCTCACCATGGAGCGATACAGAGGCATTATGACATCCACCATTTTATTCGCCATTCTCTTCCTAATAATTCCTAACATTCTGTTTGCTTTTTTGACCACCTTAGCACACTGAGCCAATAATTTCATATGTTATCCACTATGGTGCCTAAATCTCTTTCCTATGTGGTAACTACTAATGTGGAACCTAATATTGTGTAACCACAGCGATGGCTATTTTTCCCTGTATGCATCACCTTGCATTTGTCCACATTAAATTTTATCTGCCATTTGAACACCCAATCTTCCAGTCCCACAAGGTCCTCCTAAATTTTATCACAATCCACTTGAGATTTAACTTCTCTGCATAATTTTGTGTCACCTGCAAATTTAAGCACCTCACTTGTCGTGCCTCTTTCCAGATCATTTATAAATATATTAAAAAGCACTGGTCCTAGTACAGATCCCCAAGGCACTCCTCTGCTTACCTTTTTCCACTGTGAAAACAGACCATTTAATCCTACTCTCTGTTTCCTGTCTTTTAATCATCGGCACATGTCTACTAAAATCCAACTACTTACTTGATAGATGCAGCATTTGCATACATAGGCGAGCGTCCACTTAAAATTGTGCACACTTGCGCGTGGTCATCCTATTTTATTACATACGCACATATAAGTGTGTATATTTTAAAATGGCTGTGTCCCTGGGCGTGGGCTGACGAGTGCGCACACATTTGCACCCATGCACCAGTTTAATAGTTATTGACCCAGTCTTTAGTATTTTCTCTTTTTGTTTCCTTCTTCTTCTCCCCCTCCTTTTTTTCTTTTCCTTTTCTGATGTGGACTTGTTTTGACACTTGAATTGAATGTTTCTTTTTTTTTTTTTGTTTGTTTTCTGCTTGATGATTATATATCATTATTGCTTGGTGTTAATGTATTTGTTATTAATGATTTAAATGCCAATAAATCATACATTATAAACAATAAAACAAAGCACCATTTTCTGTAGTGCCAGTCAAGTTGCTGATTTTATTTGAAATCCTTTAAAGTGCATGGAAATTTGATTTTTTTTGTTAAAAATTCAATTTTATTTATTGCTTTTATAAACTGTCAATCTGTGGGGACAATTATAACGGTGTACAAAATTATAACAATAAACATTACAGTTGCAATATAAAAATGATAAAAAGGATAGAAGAATAAATAAAAACAAATAAAAGGGGGTATCATTTTTCCATTTTAGTCAGGGACCAAATGTTCCCAGTGGGATTTAGAGGCAGAACATTAAGCCTTTCATATTAATAGAAGAGGTGATTTTCAAAAGGATTTACACCTGTAAAACTGGATTTTACAGACATATGTTGTCTTTTGAAAATTGCTATGATATATACTGGGGTAGATTTTTAAAAAAAGCGCGTTCACGTACTTTTGTTGGCGCACCAGGTGCAAAAAAAGTACGCTGGATTTTATAAGATACGCGCGGCTGACGTGCACGGAGCAGGAGAGGGACCTTGGGGTGATAGTGTCTAATGATATGAAGTCTGCGAAACAATGCGACAAGGCGATAGCAAAAGCCAGAAGAATGCTGGGCTGCATAGAGAGAGGAATATCGAGTAAGAAAAGGGAAGTGATTATTCCCTTGTACAGGTCCTTGGTGAGGCCTCACCTGGAGTACTGTGTTCAGTTCTGGAGACCGTATCTACAAAAAGACAAAGACAAGATGGAAGCGGTACAGAGAAGGGCGACCAGGAAGGTGGAGGATCTTCATCGCATGACGTACGAGGAGAGATTGAAGAATCTAAATATGTACACCCTGGAGGAAAGGAGGAGCAGAGGTGATATGATACAGACTTTCAGATACTTGAAAGGTTTTAATGATCCAAAGGCAACAACAAACCTTTACCATAAGAAAAAAATCAGCAGAACCAGGGGTCACGATTTGAAGCTCCAGGGAGGAAGATTCAGAACCAATGTCAGGAAGTATTTCTTCACGGAGAGGGTGGTGGATGCCTGGAATGCCCTTCCGGAGGAAGTGGTGAAGACCAGAACTGTGAAGGACTTCAAAGGGGCGTGGGATAAACACTGTGGATCCATAAAGTCAAGAGGGCCGCCAATGAAGAGTGGGTGACTCGCCAGAATGATGGCTACTGCCTGGAGACAATACCCTTATTCAATAAACATACACATGGTTACTGTGACTCCAACATCACTCTAAGCTTCAACAGCAAGAGGAAATGTGGAAAAAAGGATTTGCACTCACAAAGACGGGAGTAGCTGGCTTGTTACGGCGGTTACTACCCCAAACCAAATATCCAAATTACTACCTCCACCTTCCTCTATTCCTGATGCCTTTCAACTAGCTTGATCACTCCATTCTTATACTTCACTTTCAATGCATATCCAGCATAGTTCTCTGCTTCAACAGCAGGGGAAAGAAAAACTGTTACTTCACACATCCAGCAGAGCTCTCTGCTTAAACGGCAGGGGAGAAGAAAAAAGGGTTCGCACTCACAAAGCGGGGAGTAGCTGGCTTGTTACGGCGGTTACTAGCCCAAACCAAATGTACCTGATACTTCACTCTCGACGCATATCCAGCATGGCTCTCTGCTTCAACGGCATGGGAGAAAGACTGATACATCACAAATTTCCAGCATAGCTCTCTGCTTCAACGGCAGGGGAAAAGAAAAACTGATACTTCACGCATATCCAGCATAACTTCAACGGCAGGGGAGAAGAAAAAAGGATTCACACTCACAAAGCGGGGAGTAGCTGGCTTGTTACGGCGGTTACTACCCCAAACCAAATGTGCCTGATACTTCACTTTCGATGCATATCCAGCATAGCTCTCTGCTTCAACGGCAGGGGAGAAGAAAAAAACTGATACCTCACGCATATCCAGCATAGCTCCCTGCTTCAACGGCAGGGGAGAAGATAAACAACCAATAAGGGCTGTATAACATAATCTGGGTAAAAACAAATAAGCATGGGTGTAGCTTGCTTATTGCGGCGGTTACTACCCCTACTACCTCTAACTAATCAAGCTAGATATTTCACTTGGATGCAGCTCCATCACCGCTCTCTACATTAATGGCGGGGGTGGAAGGGAATTAGAACCAAGAGCTAAGAGAAACAGATAAGTATGGGAGAAGAAATGAGGGAAGCTTGCTGGGCAGACTGGATGGGCCATTTGGTCTTCTTCTGCCGTCATTTCTATGTTTCTATGTTTCTATGTTAATCCTGGATCGGCACGCACAAGGCTGCCGATTTTGGGCAGCTGGCGCGCGCTGAGCCGTGCAGCCTGCCTCCATTCCCTCTGAGGCCGCTCCGAAATCGGAGCGGCCTCGGAGGGAACTTTATTTCGCCCTCCCCTCACCTTCCCCTCCCTTCCCCTACCTAACCCCCCCCTGGCCCTATCTAAACCCCCCCCACCTTTATCCATGGATTTATGCCTCCCGGAGGGAGACGTAAATCCACGCGCGCCAGCGGGCTGCTGGTGCGCCGAGACCCGACCCGGGGGCAGTTCCGGAGGGCACGGCCACACCCCCGGAACGCCCCGGGCCGAAACCACGCCCCCGAAACGCAGCATCCCGCCCCCGAAACGCCGGGTTGTTCGGCCCCGCCCCGACACACCCCCTTCAGAAAACACCGGGACCTACGCGCATCTCGGGGTTTTCGGAAGGGGGCGTGTCAGGGGCAGGGCCAAACGACGCAGCGTTTTGGGGGCGGGGTGCGGCATTTCGGGGGCGGGCCCGGGGGGCGTGGTTTCAGCCCGGGGCATTCCGGGGGCATGGCCGTGCCCTCCGGAACCGCCCCCGGGTCGGGTCTCGGCGCGCCAGCAGCCCGCTGGCGCGCGTGGATTTACATCTCCCTCCGGGAGGCATAAATCCATGGATAAAGGTGGGGGGGGGTTTAGATAGGGCCGGGGGGGGGGGGTGGGTTAGGTAGGGGAAGGGAGGGGAAGGTAAGGGGAGGGCGAAAGAAAGTTCCCTCCAAGGCCGCTCCGATTTCGGAGTGGCCTCGGAGGCAGGCTGCGCGGCTCGGCGCGCGCCGGCTGCCCAAAATCGGCAGCCTTGCGCGCGCCGATCCAGGATTTTATAAGATACGCGCGGCTACGCGCATATCTTATAAAATCCAGCGTACTTTTGTTGGCGCCTGGTGCTCCAACAAAAGTACGCGAACGCGCTTTTTTTAAAAATCTACCCCACAATTCCTTTGAAAATTACTTCCAATGCCATATAGTAAATGATCACAAAATTGGAACCACAAATATATGTGTACTGGGGTAACATAATCACATCAGAATTAAAGCCACAGTACTAAAAGTTACAATAACGCATATATAATGAGACCCTCATAATGTTGAGCCTTTCATACTCACTGCAATTCCATTTTATCAAACATTTAAGAATGCTAAGCGTTGTTACTGCTCATTGTATATAGTCACTAGGTATTTTTCCTTTCTTTTTATGTGCACATTACTCATGAATTCCAAACATTTAACAAAAAAATATTATTTTGAAAAAGAAGGCACTTAGCTTTAAATATATTCTAGAGAATGGAAAATCTTTCCCAAGCTTAAAAGTCCAGGCTTTTTCCCTTGTTAATACTTTACATTGGCTGCATATTCAAGGCCTGATATGTTGCATGTTTCGATTCTTCCTCAGGGGCATAGGGAATATCACTTCAATATCATATGAGAAAAACATGATTATCCATTTGTCATATATTTTAAGAATGTTAGCAGCATTCCACATACATTAGTTGTCCAAACGTAGCTGCATATAACGCTTCTAAATACTGCCCATCTCTTAAACCTTCTGTGACTTAATAATGTATCAAATGTGTTGTCAACTTTCTTATTATTTAAATAGTAATGGACCAATTATAAAATTCAAAGTCACTGATTCACCAATCATTGTAAATGAACAGATTACCAAATTAGCCTGACATATATTACATTCTACACCAGATTGTACCAATCAATGGTTTCATTGAATCCTTTGGGTGAAACAGTATCCAATTGAAAGATCCACTTCTGCTCTTTGTAATTCAAAAGCAAAGGTAAATCACCTCCTCAGCTGGATATTAAAATCAGCTCAATGACTAACCTGAGCAAAACGTCAAATTAGAGTTGAAGAGCGAGACAATGTCTAACAGTAGGAGCTTCTTCCTTTTTAATTGTGTACAGTCTTGAATCACTATACTTCCACCTTTATTGGGGGGTTTAATCATGATCTGCATATTAGGCATTAATTCTTTGAGTGCCACTCTATGGTAAGATTTCAAATTGAAAAAGTCTTCACAGATATTTTATCAATCTCATCAATATCTTTCAAAACTAGGTCTCAAAATGTCTAGATCAATGCATCTAAGGGAACCGGTGGCATCCATCTAGATTCCTATAGTTCTTGTGGTTCAGATTGCATTGGAAAAATTACTTTAATTGTAGAATCCTGATAAATCTGTAAATGGCAACCCTGCTTTGAAATGGATTATGTTGGAATGAAAGATAAACCCAAGTTTAACACTTCTTCTTGTGAGGATGTAAAGGGAACAGACAATAGATTTGTTACTGTAGATATTTACGAGTATGCGAACGTGTTTGAGGGCTCTCCCACATCGTATATGCCTGTCTGATTGGGTCCCTTTGATCTTTCTGATGGGACTTTTGCCAGGGCCACCGCACTCTGCGGCCTTTCCCTAAAAAAGTCCAGAACAGAAGAGATATGACGGGCAAACAGATCTACTTCAACCTGAGTCATCTGACTCATCTGAATCATTTGATAATCCATCCTCAGTATCATCGAAAGTAACCCTCTTACTCGGTAGGGTTCTTTCAATTTTTTCAACAATCAATATTCATTGGTAGTAGAATAGTCATCCTCATCCGTCTTCAAATTTATGATTTTCTGTTGTTTTAAAGGAGCCTTGAATCTATCTAATGACTCATGATATTGATTTAATTTTATCTCAAACACTTCAACATATAAAATAGTCTTTATTTGCTTGGACAGATCCTCAATTTGTATCAACATCTTATTTTCACATTTTTTGGTATAATCCACTATCAATAAAATCAAGCTGGTAGAACATTTATTAAGGATAGCAATCCATTTTTGTGTGATTGATCCTTTAAATAACGGTGACTTAACAATTCTTAACCCATGCGTTATTGTAACTTTTAGTACTGTAGCTTTAAATTTGATGTGATTATATAGTAAATGATTGCAGATAATGACCAAACTAGTCCATCCAGTCTGCCCAGTTGAAATTCGACCTCTTTGGTTAGATGCACATATAAATTCCCATATGCATTGCAATCCAACACCAGCTTTCCCCTCCCTTAGGTCTTTTACCTGATTTCTCAACCCTTTTCCTAACACTGTCCCCACTCCCTAAAATAATTCAACCGCTCCATGTTCATTGAAGTTTGGGTTTTAAACTTGTTTTGCTTCATGCAATGCTTCCCAGCCTTCTTGGAAGTCCAATGCTGATGTACCACTGCTATTTAGTGTAGTAACCACTGCCCTGTGCAGGTTTCCTCAATGCTTTCTTACAGGCCTGATGCAATTATACCACTGCTGGTTAGGGCTGTAACTGTGACTTTGTGCAGTTACCCCAGTGCTCAGTTACCATCTTCTTGTCACTAGGGCTCCTCCGAGTTTATTCTATTTATTTTTAATTACATTACTGTTTTTCCTTTCATCATCTCCTTCAAGAGGGCATTTAAGACATTCACCATCCTTTTTGTGAAGAAATATTTCCTGGCATTTTTCCTCAGTCTCCCCTCCCCCCATGCTTGATATCATGGCCCTCATATTACACATTCTCAGCCTCAGCCAGTAGACCAAGAAGGGACTGTCCTTGACTTTGCATTTGCTCTTCACAAAAAAGAGACTGATAAGTGCCACATAAGAGATATTTGCAGGTCCTATATTTGTATTTCATCTAAATGCTGCAGAGGTACTATGTATTTCAGTAGTCTTGTCTATCATAGAATTATGTGACATGCAAACTGCTCCTGCTGATACTACAGAATATATTATCTTCTTTATTTCACTGTCTCGTCCCGTCATTATTCTTTTCAGGATGTGCATTTCTATGATGACATCATGCATAGCTAGAAAAGAGATGAAGGAATGCTACCAAGCAATGTATGGACAGGACATCAAAAACATTTTGGGGTAGATTTTTAAAAAATGCGCGTTCGCGTACTTTTGTTGGCGCACCAGTCGCAAACAAAAGTACGCTGGATTTTAGTAGATACGCGCATAGCCGCGCGTATCTGCTAAAATCCAGGATCGGCGCGCGCAAGGCTGCCGATTTTGGGCAGCCGGCGTGCGCCGAGCCGCACAGCCTGCCTCCATTCCGAAATCGGAGCGGCCTCGGAGGGAACTTTCATTCGCCCTCCCCTCACCTTCCCCTCCCTTCCTCTACCTAACCCACCCCCCCGGCCCTATCTAAACCCCCCCTACCTTTGTCCACGGATTTACGCCTCCCGGAGGGAGACGTAAATCCACGCGCGCCAGCGGGCTGCTGGCGCGCCGAGACGCGACCCAGGGGCAGTTCCGGAGGGCGCGGCCACGCCCCCGGACCACCCCGGGCCGAAACCACGCCCCCGGGCCCGCCCCCAAAATGCCGCGTCGATCGGCCCCGCCCCTGACAAAACCCCCCAGGACTTACGCAAGTCCCGGGGCTCTGCGCACGCCGGCAGGCCTATGGAAAATAGGCGCGCCGGCGAGCAGGGCTTTTAAAATCCGCCCGACAGTCATATTTAAGGGAAAAACGAGAGGATTTTTTTTTCCCTAATGTGTTTGACACATTGGTTGATAAATCAGAGTAGAAGAGATTAATTCAAGGCACTTCAGCTTCACACACTCACACACTAGCTATTTTAAAGGGAAATGATACAGAGGGAAAAGAGTCAATATGGTAAGGGACAAAAAGGATGCAAGAAGGAGGTAGGTGTAGAAGATGAGTGTATTTGAGACAAGCTGCATGAGATTGAGAGCAGCAGTGTGTGAGTTCATCTCTGTATGTGCGTGAGATTGAGCTTGGCAGAGAGTGAGTGTGCACGTGTGGGTATGCATAAGATTGAGAACAGCAGAAAGGGAATATATGCGTGTGTGCGCATGAGATTGAGCCTGGCAGAGATGGAGTGTTTGTGTGCCTGAGACTGAACATGGGAGAGAGAGAGGAGAAAGTTTGTGCGCAACAACTCCCTACTCTCCCCATGTTTATCCATGACAATATCAGGGCATCTGGGAATCAAGTTCCCAGGTATGGAAAATAGGGGATTTAAAAAAAATTAATTGTAATTATTAGATTATTAGAACTATTTTATTGGTGTTTGGAAATGTTTTATGAATTTTTAATTATGGGAGAGAGAGAGAGGAGAAAGTTTGTGCGCAACAACTCCCTACTCTCCCCATGTTTATCCATGACAATATCAGGGCATCTGGAAATCAAGTTCCCAGGTATGGAAAATAGGGGATTTAAAAAAAATTAATTGTAATTATTAGATTATTAGAACTATTTTATTGATGTTTGGAAATGTTTTATGAATTTTTAATTATTAGATGTTTATTCATCAGCTGTTTTGAAATATTTATTCTTTTTATTAGTATGGTTTTACTATTATAATTGATATTTTATATTTTTTAATTTTATTGTTTGTTTTATGATGAATGGTGATATATCTGTTTTTCCATTGGTGCACTGCATACAGAGTCTTGCTTGTGGTGGTTTCCAATTCAGTGTTTGTCTGCATATTTCTGTTTACACTTTATGGTCTCTTTATTCTGTATTTGAGATAGTCTCTGTGTTCTGCAGGTATGACCAAGGTGAGCGATTCTGCTAGCTTGTTGTTTCTGTATAATGATCTGTAGTAGTTTGGCTTTTTCTGTTTTCCTAATAGAAGGGGTATTGGTATTCATGGGCCTGGTGTAATATTTTGCAGTGTTGTCTTGTCACAGGTAAGGTACTGGCAGTTAATGCTGTTTTAGTATGGTAGGTTTACAACCCCCTTGCATTTAACAGAGTCTCCCAGCTTGTGGTGTTGTATGTTTATGTTCAGGGTAAGTGCTCACTTTTTCACTTAGCCATAGGTGCCAAATGGCTTGGCTATGGCTCTGGGTGGGAGTGGGGTTTAGATGTCTCATCCCATCTCTAGTTACTATTTATTAGCACCAGTGGTATTCATGTGGAGGTGAAATACATTTTTACAGAAAGTTGCTACCATTCAGCTCGATCCAGTAAAGTTCAGTTGAAGATTTCTCGTCTGTAACGAGCTTGCTGCGCACAATTCGGACGCGTAAGGCAAACCAGCGATACAGTCTCCAATTTTGCGCATCCGTAGTGCTTCTTAAAACAGACGCGTAACCCTTCCCGCACCCGGCATGTAAATGAACGAATTAGCTGTATAATGAAGGAATTAGCTATTCCCCTCCGATACCGTAACGCGCGCTCAGGTTCTCTCATTAGTAACGCACTGTTTTGCCGCAGCCGTAACGTGTTAGTTTACCGCCTCCCCCTAGTAGGAGTTAGGACTGTGAGTCTAGTAATAAATCCATCGACACCGCTTAAGATACTCAAAAACAATAAAACACAATTTTAAAAAAAAGCGATACAGAGATGATCGAGAAAATGTAATGATGTGGGACACATAAAACCTGTCAGAAGAAAAAATAAAAATTTTTAAATACCTGTCGGAGGGCCGCGTGGGTCCAGGCAGCCGACGTGGGTCCAGGCGGCGGGAGCCGGGTGGTCGCGTGTTAAATCTAGGCCGCGGGCGGGTGGGCGCCTGTTCCGGGCGGCGGCGGCAGCGGCGGCGGGGGGACACGCGTTAGTTCGAGATGGCCGGCGGGCGGTCGCGTGTTAAATCTAGGCCGGGTCCGCACAGGCGCGCATTCACTGCCGGTGGGGGCTGCCGGGAGAGGCAGCCCCCACCGGCAGTGAATGAATGAATGCGCGCCTGTGCGACCCCTGCGATTGGGCGCTCAAGGCGTGACGTCACGGCATGTGACTGCCTTGAGCGCCGAATCGCAGGGGTCGCACAGGCGCGCATTCATTCACTGCCGGTGGGGGCTGCCGGGAGAGGCAGCCCCCACCGGCAGTGAATGAATTCATTCATCCAGGCGGAGGAGCCGGCTGCTTTCGCCACCGGCTCCTCCGCCTGGATGAATGAATGCGCGCCTGTGCGACCCCTGCGATTCGGCGCTCAAGGCGTGACGTCACGGCATGTGACTGCCTTGAGCGCCGAATCGCAGGGGTCGCACAGGCGCGCATTCATTCACTGCCGGTGGGGGCTGCCGGGAGAGGCAGCCCCCACCGGCAGTGAATGAATTCATTCATCCAGGCGGAGGAGCCGGCTGCTTTCGCCACCGGCTCCTCCGCCTGGATGAATGAATTCATTCACTGCCGGGAGAGGCAGCCCCCACCGGCAGTGAATGCGCGCCTGTGCGGACCCGGCCTAGATTTAACACGCGACCACCCGCCGGCCGTCTCGAACTAACGCGTGTCCCCCCGCCGCCGCTGCCGCCGCCCGGAACAGGCGCCCACCCGCCCGCAGCCTAGATTTAACACACGACCACCCGGCTCCCGCCGCCGCCGGCCGCCTGGACCCACACGGCCGTCTGAAACTAACACGCGTCCACCCCCCGCCGCCCGGAACAGGCGCCCACCCGCCCGCGGCCTAGATTTAACACGCGACCACCGGCCCCCCCCGGATCCCGCCGGCCGCCTGGACAGGTATTTAAAAATTTTGATTTTTACACTTCCTGGTACCTGTCATTTCAAATGTCATTTGAAATGACAGGTACCAGCGCACCCTGGTTACTGTATAGGCGCTGTATTAAGCGCCTATACAGTAAAATGGGTTACGCGGCCATAACCCTTCCCTACCGCTTTAAAGCCGCGGCATGCATTTGCATGCGATTAGAGGAGAGTATCGGGGAGTTAGTGAAGAGAACTGTGCGTGCGGGGAGGAAGGGTGCGCCTGACACTACCGCACTGTTTCTACCGCGGCCTTACTGGATCGACCTGATTGTAATTTTAACAAATCTACTCTGTATGTAAGTAACTAGTGCACTTTAGCACTACCTGACATTTTACATTTGCTGCTGATTATTTAGTGCTTCAAGATGTATGCAGCACTGTTCAATCACATATAAAAGTAGTCCCTTTTCTTTGGACCTTATCAAATTACAAGCTGGTTAAGATACACAGGAAAGACACATAAGAGAAACTTTGTTTATTACAGAAATAGTTAAATCAGGAAGGCCATGATCAGGGAGAATCAGGGATTGCAGTTTAAATGCAGCCACAAAAAAAAAGAAGGGGAATATCCTTAGATTTGGAGGGGTGTGTGTGTGTGTGTGTGTGGGGTGGGGTGGGGTGGGGGGTGTTATGTGTTGAAATGTGTTAGCTGGTTTGAAAATAGCCTTGAAGGGCAAGGGTTGGAATTCTTATCCCCAGCTAAGCAGAGACGGAAGAAATGGGGGAGAGGGGCAGAGCTTGGTGATTAGTAAGAGAAGCCCTGGGGGAGAGTAGTGATGGTTGACTGAGAAAAACAAAATTCTGAGGTTGCAGAGCAGCGGACAGGGCAGAAGTGAAGATGGCAAGGGAGAGGTATGTGTGTGGTTGTGTATGTGTGTAAAGATAGGATAAGTGGGATTAATGTTAGGGTTGGCTTGCTGCAGGACAAGAGACTGGCAAGGGTTAGAATCAGGAAGAGGAAGTATTAGGAAGTGAAGGAAGAAGGAATAGTGTTGATCTAGAGAGATCCTAAATCCCTTGTAATCTTTCAGAATCGAGGCTGGGAATTACTGCGTTAAATTATCTGCCCTGTAAAAGACTATATAAAGAAAACTGTAACTTAGAAATTGTTAAGGACATGGGGTCCATTTTATGAGGTCTTGTTCCTGGCCCTTCCCAGTGAACATTAAATAGAAATATTTGTTAAGCAATTCACTTTCTCCTCATCACCATCCACATATTCCTCCCCTTCACTTCAGAGTCTTGCAGTGCCACCTTTGCACTTCCTTCTATCACTAATATATTTTTTAAAAAGTCCCCCTATTTTACTGTATTTGCTATTTTCTTCATTTTACCTGGAAAAAGAACTGACTACTGTGATTAGGAGTTTGGGTGTCACAGGGAGGGAGAATGAGCATATTAGAAAAGGCCTGGGTGGAATTCCTTTGATACCTGCCTGGTGCAGGGAAGAAGGTACGGCATAAGGTTAAAATCATCAGATACTGCACTGCCTGCAGGGCTGGTGGATTATCAAGGTAAAGAAGTCTTAACAAAATCCCTTATCTCATTAACTGCGTCTTCATGGTGTTCTTTGAAACCCTCATGTACAGGAGAAAACACATGAAAAGCCTTCCTTCCTCCCCTACCTCTTTTCCAAGGGATGTTTGTCATGTTCTAGACTGATGAAGTTACATCAGAAGATGACTGAACTCTGTGGCAATATCATCTCCCGCGTGCAGTGCTACTGCTCCACTGATTCTGAATTTTGAATGCAGAGAGCGTGCATTAAGAACTTTGAGGATCCATAGTTCAATATTTAACGTCTTTAAAATATGGAAATTGTTGCAAATTTCAAACAATGAACTAGAATTAATTAGCATGGATTATCCTTTGTTCAGGAAAACAATATGCATGTTACAGAAAATGGAGCATTATAATTCTTCAATATCTAAATAAATATAAATATGTAAATATAATTCTCAGTCTCACACAGTACATCTGATTTAGGAATGAACAACATAAAAATGTCTTCTTGGTGCCAATTTCACTTCTCTCCTTAGACCCTTATTCAGTATTTTAATAACATGTTATTGTTAAAAACTGAGGTCTCTGTTGGAATGTCTTTTGTACTCTTAGGGGTAGATTTTCAAAGGGTTATGCGCTTAACTCCGAAAACCTGCTCCTGCGCGCGCTGAGCCTATTTTGCATAGGTGCGGCGGTGCGCACAAGCCCCGGGACACGCGTGTGTCCCAGGGCTTTGAAAAAGGGGCGCGGTCGTGGGCGGGGCACAGGTCTGGGGGCAGTCCATGGGCAGGCCCGAGGCCTCTGGCATAGTAATTGTGCTGGGGGATGGCGTGCCAGCAGCTGGTCGGCTCGCGCAAGTTACGCCTGCCAGAGGCAGGCGTAGCTATTGAAAACAAGGTAGGGGGGATTTAGATAGGGCTGGGGGTGGGTTAGATAGGGGAAGGTGGGGGGAGTAGAAGGAAAGTTCCCTCTGAGGCTGCACTGATTTCGGAGCGGCCTTGGAGGGAATGGGAAAAGCCTTCGGGGCTCCCCTAGGGCTCGGCGCACGCAAGGTGCACATGTGTGCACCCCCTTGCGCGTGCCGACCCCGGATTTTATAACCATGCGCACGGCAGCGCACATGTTATAAAATCGGGTGGACATTTGTGCGCGCCGGGTTAGAAAATCTGCCCCTTAGAGCTTTAAATGCTGTAGAAAGTGTTACTCGGAAAAGCATCTTGGTTCACTTTTCTCAGTCAATTACATTTTCACCATTAAAACAGATATGGTTTCTTGTCTCTGAATTGAAAGTACACTGAACCCATTTGTGAAAGATGTTCCTAATCACTATCCTTGCAAGGTCTGGAGTCTGACTACAGCTGGTGAGAAACAGAAACAAATTTAAATGTTAGCTTGGAACAGTGACAAATGCCTCTCCCTAGAGCATTACCACTAGTATATTACTCTATGAGCATTGTTTAATAGAGATTTTGTTCCATAGGCATAGAACGAGAAAAAGTCCTTTTTGAATAAGGTGCTATCATGTAGGATGTTGGCTCTACCTCAGATCATGATGACTGCGTGACTATTTTACATTCATAATCTAGCATAATGCATGAAATATCTATTTGCCAGGCTGCTAAATATTGAACAAGTCAGCGAAGCTCACCCACAAAGTTCTCTGTGGTTTAGGAGAGAAAATATCTCTGAATTTGCTACCTCTTGCAACATTTGCTATGTTTTCTTTTTCACTAAAGTTGGTGCTGACATCCTCTAATATTCCTTTAGCAGAAGAACAATTCTGCAACTTCAGGAGGCAATTATGAACAGAATTATTTGGTTCTATTTAATGCTGTTCATCTGACAAGAATTCAGACCCACAATTTACAAATCTAAGAAGTCAGAAAGTGAAATGCACCTACTTCCACAGCCTACATAAATGTTTCCAGCGATATGAATGGAGATAGAACAATATTACCATTCACAGATTCCACCTGGATTAGTTGGGACACAGGGATAAAAGCTCATCTTGGTCAAGGTCATATTGTGTTATGTTATTATAGTTGTTATATGTTGTGGATTACATTTTTGCTGTTGTTTGTTGCTGTGGGCCTCCTTTTGATATGGCAACTTATCAGTATGAATAATCAATCAAGAAATAAATAAACAAACAAACATTAAAAACCAATAGTAGGGGAAATCTCAAATCATATTATAGTAGAAAGGAGATTTCTTGTTTTGTAGTTCAAAACTCTACCCAATGTGACATATCTTCTTCTGAAGCATGTCAGTTGGCATATTGACATGGCCAGGTTCTAGCCCAAGTCACATGCCAGAGGCTATGTGGTGGGCCTGAGGGCTTGGAGAGAACATTTAGTAATTCCAGGAAGGGAGATAGTCTTCTGAGGTGTTGCTGCTATAGCTCTTAGTCATCCAATCATTCACTCACTCGTGCAATCATCCTATAATCTCATTTTCTTTCTGTCGTTTTCTCCATTTTTTTTTGTCTTCCCTTAACAAAATTATAGGAGAACGAGTGACAGAAAGCAGCTACTTAGCTGTTCCTGGAAATTCAATTGCATGATGATCTTTTGGGAAGTTATGCAAACCCATCTTGAATAATTTCTTCTTTGTTTAATGCTTGTGTTGCTGTCTGATTAAAATAAATGAGCTAACAAATTTGTTAAGTAAACGGAAGGGCTGATACCGTGCACCCTGTATTGCTGAAAGAGCTTGGTTTTGATTTTAGAATGTGTAAAACAAATAATAACAGCAATAATGCCCGATTTCCACAGCGAGCTCCCGTCTAGCAGTGCTGCATAAATTCTCCAACAGATCCTGGATTGCATTAACTTTATTGGCTATTTTTTTTTACATTGAACTCACCAGAAGTCACTTTTGCAATTCAATACATTCAACCAGTGGAATTCACAAAGGGGGCAATTCAGAATTTCAGATTTTTTCAATGACCAATATGTACCACATACTGGATCCCTTTTTCACTAGAAAAACTAAATTGGCCAATGCAAGTGAAAATATGCAAGGTATGGGGCTAAGGCCCTTAAAAAAAGTTATTTGAATTTCAAGGTTTTCATAAAACATGCACAATCATTAAGAACTGCAGCAGATGCTCAAATTCAGGTGCTCTGAATTCCATGATCATTAAAAGGTAGATAATCAAACTATTTGTGGTCTTCCAAAACCTCACAGGTAATTTTAACCTCACAGGGATTTTAACCTGCAACAGTATGTGCATACTTTTGGTTTCATTATTGCCCCCTGAAAAATTAGCTGCAGAGAATTGCACCGGCTTTCTTTAAGGGTCATTGGTCTGTCAGAAACAACGCATGCGGTTTGGATTATACAAAACTGCATATGTTATTCCATCCCTACACTCTCCCTGCTCCCGGGAATGCATCTTAACCATGTGGGCAATGATCAAAGCCTCCCAGGGGCAGATTGGCCTATCGGGGGCTTCGGACATGTCCTGGTGGGCAGCTCGGCCCAACCATGTGGTTGGTGTTGGTCACAGCGGCCCCATGCCCGCGCAGCTGCTGTGCACAGTACCAACCCGCAGCAGCTTTTGTCTCCTCTCAAGGGCTGCCTTAGCGTTGTGTGCAATGGCCGCGTGCTCGGTGGGGTCTCTCCTCTCCCCAAGCAGCACCGCGACGGCGGGAAACAGTCTGGCCGCTTCCCCTCGCATCCTGTTCTCTCGCTCTCTCTCGCACTGTTCCTTGCCGGCGGGATGAAGAAAACAGCTGCTGGCCGCCAGTGGAGACAAAAAAAAAAAAAGGAGCTGCTCGGCTGAGCACCGCCGCTGGTGCTCAGGCCAGCGAGTCCAAAGACCGAAGCTGCAGGCTGCTACCTGAGTCCAGGCCGTGAAAACAGCCGTGGGCCCTTGGCAGAGCCAGAAAAAAGGAGCTGCATATGAGTGAGTCAGATACCCACAACGGGCCGGTTTTGAAAAAAATCCCCTGGGCAGACATTTTCCATCCGCCCCTGAAGCCTCCCTTTCCCCTGGTAAAAAGTTTTTTTTATCTGCAGAAATGGTTTTCACTATTGTCCTCTGATTTGATAAACATTTCCTAAATTTCAGTTTTCATGTAACGTATTTCAGTGTAGAAAAGCTCCCATTATAATAAATGCAACTCTTGTACTGTGACATCGATGTGCAGCTTAAGGCTAATAGGCTGTCTCTGTGAGCACCTTTTAATGTGGTTTATTTTTTTGTTTCAAAGTCCAATTATATACTCATAAAGAACCTAATTTATAATTTAATTACATCGTAATACACAGAAAAGTGGTTACATTTATTTATTTATTCATTTTATTTATAAAATTTATAGTTTGCTGAGCCACAGGTTTCAGTGGATAACAATTTAACATACATAATAACTAAACCATAAATGAGACATAAACAATAACATTTAAAACAATCTTGCAAATAAAATTGACAACAAGACATAGCATAATAAAAATACAGCTACTTTCAACAGCCCAGGCCTGCATTAACACTGCCGACATACAGCCAGCTCTGACTATAGGTGTCCAGATCCTTAAACATCCCTATAAAGAGCAGCACAAATAGATTTTCTAAAGAAAACTAGTACAAGTCTGTAAGCACCTCTTAAGTACAAGTCTCACATTTGCAAGCAGTAACACTGACAAACCTTACAACCAGTTATGTACCTTGCTTTCATAATATGTGTATATTCTTTAGGTTTATAGCAGGTCTCTTCTTATGCTTTCATTTTCCTTCTCTGCTGATTTGATTCCTGATCCTTTACTTTGAAACCTACTGAGAGTCTGACCTAGCACTGCTTTAGCACCAAGAAAGTTAAAGGGGGGATTTGGATTGAGCCCACCACATACTTCATGACCGTTTCCATAATTTATATTCTGTTTTCTATCCTTGCACAGTGATAGTCTTCTGGCAAGGGGCATGGACCGCTGCAGTTCCCTTTGGAGTCTAGTCTACGTGTGCTGTTAGGGTAATAGGCACAGTCAGCTTTGCTGTTAGCAGTGCGGTTGGTTATATACTCCCAGATCTGACACTCCTGAGGAACAGGACAAAGGACTGAAACGTGACCTTGGATCTCTTATATATTAGTGCAGCGATTCTTAACCAGTGTGTCGCCAAGCACCGGCAGGTGTGTTACGGCTCCCGATGTCCCACTGCTCCACTTGTGCTTCCCTTCTCCCCAGGGGCGGACTGGCCAATGCAGTTGGCAGGGGATTGCCGCTGCTGGAGGCCAGGCTGGCGGTGGCTGAAGAGCAGAGAGACCCTGTGCGCCGCCGCTGGAGGCCAGGCTGGCGGGGCCGAAGAGCGTAGAGATGCTGCGTGCCGCCGGTGGAGCCCAGGCCGGCAGCGGCTGGAGAGACAATGTGTGCCGCCAGAGGTCAGGCTGGCGGTGGCTGGTAAATGGAGGCCAGGCATATTGGGCCAAACAATGAGAAGAGGCTCCATGTAAACTTGTGTGTGTATGAGTGGTAGTTTTGTGTGTCGGTGGTAGAATGGATGCCTAGGTGCGTGAGTGAGAGCTTATGTGTGTGTGGTACAATGGGTGCGTGAGTTGCATCTTTGTGTGTGTGTGGTGGAATGGGTGCCTGGGTGCATGAGTGGCATCTTTGTGTGTGGTAGAATGGGCGCAAGAGCATTTGTGTGTGATTGAGAGCTTGTATGTAAGTGAGACAGCATATGTGTGATTGAGAGAGAGACTGGTCAGAGGTGATGTGTTTCTGTGAGAGAGAGACAGACTGGTCAGGAAGATGCAAGGTAATGCATATAGGGAAAAATAACCCATGCTATAGTTACACAATGTTAGGTTCCATATTAGGTGCTACCACCCAAGAAAGAGATCTAGGCGTCATAGTGGATAACACATTGAAATCGTCGGTTCAGTGTGCTGCGGCAGTCAAAAAAGCAAACGAATGTTGGGAATTATTAGAAAGGGAATGGTGAATAAAACGGAAAATGTCATAATGCCTCTGTATCGCTACATGGTGAGACCGCACCTTGAATACTGTGTACAATTCTGGTCGCCGCATCTCAAAAAAGATTTAATTGCGATGGGAGAAGGTACAGAGAAGGGCAACCAAAATGATAAGGGGAATGGAACAGCTCCCCTATGAGGAAAGACTAAAGAGGTTAGGACTTTTCAGCTTGAAGGGAGGTGACCAGTGTGTGTGTGAGAAAGAGAGACTAGTTAGGGAGGTTACTGGTCTGAGTGAAACAGAGCTTGTGTGTGAGTGACTGGTTGTGGGCGCTAAGGAAGAGGACCGTGAGTACAGAGCTTCAGCAGCCACTGCTGCTTCTGGTGAGTGCTATTGGCCTGCATGGGAAAGGAGTAGGAGAGTTGCTGGAGAGGTTAAGAAAAGGTGGCTTTTAAAGTTTATTTTTCTTGATTGACTGCCATTTTAATTATTGGGTATTATGTGATGTGTCTGCTGTTTTGAAATATTTTATTGATATTTGAACAATTTTTAATAATTTTTATGAGTTTTTTAATTGTTGGATGTTATTCTGTTCATCAGCTGTTTTGTAACATTTATTAGTATAGTTTTACAATTATTTCCAAGTGGGGATCTATAGCAGCTTGGCTTGCTCTGTTTTCCTAATAGGAGGTGTATTAGTGTTTAGGGTTAAATATTTGTAGTGTTGCCTTTTCATAGATAGGATTGTTACTGTTTGAGTGTGTTCCATAATACAGGGTTAACTTTGTGCGGGTTAGTTTATGTGCATTATTATGTTAGGTGCTATATTTCTCTTTCCATTTCTCCAGGTTTGCACTGCATGCAGAGTGGCTGTTTTGGTTTTCCATTCCAGTTTCTGTCTCCATATTTATAATTTGTGGTCTTTCTGTACTTGGTGAAGGTAGGTTCTGGGTGTGTGACCGAGGTGAGATATTTTACTAGCATGTAGGCATTTGTATCACTCTTATTTGTTGTGTTTTCTCAATAGGACATGCATTAGTGGTAAATTACTGTCTTTTCATAAGGAGGGGTATTGTGCCTGCCAGTAAAGAGAGTTTGTTTTGCTTTTACTGAGATGTCATCAGAACCAGAATATATATTTTTTTGGATGGTGAGTTATACGGGTAATGCCCTAGTTCTGCTCTGTATCCATTGTTGGGGGTCGAGGGGGTTCCTGAGGATGTAGAATGTATATTTACATTTTGCCCCATGACGGTCACATGCTCAGTGTGTCACGCATGTGAGAACCATCTGTCAAGTGTGTCCTGGCCAAAAAAAAGATTGAAAACCACAGTATTAGTGCATACAATGCTGTTGCTATGCTACTACAGCAACTTTGGTTATTTTTTGTCATGTTTCTGACAAAATAGCCACTCATTTCAAAACAAAAGTTATTAACATTTCTACAGAATTCTCACAATTACCTTATCCAACACACACCAATAAGGCCTGGATTGGCCACTGTTGGAAACAGGATGCTGGGCTTGATGGACCCTTGGTCTGACCCAGTATGGCTTTCTTATGTTCTTAACCCAGTTATCAATGGTTAGAATTTATACCTATCTCTGAAAATACTATTCAAACCATTATTAAAAAACAAAATCCTTCTAACTCTCCTGAAAAACCCTGTTCTGGAGCTTTCTTTAAAGCATTAGGTCCCCATGCTAGTACTTTTCTCAGTTTACTAGTAAATCAATCATTAGAAACAGGACAATTTCCACATAGCTTGAAAAAAACCTCTATTCTACCCATCATTAAGTTCAAAACAAAAGATGCAACTGATCTCAACAACTTCAGACCCATTGCTACTTTAACCTCACTAGCCAAACTCATTGATTCAGTAGTCTTATGCCAACTCTCAGATTTTCTATCAGAAAATAACATCCTCCAGATCAATCAATACGGCCTCCGAAAGGGACATTCCACTGAAACTCTCCTACTAGCTTCCTTCGATACTTTATTCCGTGCCTTTGACTCTTATACTGACTATTTCATAGTCTTTCTTGTCATTTCAGCAGCATTCAACATGGTTGATCATCAAATACTCATCTCAGGTCTTAAATCCATAGGTATTACAGGGACAGTTCTAAACTGGTTCTCATCTTTTCTAACAGGTCACTTTCAACAAGTCAATATAAATCATCACTCTTCTGATTCGTACACAATCCCGTAAGGAGTGCCTCAGGGTTCATCATTATCTCCCATACTTTTCAACATCCATCTACTCCCCTTATGTCATATTCTATCATCTTTAAATTTCCAATTCAAAATCTATGCAGACGACATCCAGTTTATAGTTCCATATAATACATCTTGGTCCGCCACTTTATCTATGGTTTCCCTTTATCTATCTACTATTAATTCATGGCTCTCTCACAATCGTTTAAAATTGAACCCGTCAAAAAACTGAGATTGTTCATCTAACTTCTATTTCAGATTCTTCAATTGGTCCACCTTCACATCTGGTAACAAACGGTGTTTCGATTCCAATATCGCACTAAGCCACAAATCTAGGAGTCATCATAAACACAGATTTAACAATGAAATAACACATTTCTTCGGTAACTAGAAAATCATTTTACAAATTACAACTTTTAAAACGCCTCCGTTCTTTACTTTTTCATCATGATTTCCAAACTATTTTACAGTCGCTTATTTTTTCTGGCCTGGATTATTGTAACGCTCTTTACTTAGGTTTACCTGATTACACAATTCATTCATTACAACTAGTTCAAAACGCTGCAGCTCGTATCTTATCCGGTATCTCTCTCAGGAATCACATTACACCGACTCTGCAATCCCTTCATTGGCTACCTATAAAATTTAGGATACAATATAAAGTACTCACTATTATTCACAGCTTAATATTTATTTTATTTATTTATTTAACATTTTTCTATACCGACCTTCATGGTTAAATACCATATCAGGACGGTTTACATCGAACAGGGATAAAAAAAAAAAAAAATAAAAAATAATATACAACTCTTCCTCTACCTGGCTTTGTTCCATGCTCCGTATTTAGAAACCTGTTCGACATTCAAGGTCTCTAACACAAAATCTATTAGACATTCCATCACCACGATTAGCAAGATTAGATATTACCAGAAGGAGAGCGTTTTCAGTAGCAGGACCCTCCCTTTGGAATTCACTACCAAATCCACTCCGCTTACTATCAAACCCGTTACATTTTAAAAAATCTCTAAAAACATACCTGTTTCAAATAGCTTTCAATATTCCCTCAAACACACAGTAATAATTAAGCAACATTACCTTCCCTCCCCTTAGTACATTTCCCCCTCCCCTGCTTTTTTATAATATCATATAATTATTTACCCCTCCCTTTTTCCCCCTATCTTTAGGGTAATTGAATGGCACAAGTCTTTCTTCTCTTTTTAAGAGTAGTTTAATTTTGTAAAAATTTGTTTACTTTGATTGTTTATTATACCGATTTTGTGTAATTTTTATTCTTTTTTTATTTTATTTTATTTTAATATTATTCTTGTGAACCATTTTGATAAAATTTCAGTTTGTAAAAACGGTATATAAATACTTTTAAATAAATAAAATAAATAAATAAATGCTCACATAGAAAATCTGTCAGCAATAATTGAGAAGGCAGAGTGGGTACATAGTTAAAATTTCATCTGTGGAAGAAGAGTGGTTGATTAATGGTCAGTTACTATGTTGGGTTGAATTACAGAGTAAGAGGTTAATTGAAGTCTTTCTTTTCTTTTTTTTCTTAATTCACCAACTTCCTCAGGTAAACAAGTAGATCAGCTGCCTCAGTGTTTGCAAGAGGCAAAAGAAGCACCTGATGGGATAAGTTTTGAAGAGTTGAAGATTTTAGAGGCTTTTTGGTGCTGTGTACCTGGCTGATGCATTAAGTGGCAGTTAATTGGTAATGAACACTACTGCAATACAGGATTTAGGGCACCTTCTGTGCAAACTATTCTCACCACTTCTGTTTTTATGTACAACATGGATTTCTACTAATATGGATTACCACAAGTGCTTCGAGGTAGAAAAGCTGAATGTACTGGATATGGAAAACATCTTTTATTGAAATCAACACCGTGTGAGGATTAGACTACCACTATTCACTGAGTGCCTGTTTCAAAATGACTCATCTCTCTTGATCATTTATCATTTTTCCAGCTATATCCCACTCAGCTTTTGGGCAGCTATCTATATGGAGACACATAAGAACATAAGCACATAAGAAGTTGCCATACTGGGTCAGACCAAGGATTCATCAAGCCCAGTATCCTGTTTCCAACAGTGGCCAATCCAAGTCACAAGTACTTGGCAAGTACCCAAATATTAAATAGATCCCAAGGTACTAATGCTGGTAACAAGCAGTAGTTAGTCCTTATTGATTAATAGCAGTTTATAGGCTTCTCCTCCAGGAGCTTATCAACTCCTATACCAACTACCTTAACCAGATCCTCTGGCAATGAATTCCAGACCTTAATTGTGCAATGAGTGAAAAAGAATTTTCTCCAATTTGTTTTAAATATGCTGCTTGCTAATGTCATGGAAAGCCCCCTAGTCTTTCTATTATCTGAAGGAGTAAATAACCAATTCACATTTGCGCACTCAAGTCCTTTCATGATTTTGTAGACCTCTATAATATCCCCCCTCAGCTGTCTCTCTCCAAGCTGAAAAGTCCTAAGCTCTTTAGTCTTTCCTCATAGGGGAGCTGTTCCATCCCCTTTATCATTTTGGTTGCCCTTCTCTGTACTTTCTCCAGTGCAACTATATCTTTTTTGAGATGCGGTGACCAAAATTGCACACAGTATTCAAGATGCGGTTTCACCATGGAGCGATACAGAGGCATTATGACATCCACCATTTTATTTGCCATTTCCTTCCTAATAATTACTAACATTCTGTTTGCTTTTTTGATTGCCACAGCACACTGAGATGACGATATCAATGTATTAACCACTATGATGCCTAGATACCTTACCTGGATGGTAGCTCATAATATGGAATCTAACATTGTGTAACTCAGCAGAGGTTATTTTTCCCTATATGCATCACACAGTACCTTCATCATGGCATTTAGATTTAAGCCTGGTCTAAAATCTAAGTTAAAGATACATCTGGAGTATCAGTTACTAGGTGCTGGGTCCTCATATAGATAGTGGGATATAAAACTTTTATATATCAAGTCAAATTTAAGAACAAAAATTAAACTCTTCCAAAATGGCTGAGTGCATTTCATTTTAGAGTTTTAAACTGTGCTGAAAATTAGTTTTTTTTATGGAAACTGGTTGTGTACAGTTTTAAAACTGTGCTATGAATTGTGCTCCAGCTTCTTATTTAATCTGAAACAGGTTTTTTAAGGCATTGTAAACAATGCTACTTGAGAATCCAGCTCCTCCTATTCCTCGGGCAAGTTGGAACTAGGGTCACTGCAGAGGCAGTGTTTACAGCTCCCAGAACCGGGGGAGGGAGTTCCAGTCATCGCACAACAGATGCCTGCTGGCATGCCATGATCGGTAGCCTGAGATGGTGTGTGGCCCCCAGCTAAGCACTGTTGCTGCAAAGATTAGGATATAGAAGGAGGCTGGACTATAGAAGGAAAACAAAAGAATAGTAAATAATAAAAAAAAATGTATTTATACATCAAAAAATTAGACAGCTTTTATATAGCTGTCACAGATGTGAGCCCTTGGGCTGTGGCGTGATTGACACAGCCTAGTAGGCGAACCTGTTAGACGAGTGCCGACAGCTGGCAGATATGCTTTAAAGTGGGACCTTCACCTATTCCAGGGGGCCAGCAGGACTTAGGTGAGAGTCCCTGAGGGCTGTCTAGAGAGAGAGAGTCCAGAGATGGGCTATGGTCAGGGCAGGCAGCAAGCAGACAACGGGTTCAGGCCGAGGGTCGAAGCAGACAGCAAACAAGGAGTAGTTGGGGGTCCGTAGTAGATGTCAGTATCAGGCAGTAGGCAAGGGAAGGACAAGGCTGGGAGCAGGAACGAGGCAAGGCTGGAGTAAACTGGGCTGGAACAAGGATGGATCAGGAATTAGCAATACACATTGCAGAGCTGCAGGAGGACCTGTTGCTCAGACAAGGATTTGGAATACGGCTGGGGTTCAAATCCCAGCTGCTCCTATGTCATCAGAGGGTGCCTCCAGGGCTTTTCCCATTGCAGAGCCTTGAATAGTGGGAGCGCTCCAAGTGCATGCGTGCCTAGAGGAAGCCATGGAGGAGATGACATGGCGATGTCCTTGTTGCGTGCAGCTGGTGGTGTCATACAGAGAGTTTGGCCGAGTGTGGGACATCCTGTGGCTGGCCAAAAACCTTAAATAGCTAAGACTGAATACTTCAGAATACAGTTATCTTTTGGCTGTCTGTTTTGCTTGTTGATACGATACTTGATGTTCAAAGGTGAGACATGCACAGTGCATTCTTACTGAATTATACATCTATCCCTGGGTTTGCAAAAACGTTCATTATCTAAAATTGCATAAGATCAGATTATGTTCCTTTGGCACTATTTTCATTTAATTGTGCCATAGAATTTTGAATTGCATTCGTGCTTAGCGATTTTTCATGTACAGTGCATCACATCTTATGGTGAATTTGGGATTTCCTAGCATGTAGCAGATGGACTCAGGACCAATGGGTATAGTGTACTCGTCATAGCAGTTGGAGACGGATCAGATTTCAATCTGACGTCAGCCCCCAATACATATACCCCTGCAGGAAGTGCAGCTCTTCAGTATTTTCCGTCTCCATAGCAGTTAGGGACTATCTGCACGCTCTCGCAGCGTTAGAACCAATTCAAGAAGAAAACCCAAATTTGAAGATGAAACCTACCTCGGAAGACGAGCCCCGCTCTCCTGCGGTGATACCCTCAGGTCCCTCCCCCAGTTGAGATTTCCCAAGGTGATTTCCGTGGTCCCTCGGAGGTGAGCCTCGGTCCAGTGGCCGAATTGCGGCGAGGACCTAGCCCCTGATCCCGGGCACGGCTGAGAGGCAGCGGGTGCCCCCTCGAGCATGGCGGTGAAGGTATTTGCCCTCTCCCCCTGCAGCTGGAGACCACCCGAAGGAAACTGGGAAGCGCCGAAGACAAGGTAAGGTAGAAATCTTCAGTGTCGACTCCGGTCTCCGAGGTTCGAGGAGTTGCACAGGTCACCAACCGGGACCAGTGCCACCGGGTTGATCCGCCCTAGCAGGGCCAGGTCCCGGTTAGATCCAAGGGTCTACCCACGTGGAGACCCTCCGAGGAAGTCGCCATATTGTCCGCATGGTCACTGTCGCTATCTTGGCCCTATTCTCCGCTCGTAGCTTTGGGCCAAGCGCACAAGTTTACTTAGGTGCACAAATTACATGTGCGCATAAACTTACATGCACATATTCCTTGTGCGCATAAGTTACACGCACAAGGACTGTGCACACAAGATACGCGCACCATGCGCCTACCGGGCTAAGCGCATATCCATGACTTGGGCGCACAACTGCGTGCACAAACCACACGCACATCTAGACGCATAAGGATTTAAGCGCCGACAGCCATGGCACGACCAGAAACGGAGATAAAGGCTCAAGGTCTCTGCCCAGCATGCCATATCAGAGCCACACAAAACGAGGAGGCCAACGCCCTGTGTGCTCAGTGCGAGGAGGCCCTGGGAGACCCAGCTCAGGGCCAGTCCCACTCAGGGCCACGTAATATCTCCTCAGTGGGTACCCCAGATCTGGCAATTCCCAGCGGGACACCCCCACAAACGGGGACCTCCAGGGACCCAATGCCCCTCAGCTTGGATCCAGTGTCTATCTCATGGGTGGAGTTTGCATGTTTGTTCACCTTTGTTCACATGCAAATGGAACCCCTGGCTGACCAGCCTCATCCTCTGCCAGAGGACCTTTATGCCCCGGGCCCCTCGAGGCCTAGACAAAGGTTTCCTCTGCCCAGGAGCCCCCATCTATGGAGACACAGACAACTCTGAAGAGGAAGCAGAGCCCCTGGAAGAGGGGGAACTCCCGGGGACAGAGCCTCACCGAACCATGAGACACTTTTTCACCAAGGACGAGCTCCCCGACCTGGTCACCCACAGCCTGAGGGAGCTCGTTATTCCGGGCCCACATGCTTTGTGGGGGCCCAAGCCGAATCCCCTACTGGAGGGCCTCCGCCAGACCTCCAGCCATTTCCCACTGTTACAAGCCGTCCAGCAGCTAATTGACCTGGAATGGAGTGCTCCAGAGTCTATGGCAGCCATGTACCCCCTGGACCTGGCGACCAAAGATCTTCTCACATGCCCAAGAGTTGAAGCCATGGTCTGCGTGGTCTTGAAGCGCACTACTATCCCAGTGGAGGGAGGAGCAGCGCTCAAGGACGCACATGACCAGCGTCTGGAATCCATACCTAAACAGTCCATTGACGTAGCAGCTATGTCCCTACAGATAGCGGCCTGCAGCACTGTAGTGACATGTGCCTGCTTATCTCAGACCAGGAGCAACACCCCTGGAGAAGTCATGGAACCAGCAGTGTCATTCTGGTGGACGCTGCTTCCGATCTGGTGCGCACGGCAGCCAGAGGAGTGTCATCTGCAGTGGCTGCCAGGAGGCAACTCTATCTCTGAAGCTGGTCGGCCGACGCATCTTCCAAAACTCGCCTCACAAGGATGCCCTTCAAAGGATCCCTCCTGTTCGGCAGTGAGCTAGAGAAACTGGCCAACAAATGGGGCGAGTCCCCATTGCCGTGCCTACCGGAGGACAGGATGAAGAGGAACCAGCGACCCTTCCCCCAACCCTCCAGGGGCAGAAGTTCACAGCGCTTCAATCCATACAGAAACAACTATCAAGCACCCCAACCTACGGGCAGGAACCAGTCCTTTCGGACCAAGCACAACATGAGGGGAACCAGCTCGGGTACAGGCCCCAGCCGTACCCCACAATGAGATTCAGACGACCCGTCCAAGGGAAGAAGCCATAGGGGGCAGACTAGCCCTATTCTACGACAGATGGGTCGAGATAACTTCGGACAAGTGGGTCCTAGCCATCATTCGAGAGGGGTATTTTCTGGATTTCCTACGAACCCCTCTGGACAAATTCGTGGAGTCCCCCTGCTACGACCTCGCCAAGAGGGTAGCAGTGGAAGCTACACTAACCAGACTACTTGCCCTCGAGGCCATAGCCCCAGTGCCTCCACAAGAAATAAATACTGGGCATTATTCCATTTATTTTATCATCCCCAAGAAAGAAGGGACATTCAGGCCCATCCTGGACCTCAAATCGGTCAACCACCACCTGAGGATTCCCTGCTTCCGCATGGAAACCCTACACCCCGTAATAAGGGCAGTACAACCGGGAGAGTTTCTCACATCCCTGGATCTTTCGGAGGCCTACCTACACATCCCAATTCATCAGAAACACCAGCGCTATCTACGCTTCAAAATCCTGAACCGTCACTACCAGTTCCAGGCACTACCCTTTGGGTTAGCCAAAGCACCCCGGATGTTCACCAAGATCATAGTGGTGGTGGCGGCAACATCGAGGAAGGAAGGAATCCTTGTGCATCCTTACCTAGACGATTGGCTGATCAGGGCGAAATCTCCAGAGGAAAGCCGCCAAGCAACCAACAGAGTCAAAATTCTACTGGAGAGCCTAGAATGGGTGGTCAACACAAACAAAAGTTGTCTACAGCCCTCACAGTCTCTAGAGTACCTAGGAGTCCGATTCGACACCAAAGAAGACAAGGTCAGCCTGATTCCCACTAGGAGATCAAAACTCTGGAACAGGTTACAAAACCTGTTGAGCGAACCTCGCCCCACAGCATGGGATTACCTACAGGTCCTCGGTCTGATGGCATCCACACTGGAAGTAGTACCATGGGCACAAGCTCACATGAGGCCCCTGCAGCGCTCACTTCTATCACGATGGAATCCGCTGTCTCAGAACTATGCAGTACGTCTATCACTCCCAGGCAGGGTTCGGACCCAGCTACGGTGGTGGCTACTGGCCAGCCACCTGAGCCAGGGAACAAGACTATCCACCACAACCTGGACCCTGCTCACCGCCAGCCTACAAGGATGGGGAGCTCACTGCGAGGAATTAACCGCCCAAGGGCAGTGGAACGCAGAAGAGTCGGGATGGAACATCAACCGTTTAGAAGCCCAGGCAGTCAGACTAGCCTGCTACGCTTCACCCACAGACTCCAAGACAAAGCAGAGTAATGTCAGACAACGCCACAACAGTGGCCTACATCAACTGGCAGGGGGGAACCAGAAGCCAACAGGTGTCTCTGGAAATAGACCCCCTAATGATGTGGGCGGAAGTAAACCTCCAAGAGATCTTGGCCATCCACATCGCCGGGAAAGACAACATCACGGCGGACTACCTCAGCAGGGAAAGTCTAGACCCAGGAGAATGGAAGCTGTCGTCCTCAGCATTCCAAATGATAGTGAACCGGTGGGGACGCCAAACATGGACCTTCTGGCAAACCAGTCAACACCCAAGTACCCAGGTACTTCAGCCGCAGGCGTGAACCTGAGTCCCAGGGGATCGATGCCCTGGTACAGACCTGGCCACAGGGGACCCTATTATACACGTTCCCACCGTGGCCCCTACTGGGTGCAATCATTCACAAGATACAGCTGCCCAGGGGACTAGTTCTTCTGGTGGCCCCGGACTGGCCAAGAAGACCCTGGTACGCCGACATGAGAAGACTACTGGCAGGGAACCCCCTACCACTGCCTCCACACAGAGACCTGCTCCAACAAGGACCGATCCTCCACGAGGATCCAACTCAATTCTCTCTTACGGCCTGGCCATTGAGAGGGCTCGCCTGAGAAAGAGCGGATACTCGAGGGCTGTAATCGACACCCTGCTCCGAGCACGCAAGTTCTCCACATCGCTAACGTACATAAGGAGTTGGAGAGTCTTTGAAGCCTGGTGCGAAGACCACAACATCAAGCCACGCTCAACTAAAGTTCCCGTGATCTTGGAATTCTTACAGAATGGGCTACTGAAGAGGCTGTCCCTCAACTCTATCAAGGTACAGGTGGCCGCATTGTCATGCTACTGTCCCAAGAGCGGGGGCGATGGCATAGCTTCTCACCCGGACGTGCCACGTTTCCTGAAAGGAGTCAAACACATCCGCCCACCACTAAAGCGGCTGGTACCTCTGTGGAATTTCAACCTGGTCCTGGATTTCCTAGCAGGAACCTCCTTTAGACCCCTCCGAGGTCTGTTAACTTTAAAGACAGCCTTTCTGCTGGCAGTTTGCGCAGCCCGCTGCATTTCAGATCTGCAAGCACTGTCCTGCCGTGAGCCATTCCTCAGGCTCACTCCAGGATCCATCCAGCTACGCACGGTCCATTCGTTTCTTCCCAAGGTGGTATCACACTTCCATCTTAACCAAACCATCTCGCTACCATCGCCAGATGAATTGAAGAATTCGGAAGAAGCTCGTAGTCTACGCCACCTCAATATAGGCAGACTACTGTCCAGATACTTGGAAATGTCGAACCCGTACGAAAAAATGACCACCTTTTCGTCCTTCACAGCGGGAAGAGACAAGGGGAAGCGGCCTCGCGGGCAACCATAGCCCGCTGGGTCAAGGAAGTCATCAAGGCAGCCTACGTAGAAGCAGGCAAGCCTCCACCTCTACAGATCAAGGCCCATTCTACCAGAGCCCAGGAAGTATCCTGGGCAGAAACCAGAATGCTCTCACCCGCCGAGATCTGCACGGCGGCGACATGGTCCTCCATCTACACCTTCTCCAGATTCTACCATCTGGATGTTCAGGCTCGGGAGGACACGGCATTTGCAAGGGCAGTACTAAGTGGGTCACGGGCAGCCTCCCACCCAGTTTGGGAGTAGCTTTTATACATCCCATTGGTCCTGTGTCCATCTGCTACACGCTAGGAAATGGAGAAATTACTTACCTGATAATTTCGTTTTCCTTAGTGTAGACAGATGGACTCAGCATCCCACCCTTGGCTCCGTCACACATGGAATTTCAAATGATTCAAGGGTAAGCCATGTTTTCATTCACGTAGGGCACACACCCTGCCGGGTGTCGACGCTTTCCGGTTGAGTACACTGGCGGTCTCTAGCTATAGTCGTTCCAACCAGTTCAAGTTAATCAAGTTATAAAGTTTAACCAAGTTATGAAGTTTTTCAAGTTAATCAAATTAGTCAGTCACACATATCCACAATGCTTTTTGAGGAGAATACTGAAGAGCTGCACTTCCTGCAGGGATATATGTACTGGGGGCTGACGTCAGATTGAAATCTGATCCATCTCCAACTGCTATGACAAGTACACTATACCCATTGGTCCTGAGTCCATCTGTCTACACTAAGGAAAACAAAATTATCAGGTATGCAATTTCTCCATTTTGTTTTAGCAAAGAATAGTGGTTTTCATGTTAGTCCACTTTAATATGTAGAAGCAAAGGTCAACAAACAAGTTGTAACTGATACCTTTTTTTCTTGGACTGACTAAAAAGGTATCACCTCCAGTTTGTTTGACCCTTATTTCTACATTTTTCCACCCTGTACTTTAAAGAGGGATTCATTCCTAGCCCTTAGTGTTCAATGTTTCTATCAGAAGATCTCTGAGGGAGAGGAAGGGATTGTAAAGCTGAGCAGGCGTTGTGGATGGGTAGACTGGATGGACCATACGGTCTCATGTTCTGTGTTTCTAGCCTGTACTTGTACCATTCCTATTCTGTGAATTTGCCTTTTCTAATTAAAGGATACTACTCAGGAAAGAGGCTGGCACAATACTTGCACTGTCTTTAGGAACAGAAATTCAGATCAAGTCCAGACTGAATTGGAACTTGGAATTTCCTGTCACACAGCCAAATGGATTAACTGTGGCTTAGCGGAATCATATTGCCTGCCTGGAGCAACTTGCATGAGATGGCAGCTGACCACACAAATTAGAATTACTTCTGAAACAGCTGTTAACCCTTAGAGTGTGGCAGATGTATGTGGCTGAAAGCACTAGGGAAGTTATCCAAATTGTCTGTTCGGGGCACCATAACTTCCGTAAATGATGATCAATTGACTTTAAACCTTAAATGAAGGTCAGCTATGATCCTGCAGCTCACGCTACTGCAAATGGGTAGTATTGGATAATTGGTGCCAACGTAATAAAATAAAATGTTGAAAAGTACCCACAATTTCATGTGCATGCATGATTTTCACTACCTGGTTCAATTTTCATGTTATGTAGCACAAAGTCCCTCAAACAAATATGTCCCCAGTGGTGTAATGGTATCCTGTATGATTTCTGGTGGTGGCTTCTACTAGTAATTATGTGGTATTTTCCAGCAACCAGTGTTTATTTGTGATGAGTATGAGCTGGGACTCTAAACTGATTTGTTTTCTTTGTCAGTGAGAGTCTGAAAACAAATGTGAACCTGTATATAGGGACCCACTGGTTTCCTCTTGTAGGGCGCAAGCATGTACCTAATGAGGATATATTGCAGTTGGCAAGAGGAGGTAGCGGGATGATACCATTTCCTAGGCATTCCCCCATTGAGTGGGCACTAATTGTACATTTCCTTTAAAGGAAAGGAGTTTCATTTCTGGTGAGGAGAAACGAGCACCAGGTTGTTGTGTTTTGGGCAGTGTCTGCAGTCCCAAGGTCTATGAGTTTGTAGTCTCTAGTTCCAAATTTGGCAGATAAGGAATTTGAAAGTAGGTATTAGAGACAAGAAAATGTGGCCCAAAGATACTGAAACAGTTCTAATTGTTTAATCACTTGCCTGATTAAAAAGAACTTCCAAGCTCATCTCCATATGTTGCCTTAATATTTATTTATTTATTTATTTATTTATTTATTTATTTAACACTTTTTCTATACCGACCTTCATGGTAGGGACCATATCAGATCGGTTTACATCAAAAAGGGGGAACTGTAACAAAACCGTAGATAAAACAGGAAGAACAAAGTTACATTCAACAAGGGTGGAAAACTTATATACCTAAGGGTATATAAAGGGTATATTAAGGGTATATTATATACATAAGAGTATATAAAGGGTATATATATAAGGGTATATTAAGGGTGGAAAAATTAATATACATTAATTACACTGTGCAGGGTTCAGAAAGACGCTGTTTGACACAATGCAAGTATTAAGAAGAGCACTGGAAGTAAAATTGAGAGACTGAGATAAAAATCAACATACCCTGGTTTAAGAGTTGCTGGGAAAACAAAATGAGCAAAACTGCTACTGATCACTCTATGCTAGCAGAATATCCCAACTTTCACCAAATACAGAACAGTTGACCACAAATTAAAAATGTGCAGACAAAAACTGAAATGCAAACTCCAAGAAGCCAGACCCTGAATGCAGCGCAAAACTGGAAAACTAGAAACAGAAATACATTTCCTCCCATGCTTAAGCCAAGCCTTCATTATCATTCTTGTGAGGAATGGGGGGAGTTATATTCGGGAATGGGGAATGTTTGGTTTATAACATTCCATCCCCACTTCCCACAAGAATGACAGAGGCTCAATGACTCCAAATAACCCCTCCCACCCCACCATTTCCCAAGCACCAATATCCCCCCATGCCCAGCAGCTTCTCCCTCCTCCCTCTCATTCCTGCCACACCAGAGGACCCAAGATGGAGAGAGGAGAGGATGAGAAGACAAGAGATGGGGAGAAAAGAGGGGGAGAGGGACAGGGATGAGGAGAAATGAGTATAGGGCATATGGGAGAAGAGGGAGAATCTGAGATGGGGGAAAAGAAAGGAAGAGAGGTTTCTGGAATCAAGGAGACATCCTGATTACATTTTACATTTACATTTATTAGGATGTATGAATCGCCTAACACAAAAGGCCTAGGCAATGAACAATGTAAGAAATTTAAAAAAAGAAGCATATACAGAATCAGAAAAATATTAAAATAAAATAAAACATAAGACAAAAACATTTTAGAACATTAAAATAAATAACAATAAAACATTGAATAAAAACACATTCATAATATAAAACTGTCAAAAACAAATGAAATACCCCTACTCTGATCCTTCTCCATTCCCAGCCCCTTTCTAGCCTCCATAACTCTCTCACCCCTAATTCTGCATGTACTCTCTCTCTCTTTCTCTCTGATACACACCCACACCCACATTCACATTCACACCCACACAAACACACACAGAGCCAGATCCATCCCCTTTGCCTGCCAACTTGCAAGCATGACCGCTGTCAGTAATTCCCCTCAAGCAACTAGCCTTTCCATCACAGTCAGCCAGCCCCAACAATTTCCTCCCCATCAGCCAACCAACCTAGCCTCCTTCAGTCTTCAAGCTAGTTCCTTTAGTCAGACATCCTCCTAGCCCTGCTTTCCAGCCCATTTCAGAAAGCCAGCCAGCCTCCAATCTCCCCAGCAAGCCTCCAGACTGAAACCTCCCCAACATCCTCAAGCTCCCTCCCAAACGGGTCGATCCTGTAAGGCCGCGGTAATAACAGTGCGGCAGTGTCAGGCGCACCCTTCCTCCCCGCACGCACAGTTCTCTTCACTAACTCCCCGATACTCTCCTCTAATCGCATGCAAATGCATGCCGCGGCTTTAAAGCGGTAGGGAAGGATTATGCCCGCGTAACCCATTTTACTGTATAGGCGCTTAATACAGCGCCTATACAGTAACCAGGGTGCGCTGGTACCTGTCATTTCAAATGTCATTTGAAATGACAGGTACCTGTCATTTCAAATGTCATTTGAAATGACAGGCACCATGAAGTGAAAAAAAAATACCAAAAATATCTAAAAACCTGAGTGTTCAAAAAAAAAGTTAGCAGGCCAGCCTCACCCCTCCATCCACAGCCAGCAAACTAACCTCAAACGTCAGACCTCCTTACACAGCCAGCAGACATCCTCTAGCCTCAGACCTCCTATTGCCACCCAATAAGCTTCAACCCCCTTCCTACAGTCAACCAGCCTTGACATCCCCCCCTCCTCAGCCAGCCAGCCTCCAGGCTTCAGCCTTGAACCACCATGAACAAATCAGCCTTGGACCCTCTCCTAGCCAGTCAGCTAGCCTCAGCCCCCCAACCAGCCAGCCTTGAAAACCCCCCCCCCCCCCCCCTGCAGGTAGCCTCAACTCCTTGCCACAGCCAGCAAGGCAGCCTCTTCCCTCCCACAGAGAGCCTCGAACCTTGGATCCCCCCCAAACAGACAGCTTCAGTTCCCTTCCACAGCTAGTCTTGATCCCCCCAGCTAACCTGAGAAGCCCCCAGCCAGCAAGCCTCAACCTTCCTCCAAGCAGCCTCAAACCCCTCCTCCTACACAGACTGCTCCCAGGCTCGGAACTGCCTTCAGCCAGCCTGCTTTTTTCCTCCACCTACCCTTCGGTTTCTCCTGCACCATCCCAGACATTCTCCCTTCTGGCACTGCACAGCTCTCTGCGAGTTTGAGTTGCGTGGGTTCCTGTATTCATGCGCTGTTCTTGTGAGACTCAGTGTGAGAATACAGGCAGCTATGTGGCTCAAACTCACAGAGCTGTGCTGGGCCAGAAAGGAGCACTTCTGAGACTGGGTGGCCTAAAAATTGGTTGGGCCAGGATCTAGGTGGTCCACCCCATTCTGATGCCTATGGTGTGTAGGATTTAGGGTTTTATGCTTTTGTTTGAAAGAAAACAGGAAATTTTAGTGAAATTTGCAGTTTCAAGTAATTTCCATTGGGAAAACAAATGAATGTAAAAAAACACAATTTCTAGTAAGGAACCACCTGACTCAGCCCAAGCCACATGCTGCTCCTACTACTCCGTCCCCGTCATAAAAATTAAAAAATTCAAGACCCCTATGCCTGGCACCCTCTCCCCCGATGCCTCTTACCTTACTTTTGGATCACTTCAAAATCAAAATGGGGCAGGAGCGATCCCCAGTTGTGGGTGGGGGGTAACATTTCAAAATGGTTCTGCTTGGCAACAGAGGTTGGTGCCATTTTGTTGTACGGATGTTTTGTAGTAGGTCCTTATAAGAAATTGGCGCCATTTTTAAATACTGACCGGTGGGGCAGAAGCAATTGGGGATTGCTTCTTCTCCATTCACACTTTGAAAACCCTGATGGGGTATGAAGTATCTAGGGTGTGAGTGAATAGCAGGTCCAAGGGGTCTTGAATTTTTAAATTTTTGAAGTACTGTTTGTTTTTTTTCGGTGGGGTGGGTAACGTTTCTTTTTTTTTTTTAATTCATATTATTTCATTTCAAATAAGTTAAATGAAACAAATAAATCACAATCACAATTTTAAAGAAACAAAACAATGTAAGTGCATAACCCTAGTAGGGTTACCAGAGTAGTTGTTGAAGATTGTTGCTGAGAGAGAAAGACGATTTGATATAAACTAATCCAGTTCTTCTACCAGGTGCCATGAATCATCTTTGGGAAGTTAGAGAAGGAAGTGCCAACCAGATACTTGCATCAAGAGGAGTCAAGAGTGGTTCAAGAAGGACTGTGTGGAAATTCGCCTTTGGAGTACAGGTGTCAGGCATTGTCCCAGAGGAGGAGGGGAACCCTAGGACTATTTACTCAAGAAGTAATTTCCTTTAAACCCTGGAAGGGACTTTGCAAGCGTTTGAGGTGAGTGGTACATTATAACAGAAAAAATAGGATTCATCTATCTAAATGAATTCATCTTCCAAAAAAAAGTACATTGTGTGAAATTATCACTACTGAAGAAGTATATTTTCAGTAAATGTATTTCTTTGTTGGTATGCCAATCCTTGTGAGAGAACAATTATTAGAATCTGTTACCAAGTCACAAGCCTAAGGACCTAGGAGAGAGTTCTTCCCCTCCCGGTTCAGTCCTGGAGCTGCATTGAGTTGCGTAGGATCCCAGGAGCTCTGTAATGACCCTCTATTCGGTGCAGGTAGATGGAAGGGGGCTACATGTAGTTTCATTCAAAGGTGAGGGTCTTAGACTTCAGGAAAACAAACTTTGTTAAATGGGGGTACCTCCAGGAGTTGTTAGCTAGATGGGAAAATCTGGAGGCAGTAGATGTTATGCTCAGGCTTGTGGACCCTTGGGCTGATGGAAGGATAGTATACCTTGGAGGAAGATCCGTAGGTTCTCCCGTCAGGAGGCGAGGCAGGAATGGAAGAGGTGACCAGCTGACCCTCGGCACTGGAGACAGATGCGACTCTGAAGGCAGATGACGAGTCGTGACGTCAAGGAACAGAGGCGTGTCTTCGCCACTGGAAGTCTGCGATACCCCCAGGAGGAGCCCGTAGGGACCCGGACCGCTGGGACTTAGGTGGACCTTTGAGAGGTCAAGGAACAGACGTATGGTGCAAGGGCTGTCTGGAGCTTCACCCCTGGAAGCCCGCGGTCCCCCCGGGAGGAGCCCGTAGGGCCCGGGCCGCTGGGACTTAGGTAGGCCCTTGGAGACGATGGTCAGGAATAGGTCCAAGGTCAAGTACCAGAGGGTCGTCGCTTACCAGTCCGAGGTCACACACCGAGGGATCACCACTTGCCAGTCCGAAGTCAATACCAGGAATCACCGCTAGCCAAACCGAAGTCAATACCAGGAATCACCACTGGTATTCCTGGTTCCGGATCCAAGGTCCGGAACCAGGAATACCAAGACAAAACTGGAACAAGGAGTCAAGACACTGGAACTCACCGAAGCATGCAGACTCAAACAACTCTCACAGGAGACGTTGCCAAGTCAAGGAATGGTCAGAGGAAGTCTCCTTTTATACTTCCTCTGGCCCTGGAGATAGGAATCAGCTGCAGGCAATTAAAGGGATGAGGTCCCTTTAAATCTAGTGAAGGGGAGGGGCCTCGCGCCTAAGGATGACGGCAGCCATCTTGGATCCGGGCCGCGGAGGAGAGCAGCAGCGGCCGCGAGGGAGGAGCAGGGACAGCTCCGATCCCGGCGGCCAGCCCGAAGGCCCACGCCGCCACGTGGGGGTGCCGAGCTCAGCGCAGGGCAATCGGCCCCAAAGCTGCCGCTGGGCTGGTCAGGAGAAGAGGTAGGGGGCCGCGCCAGCGGATGGCTGCGGGCGCGGAACACAACAGTAGAAGAGCAGTGGGCAAAACTAAATGGAGATATTATAAGGACAACTAACCTTTTTTTTTTTAAAAAAAAAACATTGTATTTATGCATTTTCCAAATATATTTCAAGAAAAATACACTTGAATTTGTAATCAAAGAAACATAAGAAAATATAGAAAAAAAGAAAAGAAAAAAAGAAAAAAAGAAAAACAAAATATAAGTGTCTCTTTCATAATCTAAGTCCTCTAAGGAAGGATCCAATTCCACTACCACAGGAATATAACTACCATTCTTCAACAGGAAAAAATGATCTAGCAAATACAGAGAGCTAACATCCATATTTAAACAGACCAAACTGCCATAATCTTTCATTCAATCAGGAACAATAGGAGAGGAGCTTAATACAGTTGGCATTTTATCAGTCAGGAAAGAAGAGAGTTGAGTAGGTGAGAAAAAAATATATGAAACATTCTGGTATTTAATAATACATTTGCAGGAAAACTTAAGTAAGAATAAAGCACCCTATTCTAATATTCTGGGCCTTAATAGTAGACACTTCCTCCTTCTTTGAAACGATCTGGCCAGATCTGGATAAGCACAAACTTTAAGATCAATAATGGTTTCCATATGATGATGAAAAAACATCCTTAATATCCATTCCCTGTCAGATTCCATGAGAAAAGATACAGTAAGTGTAGCAGGGGTAATTAAATCCTTCTGAGTAGTTTCCAATAAATTTGTGAGATTAAACTGAGATGATACAACTCAGTATACAAAAAGGTATTCAGAACCTGAATACCTTTTTGATCAGGAGAGCCCTTTTTAAATGGTGGAATATAATACACTCTTGAAGTAAGAGGTAATGCTTGCTCTGGAATTTTAAGTATCTCAGTCAAATATCTTCTCCACATATCTTTAGGTGTAGTTAAAGGATCTCTTGGGAAGTTTATAAAACAAAGATTCCTCCCCCTTACTTGGTCTTCCAGTTGTTCCAATCTGTTGGAAATAAACTGATTTTCCTTAATCATAGTTGATTGCATTTTTGCAATATTAACAATGTCTTTTTTCAAAGACTCACGGGATTTCTTATTCACATCAGCACCATTTTCAACAGATTTCAAAAGGTTGTCTAAATTGCCCAACTACTGGGGCCATTTGGTTGAAAATATTATTGTTTAAAGTTTGAATCGCCTCCCAAATGGTATCCAAAGCAATTACAACAGGTCTTACCAGATCTGACTTCGAAATAGCTGGTATATCGAAATGCTCTCCTTCCGTTCACTGAAAAGCAGTGTTTCTGGCAAAGTCTCCGACTTTGGCTGGAGTTACAGGGGACTCAAAGGTTTCCCCCCGTTAAACTCCCAGCCTTCTTCAGTAGCTTCTCCTCCTTCAGTAGCACAGTTTCACGAGGCTGGTCGCTGGATCTTGCCTCAGCAGGGTGGGTCGGAGCTGTCCATTCTACCAGGGACAAAGTTGTTCCAAGCTCGAGGGAAATGTCTGGTACAGCTTCATCCCGAACATTCCCCAGCGAGACACCTCCCGGGTTCAGAGTTCCATCAGGCCTGAAACTTGAATTGGCAAGGGAACCGGCAGAGCCTCTCATTCTCTGGCCCGCCGCTTCCTTGCAGAATGAGGCATATCGCAGGAAATAATCGAAGGCCCGACGAGCAACCTCAGGTGTGTCTGGCTAGATCTGCCAATCTTGGAGGGCAACTAATCTTTTTGTTAAGAAAGTAAATAAAGGAAAGAGGAAAAAAAGAGGCCACTGGTTTTATAAAGGAGTTGCTGAAAAGATAAGGAAAAAAAGGTCAGCGTTCATAAACTACAAGAGATCGTAGAAAGAGGAAAACAGGTGACAGTATCTGGAAAAGGTAAAAGAAGCTGGGAAACTAGTTGGAAATCCAAAGATGCAAATGGAAGAAAAAATATCAGATATGGTAAAATGGGGGGACAAGACTTTTTTTTTAGATATGTTAGTGGCAGGAGGAAATGCAAAAGTGACATTGTGGGACTCAGAGGAGAAGGGGAGGAATTTATAGAGACTGACGAGGAAAAACAGAAATTGCTTAACAGATATTTCTGTGCAGTGTTCACTGTCAAGGGGCCAGCACCAGGATCTTATAAAACGAACACAAATAGGACTGGAAATAAATTATATCTTAATCGTGAGGAGCTAACTGAACTTAAAGTAGATAGAGCAATGGGTTTTAAGGGAGACTTAGATAAGTTCTGGCAGCTCAGTTGCTCTGACCATTTCAATGTTTCTTTAGAGCCAGGAGTAGTTCCAGAAGACTGGAGACAGGTGGAGGTGGTTCCTATTCACACAAATGTAAGTAAGGAGGAGGCTGGGAACTACAGGCCATTCAGTCAGACTTTTATGGTAAGCAAGTTAATGGAATTGTTGCTAAAAGAGAGGACAGTGCATTCTGGAATCCAATGGATTACGAGATCTGAGGCAGCATGGCTTTACCAGAGGTAAGGTCTTGTCAGAAGAATCTGATCCATTTCTTTGGGTGACCAGAGAGTCAGATCAGGGGAGAGTGCTAGATGTAGTTAGTGTACATGTACTAGAATTTCAGTAAAGCCTTTGACTCAGTTCCACATATAAAGAAATTGAGCACTTTTTACATAGGTCCTAAAATGGCTGACTGGATTAGAAACTGGCTGAGTGGGAGGCGATGAAGGGTAGTAATATATTGAGTTTATCCCAAGGAGAGGGATGTTACTAGCGGCCACAGGGATTGCTACTTGAACTGGTTCTTTTTAACATTCTTGTGAGTGACATTGCTGAAGGATTATCTGGAAAGGTTTGTCTTTTTGCCAAAGATACCAACATTTGCAACAGGATACACAGCCAGGAAGGTGTGGAAAACATGAGAAGGGATCTGACGAAGCTCCAGTAAATGTTCTAGAGTCTGGCAGCTAAGATTTAATTCTAAAAAAACCAAAACCTAGTTATCCATTTAGGGTGCAAAAATCTATGGGGATATACTATAGGGGATAAAATTCTTCTCAGCACCAAAGAAGAGCAGGATCTGGGGGTGATCGTATCTGATGATCTTAAAATGACAGACAAGTGGATAAGGAGGTAGCAAAAACCAGAAAGATGCTTGAGTGCTCAGGGAGAGGAATGATCAGCAGAAAAATGGGAGGCGATCTTGCCCTTGTATAAATCCCTGATGAGACCTTATTTGAAATACTGTATAGAGTTCTGGAGACCGCATCTTGAAAAGGATATAAATCAGTTTGACTCGGTCCAGAGGGTGGCTACTAAAATGATGTGTGATTTTGTTCTAAAGCATGTGTGGATAGGCTTAAAAATCTAAACATGTATATCCTGGAGGAAAAGCAGGAGAGAGGAGATATAATAGAAACATTTAAATATATCCAAGGTTTTCATGCAGAGGAGACGGGCCTCTTTCAAAAGAAAGGGGGCTCTTGAAAGAGGAGTCATGGAATGTGATGAAAGGGGATAGACTCAGGAGTAATCCAAGGAAATATTTCTTTATGGAGAGGGTTTTGGATGCATGGAATAGCCTCCCCATAAAGGTGGGGAATACAAAGATAGTATCTGAATTCAAGAAAGTAAGTGATAAACACAGATTGTAAAGTTGAGTATTTGGTATGGATGGGCAGACTGGAAAGGCTGTAAAGGTCTTTTTCTCTTATCACATTTCCATATTTCTTTGATGCTTGGCAAATGTTATGAACATGAAATCCAGATGCAATGACTGTAAGAAGGAATAGACTTAGCTGCAGATACTTACCAGCATCTTCAAAATTAATTAGAATTGTGCAAATCACTATAAGATAGCACAAGCAGTCTGAGGCTTTTTCAAGTGCTTTATTTACAGTACAGAAAATACCAACAGATTGCTTACTCTAAGCAACACAACGTCAAGTTCTAACATTCACACTCACAGTCTTCTCACTAGAAGCAGGCCAGCTATGTTAAAGGGGCAGCCCTTCCCTTCTTACAGTTAGGACAGAAATGTTACAAGAGCTGCCTTCTCCTGGAGTCCCTGGGGCCTGTCTTCCTTCCCCTAGGGTTGTACTCTTAACCCTGTTCTCAAGACCCTGCCCTTAGAGCTACCTGGTTGCCTTATACTTTTTAAGGTGCCTGGTCCAGTGCTGGTTAAGGAGGGTTTTCAGGGACACTCCTTCACAGTCACATATCAGTCTAAGGGCTTATGTACTGAGCACTTTTCCTATAGATTCAGAATGGCAAAAAAATAAATAAACCAGGGCCAAAAATGGGACTAGCTGTTTCATACATCAGGCCTTAAGTAGTGAGAGTTCTAGACTCCTGCTGTGCTGCGTAGGGTATCATCATTTCTTTCTTCTAAGATTTCTGTGTAGAATGTAGGGAGCAGCACACTATGTTTCACTCTCTCACTGATAAAAAAAAACCTGGCTATGCCCGATGCCAATGAGATGGTGTCCTCTCTCTCTCTCTCAATGGGCCAAAGTACCCTCTAGTGTCTGTGTTATTCATTTGGAGAGTTGGGCAAGAAAACTTGCCTGGTTTGTTGTCTTCAAGAGCTTCCTGTCCTAACTCATGGGATTGCAGTAGAGTTTTTAATTCATAGCCCATTGCATTATGGTATTTGTAGTACTGCCTTCATTATGAGCCATGTTCTCTCATAACCCACATGAAACACAAGAAAGAACAGGCATCTAGTCTGCCATTATTAATAATTATTATTTTTAGCTCTGAGGCACTCACAGAGATGTCATTTTTCTCATTGGCGCTTCTGCTTTGAATACCAAGATTTATTCATGCAGCCAAGCAGTTACCCAAATTCTACAGGCAAACTGTGACAGTTACAATTTCTGGTCATAGTTCTTTCTAATTTCACATTTATGTCATATCAAGAGGAATTTTAACTTTCTCTTACTTTTTTTTTTTTGGTAGGTTCAAACTTTCAAAAGACTGCAACTAATAGATCCTGAAATGGTTTAATATAGGGAGGGTAATTTTCAGAGGCAGCAGGTAGCATGCAAAATACCTGCAGAGCGACAAGCAGAGTTTCCCTTCAAAAATTTGCCAGCTGGCTTTTGCCCCAAGGAGGTATTTTTTAGTATATCTTGCAGGTGCAAAGCATGAGGAGAAAATGTAGGAGGAGGCTGGCCCGTGTGTATTTCTGCTGGCCAGTCCCAGCGCTGTACCTTTATCCCGCTGAAGGCCATGGGCAATTTTTAAAGGCAGGTTTACCATGGAAAATCCCTTTGAAAATTGCTGTCTTAAAACATTCTGCTGTACAGATATGTGACCCACCAGTTTCCCAGCTTAATTTGCTTGATGAAAAAGCTTGTTCTAAGCTTTTTCATCAAGCTTAGAACACTGCTAGAACCTATGGATCAATTCCTGCTTTTATTTTCTATATCTTGGGTATGAGATTTGCCTGCATTTCTTCCACTTTTAGCATCTGGTTTTATTAAAACCTGTAAACGAATGTATGCCAATAGTTTAGCAACTTAATCTTCAGAAGGTCGATATTCAAAAGATTTGTCTGGTGAATGTTGGTAGTTAGCCAGACAGATATTTGGGGTTTAAGTTACCACCCCAAATGAGCAGGAAAGTTTTGTTAGGAAAATTGTTGCCCACACAAAATGTACTCACATTCAAACAGGCAGTGCTGGAGGTGTTCCTGGAACATAGTAAAACCTTTTGCCGGTCAGCACTCATATTCAGCATTGTCCAGCTAAAGTTATGAGGGCAAGTCTGACCGGGGAGCAAGCTGACTCAAAGTTATCTGGATATATTCAGCGGCAGACTTATCCAGATAAGTCCTGATAAATATCCGGATAAAGTTATCCAGATACCTTGCCCGCTCACTGGCTCTTCGAAAAGGAACTTCCAGATGTTCACCATTAGTTTTATCAGGTCTGCGTTCAATTAAACTAAACGATCAATAAAGTGAACCAGAAAAACTCTGACACTCGAGCAGAGTGTTCCCATTATATTGATCCCAATATTATAACATATAAAAATTGAGAAAAAGTGTAGTGAGGTTATTTTAGTGCCAGGAGGAACAGACACTTCTCAATTATCTTGGCCATTCTTAATATATTTTTGTTTTAAGATTTGCCCCATGTAGCTACAGAAAAACATCCGTACCTGGAGGAGTTGCCAGAAGATGAGTTCATGCTCAGCTGGCTCCAGAAAGTTCTGAGCCAGATGTAGTAGGTAATTTTCCCCTCAGATGGGAGGGCATTTGGTCTTTAGAATTGTAATACATTGGTTTAAAAAAACAAAACAAAACAGGAATGTAGTTAGACATTTTTGCAAGTTCTCTCACTTAGGAAAGGATGCATTGTCTGAAGACTGAATGTGACCAGCATCAGAGCTCCTTATTGCAAAAGAACAGAAAAACACACATTAGCAGGGAATTACAGATGTGTGTTTCATGTCAGTTTGGGGGAGGTTGTTTTTAGAAAAAAAAGAAATTAAGGGATTAAGTAGGGTGCAGCAGATTATTTAGAAAAACACAGCTTCCTTCATGAAGGAGAGCTAATCTGGTGTCCAGTAAGTAAAATTCACGCCTCATTGGCTCATAGGAATTTTTGAAGATAAACTAATGCTGTGGTGGAGGAACCTATGTAATGCTTAGATTTGAAGACAATATTTTGCTAAGATTCTTTATCAAGATGCTATTTCTAAGCAGGTTGCATAGTGATATGCCTGTGTGAAAATGACACTTTGCTCTAGAAATTAGTTTTGGGCATTTCTGAAGCAGGTGTCTTCCAAAGATATGTAATTTGCTTGAATAAAAATAACAAGTGTGCTAATGTGAACATACACTATAGCACCAACCTTTAACTTATAAAGAGGTATGCCTGCTAGAAATTGGAGAAGGCATTCAGTGGATCCAGGTAAGCAAAACACCTCAACATATATTGATAACAGCTTCACAAAAAATGCACAATAGTCCAAGTTGAGATTTTTAACTTATCTCTGCTTCAGGGAGTTGAAAATGTGCAAGGTGAAACTTCTTCGCTGTCTTCCAAAAAATGCTCACAGCTTGGTAAAGGAAACCACTATCTTGCACAAAGAAAAATGAGCTTATTGGACCAGTGATTATAACTTTGCATGTTGCCTCGATATGCCTATGCTGGCACAGATGAGTTGAGTACATTTATTATGAGTGTCCATACAACTATATATGTATTTAAAGGAAACAATTTTAGTGAATGCTTATTTTTGTTGTTGTTATCAAGTAAATACTACATTTAAAAAATGCATCTATCTTTAGACTTCCAAAATGAAATGAGTTAAAATAAACCCAACACTGGGCCTTTTTCAAAGGAATTTCTCCCATTCTGAACAGGAGAGGTCGGATAAGTTATCAGGGATATTCAATGGAATCTTTCTCTTTATTTTTACATTTCTTAATCACCTACTGCCTAGGCTCTAGGTGATTTACCATTGTCCTGCTGATATACTCCAAATAAAGTTATCCAGGTAGACCTATCCAGATACATTTTAAACCTAGCCAGTATGTTTGAGTATGTATACTCGGATAACTCTTATCCAGCTATATTCAAATGATATAACCAGTTAAGTGGCTTAACTTGAAAAAAAAAAAGCCATAATTGCAGGCCTGCTGGCCCAATACCCCACACCCCGCTAAAAAAAGAGTAAGTAATGTAGGCTATAGCACTCAAATCTCTCTCCCTCTCCCCATCCACCCCCCTTCAAAATACAAAACACATTGCAGACCTGTCAGCCTGAGAACTATCTCTACCCACCATCCCTTTCTCCCCATCGTGAAATACATTAAAATTTTAGGGCCCCTCCTGAATCCCCCTCCCCCTTCCCTGATGTGCTAAACTTGAATCTGTCTGCTCCCCCCACCCCTCAGCACCATTATATCCTGTACGGCCCCTGGGAGCCCAATAGAAGCATCTGGCTCCTGGTGCATAAAAGCGTTGCTTTGGCAGCAGATTCAAGGAAAAAATTCAGAGTTATTTCCACAGATTTCAAGACCACTGGCTAGGGAACTAGAATGCTGCAGAATAGCCACAGCAGTTCAAGGCAAGGATTCAGTTATTTCTGGACCTGCATACTAAGCTAATTTTGGGCAGCTTTCATGTTTATTCATTCTGATGGGACCCTTGGGCTGAGATACGAGCAGCCACCATGGAAAGGGAACCCTGAGGCTCAGAGCTGACATACACTTGCCTCAGATAGACTAAGAACCAGACAAAGAACAGTAAAAGGTTAGTTTTATTCTTTGCTGTTCTTTGTGGTAAACAGCCCACGGCAAAAAAACAAGGCAGGCAAGGCTAGAAATCACACAGTCCAAAAAGAATCACAAGACACAGATCACAGAGCAAACAAGGTCTGGTGCAGGGCTCTGGGAACTCAGGAGACAGCAACCCTGGAATAAGCAGTCACCACCAATCAGTGAACCAGCAGGGAACAAGCGCAGCCTGAAATGGGGAAGAAATACCCTGGCCAATATCTGCTGGTCTTTCTTGCACCAGTCCGAACACAGGAAAACATTACATGTACAGAACCAACAGTAACTGGGCTGCATAGTAACACTTAAGGTCAATAGGTCCACTTGGAAGCACGTTGCTCCAGAACCCATGGGCCACTAGTTCAAGACTGGCCTGTGTCTGGCCGAACCTGGATGTAATGGTGTGCTTACTTTGTTTTGCACTGCTAGATGGTGTCCCTCTGGTTGCAGTGTACTAGACAGGACAAGTTAAGGCAGACTGTTTTTAGGGAATTTTCTAGTAATTTCTAAAAAGGGGTGAGCTGAGTCCAACTCATATACAGCTGCAGCTGCTGAGGCATGCCTCTGCCTCATTCACGTCTGCAACAACCATCACGTAGCAGCTGTCTTCATGCCAGGTCATGACCAAGAGCTTCCAGCCATACAAGCCTGCTCCCATTGTCCCTTGCTGATCGTTGAAGGGCTTCTAAATAAGAGAAGATGCCAGTGCGTGAATAGCTTACTTATTTAAAAAGTGTTTGCTTACTGCTCTGCCACAAAAGTGCCAAATAAAATATCAATACAAAATAATATAAACATGCAAATTAATAAACAATCTTGATAAACATGCAAAATATTCAACTACTTTATCCTAGAATAAAATAAGGCATCAAAACATAGGCACCCATATTAGCTCTAACAGAAAACAAAGCATATGCAGAAAAAATAAACTGTTATGTACCAGATACCACCCAATGCTTAATCAGTGTTGCGAGCATGGACCCTTGGACCAAGGTGGAGTTGGCGCAACCTGCCGGGAGGAGCCCTGCAGGTCCCCACTGTCGGCTGGCGGTGTTAGGTGAGGCAGAGACCCAGATGAAACTTCGCCTATACCAGCCCACGTTCCCCTTAGGTTGACCCTCTGGTGCCGGGGCCGGTAGGTCTTAGGCATGTGCCTCTGCTGAGCTGAAGATCCGTAAAGGTGGTCAGATAGCAGACCAGGGTCCGAGGCAGGCAGAGTTCAGGCATGGTCAGATAGGAGGCAGTGGCCAGTGACAGGCAGAGTTCAGGCGAAATCCAAGCAGCAGGTCAAGGTCAGTATTGAAAATCCAACCAAGGGAAGGCGGGATGGATAGGCAGGCATGGAGGCAAGGAATAGAACAGGCAGGCAGGCAAGAAGACAGAGGACTTGGATGAACTGAAGACTGACCCCACTAGGGAAAATGAAGACCGCTGGAACAGATGGCAAAGAAGACCAGGAAATGATAACATGAAGACCAGGAACGCAGGCAAGGAATGCTGAGGCAACTCACTCTACAAAGCTGTAGTGGACCTATTGCCAAGGTGAGGACTGCATGCTAAATGGGCTTTTTATAGCCAAGGCTCCTGACATCATTTGATGGTGCCGTGGGGGATTTCATGCCGTGGACCCTTTACGTTTTGGCAGGTCGGGATGAGTGCGCGCTTAAGGACAGTCGTCTTTGGAGTCGGCGGTGTCTCTTCTCGCACCTGACTAAGTGCAGCGGCCTGCTGCATGTTGGTCTGGGGTTATTCCCCAGCATCGGAAAGTCTCGTGGACAGCTCGGGGCTGGAGGTAAATGTGGTGGTTCGCGGGGCAGACCCACAGACCACCAACTTAACAATCAGAACAGGTTCTAAAGCCAATGGCAAAGAATTGAAAACAATTGGTGGATCTGCCCTGAAGCATGATAGCCCTTAATAATTGGTTAGTTGACAGTAGCAGATTTATGCCTCCACTAATGAAAGAGTAATGGCGGTGACATCATGGAACTAGTCACATATTCCTCTCTAAAATTCAGCCTTTCAGCCATGGGTGACCCTGAAAGGAGCCATGGCTCTGGGTGGCATAGCCTAAGGCAAGAGAGGCCAACTCTGGTTCATAAGAGCCGCAAACAGGCCTGGTTTTCAAGATATTCATAACAAATATGCATGAGATATTTTCATGTACTGCCTCTATTGTATGCAGACCAGCTCACGAATATTCATTGTTAATATCCAGAAACCCAGATCTGTTTGTGACTCTTGATGACCAGAGTTGGCCACCCCTGGCCTAAGGGATCAATGGAGATAGTATTGTCACCATCACACCACTGTGAGTTTCTACGGATGTGCAAGGAAATTTGCTTCAATTTTTTTTTTCATTTTCAGATAATATTTTATTTGTTTTTTTCATTTTGTGGACTTTTTACGTTTTTGTTTCAAAAATAATTTGCACTATTTGCAAATAGCACGCACTATTTTCCGAAATGAATGAGCCTGAAATTTTAGGGTGTTTCGGGGGTTTGCATATATGTTTCAGGGTAAAAGAAACTGAACAAAAATGCCTGCTTTAGTTCAGATTACTATTCATTTTAAAATGAATGTGCATCCCTATGAGATTCTGTGTCCATTTCTGTTTTTGTGGCATCTTTTAAAGGACCAACAAAAAGATGATGTAGTACTCAAGCTTTCAAGAGCACGCAAGCTCCTTCTTCAAAGATGAGGTTTCATAAAGCTCATGTGCTATGATGTCACAGCCTGCAAAGACTGTACAGGAGACAAAGGTTAAATCTCAAATAGTGCAGCCACTGCACTTGGGAGGTGGAGGGTAAAGGTAGTTGGTGATGCACTTCTGAGGGCATGAAGGCATCCGTTTGTGACTAGACATGTTGTCCCAGGAAGTGTGCTGTCTTCCGGGTGCCAAAATCTAAGATTTATGGAGAGAATGCCGAAAATTCTCAAGCCTACTGACTACTATCCAGTGCTGCACATTCATATTGGAACAAATGATACTGCTACGTAGCCCACAGATCAAATCAAAAGTGACTTCATGGCTCTGAGAGAAAGGGTAAAACAGATGGTATTTTCCTCCATTCTCCCAGCCAAGGATAAAAGCCCAGGCAGGATGTGGGAACGAACAGTGATTCTGACAGGCCTCTAGACAAACTTGTCTGCTACCAGCCTTGCTTAAAACTGTATATCTTTATTACAGCTTCACACATGCACATCAGTAGATTGTCTTCCCTTCAAAACATGTACTCTCTTTACTTACAAGTCAGTACTGCTTCCCTCAGTACTCACAGTTCAGCTTAGTCTCAGCTTAGTGTTTGGACAGTGTTACGTTACAGGAGCTGCCTTCCTCCTGAAGACCTGGGCTTAGTCTGGTTATCCCCATCTGGATCCCAGCTCCTATTCCCCAGTCTCTGGTTATGCCCTCTGAGCCCCACCTTCCCCACAGGATCCTGATAATAGAGCATACTTTCCTTAAGGATTTTAAGGTGGACCAGGCATCTTTTACAGCTATTACATTTTATATTATAGCATTTTACAGCTATTACAAAATGCTGCCGCACGTATCCTTACAAACACTCACCGTCATGACCACATCACACCCGTCCTTCAATCATTACACTGGCTCCCCGTAGCCTCAAGGATTATATATAAAGTACTTACGCTCATACACAAAGCCATTCATAACCAAGACATGCAATGGTTCCCAGAACATCTCCTGCTCCATACTCAAACAAGACCCACAAGAACACATCACCAGGCCAAACTCCAAATACCCTCTCCTAAACTCATGAAGCATTCCACCTTTAGAGATCGATCCTTCATCATCACAGGAATCGCCCACTGGAACAAAATGCCTTCCCAACTACGCCAGGAACCCTGCCACAAAAACTTTAAACACAACCTTAAAACATGGCTTTTCAAACTAGCATTCCCTGACTAACGAACTATCTCTCACCAAAGATACTTCTTGACCGCCTGACCGATCCCCGACCTCTCCCCTCCTTCCCTACCCCCCACCCCTGTAGGTATACTCCTCCTCCTCCCCTCCCTCCATTACTTTCCCCCCAAATACCGTCACTGCCTTATTTAACTCATTTGTTAAAATTAACATGTACATTTGTATATTATTCCTGTATATAATTCTTGTTTTGTCCCCTGTTAACCCTCTCCCTGTTAATGTTAATATTGTAAAGCTGGTTGCTAAGTTATGTTATATTGTGAACCGAGGTGATGTTTTGTTTTAAAACGTGCCTCGGTATATAAGAAACCTCAAATAAATAAATAAATAAATAAATCTAGCCTGGTCCTGCACAGGTAAACAGGGGAACACGGGGGACACTGCCTCTCACAGGGAAGCTCACATTCTGAAAATTAATGAATGGCTGCATAGATGGTGTCAACGAGAGTGTTTCGGGTTTTTGGACCATGGATTGATGTTTCAAGGACTGCTGACCAGAGATGGGGTCCACCTACTGAAGAAAGGGGTGTATCATCTTCCAAGACTGTCAAACCTGCTGAAGAGGGCTTTAAACTATGATCATTGGGGATAAGTGAAGGAAGCCCTGAAGTAAGTAAAGTATTGTACAGAAATGTAAAAAAAAACTATTGAAAGCTATGTACACTAATGCTCATAGTATGGGAAATAAAGTCCTGGATTTAGAGGCAGTCATAGAAGAAGCTGACTTGGATGATAGTGTCTGTCATGGAGATGTGGTATATGGAAAACCACACCTGGGATATAATTATACCGGGTTACAATCTGTTCAGGAAGGACTGGGTAGGTAGGAAGGAAGGCGGCGTGGCACTCTATATAAAAAAATAATATTAAATCAATGAAATTGCAGGGCTTACGAGGTAAGGTGAGGAGCTGTGTAAAGAGGGAATGGAATATCTATTTATACTCCATTCATGGCACACAGGGGCCTTCATCTTTGCCGTGAGCAGAGCACGTCCAGCGGCACACGGGGGTCTTCGTTTTCGCTGCGAATGGTGCGCCGGGGCCTTCATCTTTGCCGCGAGTGGAGCTTGTCCCATGGCACATGGAGGCCTTCATCTTCACTGCGAACAGCGCGCCGGGGCCTTTATCTTCGCATTCTCCGTTCGCGGCATGCCAGGGTCTCCTCTGCCATTTCTGCGCAGAATTTTGCAATTTTGGAGAGCTAAGCAGAGTAGTTGGATGCAGATAAGCCTTCAAAAAGGGTATGGGCAGAAAGGGAATAGGGAAGAAAAATGGCCCGCGCCATTTTTAAAGATGGCGCCGGCCATCCAGTGCTCCTACCATGTGACAGGGGCCGGCCAATGGCACGGTTTGAGGAATGGTCTAGGGTCTGGCAGCTAAGATTTAATGCTAAATTGCAAAAATGCAAGGGATAGATACAGTATGGGGTGAAATTCTTCTAAGCATGAAAGAAGAGCAGGATCTGGGGTCCATCATATCTGATGATCTTAAGGTGGTCAAACTGATGCATAAAGTGACTGTAAAAGTCAGAAAAATGCTTGGCTGCATAGGCTGCTTAGGGAAAGGAATGGTCAGCAGAAAAAGAGAGTTGATATTGCCCCTGAATATGTCCCTGATGAGAGCTCATGTGCAATACTATGTGCAATTTTGGAGACACACTCTCTAGAGTAAGTCCAGAGGACGGCTATTAAAATGGTCAGTGGTCTAAAGCATATGGAGATAGACCTTAAAAAATCTAAACATGTATACCCTAGACTAGAGGAAAGGCGAGATGGGGGAAATATGATAGAGACATTTAAATACCTCCAAGATTTCTATGCACAGAAGGTGAGCCTCTTTGAAAGGAAAGGAGACTCTAGAACGAGGGATCAAGGGATGAAGGTGAAAGGGGATAGGCTCAAGAGTAATCTAAGAAAATATTTTTTTACAGAGAGGATAGTGGATGCAAGGAGCAGCCTACCCATGGAGGTGGTGGAGACAAAGACAGTATACGATTTCAACAAAGCATGAGATAAACATGGGATCTCTGAGGGAGTGATAGGAATTATAAACTGAATTAGTTGGTTTGGATGGACTGACTAGATAGGCCATATGATCTTTTTCTGCCATCATGTTTTTATTTTTCTATGCTTCTAGAAGATTGTATGCACAATATATTGTAATTTCCTTGGAAAAAAAAAGGTTCACTTTGAAATGGATACAGCATACATTAATTAAACAATACCAGATGTCAAATACTTTATTTATGAGCAGAGTTTACAAAAGCTGGACTTGTTCACAAGGGAAAGAATGAAGTAGATTATAAATGAATTGAAGTCATTAAAACTGAGAGAGCTATAAAATTGTTTCAAATTAACTTTTTTATTGCAAAAGGAAGACTTAAGTCTAAATATATAGAGAGAGGGACATAAAAACTCTTTAGCAAGGAAGAAAATATATTAACCTATAAAATCTTGTGAGCTGCTGAAAAAGGTGGATTAAATTAGTGAATGATTAGGATTCCAAGAAACAATTATACAAGTTTCAAAATAAATGTAGCCAACATACCAGGCAGGGAGAGGGCATTTACTGAGGAAACTGCCCTATCAGAAAATGTAAGTCACCCAGATGGGGTGTGAATGCCAGATACAAAGATCACTGTGGTTCTTCTAGATGAAAAAGTGAATACATGTTTTATCTTGAAAGCAAAGTCATTGCTTTTTCCAGGAGATAAAGTCCTCATAGCAGCCAAGGAGAATATTCCTGTCGTAGATCATCAGTAATAAAGCAAAATAAAACAAACAGGGCAAGTATTTGTCAAGCACACCGAGAGGATAACTTTCAAAGCTGTGCACAATTCTTATATACGCATGTATTTGAGCGCGCACAAAATTGCTACAGTATTTTATAACCTGCACTCATACAATATGCACAGGTTATAAAATACGAGTTTTCCTAGCGTGTAGCAGATGGACTCAGGACCAACGGGTATAGTGTACTCCTGATAGCAGTTGGAGACAGATCAGATTTCAATCTGACGTCAGCCCTAGTACATATACCCCTGCAGGAAGTGCAGCTCTTCAGTATTTTCCATCTCCATAGCAGTTAGGGACTCTATGCATGCTAGCACAGCGTTAGAGTAAATTTTACCAAAGAAATCCAAATTAAGAAGAAATCTTACCTCTACAGACGAACCCCGCTTTCCTGTGGTGACACCCGTTGGGTCCCTCCCCTAGTTGAGATTCCCGAGGTGATTTCCGTGATCCCTCGGAGGTAAGCCTCGGACCGGTGGCCGACCCTCGGCGGGGACCTAGCCCTCGACATCAGGTGAGACTGAGAGGCAGTGGGTGCAACCTTGAGCACAGCGGTGAAGGTATTTTCCCTCTCCCCCCGCAGCCGGAGACCGCCCGGAATGAAACCGGGAAGCGCCGGGACAAGGTAAGGTAGAAATCTATTTAAAAGTCTCTGGTCTCCGAAGCTCGAGGAGACACAGGTCGCCAGCCGGGACCAGTGCCACCGGCTTGATCTGCCCTAGTAGGGCTAGACCCCGGTCAGATCCGGGGGTCCTCCCTTGTGGAGACCCTCAGAGGTGGTCACCATATTGTCCCCATGGTCACTGTTGACATTTTGGCCCTGTCCGCCGCCCTGTCCGCTGTCGCGATCCGTGCGAACAGAGGCGAGCCGTGCACACAAATACCTTGTGCGCAAAAGTACCGGGAACACAAGCTAAGCGCATAGCCACGCGCACACGGTGCCGGGCGCATAATTTCGACCCATGCGCACAACAGTGCGCACGTCTGTCTGCACCGCGCACCAACTTACACACGCAACTTCGATGCTCACCGGAGCGCACAACTGTATTGTATGTGCACAAGCCATGGCACCACCTGAAAATAAGCTCAAAGCTCAGGGCCTTGCCCAGCATGCCACATTAGAGCTGCACAGCATGAGGAGGCCACAGCCCTGTATATAGAGTGTGAAGAGGCCCTAGGGGACCCAACTCATGGGCCTCCCCAGCCGGTACCGGACCCCAGCCTCTCGAGCGGTACGCCGGACCTAGCATCACTCGGCGCCCCCTAGTCTAGACCCAGCTTCTATCTCCTGGGTGGAATTCTTCAAAGGTCTGCATACCTTCGTCCACATGCAACCGGGGCCTCATACAATGCGGTCACAGGCCCCACCAGAGGACCTCAACATGCCAGGACCCTCTATGCCCAGGGAAGTGATCCCACCGCCCAGAAGCCCCACCTTCGGGGACACAGCCATCTCAGATGAGGAGTCAGAACCCCTAGAGGAAGGAGAACTCCCTCCGGGAACAGAACCCCACCGAATCATGAGACGCTTCTTCACCAAGGACGAGCTTCCAGACCTGGTCACACTCAGCTTAAAAGAGCTTGCCGTCCCGGGCACAAGTGCCTCAGGGGGAACCTAAGACGAACCCACTTTTAGAGGGACTTCGTCAGACCCTCTCACCATTTCCCACTATTGCAAGCCGTCCAGCAACTAATTGACCTGAAATGGGATGCCCCAGAAACCACGTTCAAAGGGGGCCGGGCTCTGGCAGCCATGTACCCTCTGGACCCAGCCGCCAAAGATCTCCTGGCATGTCTGAAAGTGGATGCCATGGTCTGCACAGTCTCGAAGTGCACTACTATCCCGGTGGAGGGAGGAGCAGCACTCAAGGATGCTCAAGACAGACGTCTGGAATCTATCCTCAAATAGTCCTTTGATGTCTCCGCTATGTCTTTACAGATCGCGGCCTGCTGTGCCGTGGTGACACGCGCCTGCTTAGCACAGACCAGGAACAACACTCCTGGGGAAGCCCTGTAACCAGCTGTATCATTCCTCGTGGACGCCGCTTCAGATCTGGTACGCACAGCAGCTAGAGGAGTCTCATCCACCATGGCGGCCAGAAGACAAATCTGGCTCCGAAACTGGTCAGCCGACGCATCCTCCAAAACGAGATTCACAAGGATGCCTTTCAAGGGAACACTCCTGTTCGGAAGTGAACTAGAGAAACTAGCCAACAAGTGGGGCGAGTCCCCACTGCTGGCTAGTGGGGACTCGCTGCTACCAGAGGACAGGAATAAAAGAAAAGAATAAAAGAAATCAGCAATCCTTCCCCCGGACCTCCAGGGGCAGTGTTTCAACCCATATAGAAGCTCATATCAAGCAGCCCGCCCCACAGGCTGGAGCCAGTCCTTTCGGAACAAGCACAATAAAAGGGGAGCCAGCTCGGGCCCAGGCCCCAGCTGCACCCCACAATGAAAATCAGCCGACCCATCCAAAGGAAGAAGCCATAAGGGGCAGACTGGCCCTATTCCACCAAAGATGGGTCGAGATAACTTCAGACAAGTGGGTTCTATCCATCATTCGAGAGGGATATTACCTGGATTTCCACCACCTCCCTCCGGACAAGTTTGTGGAATCTCCCTGTCATGACCCTTCCAAGAGAATGGCAGTAGAAGCTACACTGACCAGATTACTAGCCTTAGAGGCTATAACATCGGTGCCTCCACAACAAATAAATACTGGCCATTATTCCATCTATTTTATTGTTCCCAAGAAGGAAAGAACGTTCAGACCTATCCTGGACCTCAAGGCGGTCAACCATTACCTAAAGGTTTCTTGCTTCCGCATGGAAACCCTACGCTCAGTAATAAGGGCAATACAACCGGGAGAATTTCTTACCTCCCTGGATCTGTCAGAAGCCTACCTACACATTCTGATCCATCAAGAGCATCAGCGTTTTCTGCGCTTCTCGATCCTGGACCATCACTACCAGTTCCGGGCACTACCTTTCGGGCTAGCCACTTCACCCCGGGCATTCACCAAGATCATAGTGGTGGTGGCAGCAACACCGAGGAAGGAAGGAATACGCGTGTACCCTTATCTAGATGATTGGCTGCTCAGAGCAAAATCCCCAGAGGAAAGCCACCAGGCAACCAACAGAGTCAAAACTCTACTGGAGAGCCTCGGGTGGATGGTCAACACAAACAAGAGCTGCCTACAGCCTTCCCAATCTCTAGAGTACTTGGGAGTCCGGTTCGACACCAAACAAGACAAGGTCATCCTGACACCGACAAGGAGATCAAAATTGATGACCCAGTTACGAACCCTGTTGAGCGAACTTCGCCCCACAGCATGGGATTACCTACAAGTTCTTGGCCTCATGGCATCCACACTGGAAGTAGTCCCATGGGCACGAGCTCACATGAGACCCCTACAACGCTCACTACTATCACGATGGAATCCACTGTCCCAGATCTACAACGTACGGCTTCAGCTCCCGGACAGAGTTCGGGCCCAACTACGATGGTGGCTACAAGAAGCCCATCTGAGCCAGGGAACAAGACTATCCTCCCCAACCTGGATCCTACTCACTACGGATGCCAGCCTATGAGGATGGGGAGCACACTTCCAGTGGCTAACCGCCCAAGGGCAATGGAACAAAGAAGAGTCGGGATGGAATATCAATCGCCTAGAAGCCCGGGCAGTCGGACTAGCCTGCCTAAGGTTTAGTCACAGACTCTGAGGCAAAGCGGTCAGAGTAATGTCAGACAACGCCACAACAGTGGCCTACATCAACCATCAGGGAGGAACCAGAAGCCAACAGGTGTCTCTGAAAATAGACCTCCTAATGTCATGGGCGGAAGTGAATCTTCAAGAGATCTTGGCCGTCCACGTTTCCGGCAAAGACAATGTTGCAGCAGACTACCTCAGCAGAGAAAGTCTAGATCCAGGAGAATGGAAATTATCAACCACAGCATTCCAATTGATAGTAAACCATTGGGGAACACCAACCATGGACTTCCTGGCAAACCGGTCCAACGCCCAGGTACTCAGTTTCTTCAGCCGCAAGCGGGAACCCCAGTCCCAGGGAATCGATGCCCTGGTACAGACCTGGCCACAGGAGACTCTTATATACCTTCCCGCCGTGGCCCCTATTGGGCACGATCATCCACAAGATAGAACACCACAAGGGGCCAGTACTTCTAGTGGCCCCGGACTGGCCAAGAAGACCGTGGTACACAGACATGCGAAGACTGCTGGCAGGGAACCCTCTGCCGCTACCTCCACACAGAGACCTGCTCCAACAGGGGCCGATCCTCCATAAGGATCCAGCTCGATTCTCTCTTATGGTCTGGCCATTGAGAGGGCTCGCCTAAGAAGGAGATGATACTCGGGGGCAGTAATTGACACCCTACTCCGAGCACGCAAGTTCTCCACATCCCTAACATACATAAGGATTTGGAAAGTATTCGAAGCCTGGTGCGAGGACCACAACATCATATCACACTGTCAAAATTCCTGTGATTTTGGAATTCGTACAGAATGGGCTACAGAAGGGATTGTCCCTAAACTCCATCAAGGTATAGGTGGCTGCCTTGTCATGCTACGGAACCAAGAGCGAGAGTGGCAGCATAGCCTCTCACCCGGATGTCTCACGCTTCCTGAAAGGAGTCAAGCACTTCCGACCACCCCTAAAGTGGCCGGTGCCTCTTTGGAACCTTAACCTGGTCCTAGATTTCCTAGCAGGAACCTCCTTCAGACTTCTCCGCGGCCTGTCTCTCCGACTATTAACATTGAAGACAGCCTTCCTGCTGGCAGTCTGTTCAGCCCGTCGTTTATCTGAGCTACAAGCACTGTCCTGCCGAGAGCTGTTCCTCAGACTCACCCCAGGAACCATCCAGTTACACACAGTTCTGTCGTTCCTCCCCAAAGTGGGAGGAACGACGGAACTGTGCCCCCTATCTCAACCAAACCATCTTGCTACCATCGCCAGATGAATATAAGAATTTGGAAGAGGCTCGAAGTCTACACCATCTCAACGTTGGCAGACTCCTAGCCCGATACCTGGAATGGTCGGAATCCGTATGAAAGATAGACCATCTATTCGACCTTCACAGCGGGAAGAAGCAGGGGGAAGCGGCCTCGCGAGCAACTATAGCCCGCTGGATCAAAGAAGTCATCAAGGCGGCCTATGTGGAAGCAGGCAAGCCACTGCCTTTACAAGTCAAGGCCCATTCTACTAGAGCCCAGGCAGTGTCCTGGGTGGAAAGCAAGATGCTGTCACCCGCCGAGATCTGCAGGGCGGCGACATGGTCCTCCATCCACACCTTCTCCAGGTTTTACCTCCTGGATGTTCAGGCTCGGGAGGACACAGCATTTGCAAGGGCAGTACTAAGTGGGTCACGAGCAGCCTCCCACCTGATTTGGGAATAGCTTTTATACATCCCATTGGTCCTGAGTCCATCTGCTACACGCTAGGAAATGGAGAAATTACTTACCTGATAATTTAATTTTCCTTAGTGTAGACAGATGGACTCAGCATCCCACCCACGGCTGCCGTTACTGATGGAATTCTCGGGGGACATACCTGGGAGCGAGTGATTCAAAGGTAAGCCATGCTTTCCTTCATCTAGGACACCTATCCTACCGGGTGTCGACGTTTCTCGGTTGAGAGCACTGGCGGTCTCCAGCTATAGCCAATTCAACCAGTTCAAATTAATCAAGATAACCAAGTTATAAAGTTAATCAAGTTATTCAAGTTATTCAAATTATTCAGTCATACATATATCCACAATGCTTTTCGAGGAGAATACTGAAGAGCTGCACTTCCTGCGATACCTTTTTGGCACTTTGCAGTAAGTACAACAATTTTTGCAATTCCTATCTACAACCACTTGGGGGGGGGGGGGGGGGGGGGGAGAGAGAGAGGACCTAGCTATAAGGTCCTTATAGGTATTTATATCTCTATATGAGGCCCACCTAGTAACTCAAGGTGAGGTTTAAGTAGTAGTGTAGGGGTTAGGGGCCTCTTTGACATTCAAAGTGAGACATATGAACAGAACAGTACACTTTTGTGAAGATTTGATGACCTTCGGAGTGAGGAAACTCACACAAAGATGAGATTTGTACAGTGTTCTTTCAAACTAGCTTGATGGACTCTACCTAGGAAATGCCCCCCCCCCCCCCCAAATCAGATAGCCGGCTAAGTAGCGCTTGTAGACTTATCTGACTATCTGACTTAGGGCCATATTTATTAAGGGGTAGATTTTCAGAGGGATACGTGCGTAACCCCAGAAAACCTACCCCTGCGCGCGCCGAGCCAAGTCCCAGGACGCACGTATGTCCTGGGGCTTTCCAAAATGGGCGGTCCAGGGGTGGGGCTGGGGGGTGTGACGGCATTCCGGGGGTGGTCCCGAGTGCTCCAGCACAGCTGCCTGTGCTGGAGCAAGGCGTGCCGGCAGCTGGCCGGCGCGCGCAAGTTACACGTAACTCCTGAAAAAAAGGTAGGGAGGGATTTAGTTAGGGCTGGGGGGTGGGTTAGAAAGGGGAAGGGAGTGAAAGGTGTGGGGGGGGGGGGATCGAAGAAAAAGTTCCCTCCAAAGCCGCTTTGATTTTGGAGCGGTCTTGGATGGAACGGGGAAAGGCATTGGGGCTCCCCTTGGGCTCGGCTCGCGCAAGGTGCACGGCAGCACGCCCATGTTATAAAATCGGGTGTACATTTGTGCGTGCCGGGTAGCGCGCATAACATTTAAAATCTGCCCCTAAGGTTTTTTCCCATTTTGTGTCTATGGGAAAAACTCTTAGGGGTAGATTTTGTAAGATGTGTGTGCGTCCACATGCCCGTGCTTCCCGGTGTGCATACATGGATGTGCAGATCTTATAACATGCAGGTGCATGTGTGTGTGGCACATGCAAAAGGGGGGGTACAATTGTGCAAATTCGCCTGGCGACACATCGCGGGCTTCCCCAATTCCCTCCCAGGCCGCTTCGATGAAGGAGTGGACTTGGAGGGAACTTGCCTACTCCCTACCCTAACCTCTCTTCCCCTTCCCCTTCCCCTTCCCCTCTCCTCCCCAACCCCTAAATCTAAATTTTTTTTTGGTTTTTACCTTTTTTCGCAACTTACTTCAGCTCCCGAGCTGAAGTAAGTTGCGCGCGCCGGCAGCTCCAGGACAGTGAAGAATGGTGCTGTCCCGGGCCGCCCTCTTTTGAGGCCCCTGCACTTACACGCATCCCGGGGTTTACACGTGTGGCCGGGCCGATTTGAAAATTGGCCTGGTGCGTGTAAGGCCCGGCCACGCACATAAACCCTGGGATTTATGCGCGCCGGGGTTTTAAAATCCAGCCTTTAGTGAATCAGGTACTTAGTCGGACAAGTAGCGTTTTAAGACTTATTTGTCTAAGTAGCATTTTCTCAGACTTATCCAGCTATCTTACTTAGCTGGGTAAGTGTAAAAAGCCCTATTGAGAGAGACAAATTGTATAAATAAATAAATAAATAAATAAATAAGTAGCACCTTGCTGCTGCTTAACTGGATAAATTGGAACAAATAAGTCTGAACTTGTCCATTTCAATAGTGGTAAAAGTGCTATGTAGCCAGCTAAGTCAAATTTAGCCAAATAAGTGTACGCAAATGATATATCCGCATATCTTTACTTCCAATTTTAAAGGGATTCACGAGCAGACTTAAGACATGTAATTAATTTAGATGCATTTACCCCCTGTAAGTTGGCTTTTACACTCATAGTTTGGGGGATTTTCTAACATGGCAATGAACTAACCAGTTTTACCAGTTAATCCACCAGTTCACCCATTCTATCTGCAGCTTGCGAAGACTCTCCTGGCTCTTCAGCCTGAAGTCCCCTCATTTCACCCAGACCTCCCACCCAGTCCTTTTTTCTTTTTTAAGATGTTTATGATCAATTACTCCAGATATTGAAAATAGCAACGCCACTGGCCCATCCCTTTTGTCAACATGTAAAGCTACTTGCGGACCCTGATTTACACATGTATGTGAGGTATCTAAAATAGCATATATTCAAGGTATGCTATTTTACAGGTGCAATTGCTATTTTGGAAATACGATATGTAAAACACCTAAATAAATAAATGTTTTTTACATGCGCAACCTTTGAAAATTCACCTTTAAATAAATATGCAAATATGCAAAGAAGCCATTATAGACCTAAATTAACAACCCATATTCATATCACAAGACTTCTGGGTAGAGGGGTACATTTTGAGTAACAAAGTTCTACCATTTTATTTAATTTGTTGATATTGTGTTTAATTACTTTCCTTGATGTTTGTATTTAGTGTAAATCAGTAATTCTTCCACTCTTCAGGAGTATGGAGGAATTGGGAGCTGTAAACAGTATGAACGTTTGGGTTATTTGTAATCTCAGCACATTGTACTTAGAGTGGCTTCCTTTATGTGGGAGAAATGTTACTTCTGCCAAACACAGAACATAATTTTAAAAGGCTACAAAAAAACAAAAGTAAACAAGAAGAGCAAAACAAGCGTAAGGAATATGGACCTACTGACCTTCTTCTGTGCTGATGTTTTCCTATGCTTTTCTGGGGCTTTGAAGTTTAACCCAGCTCTGCAATGATTCTCCAAATTCTGTTCGAGCCAGACTCAGGGCAGCCAGGGGCACAAAGCCTCTTCATGAAATCAGTAAAATATAACAGTACAAAGTGAATGAAATGGGTCTTGTCAGTGTGAATCCATGACAGTAACTCTAGGCCATATACTGGGATATAGAAAGAGATCCATTACCTATAGTGTGGTTCCTTAACCTTTTCTCCTCCCTACTTGCAAGAGAATACTCCTGTAAAATGACTCCAGAATTGCAATAAGGAGAAAAATGTCCTTTGTTTCATAAGAAAATAAGACTTGCCATACTGGGTCAGATCAAGGGTCCATCAAGTCCAGTATCCTGTTTCCAACAGTGGCCAATCCAGGTCACAAGTGCCTGGCAGGATCCCAAGGGGTAGATAGATTCCCAGGACTAAGGTACACAAATTAGAAATATCTAGTAAATTTAAAATGTTTCTTTTAATTTTTTAAGTCGTCTAAGCACTGATCTGTGCTGCCTGTCAGATTAATATTGCAGGGAAGTATATCAAACAGCTTTGATTGTTTCTTCTTTAATAGGCAGAAGCCAAAAAAATAAAATAAAGGCAATCTTCTCTATTTTACCACCATTGCACTGGGGAAAAATTACCCCTGAAGCATCACAGACAGAGCTCAGGTTCAGTGCCCAGAACTCCCAGGGAAATACAGTGGGCCAGCAAATGTACTTACCATAGACTCATGATCGTAGCTCTACAATATCCCCCACATATCTTTAATCCTCTTGCTCCTAGTTCCCTTTCTGATTTCGCTGAACTGTATTTCCCATTATTTCCTTCCTCTACTCTAAATCTAAATGTTGTAATCTTGTCACCTTCACAAGCTGGCCTCCTTGATATTGACTTCTTCACTCTTCAGAACTGTCTTAGGCATGCATTACTCTGTATCCCTCTTCTCTAGGCCACCTACTGCTGCTTCTGCTGTACTTCCTCTCTGTCTGTCCCAGAAAGTCAGCAATGTATTCTTTGGCCGAGCCTGCCTCTTACGTGCCTCAAGGTCCCATGAGAACCAATTCGCAGGTTTCAGAAACTATAGCTCTGGAGAAAAAGTGGCAAGTCTCACTAACCCCTAATCCAGTCTACGATTCCCCTTGTTCATCATCTTAGGTTACCGATGTACATAATGTTACTAATACTGTAAATGCTGTAAATACTTGTTTAATGTTTTATCGGCTTGTTCACTTTCCTTCTATGCTTCGCTATTGTTCCCCCCCACCAAGTTCCTTCGCCTTGTTATGATGTAATTTCTGATCTGCTGTTAACATGTGAACCGGTGTGATGTCCCCACTAACGCCGGTATATAAAAGTTTGAAATAAATAAATAACCCTGCAGGGTGCCCAGCGGATGAAATAAGAAACTGAATAATTTCATTTCAACTCTTTGGGTAAATTTTCAAAGGAGTTATGTGCATAAAATTAGCATACATATGCATAAGTAACTTGAATTCACGTATATGCTACTTTATAAACATCAGAAGAACACGCATATTTTCTGTTTCGTGCACACATTTACCTGCAGAAAAAAGGGGAGGTCTAAGAATGTTCTGGGGCTGGGAAGTTGCTATTTTTATAAGAGATTTTCATGAATACATTAGGCAAATTATTTGCAGAATTGTAGTCCTGATAAATAACTAGTGCCATTGATATCAGACTCATCTGTTGTCTGCTATTTTTGGGTGGGAGGTCTGGGTGAACCGGGGATGGGGGGGAGAGTTCAGAGAGAAGTAGTAGGAGGGTCTCGGTGAACTGGAGGAGGTATCGGCAAACTGTTGATTTCAAGTACAAGTACATATTTTAAAATATACCTACTTCCATGTATAAATCAGGGTTTTACATGTATATGCTATTTTTTTCATGCGTCAAATATATGCATATATGTTTATAAAATAGAGAAAGTATGCACTTTCATTACATTACAAAATATTTGTAATGCATGGCGCGGGCCATCCATTGCTCCTACCATGTGACAGGGGCCGACCAATGGCACCGGTAGCCCCTGTCATATGGTAAGGTCAAAGAGCCACCAGTGCCATTTTGATTAGTGGCAGCCAATGGCCCGAGAGGGGGAGATCGCTCCTGGGACCCCGCTGGACCACCATGGACTTTCGGCAAGTCTTGAGGGGGGGTTTCGGGCAAGTCTTGGGGGTTGGGAGGGTGGGGGGCTGCAATTAATTAAATTTGAAGGGTTGGAGTGGGCTTTCGGTTTGTTTTTTTTAATATGCCCTTTCTCCCCCCCCCCCCAAAAAAAAGCCGATAAGAAAACCATACGAAATTTTGTGGGTTTTCCTATCATTTTGTTAGCCCCTCGAAATGCAACAAAATAGGAAATATCATCTTTAATTCCTATTTTGTTGCAAACGAATGCACATCCCTAGTGTATAACCACTTATTTATATTGTAGTGTAGTATTGACTACATCCAACAAATTTCAATGTTGAAACATCTCCGGAAGGCATAACATCATATTGAATTAGTTGTTGTGCAACACGCCAAATATTCACTGCGGATAGACCCCGTCAATGCCCGATACGGAACCGTGTTTCGGACATGCAGTCCTTCTTCAAAGGGCAGACAAGTGCATCTGTAACATTGAAATTTGTTAGATGTAGTTAATACTACACTACAATATATTCAGATAAGTGGTTATACACTAAGGGCCAGATTTTCAAAGGTTACGTGCATAAATCCCAGGGATTTATGTACGTGGCCGGGCCTTTCGCACACCGGGCCAATTTTAGGCTAGGGGGTTGGGAAGTTCCCTCGCAGTCTGTTCCTTAATTGGAGCGGACTGGGAGGGAACTGGGGAAGGCCCTGATGCGACGCCACGCGTATTTGCAGATCTCTACTCCCTTTGCACGCCGGATAGCGCACGTGTAACTTCTGAAAATCTACTCCAAAATATTTTTAAAGGTGGTAATTACTATTTTACATGCAACAAAAATTTCCTGTAAAAAATCATTTCTTGGACTATATTCCATTTTGAGATATGGGATCTGGTGTTTAGCCTTATGACCTATGATTATATATAAGGCTGAGTATAAAGTGGTTTCACTCATGATGATGATGCCTATTATGATGGTCATTTAAACCCAGTGCTTCTTGGTTGTTCTATAATTTCTGAGACTTGGTGGTATATCTTTATTTTTGGAGTTTATCCGGTATGTCACAGGTAGCCAGTGAAGTGATTTTAGTACTGGCTGAATAGGTTCCCAGGGTTTTATATTTATTTATGTGCTTTCTAGTAGTTTAGGCATCTAAACAAGCACATAGTTGCTTGAATGAGTCATAAAGAAGGAATATTAACAAGAATTTTGAAGCAGTAAAACAAAGGGGAAAATACGCTTATGAGATCGCTATGCGTGTGTGTGTTTTTCCCCCAGTAACTTTTTTGTGCTTGGTGTCCTAACCTTGCCAGATTGTTAGGATATGTCAGGAGGGACATGAGAACTCTGAAAAGGAAGTTTTTTTGTTTTTTTTTTTCAGATCCACGCATATAGGCAGACAATTTCTCCTCACAGGAAAATTCTTACAGGTCGATACAGTAACGTTCAGTTAAAGATTCCCCGTCTGTAACGTGCTGGGAGCGCACAATACAGACGAGTAAGGCGGTCCAGCAATACAGTCTCCAGTTTCACGCGTCCTTAGCGCTTCCTAAAATAGACACATAACCCTTTCCGCACCCAGCATGTAAATGAACGAAAAAGCTGTATAATGAAGGAATTAGCTATTCCCCTCCGATACTGTAACAGGCGCTGATATTATCTCCTCAGTAACCCGCTGTTTTGCCGCGGCCTTAACGTGCTAGTTTACCGCCTCCCCCTAGTAGGAGTTAGTGTAGTGTAGTGTAGTGTAAAAAACATTGCTTACCTGCCCTGGTCCCATCCGGTCTCCGGTGTAGCCCCGTCCGGTCCCCTCCTCCCGAAGCAAAAAAAAAAACAAAATGAAAAAGTAGCAAGGCTCGGGCCTGCTACGGCAGTCCCTTCTCCCTTCCTCCCGATTTCGCACGGGCATCCATCCAGGCAGAGGGAGCAGGCGGCGAAACGGCCTCTGGTTCCCTCTGCCTGGATGAACGTACCATGCCATGAGCGCCAAAATCGCACGGGCATTCATCCAGGCAGAGGGAACCGGTGGCGAAAGCAGCCTCTGGCAGCCCCCACCTGCAGTGAATGAATGCGCGCCTGTGTGACCCGTGCGATTCGGCACTCAAGGCGTGACGTCACGACGCACCGAATTGCACGGGTCGCACAGGCGCGCATTCATTCACTGCAGGTGGGGACTGCCGGAGGCTGCTTTCGCCACCGGCTCCTCCGCCTGGATGAATGCGCGCCTGTGTGACCCGTGCAATTCGGTGCGTCGTGACGTCACGCCTTGAGTGCCGAATCGCACGGGTCACACAGGCGCGCATTCATTCACTGCAGGTGGGGGCTGCCGGAGGCTGCTTTCGCCACCGGCTCCTCCGCCTGGATGAATGCGCGCCTGTGTGACCCGGCCCGCGGCCTCGTTTGAACACGCGCCCAGCCGGATCCCGCTGCCTACCCGCCCGATTGAACACGCGCCTACCCGCCCAAGGCCCCCCCGGATCCCGCCGCTGCTGCTGCCGCCGCCCAAGGCCTACCCGCCCCCCGGATGCCGCTGCCGCCTACCCGCCCGATGGAACACCCAGCTCCCGCCGCCGCCCGCCTGGACCCACGCGGCCCTCCGGCTCCCGCCGCTGCCTGGATGACCGCACGAAAGTGACAGGTATTTAAACATTTTTTTTTTAACACTCAGGTTTTTACATATTTTTGTTTTTTTGGGTTTTTTTTACACTTCCTGGTGCCTGTCATTTCAAATGACATTTGAAATGACAGGTACCAGCGCACCCAGGTTACTGTATAGGCGCTGTATTAAGCGCCTATACAGTAAAATGGGTTGCGCGGGCATAACCCTTCCCTACCGCTTTAAAGCCGCGGCATGCATTTGCATGCAATTAGAAGAGAGTATCAGGCGCTAAGTCAAGAGAGCTGTGCGTGCGGGGAGGAAGGGTGCGCCTGACACTGCCGCACTGTTTCTACCGCGGCCTTACTGTATCGACCTGCTAGTAAACTGGGCCCCAAGGCTCTCTGTTAGGAAGGGAGCATCAAATGGAATGGGGATATGCTGAATGAAATATAAATTAGTTGTGCATCTGTACATGCTACAGTAACTGCTGATGTCACGAATGAGGATAAGTATAACAATATATAGCTAGGTATAAATCCTACATTATTAATAGAGGTTGTTTCCTGTGCAGATGCAGTATATTGCTTTTCCAAAATTGTGGTTTCTTGATGAGTGGCTCCTTAACAGTGCCCCAGTCCTGTTGTTGTGCCCAACATATAATTGCACTTTGGAAAGACAAATGTGTTTCCCATCATTTCTTGGTTTCCTGACATTGTAGTGGTTGTTAATGCTTCCTTTAGACTTGTGAAACGACTCTATAATTATCTGAAGCTCACGAATAAGTAGGGGCTATTATTGAGAAAAATCAATAGGGTATTTTAAATGCTAGAATATTATGAACAGGCAATATTTTTACTCTTCTGCACCTCAAAAGAGAAGTACAGCACTGGAAATAATGTTTGTGGGGCTACCATTATGATATTATCACAGATTATAGGATGCTGTCCATTAGAAAAGCCACTACATTTACTGGAGAGCATTATAAGAGCCTAATGGAGTAGGTAAGGTGTTTAAGCATGGCAGGGAGTGAGAGCGAGCATGCTTCGTTGTCTATCAGTGAATCTCATGGGCTTCTCCTGTTTCTTGGAAATTGGTGGTAGGGATAATGCATAGCAGCATAATTCATTTGCATCTGATCTAATTTTGGAACAGGCAAAAAAGTCAAGGAATCCCTCTCATTTTGAAGACTCTAAGGAGGTAATTTTCAAAAGCATTTACGCCTGTAAAACTGGGTTTTATGTGTGTAAAAGGATTTAAGCACGTAAATGGGCTTTTGAAAATTGCTAATTTACATGTGTAACTCCTTTGAAATGTACCTCTATAGGGCTGAATTGTGAAAAGGTTTACGCATATAAATTGATTTTATGTGCTTAAATGGGCTTTTGAAGATTGCTATGATATATGCTACTTTTATGTGCATAACTGCTTTGAAAATTACCTGCAATGTATTTTGGAAACAGGATTTTTTTTTTTAAAATTTGAGATTGCATTATACTTAACACCTAGGCTTTTTACTAGTGTGCTTTGATCATCTCTGTCCAAAAGTACCCTTTCAAGCTGGGGATTCAACTTCTCTGCAGCTCATTGCTGGAGACACAGACAAATGAGATCCTCCTTGACTCACCGCTTTCAAAGTCAGACAACGTACTAGAGGGTAATCTCTTAAACTTGATGTCAGCATGAAATCTGACATGTCAGAAATCAAAATATCTTAACCCTTAACATGCTCTAATTCTTACATGAGTTTTAAAGCAGCCAGTAATCTTAAGTGGGATTTCTTTTTAAGCTAATACAAATGATTTCTTCACAGCAAATATGTACATGTGCCTAGCAATTAACTCCCTTCACATTTTAAACAAAAACAGTTGGAGGGCAAACTTCTTCCAAATACTCAACATTGACCTTTTGCCTCCTATCACTGCTGACAGAGAGACACACCCTGTCAAGACAAGGCTGTGTTGATGCTAGGCCTGCCAACTCAGACTCAAAAACACCTGGCCAATCCCTGACCCCACCCCCATCAAGTGCTTCCATCCCATTTCCCCAGCGTGGCAGGTCTCCTTCCCCTTCCTCCCCCTCCTGGGCATCTGCACTCCACCCACCAATCCTATCCCTACCCACTGAGCTGTTTTCACTTCCAAAGTGGCAGAGCTGCGCATGGAAGCCTTTGACCCTGTTGCTGTCAGTCACTGGCAACAGGCAAAGCTACAGCCTGTTATTCATGCACACTCACAGTCCTTGCAGTAGTTCCAGCTCCTCTAGCATGGGCTTCCTGTTTGGAAAGGAGAGGGAGCAGGGGAACCCCAAGGGGTGGATGGGAAGGAAGTGACAAACAGCTGCTGGGAGGTCCCCATATTACCTCACATTTCTTGGCTCTGACTGGTTTGTATTGACTATAATATTACAAATGACATCATACAAAATGTATGAACCAGTCATATCCCATTCCAAGGGAAGGCAATTTGTGGTACTGAACAAGGTTACTCTCCGAGTTTAGGGAGACACTTAAATAACTTTATAAATAATGATCTGCAGTAAGCGTTTTGTTTCCTAAAGATTAATTTTATTTTATGTCCTGCTGTATATACTTTGCAAATGTAGGGGAGACTATGGTAGAATGAGGAAATAAGTTAGAAAAAATATATTAAAAAAGCGGTTACAAAGGTTAAAAGTTTGCACGAGGCATAGGTACTGTTTAAAAATTACAATAAAAGAAAGAAGCTAAAGTACAACCCTACAGGGAGAACTAAATCACTTACAAAGATAAGGTCATAACAAAATCAATGTGCTACCAATGCCAATTGAAATAGTAAAAATATAATGAATTCTAAGAAAAATGCAAATTTATTTCATATTCTAATACACTTTTAAATTTAATGACAATGTGTTATACACTATAATTTAAAACTATTATAGTGCTGTTTCGTTCTAAGTTTCTCCAGCCTGTGCGGATATATAGAGTTTACCACGAGATAAGCGTATCTTCAAATCCACACAATCTTCCATTTCAAAACATAATTCTAAAGTTGTTAAGTATATCTAAAGAACCAACAGTCAAAGTTTACTTCATCCAAGGTGAGACCACATTCCCATAGAATGCAAGTCCCATCTGAAGTAATGTGAATAATGTCTGTAGTAAATTCAAGTCCCAATTTTATCTCACCCTAGCTTGATGGTACCCAGTTATAGAGTCCATTAAGCTAGGGCTAGAGAATATCATAGAAATCTCATCTTTGTGAGACTTTCCTTACTCCAAATGATGTCAAATCTTCACCGAGGTGTACTGTGCAGTTCGTACATCTCACTCTGCATGTAAAACTGGCCCCTAGACCCTAAACCACCACCAATACCTCACTTTGAGCTATTAGCTGGCCCTCCTATAGAGATATACTTGACTACTATGAGGACCTTATAAATAGTCTCTCTCTCTCTCAAAAATTAAATTTCAGATCTATTAGTAAAAATTTGTAACCTATCATCAAAATCATCCATTGTACCTAAACACTGGAGGGTGGCTAATGTAACCCAAATATTTACAAAGGGTTCTAGGGGTGATCTGGGAAACTACAGACAAGTTAGCCTGACTTCAGTGCCAGGAAAAATAGTGGAAAGTGTTCTAAAGATCAAAATCACAGAAAATATAGAAAGGCATGCTTTAATGGAACAAAGTCAGCATGACTTTACCCAAAGCAAATCTGCTTCACTTTTTTGACGGGGTTAATAAACATGTAGAGAATGGTGAACCGGTAGATGTAGTGTATTTGGATTTTCAGAAGGCATTTGACAAAGTTCCTCATAAGAGGCTTCTAGGAAAAGTAAAAAGTCATGGGATAGGAGGCGATGCCCTTTTGTGGATTACAAACTGGTTAAAAGACAGGAAACAGAGAGTAGGATTAAATGGACAATTTTCTCAGTGGAAGTGGGCGGGCAGTGGAGTGCCTCAGGGATCTGTACTGGGACCCCTGGTTTTCAATATATTTATAAATGATCTGGAAAGGAATACAATGAGTGAGGTAATCAAATATGCAGATTATACAAAATTATTCAGAGTAGTTAAACCACAAGCGGATTGTGATAAATTGCAGGAGGACCTTATGAGACTGGAAAATATATAGCTAGTTATTCTCTACACTATAATACCATCCCAAGAGTTACAGATGTGAAACAGTATTAAGACAGACCTAGAAAGAATTTGAGAAGAAGCATGCCAGAGAGGCACAAACTAATAATAAAAACTTTTTCAAGTACATTTGAAGCAAAAAGCCTGTGAGGTAGTCAGTTGGGCTGCTAGATGGCCAAGAGGCAAAAGGAGTACTCGGGAAGGACAAAATATAAGTAAAATTAAATTAATTCTTTGCCATGGTCCTTACTGAGGAGGATGTTAGGAACATATCAATACCTGAAATATTCTTTAATGGTGGAGATTCTGTTCAACTAAAACAAATATCTATGATAATGGAGGATATAATAGATCAGATTGACAAACCAAAAAGTCCCAAAAATCATTGGGACTGGGTGATAACCACTCATGAGTTCTAAAAGAGTTAAAACATGAAGAGGTCATATTCAAAATCCATTTAGATGGATAACTCAAAAGTTAGCCATCTAAGGCCAAGATTCACCATTCTATCGCAGAATGATGAATCCTGTGAAAACGGGGGCGGGGGGACAAAGGTGGGGGCAGGCCTGCCAAATCCGGCAGCCTTCGCAACACCACGGTGACTTCGCTGCCGGCTTTCGCACCGAATAGCTCCACCATGAAAGGTGGTGCTATTTGGTGTGCTACTGGCTATGATAAGGTTACTAACCTTATCGCCACCAACAAAGACATCGCCGAGGGGCTTTTCACGTGCTATAGAGAGTTATCGCATGCGTTAAGCCTTTGAAAATGACCCCCTAAATGGCAAATATGGCATATTTAGCCATTTGTCTGGCTAAATTATAGGCAGATAAGTAGTTATCCTGCTATAATTTAGCTGGATAAAAAAGGGGCATTCCAGGGAATGGTTGAGTTTCCGGTTAACATAGCTGAATAACAGGTATATCTGGCTATGACCTGGATTTATCAAAATGCACTAAATACTGCATGTGATAGAAAAAGGGGTGTGTTTTATGCATTAATACCTATGTGAAGAGCTAAGTTACTGCAAATTGTGATAATGTTTTTTGCACTTTGAGATGAGTACCAGAATGTGGTATTTCCTACATACAACCACTGGGGGTCCATGTTTAAGAGGAGGGAGGGAGGGAGAGAGAGAGAGAACCTAGCCATAATGTCCTCACCCTAGATAGGTATTTATATCTCTATGGGAGGCCTACCTAGTAATTTGAAGAGAGGTTTAGGTATTAGTGTAGGGGTTAGGGGCCACTTTGACATTCAAAGTGAGACGTACGAACAGAACAGTGCTCTCTTGTGCTCTCATGTGAAGATTTGATGACCTTCGGAGTGAGGAAACTCACCCAAAGATGAGATTTGTGCAATGTTCTCTCAATCTAGCTTGATGGACTCTCTACCTGGGTAACATTTGAGAACACATCTTTGAGAACACATTGCAAAATGTGATCAAGCCTTAATCCAACCTTTCGCACGGCTTAATGCTACTGAAAAAGGTGTAGCTAAAATCGGCGTTAAAGCCGTGTGATAGGACTTCACAAAATGGTAAACCCAGCCCACTCCCACCCCTAACTCCTCCTCTTTTTTGGATTTCCATCGCAGCATACATTATGGTGCTTTCGCATGCGTTAAGGGCTTATGGCATGTGCTATAAGCCCTTAACGCATGCGAAAACGCCTTATAGCATTTTGATAAATAACCTCCTATGTTAGCTGCAGAACTGGCCTAAGGTTTTCCAGCTTTATGTGGCCGGATAACTTTTTGCTTACCTGGATATCTTTAAAAGATATCCGGGTATGTAGCGCTGACAGTCTTAAAAAAAATATATCAATGGTGCTCCTATCAGATGCTGTGCGGAGGTGCCGGGAGTAAGTGAAAATCCTTCCTCCTGGCAGGAATGTCTTTTGGCCCTCAGAGGGGTAGGATGGGAGTCTGGAGAGGTGAGGGAGTGGGATCCAAACTCATTTGAGTCCATGGGGGGAGGGGTGTGAAAGTGAACTTTTTCACAGGACAACAGGGAAAGGAAGCAGAAGTGGGCTGGTAATGTTTGGGGTGCTAGGTCTGACAGAGTAATTTATATTTAATATTGGGGAAGGAATACTTTAAGACAAGGGCCCATTGATATCTTTTTTTTTTTTTTTTGAGACTGTCAGTGCTACTTACCTGGATATCTAGGTAAGCAGAAAGTTATCCAGCCACACAAGGCCAGATAACTTTAACGCCTAACCAGCTATATTGAAACAGAGTCCGTTAGGTTTCAAAATTAGGCGGCTACATGTAGCTAGATAACTTTAAGAAAGTATATTCAGCAAGACGTTTATCCCACTGAATATACGGGATACGTTATCTGGCTCATTTTAGCCAGAAAATGTATCCATTAAACAGTCCACTCAATATTGGCCTTGAAATTTCAAGCCTGTTGCTAATAATCTATAACCTTTCATTTAAAACAGCCACCATACCTTGAGACTGGAAGGTGGTCAATGTGATACTGATTTTTAAAAAGGGCTCCAGGGTGATCCAGGAAACTATAGACCAGTGAGTCTGATGTTGGTGTTGGGACAAAATGGTAGAAGACATTCTTAAAAAACAAAATCACTGGCCCTATAGATAGATCCGGCTTAATGGGGAAGAGTCAACATGGTTTTAGCAAAGGGAAGCCTTGCCTTACTAATCTTTTAGATTTTTTTTGAAGGTGTAAATAAACATGTAGATAAAGGTGATCTGGTTGATATAGTGAAATTGGATCCTCAGAAGGCATTTGACAAAGTATGAGAGACTCCTCAGGAAATTACAAAGTCAAGGGATAGAAGGCCATGTTCTACTGTGGATTGGTAACTGGTTAAAAGACAGGAAACAGGGTAGGACTAAATAGTTTTCCAAATGGAGAAATGTCCTTCGTGGAGTACAACAGGGATCAGTACTGGGACCTGTGCTATTTAACATATTCATAACTGATCTAGAAAAGGGAATGACAAGTGAGGTAATCAAATTTGCAGAAACTGTTAAAACAGTAGTGGATTGTGAGGAACTGCAGAAGGACCTTTAGATACTTAGAGACTGGGCAACTGAATGGTAAATGAAAAGTGCAAAGTGATGCACATTAGGAAAAATAATCCCAACTAAATACCTAAAGAACCTGAATGTAATATGCTTTGAAGTGTCAAAAAGCGAAATATAAATAAATAATAAATATAAAGTACAGGAACACAATGTTGGGTTCTGTGTTGGGAATCACCACCCAGGAAAAGGACGTTGAAATTCAGGGACAGTGCATTGAAATCCTCAGTTCAGTGTGCAGCGGCTGTCAAAAAAGCAAATAGAATGTTAGGAATGATGTGAAAAAGGAATGGCAAATAAAATGGAAAATATCATATTGCTTCTGTATTGATTGATCCATGGTGCGACCACACCTTGAGCATTGTGTGCAGTTTTGGTTGCTCCATCTCAAAAATTACATAGTGGGGGAGATTCAAGATGGCATCTTGAGAGGAGGACGTGGTGTTGAGAGTTCCGGTTTGCTTGTCACTGTTTTTTGAATTTCCTGAGAAAAATGCTGCATGCAAAGAGGAAAGACAGAGTGAGAGAGGTAGCCTCGGCCTCTCCCCAACTTACCCTGATTCAGACGCGCATTGAGGGCTTTTGCACAGCTTTGAATTCAGCTTCTCCAGGTGAGGGATCTGCTGTGAACATTGGTATTGAGTGCAAACCGACGTTATGGGACGAGATATCTTTAAGCCCTGGAGCTCCTGCTACCCCTCCCCCCCCTCTCTCTTCGAGAGATCAATTTAAAAATTATATGCAAGAGGTATTACATCTACCACTAGATGCATTGCCACCTATTTCAAGGATTTATTATGTGATATCCGAGAAACATGGAAAGGTTTCCCTTCAACCCCAGGTTACAGCTATGAATCTGACTGAAATATTAGAGTTTTCGGGGGATAATCAAGTAGAAAGTCGTGGAACTTTGTTGGTAAACTTTGTGTTTGCATTGGATTGTGATACAATCCTTAGATTGTGCAAAAGCCTGAAATTTCTTTGCATGTAGACCACCATCTGCAAATGCATTCTCACCTTAGCACCTTAGGCCTCAAGGAATGAATTTCTGCCTCATTTGTAGTTAATTTTTGATTTTTGTATCCTTGATGTGTTTCTTTTGGTTTCCTCTATTTTTCTGCGGTCATGAGCTAATCTCCTAGAAGTCCTGTTTGTTTGGTTTATGTGTGAAAACCAGATGTATGGGAATACGTCAGCTGAGTACATTAAAGTCAGTTCTATGTCACTTGACAGTGATCTGTTCTGCATGACCTCCAAAAAGGAAGGCTGGTAGGGGGCACTGTGGACAGCTTGAAGTCAGGCTAATGTGATGAACCTTTTCTTGGCAATTGTTCTTCCTCTGGGATGTTGCTTATGGGCAGAGGAGGGAAAGGGGTTGATGAGAGTTGGGGGGTTGACAAGAGAGTAGGTATCCACATAGGAGTAAAACTTCTAAGGATTTCTATGAAGTGAAATGAGACAGAGATTTGCTAATGTGATATCCTTCTCTATATCCAGGTAGCCCAGGAAAAAGAACTCACTTCTTACCCAAACCTCATTCCATCTGAAGTGAAGGGTTTTTCTGTAATTAGATAGTAAACATACATCAAAAGCCCGTGTATATTTGTATAGAACAGTGTTTTTCAAATGTGGTCGCCAAGAGTTTTTTTTGATTTCACAGTATCTCCTGGCGATGCCAGGTTCTTGCCAATTGCTGCTGTCCGGTTCTCTGCCTGCTGGCTCCCAGCTCAGCTCCTGCTGCTTTTATGCTTCTTTATGGCTCTGTGAATTTGATCTCTGTTGTACCCATAATCTTTTGCAGTTCAGGCATGAAAAGGAAATGCTTGGCAGAATGGACACGTCATGGCTTAAAATCACAGAGCCACAAGGAGCTGATAGACATGGCAATAAATGGGCAAGGAGCTAGCAGGTGGCAAGGTCCAGAAGGTGGCAGGAAAAAAGAATGGAGTGATCTGATGTTCTTTCCACCTCTCATCCTCCCCTGATACTATAACTATCCTCTCACCAGCAAGAGGAGAGCATATCAGAAAAAAAATGCTTGTATTCTGCTGGTCACTAGGTTGGATGAGTGCATTAAGGAGAAAGATGTGGGGATGAATGAATGCATCAGAAGGTGATCGGGTGTGCGCAAATGCATCAGAATGGGGTAAAGGGTGAGGTAGGTGAGTGTCAGGGCATGAGAGATGAGTGTTTCAAAAGGGGATGAGGGATGGGTGAGTGTATTGGAACAGGATGGGGAGCAGGTGAATGAATCAGGGACATGGGGATGGGTGCCTGGGTCAGGGAGAGGGAGGACAGGGGGTGGGTGAATGGGGAAACATTTTCAAAGCAGCCACCAGTAAAAAGTTCATGGCCATACTCTGAGGCGATCCCCAAGTTGTTTTCTTTCCTGCAATCCCCTGGTGTAGACATTTTCGAACATGCTCAGGCACCTGTGTGTCTTCAGTTTTCCGCAGAATGTCACTCTCCTGCTGTCTATGCCCGAACACTCCTGGGACTTATGCAGAATAGACTTGATGAGGAAAGTTTTCAGAAAGATCTAGCAGGGTACCTAAGGAGTTGCCTAGTTAGATCTGCGGGGATAAAAATTGCCCCTTGTTGAGCAGAGTAAAAGGGCATTTTAGGAGGCAGGGTTAAGTCAGCGGAGGGGAAATATACACACACATTTAATTTTCAACATTACACATGTATTTTTAGGCATGCAACTGACCCACAGAAGTAGCAGGTGTGAGGCAGGTTAGAGAAAATTATCCCTTAATTTCATCAGTCTCTAATTTTCTCTTATACTCCAACTTTTATTTTTATTTATTTGATTTTGTGCTGTCTTTATTTGTAGGTTATTCTTGCTAATAATTTCCATATAAACTTTATTTAGGATTAACTATGTAATAATCCAGCCTTGTCCTTTGTTTATTTCATACCAGAACTTCCTACTTCTGATTAAATTGATATTCGTGGGAACATTGATATGATGTTCTCATGAATACCCCACTCCCCCCCCCCCCCATGCCAGCAAACATTGCTTCCGCTGCTAATTGTAAATATTACCTGCAATGTTTGGTCTTATGCTCTGCTTCCCCCCCACCAAGTTGCATTCCCCCTGTTCAATGTACTTTCTTGTTGCAAGTTATATGTAAACCGATATGATGTTCCCACGAATACCGGTATATAAAAACATAAATAAATAAATAAATTGTGCTTGGCTCGCTTACCAAAAGTTTAACCATTGGTTACATCTAAATTGATCTAAAATTAACGGGTGGGTGGCAGACCCTCCTGGAAGAACAGACAAATAGGGCAATTAGAGTTGGTTCAGTTCAGATTCATTGGTTTTATAGGGAAATGAAAGAATCAGGCAAGGTATAACCTGTGCCTGCATTTTGAGAAATGTTAAGGTGGCAGTACTGGGAAATAATTATTTTAGATAATTTAGTTGGTACAGTGCAAACTAGGCCATATTGTATAAAACATGCTTAGAAGGATAAAGTTTATAAATTGGAAGACAATTTTAGAATTGCAGAAAGCCATCAAAGTTTTAACTTTGCAGAGATTGAAAGGACACATTAACAAGCACATGATCTCTCAATTGGAGCCCCGCTCGTTAACAAAACAGTTGTATGTGATGATAATGTAGGCGCTAAATGAAAGTTGGTACTGTAACAGGAGGTATTGCCAGTGATTATTGCTCTCCTCTTTGGCAGTTCTCTAAGTATCAGCAGAGCTTTTCCGGGATGCAGCAGAGGGCCACAGCAGGTGTATTTGGTGCCCTAGGCAAACCTTTGGTCATGCACCCCTCCCACAGGTATCTATGGATGGCAGCTCCAGCACTATGCTCCCGGCACAGCACTCCCTTCTTTGCAGTATGGCTGTGGCGCAGCACCCCTCTGTGCCTCACGCAGGGGGAATTTTGACACCTCTAAACTTTTGGTGCTCTAGCAACCACCTAGTGTGCCTAGTGAAAGCGCCAACCCTGATGCAGCATTCCATCGGCTTAACTTGGCCCCCAAAGTAAAGAGATGATAACTGTTGACTATATTTATTTTTCTCCAAAAGTATCCTCTAGGAAAATTTCAACATACTATAGCACAGGAACCCAATAACATCCTCCACATTCATCTTTCTGTACTTCTCACCAGATTGCAAAAGCACCTTCTCTACCATAGAACAAAGAGCCTTACCTTTAAAATCAGTATCCATCCTATCAAGTAGCTCTTTTGCTTCCTTAAATCCTGTGGGCCGGATTATAAGAGGTACGTGCAACCCGGCACGCACAAATATACGCCTGATTTTATAACATGCACGCGCAGCCGCGCGCATGTTATAAAATCCGGGGTCGGCACGTGCAAGGGGGTGCACACTAGTGCACCTTGCGTGAGCCGAGCCCTAGGGGAGCCCCGATGGCTTTCCCCATTCACTCCGAGGCCGCTCCAAAATCGGAGCGGCCTCGGAGGGAACTTTCCGCCCCCCCACCTTCCCCTCCCTTCCCCTATATAATCCGCCCCCCAGCCCTATCTAAATCGCCCCCCCACCTTTATTTTGTAAGTTATGCCTGCCTCTGGCAGGCGTAAATTGCGAGCGCTGGCCAGCTGCCGGCGCGCGATCCCCCAGCCTAGTGGCCCTACTGAGGCCTCTGGCCATGCCCCCACCCCACCCTTTTTTTCAAGTCCCGGGATATATACGCGTCCCGGGGCTTTGTGCGCATCGCCAGGCCTATGCAAAATAGGCTCGGCGCGCATAACACCCCCCTACGCGCGTACGGCTTTTAAAATCAGCCCCTGTGTCTGTGAGTTGAATGAGAGGACTGTATGCTTGTGGGAATTGACAATGGCAGGGACTAGTGTTTCACTCTTTATGCTGGCATTGAGGATAAAACCAAGACCTTTACCGGGACTATTATAAATTCTAATCTGGTTTGTTTAGCAGGGACGAAAGTTTAGTGGTTGGAGCACTGGATGGAGACTCAGGAGATTCTATGAGCCATGAGGTGGAGACTTCTCTTTGTCACTCACTCTCTGTGTGATGCTGGGCAAGTAGCTTTATCTCTCTTTTCCTCTGGGACCCAGTTGAAAACAAGGTGTTTCTCTTAATTTGGCTTTGCTGGTCAACAAATGAAAAAAAGCAGTGTGGAGAATTCTGGAAAGAAGTGAGTTTCCCACATTCCTTCCAGAAATAATGAAGCTTGCTACAAGAACTGAGTTTCTGATTTCCTGGATGAGTCCTGTGGTTTTCTATGCCACAGGACTGATCCAGCTCGTGGATCTCACGTGTGGTCATGCTGTACTTAACTGACAAGCTTCTAGGCCACTGAAATGTAGACATGATTATCAAGTGACATACTCTTCTTACAGCAGAATACTAATCCCCAGTTTTCATTAGAGAGAAGCTTATTGTGAAGAAGATGAACTGGAAGTTAATACAGTAACAGAATAACCACAAAAGTAAAGATTTGACTGGGAACACTCTCATGACCCCTTTGATACTCACATGCTCTGAAATCCCTAATCTTTTGTGGCTTTATAGAACTCACATGCTCTGAAATCCCTAATCTTTTGTGGCTTTATAGAAAAGTAACTGGTTAAATGATAGGAAACAGAGAGTAGGACTCCATGATAAGTTCTCTCAGTGGAGGAAGGTGAGTAGGGATCTGTCCTGGGACCTGTGTCATTCAACTTATTCATAAATAACTTGGAAAAGGGAGCAAACTAAATGATCAAATCCCATGCAGACTGTGAGAAACTGCATAAAGACGTTATGAAATGGGGGAACCGGGCATCTAAATGAAGGATGACATTTATTGTGGATAAATGCAAAGTGATTCACACAGGGAAAAATAACCCCCATTTTAGGTACACAGTGCTGGATTCTATATTAGGAGCAACCACCCAGGAAAAGGATTTTGGAATCATTGTGGAGAGTATGTTGAAATCCTCGGTTCCATGTGCAGCAAAAAAGCAAACAGAATGCTAGGAATTATTTGGCAAGGATTGGAGAACAAAACAAAAGAGCAACATAATGCCTCTGTGTAGATCCATGGTGTGACCACACCTTGAGTATTGTGTGCAATTCTTGTCATCCCATCTCAAAAAAGGTACAGAGAAGGACAACAAAAATGGTAAAGGAGATGGAATGGCTCCCTTATGAGGAAAGGTTAAACAGGTTAGGGGTCTTCAGCTTGGAAAAGAGACCACTAAGAGGAGATGTGATACAAGGCTATTAAAAAAGATAAATAGGGAACAGTTATTTACCCCTTTAAATTATACTGAATTAGGGGACAGTCCTTGAAACTAACAGGTAGCAGTGGATGTGGCCATAGCAACTAACATACAGGCCGATACAGAAAAACGCGCGGGCGAGCCGGCAAGTGCCCGCTCCCCCGACGCGCGCCTAGGCCACTCTCCTGGGTGTGCGATTCAGGAAGCAATAATATGCAAACTAGGGCCCGTGGTAAAAAGGAGGCGCTAGGGACACTAGCACGTCCCTAGCGCCTCCTTTTTGACAGAAGCGGCGGCTGTCAGCGGTTTTGACAGCCGATGCTTAATTTTACCAGCGTCAGTTGTCGAACCCGCTGACAGCCACGGGTTTGGAAAAGGACGCTGGCAAAATTGAGTGACCGTCTTCCAACCCACGGGCCGCGGGCAGATTTTTTTTTTTTAATTTTTGATTTTTTTTTATCTTTGGGGCCTCCGACTTAATATCAATATAATATTAAGTCGGAGGGCGTACAGAAAAGCAGTTTTTTTCTGCTTTTCTGTACACTTTCCTGGTTTCGGCTGAAATTAACTCCTGCCTTTGGCAGGCGTTACTTTCTGTATCACGCGGGACTAACTAATAGGCTCATCAACATGCATTTGCGTGTTGCGGGCGCTAATAGTTTCGGGGGGTTGGCCGTGCATTTTTCACGCGCTATTATCCCTTACTGTATAAGGAGTAAAAATAGCGCGTCGAAAACGCGCGGCCAAACGATGGCTAACAGTGCGCTCTACCTGAGTGCACTTTACTGTATCGGCCCGTTAGTGGGATTTAAAAAGGGTTTGGACAAGTTTTCTGGAGGAAAAATCCATCAACCATTATTAACCAGATGATGCCAGGAAACCCAGTATGCTTTCTGGATGTGAGCAACGAGAAATTGGATCTTTGCAATAGGCCACTATCGGAGACAGGATACTGAGCTGAATGGATCTTGGTCTGACTCAGCATGGCACTTCTTATGTTCTAATGTTTTGGGCATTCTCTTCATGTACTCTGAGGTTTTATTTTTATTTTTGCTTTTTGTATTTAAAAGAATGAAATTGATCACCTTGGTGAAACATCTTAAAAAATCTTTAACACTAAGATATGTCTTTAGATTTGCAGTTTATTGCTGTTCTATTCCACTGAGCACTATTCGAGTCTAAAGAAAAACAATTCACCTTTAAACCTCTCTCTCTATATAAAAGGCTTGTGTCGGTCACACTGTCGTGTCCGTCAGTGGCTACCAGCTAGACTCTGAACAGTGGAAAGGGCAAAGACAATGTGCTCTGGCTGCAAATTCCTGACTCTCAGGTTCCCACAGACAGGCACAGGCAGGAATAAACACACACGCAGAGGGTCCACCCCCACTCAGTTACTCCCCCCCACAAACACACACACACAGGTTTCCCCCCCCCCCCACAAGTTCCTACACACACACACACACACACACACACACAAGCTTCCCATACACACACGCAGGCACAGGCTTCCAGACACAGACACACACACACACACGGGCTTCTGCGCATATACACACAGATTCCCATACATATAGACTTCCACTTATACACATACATATACACACGTGCGCGCAGGCTCCTGCTCCCCCTCCCCCCCGGTTCATATTTGCACGCACACGTTCTCTTCTTCAGACACCACAGGATAGGTCTGGAGCAGCCCTCTCCTTCTTTGGCTGCCACAGGATGGGAACTGCAGCAGCCATCCTGCAGGCCTCTTTCTGGGGTCAGGCTGCCCTGATTGTGTGACCCCCGAGTCCAAAGTGGGTGGGCCATGGCTATGCTGTTGTTGTGAACTGTGAACTGTTTAAAAGACAGGAAACAGAATAAGACTAACTGGTCAGTTCTTTCAATGGAGGACAGTAAATAGTGCAGTGCCCCTGGCATCTGTACTAGAACCGTGCTTTTGAATCTTGTTGTGAAACAATCACTATTTAGTGCTCTCTAGAGTTGGGCGACAAGATATGTCTAATATACTGTCAATGTAATTTACAGAGAGGTTCCCATGCTTGCTGTTAATTTCTTAACAAAATAAAACAATATTTATCATTTTCACTTTTAAATCTATAGCTGTTAGGGGCCAAACAACCTGAGCAATGTTGGGTAGTTTTTGCTAGTATTTATTTATATTCTGCCATTCAGGCACTTCAAACCAGGTTATACTCGGGTACTGTAGGTATTTCCCTGTCTCTAGAGGGCTTACAATTTAGGGTGCCCTATTTACCAACCCTTTGTCCCATTAACATAGAAAGGGAGAAAACCTTTAGTAAATAAGTCCCTAATTCACTAAAGCTTTTTTCCCATTCTGTGTCTTTGGAAAAAACAGCTTATTGAATCAGGCCCTAAACCTATATTTGAGGTAATGAAGGGTAAAGTGACTTGCGCATCGTCATATGGAGTGGTAGTAGGATTTGAACGCTTGCTTCCATTGTTCTCAGTCAACTGCTCTAACCACTATGCTGCTCCTCTACTCTATGGCAAAAATTGAAAGTGCAAGATCCATTTAGCCTGTTAAAGTGTTTGCACATAAATTGACAGCAGTTAAGAGAAGGTAAATCCAGTCATGTGGAATGTAACATGCCCATGAAAAGCAAAAGTGCAACTCTGAAATACCAGGAAGCCATACTGGAAATCCATAGACACCAGTTCATGTAGTCAGTTTGAGCAAATATTATGAAAACAGTTGTGTGACTAATCCCTAGAAAGGAAAACACATTTTACTGAGAACTAGGATCACATTAGACTTACTTTAAAAAAAAACAGCAATGAAAATAATGCTTTTCAAGTTGACTCTTGGAGAATGCTCAGCAGGATTTATTTGTGAAGTTTGTGGAAGTTGTATGTGTTTATATAAGAAAAGCTAAGAGTATATTTATTCTCTGCATCCAGCCTCCAAAACCTCTTCGGATTGGAATGCTCTGATGAAGCTACAGGAAATAGCACAGGGTTCTCTAACACTCGGCCCATGAGCCCCAATCCAGCCCACCAAGGGTTTCCATCCAACCCATGGGTTGCACTGTCTTGTGCCAGCACCAGCAGCTGTGCTGAAGCCAAAAATGAAAAAAAGCCCAGAATGTCGCCATATTGCCAGCAGAGGGAGCCCTGTGCACCTCTGCCAGCTGGAGGGGGAGGAGAGACAGAGTGGAGATGCTGGGGGAGATGGAGGGGAGAGACAGAGGCGCAATACTGATGCGGAGGGAAGGGGAGGTGAGAGACAGTGGGCGAAGCTGAGGGAGAGGGGGAAAGGAAATGTGAGGGGGGAAAAGAGAGAGAGAGAGAGAGAAGAGATGCAGCTGAATGGGTGAAGAGTGAGAGAGATTGAGTGAGAGCTGCTGCTGAGAGGGAAATAAGACAAAAGGAAGATGCTGTTGTGGAGGGGGGAGAGGGGGGAGGGAATGGAAATATCTAGGGCAGTGTCTGCAGCTCCTGCTAGGACAGCTCTAGCTATATAGTAGTAGTCAGTTAGCTAGGAGGAGGAGATGCCTGAGGCTGGGGTTTGGGAGCACTGGGAGAGGATAAGGTTGGGAGAGAGAAGTAAAGAGGGAAGAGAATACAGATTGTGAGGGGAAGTGGGAGATGAAATATGAGCACAATTGGGAAAGTGAAGAGGTTTTGGACAGCAGAAAGGTAGATTTGGAGAAGAGGAAAATGAAAAGTGAGATGAGAGAGAATGTTGACAAGAGGTGGAAAGGGAGAGAGAAATGGAGGAGTCACGTAACGAAAGGTAAAATTGAAAGAAATCAATCTGTCAAAAGACAGATGAGGAAAGATTGCTAAATGTTATGATAGGGAAAAGCCCTGTAATAAAGGTAATTATTGGAATATGTAACACGTTGCAGTATTACAACTATTACATTTTCTGTATAGGGGAGGAGCTGAAGAGAGGGTTAAATAAGTTTTGGATTGAGTGACAACTTAAAAGAGCTAATTTAAGAAAATAAAAGTTATTTTGACTGGTACAGTAAAAACTATTTTTAGAATCTCAACAGGAGGAGATGATTTGATAATTTTGTATTTCACATCTGGCAACACTGTTTGCACCAACCCTGCATGGCCTCCCATGCACTGCAATCCACTCCTCCTCCTCCTCTTCCTCATCACGCCTCCTGCCATCCACCTGGCCAGAATGAACTAACAGACAATGAAATGCTAAAAGAAATTAGGGAAGCCAACAAAATCAGCAGTACAGTAATAATGGGTGATTTCAATTACCCTAGTATTGACAGGGCGAATGTTACATCAGGACATTCTAGAGCAATAAAATTCCTAGATGAAATAAATGACTCTTCATGGAGCAGCCGGTACAAGAACCTACAGGAGGGGAAATTATTTTAGACCTAGTCCTTAGTGGAACACAGGATTTGGTGTCAGAGTAACAGTATTGGAGCCACTTGGAAACAGTGATCACAACATGATCAAATTTGATTTACTAACTGGAGGGAGCGCAAAAGAGAAATCTACTATGACAGCATTTATTTATTTATTTATTTCGAAGTTTTTTATATACCGCGGCACGTTAATAACATCACCTCGGTTCACAATCAACAGTAAATTAGCAACAAGCTTTACAATCAAAAAGAGAATAAACTCGTGAGTACATAATAAATCAATTAAGAACAAATTTAAAGACATAGTTAAGCACATAGATAAGACATAGTTAAGCATTTACTTTCAAAAAGGTGACTGATAAAATTAGGAAAATGGCTAGGAAAAAACTGAAAGGAGCAACTGCAAAGGTTAAGAGTTTAGCGCAGGCATGGATGTTTAAAAATACCACCTTGGAAACTCACAACGGATGTATTCTACGCATTAGAAAAGGTAGCTAGCTCGGGGCGGAGTCAGCCCCAGAAGAGGAGGAGTTGGGGCGGCACTGCGGCCGACTCCGTGAAGATTTCCCAGACAGCGAAAAGCACGCATGCTTTTTGCTGTCATTTTCGCACTGCCGGCTAGCGCAGGACCTCCCCCCCGTTTCGCTCCCCCCGCCCCCTGTTACCGTGAGATTCACTATGCCTTGTGGCATTAATGAATCCAGCCCTAAATGACTACCTGCATGGTTGAAAGGTGAGGTGAGAGAGGCTATAATACCTAAAAGAACATCTTTCAGGAAATGGAAAAGGGATCTAAATGAAGAAAACAGGAAACAGCAAAGGCACTGGCAAGTCAGATGCAAAACATTGATAAGAAAAGCAAAGAGAGAATTGGAAAAGAAATTTGCTGTGGATGCAAAATATCACAATAAAAACTTTTTCAGGTACTTTCGAAGTAAAAAGCACGCTAAGGAGGCAGTTGGACCATTAGATGATAAAGGGGTAAAAGAGGCACTTAGGGATGACAAAGCCATAGCAGAGAGACTAAATAAATTCTTTGCTTCAGTATTCACTGAGGAAGATGTAAGAGAAATACCCATGCCAGAAATTGTATTCAAAGGTGATGATTCAGAGGAACTGAAACAAATCTCATTAAACCTGGAAGATGTACTAGGGCAAATTGACAAACTAAAGAGTAGCAAATGACCTGGAATAGATGGTATACATCCCACAGTGCTGAAAGAACTACTAGAAATGTGTAAACTATCAATAACAACATCTATGGTACCTGAAGACTGGAGGGTTGCCAATGTAATGCCAATTTTTAAAAAGGGATCAAGGGGTAAGCCAGGAAATTACACACCAGTGAGTCTGATGTGTGTACCAGGCAAAATAGTAGAAATTATCATAGAGAACAAAATTGCTGAACATATAGAAAAGCATAGTTTAATGAAACAAAGATAACATGGATTTAGCCAAGGGAAGTCTTGCCTCACAAATTTGCTACAATTTTTTGAGGGCATAAATAAACTTGTGGAGAAAGTTGAGCCAGTTGTTATAGTATATCCGGATTTACAGAAAGCATTTGACATAGTCCCTCATGAGAGACTTTTTAGGAAATTAGAAAGTCATGGGATAAGTGGCAGCGTCCTATTATGGATTGCTAACTGATTAAAAGATAGAAAACAGAGATTAGGCTAAATGGTAAATTTTCCCAATGGAAAAAGTTGACTAGTGGAGTGCCCCAGGGATCTGTTCTGGGACTGATGCTTTTTAATATATTTATAAATGACCCAGAAATGGGAACAAGTGAGGTGATTAAATTTGCCCATGACACAAAATTATTCAAAGTTGTCAGATACAAGAGGTTTGTGAGAAAATGCAAGAGGACATTGCAAAACTGTGGAGACTGGGCATGCAAATGGAAAATGAAATTTAATGTAGACAAATGCAAAGTGATGCACTTAGAGAGAGTAACCCAAATTATAGCTACAAAATGCAAGATTCCACATTAGGAGTCACCACTCAGGAAAAGGATCTAGGTGTCATCACTGAAAATATGTTGAAATCTTCTGCTCAGTGTGCAGCAGCAGCCAAGAAAGCAAATACAATGCTAGAGATTATTAGGAAAGGAATGGGAATAAAATAGAGAATATCATAATGCATCTGTATCGCTCCATGATGCGACCTCATCTTGAGTATTGTGTTCAGTTCTGGTCACCACATTTCAAGAAAGTATTAGAAAAGGGTACAGAGAAGGGCCATGAAGATGATAAAGGGGGTGGAACAATTCCCTTATGAAGAAAGGCTAAAGAAGGTTGAACTCTTCAGCTTGGAGAAGATGGCTGAGGGGAGATTTGATAGAAGTCAATAAAATGAGTGGAAAGGATGAAGTAAATGTTATTCAGTTTACTCTTTTGAAAAGTACAAAGAACAGGGGACTCAAAATGAAGTTACCAGGTAATACATTTAAAACTAATAAGAGAAAATATTTTTTACTCAATGCATAATTAAGCTCTGGAATTCATTGCCAGAGGATGTGGTGAAAGCTATTAGTATAGCTGTGTTTACAAAAGGTTTGAACAAGTTCATGGAGGAAAAATCTAACCATTATTAAGAGAGAGTTGCAGAAATCCACTGCTTCTTCTTGGGATAAGCAGCTTGGAATCTGTCTACCCCTTGGGATCCTGCCAGGTACTTGTGACCTGGCTTGACCACTGTTGGAAACAGGATACTGGGCTTGATGGACCTTTGGTCTGACCCAGTATGGCAAGCATTACGTTCTTATGTTCTTATGACAGCACTATGTCATTTTCTACCTAATTGTTAACCAGTCTCCTCCTTAAGAGAGAGAAAAACATTTCAATGTGGCCTTTCACATGAAAAGGTTGGATGCTTCTGATGTAGAGAGTGGGGCTAGAAGAAGCAAAAGCAACGAAGGGAAAAAAGGAAAAGGAAGGTCTATCTTGGCCAAAACTAGTCAATGCTGGCCATTAAATGCAACTACCTGAATCCATAGCAGGGTGCCTCTGAGAAGAGCTTTCCAAAGCATTTGGGCTTCTTTGTTGAAGGCCATCTGGCCATATAAATGAGTTACTTGTGCCGCAATGTTCAAGCCAAGGTTAGCTTCTTTATTAGTGACTCCCTAGATTGTTGTTTGTTTTTTTTTTAACATCCTAAAACTGAACAAGGCAACCTGTTGGCTGCATATGGTCCTGGACAACTTAAAGAGCCATCACTGTATTTATAACAGTAGCTAGTGCTGTAAATCTTAAAAAAAACAAACAGCTTTCTCCCTATCACCAAATTTTGTGTTATAAAAGAAAAGTTGCCTGAGTTGTGCTGCTCAGCACAGACTCATGATGGGCTTTAGCTCAACACTTTAATAGAATGAAGGACTCTGGTGCTTGGAGATCCTTTCCAGTCTTCTCTTTCACCTTGCAATTTAAGAGCAGCTGGCCCAGCAGACATGGGAGATGTTTTTAAAGTGCCTTTACAAATTGTATTGCAGCATTACTCACCATTAAATCTGCAAACACAAGAGAAACAGACAGGAAAAAGATGGACAAGCTAACACAAATAAGGATTTTTGCTTTGAAAGTTAAGACAAAACTAACAGGCCCTATGAAAACCTAGATACAGACAAGACTGCAACAATTTGTCCTTTTTTTTCAGAGCAAACATCTTGTAGAATGAGATGGGGAGAAATGGCAGAGTAATTTATAATAGACTTTGCTGTAAAACAACTCATGACAGAGCATGCTTTTAAAGAAGAATAACTATATGCAGTGAGTATAATACTGTGGATTTCAACCAGAAAGGATGGTTTATGCCTATTTAAGTGAAACAAAAGAAAAACACAGAAAGTTTTCTTTTATAGGTTAAAAAAAAGATTTAAACAAATTTAATGTTAAAACATAGAACAACATGGTTTTGCAATTGCTTGTGGGTAGAACTGACATAAGGTGTTAAACATTGCATTATAGAGTATATACAGTGCTTTAGATGGTAATTGAATGATTGCTTATCTTTTAGAACAATCAACGATGCTTAACCATTAAGCAGAAAAAATAGAAGCATATAATACATATTTTTATGTGCATGGACAGAACATATGGTAGTAGCAAAATTATAACCTGATTCCATGGATCATCAAAATGCTTACTGTAGCAGATTATGAATTCCTTGTTACTGATTTACAGCTGATGGAAATGCTTTCAACTCAGTATTCATCCTAGCAGTGTGCATTTGTATGATAACCAATTAAAACCAAATAAGCTAATTTTAGCTTAATTCTTGTGAGATCTGTGGTCTGTTATGTCTGTGGGATTCCAAAATCTGAATGGATGTTTATCTCGTGTTTTCTTGAGAAAGAAAATATTTTTGAGTTCAGCATTAGTGTATAAAATTGTGACTTTAGGGTACATTTCCTTGTGCATTCTAGGACCTAAATGAAACTTACAAAAATATCCATAGGTGTGCCACAGATCCTGTCTAGTGTCAGAGCACAAAATGTATATATCACCGAATAATTACAATAGTATTTGCTTACCTGCAAACACGGTTCTCTATAGACAGCAGGATAAATTAGCTATTATGTGTGGATGATGTCATCTGATCACACCAATACGGATCCAGCTTTCAGAGTGACTCCACCTCCAGTTGCAGTTGAGTAGACTAAGAAGGGCTGGAGATGAAGATTGAAATCCATTGAGTCGGAGAAGGGTACAAAAAGGGAAATGGTAGCCATACTTCACAATTTTCTGGACCTGTGCATTCTTTGATTTGAAGCCACTCCAGATCGAAGGCCTCTTCCCTCCATCAGAGGAAGTAGGAAGGCGGGTCTCAGAGTCATCAAAAACTGGTGTCTTGCTTAGGCTGCAGCTGCTGCTGATCCTTGGGCTGACACCTTTCCCTCTGCTAATCTTGAGCAGGAAGCTGCTGGTCCTGAAGAGTGGGAAAAACTCCATGACATTGAAAATAATAGAAGGAATGTCTAGAAGAATAGGCACTTGTAAAAGAAATATTTACATTGGGCAGGAGCTGATTGGTCACCCATTACAGCTGATAATGACTGTAGAATGAACTGTAGAATGAACTTTGACACTGAACATGTTGTCTCCTGTAGAGGGCACTTCCATGAGATAATTATGCCCGTCTTCTCGAAGGCTGCTCACCAGAACCACAATAGCCTTTGGGCCCCTATAGAAGCCGCCAGTGTCATGACAGACTCACAGACTCTGTTCTCAAAGGACTAGATCAAGGTCAATGTTACATTCTCGCCCTCCTTGACATCTCTGCAGCGTTTGATACAATAAGCCACAACCTCCTCCTTGATCGTCTATCAGACATAGGCATATCAGGTTCAGCCTACCTCTGATTTAAATCATACCTGTCCAATAGACAATACACTGTAAAAATTGGAAATTCTGAATCCTCACATATCCCCCTCTCCCAAGGCATCCCACAAGGCTCTTCTCTCTCCTCCACCCTTTTCAATATTTACCTGTTACCCCTCTGCTATCTCCTCTCTGACCTAGGCCTCAAATTTTTCATATACGCTGATGATGTCCAAATCCTCATACTTATACAAGAATCCATTACCAAATCCCTAAAATTTGGGGGAAAATGTCCCTCCTCCATAAACACCCTCCTCACAAACCTCCACCTTTCACTCAACACTAAATAAACCGAGCTGCTCTTCATATCCAACACACAGAATCCTAGGCTAACCCTTGCAAGCGACCCCTCATTCAACTTGACCTCTATGCAGCCATCAGTACGTGATCTCGGTGTCATGATTGACCATCAACTAAATTTTAAAAAATACATCAACACAATCCTAAAAGAAGGCTTCTATAAGCTCCATGTTATGAAGAAACTCAAACCTCTACTCCACTCACATGATCTCTGCACAGTCATACAAGCGACCATCTGTTCAAAAATGGATTACTGCAACTCCCTACTTCTGGGCCTTCCATACAGCACCATCAAACCGCTTCAAATGTTGCAGAATGCAGTAGTTAGAACCCTCACCAATTCCCGCAAATCCAACCATATAACCCCTGTCCTCAAGGACTCCCTATACCCTCACATATCCTCTTCAAAACGCTTACCATCATCCACAAAACCCTATATAACCACAACTCCAATTGGCTTGAAGAGCCTTTCCGCTTCATCCTTCACAATCGCCCCACTAGAACAACCCACAAAGGTATCCTTCACACCCCCTCCCTCAAGAAGGCTCATCTCACCACCACGAGGGAGCGAGCGCTTTCTGTTGCAGGACCCACCTATTGGAATGCTCTGCCCACTGAACTCCACATTGAGCCCTGCCTGTACACATTTAGAAAAAAGCTAAAGACCTGGCTCTTTAAGCAGGCATTCCCAACATAGGTCTTACAGATCTTCCGCTCAAACTATCCACATGCTATTATTATTATTATGTTATTCATCTATTGTATTCTATACTACTTTATATAATGTTATATAATGCTGTAGCTTGCATTTATTTATTCCTTTGAACCTTTTGCCTTGTTAAGCTTCCCCCCTTGTTGTTGCTCCCCTCCCCCCTCTGTATTTCTCTTAGTTCATTGTAAACCGATATGATGTACCCACGAATGTCGGTATAAAAAAGTTGTTAAATAAATAAATGACCACAGTATCAAAAGATTTGTATACAAAATGGGTAAGGTACATCTCACATTCTTCTATATATCTTCCACTGCTCAACAGAAGTCTGTCTGTTCTGGATCTGACAATTCTGTCAAGAGTTTTAGCTTCTGGACACATTCATAGAAATACTGTATCAAGTGGAGTTGGTGAGCTACAATCCAGGTACTCGGCATGGAACTCTGGAAGACCATCTTCCCAATGCAACCTTATGGGACCTTCCCTGAGGGTATGCTAGAGTGATTATGAGTGCGATTAGTATGTGTTAACACCAATTCCACCACGACAGAGTTGTGCGGTAACTGAACAACTCCAAATCTTGGGGTGGCCTGTAGTCTATGTTTCAAGTCCAGCTTCCAGACAACTAGAATGCATAATGTAAGCATCGGCCATATCCTCCTTTAAAGGTCCTGCAGAATCCGCTGGAAGGAGCCCGAAAAATTTCTGTTCTTTTCAGAAACCGATAGTCTTTGCTAACTTATCCAAGAATCTGGAGAAGCAGAGATTCTCTGGAGGAGAAGTATGCTGTGCTAAGTCTGGAAAGGGATCAGATGGAATCTCCATGGAGTCTTCCTCATCTCCTGACCATGAGGGAACATTAAGCTACAACCCCCTCCTCATCCCCTCCCTCCCACACCCCTCCTACCCCCCTACCCTCCCTCCCTCCCCTTGTCCCGCCTACCCTGCCTATCCTTCCCCTATCCTCCCTTATTTTATTGCTCCTTTGGTTCATTGTATTATTGTTATTAATGTTATATTGTTTTATTGTATTTCCCGCCTGAGTTCATTGTAAACCGGCATGATGTGCTTCACGAATGTCGGTAAATAAAAGTTAACAAATAAATAAATTAAAATAAATAAATAAACCCCAATGATGAGGAAGGCAACCAAAGGAAAGACCTTTGTTGGTCTGGAGGTGAAATGTCTGGGAGAAACTCAGAACAGACCTAAACCTTTTGGTTTGGTTCATTTTTTCGTTTTGGATTTTTTTTTCTTTTCTTTTTATTTAATTCAGTTAATTTTTTTTTTAATTCGGTTCATTTGCCAAACCAAAATACATATTAAATAAAACAAGAAACAAATTTCCAAAACAAACAAACAAAAAATGATAAAAACTGGCCTTGGTGGCTCTGGCTGGGCCTTCCCAGGCAAAAATACTGCCTGGGAAGCCTAGACCTAGACCTGGGCCAGGCTCAGTGATGAATCTGCACCAAAGCCTAGGTCCAAACTGGGTCTGGAACTGAGGCCTAGGCCTGGGCTGAGCTTAGCACTGAAGTCTGGGCTCAGCACTGAGACTTAGGTCTGGAGCCGAGGCCTAGGCCTGTACTGGGTCCAGCGTCAAGGCCTAGGCCTGGGCATCCAGATGCTCCTCCCAGTCCTGGTGCTTAAAAAATGATGTGGTCCACCTGGAGGATGGTGCCAAAGTGATGTCACTTTGCTGCCTTCCTTCAGGTAGAATGCACAATTTTTCAAGCACCAAGACCAGGAGGAGAAATGCCCAGCCTGGGCCTAGGCCTTGGCAGTGGGCCTAGCTCAGGCCTATGCCTTGGTGCCAGGCTCTGACCTAGGGCTAGGCCTTGGTGCTGGGCCCCAACTAGAGGGCTAGACTTCAGCACCAGGTTGGCTCAGCTAGGGCCACTGGAGGTCTGTTTTTTTAAATGCCACAAATCTGAATATATCTGAAAATGGGAATTTTTGTAGGAAGCTATTTTTGGTTTGTTCTATTCACAATAAACTGAAAATGGCCTCATTTGTTGTATTTTTGGCTTTTATTAAAAATGAATGCACTCTCCTAGAGGAGGAGAATCTATCAATCTCATGGTGATCGGAAGCTCTTGAGTTGGAGAAAACACCAGTATGGAATTTGGAGAAGCCTGGCTAGGTGGAAAAATTTCCATCATTTTGAGCAGGAAAGATTGCAATTTCTCTCTTCAAAGTTTAAGAAGGCAAGGAAATTCTTTATTAGCACCGATAAATAGGCTCCCACTAGTTGGGGAACTCTCTGAGTCAGAGATGTAGATGAGACATCCTCTTCAGAAACCCATATCAGCTTATCCTCACTCAGGGTTGACGGTAAAGCTGAAGAGAAACCCGTTGCCATAGCCACTTTTGCTATAATGGTGACTAGTTCTGAGGCACTCCATGCTTGTTATGTTGACAACTCCCAACTAGCATCTTGCTCCAGAGATGGCGCTGGTAGCTCCTTCCATGCCATGATATCCATCACGGGACTCTTGGATGTATGCATGAAAGTGTTCCACTCTAACATCACTAATGGCTCTGTGATTTGCTGTGCCAAATATGTTGACTATGCTTTGGAATGCAAGCTCTGTGCTGGTGACATGGACAGCACCATGGTCAGATTGACGTTTAGATAAAACAGGTGGGGATCTTCTGCACCATGAACAGAGATGGCAACTGGGTTGATTAGGTTATGTCTACCTCAGTGTCGAGGAGGGGCCCACTCTAGTGGAGCCCTGCACCAGTTGTGTCTGTCTTCTCTTCAGCTCCAAGGGGTCAGTCCTGAAGGGGATCCCTTGTGCCACCTAGGTGCTTTTTTCTGTGCCTCCTCCAGGGCTTCAGGCTTCTGCGCCATACTCATTTCATGGTCTGAGATGGTGCCATAGGGTGGGGAGCCTTCCCATGCTTGCAGGATCAAAGGGGGAAACTTCATACTTTGACTTCTTGCACCGGGAACCCGAAGACACTTTCCTCCTTGACGAAGAGGGGCTTCACTACTCAGCCTCATGCAGAGGCATAAGTACCTTCTGTCACTTTCCTAGGGCCTTCATCTTCCAGTCAGGGCCAGTGCAAGGGTCTGTAGCACTGGCCCTTGCACTAGGCAGATCAATGTAACACAACCCCCCAAACCCACCTACCCTGAGTTGAATGTGCCCCTCTGACAGTTACGGTCTCCCTCTTACAGTTCTCTCTCTCTCCCTCTTTTTGAACACAACCCTAGGCAACTACCTAGTCCTGCCTAATGGTCACGCCAGCCGTGCTTCCAGTTGCAGTAATGCTGCACCCTAGGAGGGGACATACAACCACAGCTGTAATTGGAGGAGGTGTGGTCAATGCCCAAACATCAATAGGAGGTGAAATATGTATTTGTGATGAACATCTGGTGCTAACAGATGCAAGCCTAAAACTCGCTTACAACAGGCCTTTGGTTTTTCCATGCTTTTTCACATCTTTTTATTTTCTGTTTGATAGGTTGTTGAGGCAAGATCAGAAACAAATTAGAATGCAACAAGGCAGATCAGAGCAGTAGGTCCCAAGTTAGAAAAAAATTCAAGACATGTCCATGTGGTAGCTCAGATGAAGACAGACTGAGGGCTCACGAGGTAGTGTGTGCACATAGGAGCTCCCACACATGCTCAGTTACATCTTTATTGAGCTCTAAGAGCTGGGTCTTTGTTGGATGATGTTACCTACACATAATGACTAATTCATGCATACTTGTCAATAGAGAATTCATATTACTTTGGGTACTTGTTGAAAAATAAGGTGTTTTTGTAGGTAAACCAAATATAATTTAATTAATCACTCAGTTTTTTATTATTCCTTTTTCCAGATGGCAAATAAGAGCTGTTACATGAGATAATGTCCCATGAAGATTCTACAAGTTGTTCAAAATTTCCATCTGACCCAGGGAGTGGAGTCAACTCCTGAAGTGTGTTGTGGACTTGTGTTGGTGCCAGCTTTGGACAGAAGAAGAGCAGCAGCAGCATCACAGTCATGGTCCAGCCACAGATGAGTCTGCACACAGCTCCTCCAGATGGTGGCTGGGGCTGGATGGTTGTTGCTGGTTGCTTTCTTGTCACCGTCTGTACCAGGGCAGTCACCAGGTGTGTGCAATTATTTATTTATTTATTTATTCATTCATTCATTCATTCATTCATTCATTCAGCTTAATTGATTATCTAACCTACAGGCCCAAGGTGATATGCAGGAAACAATTTTGCTTCTTTACACTTTTGGTATCAAAAGATTAACAGTAGGGGTAAAAAACACATCTTGGATAAACAGATATGCTTGGTAGTTAACCCTCTGTTTCCAAGATAAATGCTTAGGGGCCCAATTCAGTCACTATTGATTAATGGAATTGCTATAAGGAGGAGGGCAAGGGTTGGCAAATCCTCCCCCACCCCCACCCACAAAAATGACTTGCCACCTGGCTTCCAATTGGCCCAACAGGGAGGATTAGCAGCTCAGAATGGACAACAAGCAGTCACTGTAATGCGAGATACAGGGAATCAACATGTGCCATGCTGCTAACCTCCATGGGCCCCCTCCTCCCTCTACTTGCACTTCCTTTTTTAAAGCAGAAGTGCATGAGAAGAGAAAGAAGGGGCCACAGGGACCAACAGCAGTGCACATATTCTGAGTCCCTGCAGCCCGTGCTGCAGTGGTTGCTCCATTGTCCATGCTGACAACAGACCCAGGGAGCAGACAACATGGCACACTGCTACCTTGCCTCTCGAGCCACCTGGGAGCTTATAGATTGGGGGTGACTATATGAGAAGAACAGAGAGAGAGAGGAGGGAAGTGATAGAAAAATGAAGAGGGGAAGCTGGGAAAGAGAACGTTTTTTCAGGGGATACTCAGAGAGGAAGAAGAGAGAAGAGAAGAAGGAGCGTGAAGGAAGAGAAAGATGGGAAGGATGGGGAAAAATGGGGAAAGAGAGGGATAGGGGAGAGTAATGAGAAGAAGGAAGGGGAAGAGAGAGATATGGCCTGGTTTGGCCTCTGTTGGAAACAGGATGCTGGGCGTGATGGACCCTTGGCCTGACCCAGTATGGCAATTTCTTATGTTCTTATGTAAGGAGAAGGGGAGGGGGAAGGAAAGAGATGGGAAAGAGGAATATGATAGGAGGAGAGAGTGCTGGGAGGAGAGGCAAGTGATATGAAGGAGAGGAAAGGTGGGGTAGATAGGGGAAGGAGAGGATTGGGAAGGAGGATGAGAAATGGGGAAGGAAATGATAAGGGGGAGGAGGAGTAAGATGTGAAGGAGGAAATTGGTAGTAAGGGAGAAGGGAAGGAGAAAGATGGGGAAGTGAAAAGAGGGTAAAGGGGGAAGGAGATAAATGAGAGGGGAGAGTGTGAGGAAAAAGGAGAAAGAAAGAGAGGGGGCTGGCAAGAGGAAAGAGATGAGAAAGAATTGGAAGAGTAGAAAAGCATGGACTCAGGGATTGGAAGGAGAGTGGGAACTCAGAGATTATTTGGAGAGATTGCCTAGGTGATTGGGGAGTGGGTATGAGTAGGAATGTGTTAGATGAGCTGGGAAATATGAGACAGAGTGCAGAAAGGTGGGGATGGGTGGGGAGAAGGTATCAAGGATCTGGAAAGGCTGGGGAGGGGTTAAAAAGCAATGGAAAGAGATGGAGGCTGTGGAGATGATGAGAGACAGAGTAAAGGACCAGGTCCTGGAAGGGGGTGAGAGAGGGTGGAAATGGGGAAGCTGGGAAGCAGGTGGAAGGGGAATGGAAAACTGAATAAGGGTTAAGAGACAGAAGAAAAGGGATGAATGATAGGAAAGGAGCTGGACCTAGTGACAGGATGAGAGGTCAAGGAAGCCAAAATAAGGCTCAGGATAGGAAGGCTTGAATACACAGAATGGAAATGGAAGGACTAGGGAGTATGTGGAAGAGGGTGAATAGAAGCTGGAGATGGAGGGAGAGAAAGAGTATAGTAGGGCTGGGGATGCTGGTGAGCGTGGGAGATGGAAAGCTGATAGGATAGGTTGGTGAGAAGTGAAAAGAAGGAGACTAAGACCTGAAGATTTAGAGAGGGAGAAGGAGAGTTGAAATTTAGCTCTGAGAGGACAGAGAGGTAGAGAAGAGAGAAATGGAGAAAAAAGATGAAACCGAAAGATCAATGTCAGAGATACAGGGAATGAAGGGAAGAAGACAGGAGGAGAGAAGAAATAGAAAATAAAAAGGAGACCCTGGAAAAGGACTTAGAAGAAAAGGAAAGTGAAAAAAACAGACCTGAACCACCAGATTAGAAAAATAAAATGCCCAAAGATAAAATAAAAGCATTTTATTTTCAGTTTTTAGTGATAGGAATATGTCAAATTTGGGAATGTGTATTTCTTATGGCTTTCTATTTTGATTGGTATAAGGGGAAATGCATTTCTGTTTCTCTTTCTCCAGTGTTGTACTGTGTACAGAGTCTGGTTTCTTGGATTTTCAGTTCAGTTTTTGACTGCAAGGTTCTGTTTCTAATTTGTAGACTCTTAATGTTTATCAGGTGAGTGTTGATATGAGTTCTGCGTATAGCGAAGTGAAGGATTATGCTAGTGTGTAGTTTCTCTGTAGAGATCTATAGCAGTCTGGCTTGTTCTCTTTTTCCAGTAGGAGGTGTGTTGATGTTCTCTCATTCCCTATGTAATGTTTGCTTTGCTCGCTTTTCATAGGTAGGATTATTTCTATTTGAGTTCTAGGAGTTAATGCTGCTATGATATGGCAGGTCTGCTATATACTTTGAGAGTCTTTTTTATGGAATTTTGTGCTACTTCACAAAGTGTCTGGAATATTGTGTTTGCTGTTATTGCGATAACATCAGAATTTGAATATCTGACTCTCGTTTGGACCAGGTACATAAAATGATGGAATGGTACTTCTCTGTTGTGTAAGGGTCGTCTCTTCCCAAATTTATAGCATGGGTTCTTGACATGGTCTTTCAGATGTTGAAAAGGACCTTAATGGTGATAGTCTATCAACCATACTCCGGTTCCCTTTAGATTCCTTTCACTTCCCTCCATAATTCTGATCATCCATTGGGATAAATTGGTGTAATAATTAAGGATGTGCATTCGTTTGCAACGAAATAGGAAATAGAGACGATATTTCCTATTTTGTTGCATTTTTTTTTTGGGGGGGGGGGCGACAAAAACGATAAAACCCACAAAATTTCGTGTGGTTTTCCTATCATATTTCGGGAGGGGGGGGAGAGAAAGGGCACATTAAAAAAAACAAAACCCAAACCCACCCAACTCTTCAAATTTAATTAATTGCAACCCCCCACCCTCACGACCCCCCAAGACTTGCTCAAACCCCCCCCCCCCCCAAGGCTTACCAAAAGTCCCTGGTGGTCCAGCGGGATCCTGGGAGCGTTCTCCCCCTCTCGGGCCGTCGGCTGCAACTAATCAAAATGGCACCAATGGCCCTTTGCCCTTACCGTGGGCAGGAGCTATCGGTGCCATTGGTTGGCCCCTGTCACATGGTAGGAGAAATGGATGGCCTGCGCCATTTTTTAAGATGGCGCAGGCCTCCCCTTGGAGGGTCCCTGGGCCTCCCAGCTCACAAACAGTACTCCAGTCAATCATATATCTGGAGGTCCCTCATCCCTACCTACAGACAAGAGCAAGGGAGGAAAGGGCAAAATCCCCACCTAAACTTTCCCCCTTTATACTGCTTGCTTTTCTTTCAGCAACCAATCAGAGAAACCCAAACCTTTAAGAAAACATGCTCACGTTTTCCCAAATCACATTATCAATACTCTTATACTGCTCACGCACCCAACATGCCATCCCATGGTCTTCTAGTGGTATTGCAGCATATGAAGCATTTAACAGTTTTTCCTAAATTTGCCAACCATCGGGCCGATACAGTAAAGTGTGCTCCAATGGAGCGCACTGTTAACCCTTGATTGGACGCACGTTTTCAACGCGCTAGCGTTACCCCTTATTCAGTAAGGGGTCGAAAACGCGCGTTCAACCCCCCAGAACCTAATAGCGCCCGCAACATGCAAATACATGTTGATGGCCCTATTTGGTATTCCTGTGCAATTCAGTAAGTAAAATGTGCAGCCAAGCCGCACATTTTACTTTAAGAAATTAGCGCCTACCCAAAGGTAGGCGCTAATTTCTGCCGGCACTAGAAGCGATGAGATGGAGGCGGCAGAAGGGAAATAAGTAAGTTAGAGAAGAACAGATAGGAACAGTACCATTGCGAGGTACAGATGGTGCATAACCTTATTATGTGAACAAAGTAAGGCCATGAAAAATGTACAATAATAACAATTTTACAGAACTGTACAATTCTGAGGTAAAAGGGGGAGCGCCTAAGAGCAGTACTATGGGGGGTACAGACATTGAAAAAACTGGTTATTTAAGCAAACTTTGACCATGTTTTAATTACAAGTATACACAATTTTTACAGACTCTATGAAGGCTATGAGAAATGCAGGCAAGATTAAACACAAGAAGAAGAAAAACAAGGGGATAGCTACGGAGGGAAGCTTAAGGGACTAGGCTCCTAGAATCCTAAATTGGCCCTTTTGAAAATTTAGTAGAGCTGAGTTCCCAAATTTAGGCCCCTGAAATGTGGATGATTACAGGGGCAGACTTATGGGTGGGGAAACAAAAGGGGTCATTTTTCGAAATGCGATGGGCTGTCATCGGGTACGTTATGGCCTTATCTCGTGCGACAACGCCCTAACAACTGCATCGCGACGATAACATTTAAATACGGGAAAAGGGAAGGGTTTGGGCGGGATTAAATATTTGGGGCCGTTGCAGGCGGGCGATAATGTTTTGCACATTATTGCTGGCAGTAGCACCTTTTGCGCCTTTTGCAGGGGCGCTACGGGATGATAGTGTGCGCTGCAACTGAGGCGGGTGAAAACGCACCTCTGCGATGCAACCGGGTGCACACTATCGCACTCCTGCCCCTTTTCTGGTCGTGGAATGAAAAATCTGGGCCATAGTTAGGAGCTTAGCATTGAGTTTCAGCACTAGACATCTAACTTATTTATTTATTTGTTGAGTTTTATATACCGTCATTCGGTGAAGCCATCACAACGGTTTACAAAATTCAAAGAGTACATTTTCTTAACAATTGTGAATTAAGGTATAACAGGATAAATATTAAACAAAAAGTTAATCTCTTATAGTCCAGAAGAAAATAATTTTTTGAGTGAGGAGGGTTTGTTTGGTGCTGGTTGGAGACATCATGTCCAGCTACCCCAGATACGGGCAGAGCTAGTGCGCCTGAGGAGGGGCTGTCAATGTGCAAACCCAGGCCCTGCGTGCCCAGATGACAGCGCAGGCACAGGCTCAGACAACAGTGGCAACATCCATTAATAATCTAACTGCTGTAATGGCGGAGAATTTAAATTGATGACCGAGCCTGTCCCTGTGCCTTCCCTAGCATTAGAGGTCTCAACATTGTGCAGCCCGAAGGACGACCCAAGTGGCAAACCATGTTGTGGCAAAGGCCCATGAACCACAAAAATAGCTGGCTTGCAATCCCAAAAAACAAGACTTGTTGGACAAGTCCAGCCAGGCCTCTGTACAGAATTCCTATGCCAGCTAGGTGGGAGAACCACCGGACCTGCCCATGGACCCACCCCCGGACTGCCACCATGCCCACGGACCTGCCCCCTTCCCGCCCCTTTGTCGAAGCCCTGGGACATACGCGCATCCTGGGGCTTGCGCGTGCTGCCGAGCCTATGCAAGATAGGCTCGGCGCGCGCAGGGGCAGCTTGGGGTAGCTTTTCGGGGTTACGCGCGTAACCCTTTGAAAATCTACCCCTATATGCATAAGTCAAAACTCTCCCTAACCCTGCCCTTGAAAATACAATCTACAGACCCTACCAGGGTACTTTCACCCATATATTGTGCTGGAAATTTTGTAAAAGCCCATTTCCATGGCTAAAGCATGGCTTTACCTGTAGAAATGGCTTTGAACTACTTTGACAATATGTACAAATTGTCATATCCATAAAGTTTCTTGATTCTCAACCTGAAAGAAAAATTATTAAAGAGACTGCATTAAAAACTTGAAACAAAAAATTAAAATAAATTGAGATAAGGAAAGTAAGAAAGACAAATACATAAAAATGTAAGAGAATAATAGAAGAGAGTGACAGCTGGGAAGAATAAAGAAACCAAATCAAAAGATTAATTGCCATTATATACTAGGGATGTGCTGCCTACATTTACATTTACATTTATTAAAATTTGTGAATTGCCCAACACAAAAAGGCCTGGGCAGTGAACATAAAAAACATACATAATGATAAAATAATAACATGTTTCTTATGTTAACACAACGAAACAAGAGGCCTAAAAACTTTCATCCTATTTTCGATTTAATTTTCAGGGGGAAGGTCAAGATTGCCATGTTGTTTCATGTTTATTTTGTTTCTGCCCCTTACAGATACAAAATAAACATTAAAAATTAAAAAGCATGAAAAATACCAATAAACAAAAATAATATAGGGCCTCTGCAGGCCCCCATGTATCTCCTTCCCCTCCAAAAAAAAGTTTCAGTGCCAGAAACCACCCTGGCCCCCACTTAGCCTGTTCGCAACGATGCATCCCTGTAGGAAGCCGTGTAAGAAAATGGCACCGGCTGGCCCTTAGACGTCACCATCTTACATTACAATATGGTGCCAAACTTAGGGCCAACCAGCGCATTGAATTACAGAGGCAGGCCCGGTGGCACTGGGTGTGCAAACCGTGTAATTGCACAGGAAGGCACACCTGGTGGGGTGGCCTCAGGAGCAGGGACAGACCCGTGTTGCCACTGGTGCACCCGATCCCACCAGCAGTAGAGTCGCAAGGTGCCACCGATTGGATTAAGTCCACCGGCAGCAGAAGAAGCAGGAGGCCCCTGGTACCATGTGTAGATCCAATCCCGCCGGCAGCGGAAAATCAGGATGCCTATGGTGCTGCCAGTGGACCCAGTCCCACTGGTGGCAATAAAGAAGGCCACAACAGAAGAGGAAGCCCATCGGACAACTCCTCCTCAAGTGCTGGCCCCATGGTATTCAACATGCCCAGTGCTAGCACTTCCTGTATTCTCATCTCACAATGCATGAGATGGAGCCGGGCTTGGCGTGCGCAGGTTGCACAAATGTGCACCCCCTAGCGCGCCGACCCCGCATTTTATAAGATACACGCTAGGGATGTGAATCGTTTTTGAACGATTAAAATTATCGTCAGATAATTTTAAAATCGTCCAAAATCGTTAGAATGCAGATACAATACAAATGCCCCCGATTTATCGTCAGGGGCATTTGTATTGTATCGTTAAATAGGGCGCGAGAAAACCGGCACACCAAAAAAACCCTAAAACCCACCCCGAACCTTTAAAAGAAATCCCCCACCCTCCCGAACCCCCCCAAAATGTTTTAAATTACCTGGGGTCCAGTGGGGGGGTCCCGACGCGACTATAGACCCCCATACGTCGCCCGTATGACATAGTGAGGGCAAAGGTAGCGCCGGCGCCATTTTGAAGATTGGCAATACGGCCCGCATGCAGGAGGTCGCTCCCGGACCCCCGCTGAACTTTTGGCAAGTCTTGTGGGGGTCAGGAGGCCCTCCCCAAGCTGGCCAAAAGTCCCTGGGGGTCCAGCGGGGTCCGGGGGCGATCTCCAGCAGGCATGACGTCGGGAGCCAGGAAACAAAATGGCGCCGGCGCTACCTTTGCCCTGTCACATGATAAGGGCAAAGGGCCACCGGCGCCATTTCTCAACGCAGCCATGGCCAGAGAGAGAGAGGGAGATCGCGTCGGGAACCCCCAATGGACCCCAGGTAATTTAAAACATTTTGGGGGGGTTCGGGAGGGTGGGGGATTTCTTTTAAAGGTTTGGGGTGGATTTTAGGGTTTTTTTGGTGTGCCGGTTTTCCCGCCCTCCCCCGATTTACGATTTTTAACGATTTTTTAAAACAAAAAAACCCGATGATAAGATTTCCCACCCCCCCCCAGCCAAAATCGATCGTTAAGACGATCGATCACACGATTCACACCTCTAATACACGCGGCTACCCACGTATCTTATAAAATCCAGCGTACTTTTGTTCGCGCGCGCACGTAAATTTATAAAATCTACCCCAGCGTCCACTCCAACTTCACCCCTCCCTTCTTTCTTGCAGGCTGTTTGTGAAGGGAGGGGCTGGAGCAGGAGCAGAGAGATAGCTGAGACTGAAAGCAAGCACCTTGTAGCTTTCTTCAAATGATTGAATTAAGAGGTGGAGAAGCTTTAGGGATGTTGATTGTTCGGCAGGTTGTAAATTATTCAGCAATAGGCTATGGCCATAGAAACTCAGGAGCTTGGTGGCACTGAGTATAAGTACTCGAAATAATAAACCTCTAGGGCTTATCAGAGAGGGAATGAACTAAACTACTGCTAATTATTTCTAATTCTATAGCATTACTAGAAATTTGCAGCACTGTACAGATACACGTAAGAGGCTGTCCCTGTATTGTGGAATTTATAATCTAGTCAATTCACACAGAAAAGACAAGAGAATTTCAGGAACTGTATTTATAATAGAAAAAAATGGTTAAAATCAACAAGGCTATGATGAGGAAGAGCCAAGGATGTAAATATGTAGGGACAAAAAAGAAACATCCTAGGATTATAAAGCAATAAAGCCATAAAATAGTCACATTGGTAGTTTGAGACATTTAGCTAGTTCTACTGCTTTCAACCCTTAGAAATGTTTGACTTGTATAAAGAGTGGAGGATATTGCTTCTGCTAATCAGCTAATGGCAAGATGAGTGGAACCTGCACCATGGCTCAGACTATGATATATTTTTCTTGTAGTATCTACAGTTATATTAGCATTATTTATCTAAATTATCTTGTTTCAGGGGCTAAAGTTTGTGCATTTTCCATAGGAAATTGTCCCATATCTGATAACACCTGTATATTCATAGAAGCCAGCGCAGTAAGGGTTAAAATCCTACTGCTGCTCTTTGTGGCCTTGGACAAGTCACTTTACTCTTTGTTGCCTTATGTGCAAACTTAACCTCCAGTACCTAAATGTACTTTGAAATGCTAGAAAATTAAAAAAAAAACATTTAAAAGCAGCTTTCAAAAGTTCTTTTTTAGGCTTGATTTGAATATGGCCAGGAAGGCTGCTCCAGGCATATGGCATAGCAAGGCAGAAAGCACAGAATCTGGGGTTGGCAATGGAAAAGAAGAGCATAGAAGAGAACAACTTAGTGGATGGAGGAAGTTCATAAGGAGGGATATGGGATGATAAGAGAGGAGAGTTAATGAATAAATACAGAGAGTGCATTTGTAGGTGAGTAGGCGAAGCTTGTAAATGTACCCTGTCCCTAATTTGTGAGGGAGATTTGGCTGCTCTTAGTTCTGTCTCTTCAGTTTTATCTATCATGTGTCTTGTATTTGCATTCAGTATTTACAGAGCCAGATTTATGCTTCATAAAAAAGTGAACAAGAGTGCAACAAGCCTGTAGGTCACTATGTCTGTGCAGTTCTGAAAAGGTATAGCCACTGTCCAAAAATCCAATTTCCTGCAACATCTGAAAGGGAAAGAAATCCACAGGTAAAAATGCATGAAACCAAATTTTGTGCAAAAAACATTGTGTGACCTCTTCCCCAAAGAGTTAAATTTATGGATTGGGCTAGTATTCCAAACTACCCCTCCCACAAGAATTTGTTATTACAGTTTTCTTTCTTTGTATCTGTTTCCCTTTCTAGAGCTGCAGAAAATCAAATCCCTGAACAAAAGACATAGTAATCTCATAAACCATGCTCCCTTTGGACAGTAGGTTAAAAATACTAGGGGTGTGCAGAGTGAAAATTGTTTCGTTTCAAACATTTTTTTGTTTTGTTTTTTTGTTTTGGAAAATAGCATTTGCTGTTTCCTGATATCTAAAAAATAACAAAAAAGGAAAAAAACATGAGTAAGACTCCAGGGATCCTCAACATGCCTGGAGATGGCTGAAGTTCCCCCAGAAAGGTAATATTTGGTGGAAAATCCCTGTTTACTTGTCCTACCCCCAAACCCTCCCTTTTATTTAAAGAATAGACCCTTCTCAACTACTAGCCCCCATTGACCACCCTAGCCCATCTTCCCGATTCTTCCATTCTCGGAACCAACAGCCGACACTTTAAAAAATGGTGCCAGCTAGGGATGTGAATCATTTTTCTGATGATGAAAATATCGTATGATATTTTCAAATCTATCAAGTATCGGGGGGGGGGGGGTCCCCGAAAGTGATAGGAAAACCCCACAACATTTTTGTGTGGTTTTCTTATCGTTTTTTTTTTGGGGGGGGGGGAGAAAGGGCATACAGAAAACCCCCCAAACCCACCTCGACCCTTTAAATCTAATTATTTAGAATCCCCCATCCTCCCGACCCCCCAAAAAAAACTTTGCTAAAGTACCTGGTGGTCCAGCGGGGGTCCCGGGAGCGATCTCCTGCTCTCGGGCCGTCGGCTGCCACTAATCAAAATGGCGCCGATGGCCTTTTGCCCTTACCATGTTACAAGGGTATCGGTGTCATTGGCCGCCCCTACCACATGATAGGAGCAATGGATGGCCTGTGCCATTTTTTAAGATGGCGCCAGCTGTTCATTGCTCCTACCATGTGACAGGGGCCGGCCAATGACACCGATAGCCCCTGTCACATGGTAAGGGCAAAGGGCCATCAGCGCCATTTTGTTTACTGGCAACCGACAGCCCGAGAGCAGGAGATCGCTCCCGGGACCCCCGCTGGACCACCAGGTACTTTAGAAACGTTTTGGGGGAGTCAGGAGGGTGGGGGATTCTAAATAATTAGATTTAAAGGGTCGGGGAGGGTTTTGTTTTTTCGGCTCGGGACAGCTGAAAAAAAAAGCGGTCAGAACGTGGGAAACAAAGATTTCCCGTGGTTCTGCAAACACGATACTGGAAACGATTCCGGAACCGTTTCACATCTCTAGTGCCAGCCCTTTGCCTCTATCATGTGACAGAGGTTATTGCTGCCATTGGGTAGCTCCTTTCACATGATAGGGCAAAGGGATGGCACCATTTTTTTAAAATGGCAGTTGCCGGGTCTGGAAGTGGAAGGGTCACACCCATGCCGACCTCCAGAATGAATTTGGTAAGTCTGGGGAAAGGTTTGGGAGGATGGATTAGGATGGGCAATAGGGGGCTAGCAGATGGGTGGGCTATTTTTTAAATAAAAGGGAGGAGTTTGGGGTGGGAATATGTAAATGGGGGTTTTTCAACAAATATTACTGCTCCAAGAGAACTCCAGCTGCCTCCAGGAGCAGCATGTGGATGGGACAGGGGATCTCCAAAGACCCTTGGGCTATGAGATTTGTTGAGAAAACCAATGCGTATTACTTTCAAACAGTGCACACAAAAAAACGATAGAAAATAAAAGACAAAATCTCATGCTTTTTTTCTTTCATTCAGTTTAAAAAATGACATGAAATGACATAGACATTGCTGTGTCAAATTTAAAAAACTCTGAAGAACACCCCTTTCAGGATCACTTTGGAATGGATGCAAAACCAAAATATTATTTGATAATGCCAATTGCCATGTAGTCATGAAAGATATAGATCAAGAATATATATTCTTGTAAGGATTACCTTGAATTTCCTGAGATATCCTGAACATTTGGTGTAGATTGGAAGAAAAACAAAAAGTTATTGGAGAGGACAATTGAACATGTAATTTTTTTATGGAATACATGGATCCATGCTTATATATGGATCCTCATGGACACGAGAATGATAAGGCAACCCCATCACCTCCTGCTCCACAAAAACAAGTCTAGCTCATCTACAGGATACAGAGAGATGTACACCATACCTCTAGAGCCCAGTTCAAAAAGTCTATCAGCCCCTGCCTGCTAATGGATACCCAACAAGCTTCAAAGGTCAGAAGACCAAAAGAGCCAGTTTTTATTTATTTATTTATTTATTTATTTATTTAACAGTTTTTTATACCGACCTTCATAGTAAATAACCATATCGGATCGGTTTACATTTAACAGAGGGTATAACTGAAGGAACAATTCAGGTAAACAATAAATAACCATAGATAGGAATAAGTCAAAGTTACAATCAACGGGAGTCAAGAACTTGGAAGCTTAAAAACAAGCTGGAAGGAAGATAAAGGCAAGTATTAATTATGAAAGATACGATAGAGAGAACGGGTTAAAGCTTGAAAGTGCTTTAACCTGGAGGTTAACTCCAGGTTAAAGGTTAACTCCAGGTTAAAGGTTTAACCTCCAGGTTAACCTGGAGGTTAAACTCCAGGCTGGTAAACCTGGAGTTTACCAGCTGTTCCCACCAGGTAGACCAGTGATTGGTCATACTTGGGGACAGACGCTGTGTCTTGGCACGGGTGACCAAATCCATCATTAATTCAGAATTATCATCTATGAAAACACAACATTGTCCTTTTACAATAACACATACTCCACCTTGCGATAATAACAGATAACCATTCGGTTCTGCATATGGCTGTGATAATTCATTAATTACTTAGTTAAAAGCATACTCATACTCATAAACCATAACTTCTAAAACGGCTTGAAAGCGCTGTATTTTTGTACCTTAAATTGAAAAAGGAATCCCTGTAACTAATGGAATGACACCTGTAATGGCTAATCCTACATTTTGGCCTTCAGTAAGTAGGGAGGTTTTGGTAGAATTAAGGATATCTAACGACAGTTGCAATTCTCTCTTCAATTAGGAATAATTAGAGTAAACATTTGGAATTAAAGACAAATTCGGATAATGTGTGTGTAGGATAAAACACTTGCACTGAAACAAGTGCCAGCCCACCCTGTGAGGAATTGCTCAATATGCTTTGTGTCCACATACAAAATAATGTCCTTGTAGAGCTACCAAACCATGTGGGCGAGTCCCTGCACAGGAGAGTGAAGGAAGTCAGGAAAATATATATGGATCCTCATGGACACCCTGATGTCTCCTAAAATGTTGGTGTGGATCAGACGTAAAATAGATGCAAAAGAAAAAAGTTATTAAGGAAAAACAATTGTGCACTTAGTTTCCTGGAATTTATGGATCCTCCCCAAAAACGTTCCTTACGTGAGTCTCATGGACTCCCATGATGTCCCCATAAAATTTGATTGGGTTGGATGAAAAAACACAAAGTTATTAGGGGTTGACAACTGTGCATGCATATTCATGGAATATGTGAATGAAAATAAAAGTCCTCCAGTCAGAAACCTCATGGCCTCCATGTTATCGCCTGAAAGTTTGGTGTGGCTCAGGTGGGAAGAAAATATATATATTCATGGAATATATGGATCCTCCAAAAGTATATCAGCCATGAAGTTTGTGCACCCCTGACAACATCTGAACATTTGGTTTGGATCAGATGTAAAATGGATGCAAAAAAAATTATGAGGTGCCGAAAATTGCATGTGCATATGTTATGCTTGCTGACTGCAGGATCCCGCGATCGGCCTCTCTTACCCCGGGACACCTGGTAACGGCAGAAAGCCACCGCTGCCCTCTTTCACAGCCCTGAGCTGCTGGTTGCTGCTGCCGTCCGTGGTCCCATGCCGCTGGCTCCTCCTCCTCTTTCGCGGCCGAATGCCACTGCCACCATGCTGCCTTGTCGCCGAGCCTCCTGCACCCTGGCTTCCCATAGAGTCGCAAGCGCCTTGACCCCTGCCTGGAACCTGACCATGAGATACGCCGCCTGCCTCGAACCTTGCCTGGAACCGGTCTTCATACTCTGTTGACTGATCCAGACTGTGTCTACTCTCCAGCACTTCTCTTTCTCCTGGAATTCCATCATTACAGACACCCCCACGTAAGTCCAGCTGGCCCCAGCACCCAAGGGCTCAACCTAATGGGAACGTGGGCTGGTAGTGGTGAAGCTCCATCGGGGTCTCTGCTCTTCATCAGCCTCACCTGCCGATGGTGGGGACCTGTGGGCTCCTCCCCACAGGTTGCGTCAACTCCTCCTCGGTCCAAGGATCCACCGGCATAACAGCATATTTACACCTTTATTGACACACTTATACATGCACACACACACACACACGCATACGCACACACAAGCGTGCACCCACACACATATAGACATAGAGGAAAGTGTATTAACATTGGTCATTAATGCATGTTAATTAGCTCATGTTAATGACCCATCTTAATGACATGAAAATGACTTTTGCGTTACTATTGTTAAAGTTAGCAACTTAAAGATATTATCACATCTTAACTACACCTCTTTCCCATGGTGTAGCTAATTGTTTTTGTGTTAATGGGTCTGTGCTCACTTTTGTGCTTTTTAATGCACGTTATCTTTCTGTGTGCTAATTTACATAGGCAATTTGCTGCATCTCATTACCTCATTAGAATAGAATTTTGCATTAAAGCTCTTGTGAGGTCATTAACACACATGAAAAGCACTGTTATTGGGCAGGAAGGAAGTTGGGCACATACTAACAGCACTTTTAATATGCGTTAACACTTGCAAAAGCATTAGCACACTTTATATATTGGCCTCACAGTGATCTGATAAGCTTTTCCTTCAGCAGATAGTCTAGCAAAAAAACAGAAAAAGAGCAAAACAAGAAGCAGAAACTAAAAGAAAAAATAGACAAGACCGAAAAAGCAAAGTTCCAAGGATAAATGCATTGCTGCCCTGATTCCTAAACAAATTTGGCTGGTACCCAAGTTTTCTATGTAGATACACACAGTACAGGCCACCCACCTGTCTTTTTCCAGCTCACTAATTGCCTTATATCAGAATAATCAATCACCTTCTTAAAGAAAGTACAAACTTTTATTTATTCAACAAATGTTATCCTATAAAGGTTCCAAATAGCAATGCACATTGCTCTCTCCACAAATGAAATAATTCAAAACATCCCTTAGTTTTTCATACCTTTTCATACCAACATACCCCATTCATATCTTTACCCCATTCATACTTACCCCATAAAATACATACCAATGGCTGCCCCCAAAAAAGCACAACAATTTTTTTAAAATACAAAATTACAATGGATATTCTAAGAATGTATCACCAAAGGAGAATATCATGAGTCCAGCAAACATATATTCAAAGTCCACCTGTATCCTTGTCACCTCCACATGAGTACTTGCTGGTCACTGTATTGATGAGGACATACTCCAGTTCTTCAAACAGTTGTGCTTTAAATGCAAAGGACTGCTGAATAATGGTTGTCGAACACAGCTCCACTTCTCCAGCGAAACCTGCTTCACAGCATACCCTATGCCTAAAACGCACAGACTGTTAATTACAATTAACAATCAGACGCTCCATTACTCTAGAGGAACTTGCTTCACAGCACACCCGACGCCATGGCGTTTCGGCGGCCCTCCTGCCGCCTGCATCAGGGGATTATTTCTCAGTTTACGGGATACCACCGGCTCACTGGTGCAAGATGGATTTTATCTTTAACCGCAACTCTTTATGCAAGGACACTTCTTAACGCTATATCAGATCTTCCTCTTGAGTTGTAAGTGAAGCTCTCCTGCTTAACCCAAGCATCCTTGAAAGGAAATAGTATTAGCACGTTACTTACCGATAATACTTTGCAGACCAGGTTAGCTCAGAGCAGAGCACAAAAGCAAGATGCTTAAATTTTTTTTAATAAGAAAGAACATTTTTGGTGACTATTTTGTATTAATCTGCACTGTGAAATATGTGGAAAATCTTGGGAGGAATGTCAGCAATACCCATGACAAATAATCCTGGTGCTATAACATGAGGCACTATTGTTCCTCTCATCAAATCGTGCATATTTAGGAGGGATGGGAGGGTGATATTTACAGGCTACATTTATAAGATTTATGTACAAAGCTGGCTTTCGGTTATAGCTTTCATCTCCTGCCAGGAGCCTTTGGTGGAAAACAATGAGCCTTTGGTTTCATTAAGACATTGAGAAGGGTGCTGTTTATAGTGATAGCTAAACCAGTAGATGCAACTTTGTAAACTAATTCAGTATGCTACTTCCTACATTTCTCATTTGGTTTCTTGATTTGAAATATGACATTGGCTAGCAGCTCTGGAGTTTCTTTACATTACATTCCAGTAGGTTACCTGCAAACTTGCTTAAATTAGCAATAGTATATATCTGGTTACTTATATCCTTAATCTGTCTGTTACTGTTTTTCTTGATTCTCCTATATTTGTGCACTTAATTTCTCAGACTAATGGGAAGTGCTTTGTAAGATGCATAGCTCTTAACTAAGAGCTATGCATCTTCAAAGTAAAGGGTGGAGTGCACACTTACAATTCCTTGTTCAGGTGTGGTACGCTCTTTGGGGCCGATGCAATAATAATTTTTGTGGAAAGCGGGCGCTGACTTTTCAGCACCTGCTTTCTTAATGCATGTATGGGGCCCGCAAGGGGGGCGCCATGCAATAGGCAAATTAGGGGGTTGCGCTAGCAAGGAGGCGCTAGGGTCGCTTGTGCAATTTAGTGCCTCCTTGCTAACCTGACCCCGTGGCGGCTGCTGGTTATGAAACAGACGCCGGTAAACTCGGCATCGGTTTTCATAACCGGCTATCTGCCAGTAATGACAGTCTTTATGGATAGTCTGCAAAACTAGACTGCTTAGGTGTGCCTCTTCCAGTCCAGGTTGGAAATCTCTGATCAAAACAGCTGCTTCTTGGAAGCCTTGACTTTGAATGTTGACATAGGTGTGCCTCTTCCAGTCCAGGTTTGGCAGTCACTGATCAAAACAGCTTCTTCTTGGAAGCCGTGACTTTGAATGATGACATATACTTAATTGGCATCTCAGAGACATGGTGGAAGGAGGACAACCAATGGGAAGTGCTATACCAGGGTACAAATTATATCGCAATGACAGAGAGGAGCACCCGGAAGTCGGTGTAGTGCTTTAGGTCCAGGATGGCATAGAGTCCAACAGGATAAACATCCTGCATGAGACTAAATGCACAATTGAATCTTTATGGGTAGAAATCCCTTGTGTGTCGGGGAAGACTATAGTGATAGGAGTATACTACCGTCCACCTTGTCAAGATGGTGAGACGGACAGTGAAATGCTAAGAGAAATTAGGGAAGCTAACCAAATTGGTAGTGGGGTAATAATGGGAGATTTCAATTACCCAAATATTGACTGGGTAAATGTATTATCGGTACATGCTAGAGATATTGTTATGCTATGACTCCTGCAGAAGGCAGGAGTTAGCAATCTGTTATGTATTTGCTAAGGAATTAGCAATCTGTTAGCGCTCACCCCGCCAAAGGGGGGCGGAGTTAGTAATCTGTTATTGATCAGCTCCCCCAGATGGGAGGAGCTGGCAATCTGATGTAGATCACCCTGCCAGGGAGGCGGAGTTAGCAGTCTGATATGGATCTGCTTCTCCAGAGGGGAGTAGTCACCAGAGTGATGTACTCCGTAGATGGAGTTAATGATCTGTTGTGGGCAGTCTGTATGATACCGCTCTAGTAGTTTAAGGAATAAACACTGAATGGAAATTGGTGAATCCTTGGGCCAATGGCAGATGACAGCGCCCCCAGGAGGATAGCCTGAGAGGGATCACCGGCTGGGCTGGAGCATGGAGACAAACACAGATAGTTCTTTATTAGACAGGAAGTAGAACCACCAGAGGTGGCAGTAGTGAGTTGATGTGCCCAGCAGGGCTGAAGTCCTTCAGATACTGGAACTGTGATCTCTGGGTTGCTGAGCTGTAGAGAGAGAGACTATAGATAGTGAGTAGACAGGGTATGCTAGATACATAACCAGTAGTAGATGATACACACAGTTATAGATATCTTGTAATGTCTTCAGTGCAACAGAGAGTCTTCAGTATATTCAGGAACAAGAGCCGTAGGCGAGTACTGGTTCCTATATGCAGTCTGGAATAAGAACGCACAATATCTGTGTATGAGGTGGCTTCTGTAATAGAAGAAAGTCTTTGGAAGGTTTTAGGAATATAGGCCCTCGTGGAGCGAGTGCCAGTTCCTATCTGCAATCTGTAATAGTACTTCACAAGATATAGGAATGCGATAGCTTCTGAGATAGAAGAGAGTCTGTGAAGGGTTCTAGGAACATGGGCCCTCGTGGAGCGGGTACCAGTTCCTATCTGCAATATGAAATAGTAATGTACCAGATATAGGTATACAATAGCTTCTGAGTTAGAAGAGAGTCTGTGAAGGGTTTTAGGAACATGGGCCCTTGTGGAGCGAGTACCGGTCCCTATCTGCAATCTACAATGACAACTCACGATCTCCATACCTGTGATAACGTCTTAGACAGAAGGGAGTCTTCAGAGATTAGGAACATAGGACCTTGTGGAGTGATTACCGATTCCTATCTGTAATAGAACTCACAGTGTTCACGTCTGCGATCGCTTCCAGGCATTAAGGAGTCTTCTGAGCACAAATCTGCTTCACTTTTTTGAAGGAGTTAATAAACATGTGGATAAAGGTGAACCGGTAGATGTAGTGTACTTGGATTTTCAGAAGGCGTTTGATAAAGTTCCTCATGAGAGGCTTCTAGGAAAAGTAAAACGTTATGGTATAGGTGGCGATGTCCTTTCGTGGATTACAAACTGGCTAAAAGATAGGAAACAGAGAATAGGATTAAATGGACAATTTTCTCAGTGGAAGAGAGTGGGCAGTGGAGTGCCTCAGGGATCTGTATTGGGACCCTTACTTTTCAATATATTTATAAATGATCTGGAAAGAAATACGACGAGTGAGATAATCAAATTTGCAGATGATACAAAATTGTTCAGAGTAGTTAAATCTCAAGCAGATTGTGATAAATTGCAGGAAGACCTTGTGAGACTGGAAAATTGGGCATCGAAATGGCAGATGAAATTTAATGTGGATAAGTGCAAGGTGATGGCATATAGGGAAAAATAACCCATGCTATAGTTACACAATGTTAGGTTCCATATTAGGTGCTACCACCCAAGAAAGAGATCTAGGCATCATAGTGGATAACACATTGAAATCGTCGGTTCAGTGTGCTGCGGCAGTCAAGAAAGCAAACAGAATGTTGGGAATTATTAGGAAGGGAATAGTGAATAAAACGTAAAATGTCATAATGCCTCTGTATCGCTCCATGGTGAGACCCCACCTTGAATACTGTGTACAGTACTGGTCGTCGCATCTCAAAAAAGATATAATTGCGATGTAGAAGGTACAGAGAAGGACGACCAAAATGATAAGGGGAATGGAACAGCTCCCTTATGAGGAAAGACTAAAGAGGTTAGGACTTTTCAGCTTGGAGAAGAGACGGCTGAGGGGGGATATGATAGAGGTGTTTAAAATCATGAGAGGTCTAGAATGGGTAGATGTGAATCGGTTATTTAGTCTTTCAGACAATAGAAAAACTAGGGGGCACTCCATGAAGTTAGCATGTGGCACATTTAAAACTAATCGGAGAAAGTTCTTCTTCACTCAACGCACAATTAAACTCTTGAATTTTTTGCCTGAGGATGTTGTTAGTGCAGTTAGTATAGCTGTGTTTAAAATAGGATTGGATAAGTTCTTGGAGGAGATGTCCATTACCTACTATTAACTAAGTTGATTTAGAAAATAGCCACTGCTATTACTAGCAACGGTAACATGAAATAGACTTAGTTTTTGGGTACTTGCCAGGTTCTTATGGCCTGGATTGGCCACTGTTGGAAACAGAATGCTGGGCTTGATGGACCCTTGGTCTGACCCAGTATGGCATGTTCTTATGTCAATTCTTCTTTTGGATTTGAATTTCTAGTTGACTTGCAAGTCACTTACTCATTTTTACAGTATTTTAATCCTTTTCAGAGTTTAGGCTTAGTAAAAATAGAATAGTAATCAGAATAGCAGGTGTATTTTTTAATTGCTTTTAGATGGTGCTTTCTAACATGAAAAAACTTGTATTTCTTTACCTTTTTCAGTGATGTGATAAAGAGTATTTGGCCTTCTTTGCCTGGCTTGGTTAATTGATTGTCCAAGCATTAGCACAAGATCTGGGTTATATTCAGTAAAGGGAGTGTATAAAGACATATCGTTCAATGTACTGGATTTATCAGCTCCCTTAGATATTAGGAGGCCGATATACAGCACCACTTAGCCGGATAAGAAGGGACAAATCCAACATGGATTTAGCCAAGGGAAGTCTTGCCTCACCAATCTGCTACTTTTTTTGAAGGTGTGAATAAATCTGTTAGCAAGCGAGTTGAGTTCAAATCGTTAATGCTTGTTTTTAAAAGTACTAAAGGTTGAAGGTCTGTCCTTTTTGGCAACACTACTCAAAAGATACATACCTGCTAGGAATTTACGTTCCCAAGGAAAATTATTACTGCAGGTACCCTCTATTAAGGAGGCCTGATTAATGGAAACTCAGAAATGAGTGTTCTATGTTATCGAACCATTGGTATGGAATGCTCTTTGGGAAGCACTAAGAAATATTGATGATATTTTAAAATTTCACAAGCAGTCAAAAGCATTTTTATTTTACAGATTTTGATAGCATTTGATGTTGCAGTATTAGCTGTTTAGATTAATTTTTTTATCTTTGTTATTTTATTATTATTGATCATATGATTTTATTGTATTTACATTGTTGTAATCCACCTAGTACGGGTATCCGTTATAGGTGGAATAGAAATTGTTTTAAATAAATAAAATTGCAGACCTGCTATTGAAAATTGTAAACTATCAGTAACATTGTCTATGGGACCTGAAGACTGGAGGTTTGCCAATGTAACTCCAATTTTTAAAAAGGGATCAAGGGGTGATCCAGGAAACTACAAACCTGTTGCAGAAGTGGACCCTTGCGCTGAGGTAGAGTTGGAGCAAATCACAGAGAGGGATCCTGTAGGTTCCCACCGTTGGCAGGCAGAGCTGGCTGGAGCAGAGCCCCAACAGGAACTTCACCCATACCAGCCCTCGTTCCCCTTAAGATGAGCCCTTGAGTGCTGGGGCTAGCTGGATTTAGGCGTGGGCCTCTTTGGAGATGTAGATCCATTGCGTAAAGTGTTGCAGGCCAGCACGGACAGAAGCGGAGTCGGTAGGGGCAGTGGGTTAGGCAGGCGGCAGCAGCAGCAGAGACGTTGCAGGCTGTGATAAATGGCAGGTGGAATTCGTTCAGTGTTGTGGTTTGGGCAGAGGTCTGGGCAGGCAAAGTTTAAGCACCTTGAAGAGCAGGCAGTGGTCAAAGGCAGGTGGAGGTCAAGCAGTGTCTATGTACAATCCGAAGTCAAAGCCAGAAGTGCAATCCGAGTGCGTGGAAAGGAGGAACAGCAGGACAGTCGAGACGCTGAAGACAGACGAGGGAAGGCAGATCACGAAGTCAAGAACTCAGGAGAAGACCAGACTTGAGAGGGAATGGGAAACAGAACACAGGAACTCATCTAGACACACAGCAGAAAACAGGAACCAAGAGGCAAGGATCGGGAACAGAAACCAGGAACGCAGAGGCAAACCGATACTCTAATGGAGTCAACCTATTGTCTAGGAATCTGAAGAGCACTGGAGGGAGCCTTAAATACAGAATGGCTCTTGCCATCATCAGAGGGCACTGCAGGGGATTTCCCACCACAGGCCCTTTAAAAGGCAGCAAGTTCGGCGTGCACACGCCTAGGGACACCTGGAACAACTGGCAGCGGCGTTCCTCATACCAACATATTGGGACTGTTCAGGCACAGCGGCCTGCCATTCTTCCATCAGGGTGGTTTGCCCCGAAATCAGGGAAGCGCACTCGGGGCTGGAGGGAAGAGTGGCTGGTCATGGGTCGATCCCATGACCAGCCAAACACAACAAGACCAGTGAGTCTGAAATCTGTGCCAGGCAAAATGGAAGAAACTATTATAAAGAACAAAATTGCTGAACATATAGATAAGCATAGTTTCATGGGTCAAAGCCAACATGGATTTAGCCAAGAGAAATCTTGCCTCACAAGTTTGCTACATTTTTTTGAGGGTGTAAATATACATGTGTGTAATCCTTAGTTAGGGTGTTTATAACCTCTGGTGCTGCTCTGGCTAGCTGACTTTTTCCCAGCTCGACTCTTGATAATCAAAATGGCCCAGGTGTTGGGACCTGGCCTACAGGCCAGGCCCTGCATCAGGCCTAATTCTAGGTCTGGGTCTAGGCCAAAGCCCCAGCATCTGATCCAGCCAACGAGGCCCCAGAGTCAAGACCCGGCCTGTAGCCTAGGTCCAGGGTGAGGCCCCAGCGATGGGACCCAGCCTCCAGGCCAGGTCACAGCATTGGGCCTGGGCCCAGGCTGAGGCCCCGGCATCAGGACCCAACTTCCAGACCTGGCCTCTGGTATTGGCCTCTGGTATCGGGCCTGTGTCCAGGCTGAGGCTTTGGCATCAGGACCCAACTTCCGGACCTGGCCTCTGGTATTGGCCTCTGGTATCGGGCCTGTGTCCAGGCTGAGGCTTTGGCATCAGGACCCGACCTCTGGGCCAGGTCACGGCATCGGGTCTGGGTCTGGGCTCTGGCCTAGGCTGAGGCTCCGGCATCAGGACCCAACTTCCGGACCTGGCCTCTGGTATTGGCCTCTGGTATCGGGCCTGTGTCCAGGCTGAGGCTTTGGCATCGGGACCCGACCTCTGGGCCAGGTCACGGCATCGGGCCTGGGTCTGGGCTCTGGCCTAGGCTGAGGTTCCGGCGTCAGGACTCAATCTCTGGGCCAGGCCCTGGGATCAGGCTTGGGTTCACTGAGGTGTTGACCTTGCATAGGCCGAGGGCATGGTAGGTCGCCACGAACTTGACCCACATAGGTTCAAGACTTTGTCCTGGTGCTAGACCTTGCTAGCAGATCTTCTCCAAACTGGGTAAGTGGGGGCTGGGGGGCATTTTTCTGGGCAGAAAGGGTGGGAGCCTCCGTTTTCAGGGTTTTTTTTTCAGGGTTTTTAAAACATTTTTTGATTCGTTTTTCTCTCACAAATTAAACGAATCAAGCAATCCACAAACTGAAATTCATCAGAAAAAAACACCCGAAAACAAACCAGAAATGAAAACAAATATTTTTCCCCTGCACATCCCCACTAAATACATGTTTTTCAGTGAAAAAGAGAAAGCATTAATATGTTACTATTGCACTAAAGAAAAGGATTCAATTAAAGCTATTAAAGCAGCAGTAGTATCTTCGTCACTCAAAATAGACTTCCTCCAGTTTCTTGGTTCTGGTGTTTTCTTTCTTGGTCTTATTCATAGGTCTCTTTTCATTTTTTCCCCATTCACATGGATTGGGAGAATGGCTGGCTAGGCAGAAGGAGTTTTCGTAAACCATATGAATGACTAGGGCCCCAGGTATTAAGTAAAGAGCAATTTTCCTGGTACAATTCCTTTTAAACATTGATAATAAAACCAGACCACATAAATTGCATTGTACCATGTCAAAGTATTAAAGAAAAAAAATCATACTTGCCAAGTATGGCAGGAGCTTACGATGACTCTCAGACCCTACAAATAGGTGAGAATGGGGTAGGGGTTCAGAAAGGAATTGGGACAGAGTGATGTGTTGGGCTAGAGCTGAAGCAGAATAGTAAAACCAGCAAGGTATCCAAAGGGTTCCAGAGTTTTGAAGAAGCACGTCTCAACCTCTTCCTGTACCCAAGACTCTGAGAAGAAAGGGAATATTGAATAATGCGGGTACTACTGTAGGATGTACAAGAGATTACATTCTTGAACAAGAGGTCTTTGGTTTAAGTCCAGAGGGAAATAAATAGTTAAGAACATAAGAAACTGCCATGCTGGGTCAGACCAAGGGTCCATTAAGCCCAGCATCCTGTTTCCAACAGAGGCCAAAACCAGGCCACAAGAACCTGGCAATTACCCAAACACTAAGAAGAACCCATGCTACTGATGCAATTAATAGCAGTGGCTATTCCCTAAGTATAATTGATTAATAACCATTAATGGACTTCTCCTCCAAGAACTTATCCAAACCTTTTTTGAACCCAGCTACACTAACTGCACTAACCACATCCTCTGGCAACAAATTCCAGAGCTTTATTGTGCGTTGAGTGAAAAAGAATTTTCTCCGATTAGTCTTAAATGTGCTACTTGCTAACTTCATGGAATGCCCCCTAGTCCTTCTATTATTCGAAAGTGTAAATAACCGAGTTACATCTACTCGTTCAAGACCTCTCATGATCTTAAAGACCTCTATCATATCCCCCCTCAACCGTCTCTTCTCCAAGCTGAACAGCCCTAACCTCTTCAGCCTTTCCTCATAGGGGAGCTGTTCCATCCCCTTTATCATTTTGGTTGCCCTTCTCTGTACCTTCTCCATCGCAACTATATCTTTTTTGAGATGCGGCGACCAGAATTGTACACAGTATTCAAGGTGCGGTCTCACCATGGAGCGATACAGAGGCAGTATGACATTTTCCGTTCTATTAACCATTCCCTTCCTAATAATTCCTAACATTCTATTTGCTTTTTTGACTGCTGTAGCACACTGAGGCCTTGCTAGCAGATCACAGAGCAGGCCTTGCTAGCAGATCACAGAGCATGACTGAACCTATGGCTAACGATTTCCAGAGCCCAGCTTTGGAAGCAGATGGACTGCCCCCTGTGGGTTAAGGTTAGAAGCAGTGGGAATTCTCTGTTTACGAAGATGAATTGTATGTGAGAAATAAGAGGCCGTCCTGAGTGAGAACACAGAGTTGGTCAATTCCGGTAGCGTGCTCAAACATTCTGTAGTACAGAAAAAGAACTAGGGCAAATCTTTAACATGGTAAAACCTTTAAAATAAAGTTCCTGAAACATTTTTCACACTATAGCTCTATCAAAAGTCAGGGTTAAGGCTAAGAGTTCGCCCGCCATTTACACTAATAGTATGTTTGTTCTGACCTGAATGTGCACAAAGCAAGGTAATTACTGACAGCAGAAGAAGGGGTAGCCAGGCAGTTAAGTCATAATGCATTTTGCATTAGTACTCGGGGCTAGAAACACAACCTTTTGCTGCCAGAGGATGAAAAATAATGTATGTTAACACTCAGAATTTATGTGAACTTCTGTTTGGTGCATGCTGTTTGTTCTTTTTTCAGTTTAATGACTGTAACAACATCATAGTGATTCAAACTGTTTCATATATAATATTTCAAGTATCTTATATTCTTTCTTGTATTAAGCATTCAGTCTTCATTTACCAGATCTACCAAGCAGCATTTTCTTCCCTGTTTTTTATTCCAGATGTATCTCCATATTTTTTGTTGAGTTCCAAACATACTTTGCTCAGGATTATGCCCGAACAGCTTGGATACATTCCATAGCAGATTGTGCCACAATGGTTTGTGGTGAGTATTACACTTCAGAAATAATCAACTCATTTGCTCTTTAACTCTGCATGTCCTGGTCTCAAACATTAGTAAGTATGTGCTGGAAAACAACCCTCACGCTCAGCAGAGAATGGCAACCAGTTCTTAAAATTAGCTTGCAGACCTTCCTAGGCTATTTCAATGTGAAAGGAACTTGCTATTTATTTTGGAGACTACAACTCTAGACCATAATATACATAACTGTCAGATGTCTTTCACTATTGCTATAGCCCTTCCTCACTTTACAACAGATTCTTTCCATTCAACTTATGTCACAGAGGAGATTTTCTAAAGCTCAAGGTCCCTATCCTCCTTGCCTCTGGCTCCACTTCACCATCTACTTGACTCGTATTTCAACTGAAACTCTTCCTGAGAGATTGGTACTCAGCTCATTCAGGCACTAGACTCTCTCATATTGTATGTGCCCCATCCAGATGGGGTTACATGCACTTAGGTGCGTTCAATCACACTTTATTCTCGGAAAGAATATACAGTGCATAATGTGCTAAAGTGAATGAAAACAAATACAGAGCCCTAATGAACAGCCATGTAATAATCATCACCTTGACTTAACTCAATGGTTTGGAGTCAAGTGGGAACTACTTAGCACTAGTACTTAGTAGTGCTAAGTGACAAATTGGCAGCATTTCATGTTTATCAATATGGAAAATGCTATTCTCTAATTTAAATGCAAATATCGTATATATATCTCTTTTTGTTGTAGGGTATGAACTGTGGATGTTAACAAAACTAAAATCCAGTGCCCAACCAGAATTTAAGCTATCTCGGCCTCCTTTCGGTTAAAATTCAATGCAAGGCCTTTTTTATTGGCCTTTTGGCTGAGATTGAGAACCTGAACAGCAAGGGATGGGAGGGGGAGGCGACTCTAGGGCCCTTCGACCGGACTCCACTGAGAACACAATTACATTACAGCTCACGGTGGAAGCTGGAAGAGATGGGGCAAGATTTAGTAGCCCAGGTAGGTTCAAAGTCCATGGGTACCTTTGTACCTATGGATAGGGATGTGCAGGAAAAAAAATTGTTTTTATTTAGGTTTTTTTGGGGGGAGTTTTTTTTTCCCTCGAATTGCATTTTGTGGATTATTTGATTTGTTTTCATTCATTAGAAAAAAACAAATCAAACAATTTAAAAAAAAAAACCCAAAAATGGTCAAACATTGAAAACAAGGCCTCCCGGGTCCTCCTGCCGCTTGCTAAAAAAAAATGCTGGGGCCGGAATTTCCCCCCGGTCCCCACTTTCTTGGTCTGATGGAGATTTTACCACCTTTGGCCTAGACCCAGGCTCAAGACTTGGCCTCCCATAGGTCGAGTGTGCAGTATTTCACCCAGAGGCCAGGTCCCGATGCCAGGGCCTTGGCCCGGACCCAGGCCCAATGCCATGATCGGACCCAGAGGCTGCATCTTGATTCCAGGGCCTCGGCTCAGGTCCAGGTCTGACATTGCGATACGATCTGGAGGCCGGGTTCTGATGCTGGGGTCTAGGCCCGGACCCAGACCCAACACCACAACCCAACCTGGAAGCTAGGTTCTGATGCCTGGGCCTCGGCCCAGGCTTTGGAGACTGTTCTTCATCCTCTACTTTTTTTGGCACTTACAAGCTAAATGATGCCATCTACTGGGGTCGCGCTGGAGTTAACTGTGGCACATTCACCCCAGTAAATAATGCAGTACTTCAAAATGGCGCCGTCTGCTGAGGTGAGTCCACCGGAGTTAATTAACTCTGTTGCGACCCCATTGGATGGTGACATTTGGCTTGCAAGTGTAAGTGCCGAAGAAAGAAGAGGACGAGGAAGAGGCTCTGAGGCCTGGCCCTGATCCTGGGCTGAAACCCAGATGTCCAGTCCCGATCTCCTGGCTGAGGCCTCAGCATTGGGACCTGGCCTCCGGGTCAGTTAGCGACATCAGACTTGGGTCCAGGCTGAGGCCCTGGTGTCGGGATATGGCCTCTGGGCTGAGGCCTCAGCATCTGGCCTGGCCTCTGCAGGTTGCGGCATCAGGCCTGGGTCTGGACCGAGGCCCTGGCATCGGGGTCTGGCCTCTGGGCCGAGGCCCCCGGCATCAGGACTGGCCTCCGGGCTTGGTCGCAATGTTGGGCATGGATCTGGGCCCCAGCCTAGGCTGCAGCCCTGGTGTTGGGACCCGGTCTCTGGGCTGGGTCCTTGCGTAGGCCCCAGCATTGGGACCCGGCCTTCGTCGGATACCCGACAGATAAGGTAAGTTTTTTGTTGTTGTTTAATTTTTGGGGGTCTCGGTCAAGGCCCCAGGGTCAGCCCATGCCTCCACCGGGACCCCGGCATTCTGCTCAGGCCTAGGCTGCAGCCCCTGCTTTGGGCCTGGGCATATGCCCTAGGCAAGGCCCTGGCTTCAGGCCTAGACATAAGCCCATATCATTAGTTTTAAAATGAAATGAACAAATAAGATTTGTTTCATTCTGGGAGGCCCCTGATTCAGCCTTATTCGTCGCATTTGCAGTTTTGTTTTAAACAAATACACACCCCTACCTGTAGACCTGATAGGTAATTTTGAAAAAGATACTACTCATATAGTTTTTCTTTGAAAGTTTGCTCACATGGGTACACAAGTACAAAAGTCGCCTTATACTTTGTACCTGCTATTTGTGTTGGTGGCTGATGGGGGGAAAAATAGCACACATATATTTGAAAATAGTATGTACTCATGTTGTTTCTCCCCTTCCTCAAGAATGCCTCTTTTTATTGCAATTCAAAGTCTGCTGCTATGAACCCCGTTTGTAGTTTCTATTTAATATTTTATATATTCCTCTATCTCCAAACAAAATGGATGCAGAGAATATCATAAAATACACAATCAATTATTAAACATTAAAGCAGTTTTTGGCCATTATTTGCATGTACTGAAACATATGCATACACATTCAGAGCAGAACTATGCTATATTTGTTAGAGATGTGAATCGGAACTGGAATCGGTTCGGATTCCGGTTCCGATTCACATGTGGGTTTTTTTCCATCGGGCCCGATCACGTTTTGTTTATCGGCTGCGCTCCAGCCGATTTGTTTATCAGCTGCGCCCCAGCCGTTTTGTTTATCGGCTGCGCCCTAGCCGCTGGACTTTTGGCAAGTCTTGTGGGGGTCAGGAGGGTCCCCCAAGACTTTCCAAAAGCCCCTGGTGGTCCAACGCGGGTCCGATCTCCTGCACTCGGGCCATCGGCTGCCAGTAATCAAAATGGCGCCGATAGCCTTTGCCCTTACTATGTCACAGGGGCTACCGGTGCCATTGGTCAGCCCCTGTCACATTGTAGGAGCACAAGATGGGCCGGCCATCCAGTGCTCCTTCCATGTGACAGGATCCGGCCAATGGCACGATACCCTGTCACATGGTAAGGGCAAAGGGCCATCGGCGCCATTTTGATTAGTGGCAGCCGACGGCCCGGGAGCCGGAGGACTGCCCCGAGCGGTAGATCGCGGGAGATCGCTCCCGGGACCCCCACTGGACCACCAGGTACCTGTAAAAAGGTTTTTGGGGGTCGGGAGGGTGGGGGAAGCTAAGGGGGTTACTTTTAAAGGGTCGGGGTGGGTTTAGGGGATCAATATCGTGGGGTTTTCCTATCGTTTTGGGGGAGCCCACGATTTCTGACGATTTTGAAAATATCGATGATATTTTCAATCGTCCGAAGCCCGATTCACATCCCTAGTATTTGTTACACTCGCTGCTCGTGGGATAGCTCCGTGAGCGACTTCACTCACTCCAGATGCTGCCGACAAGCTCTCGCAGCTGGATGCCACCGACACATGGCAGACACCGACGCTCTTGCAGGACATTTCCTAGGTGTGCGTTCGAGCGCCTGAAATCTGCAGCCTTAAAGGGCCCACGCTGGAAAAACCCCCGGCGCCCTTGGATGATGCCATGACCTGCTGCCCTATAAAAGGGCTCTCCTGATACCACCTTGTTGCCTCAGCAAGGTCTCCAGCCAGTCCTGTTTCAATTCTGTCTCAAGCATGGTCCTATTTCAAGTCTTCGGTCCTGCTTCAGTCTTCAGTCTTGTCTCCAAACCTCAGCCCACTTAAGCCTCGCTCCGCTCCAAGTCTTCAGCTTCCTTGTCTTCAGCCCTGCCTCCGTCTTAGTTTCCTGAACTCTGTCATAGCCTGGCCTGTGCCAAGACTCGCTCATCTGCCGTTGGCGCAAATCTTAGGACCCAGACCACGAGGTTGCGCCTATTGTGCCACAGCAAGAGGGGCTCACACTCACTTAATTCGCAACAGTATTTGATAAAATAGTAGGATAAATCTCTGAGCGCCCACTTACACGCACAAATTCAGTACCACGAATAGGTTTAAAAGTTAGGCTTCCTGTGATTCAGGCACTCAATTTTCAATCTGGCCACGCTGAGATAGAGACCTTGGGTAATTCCATGGACTTTGCACCCAGTGTGCAAAAAGAAAGTATGCGTGTGCTTTTGCTTTGAAACCTGCTGCAGGTGCACAGTAGCCATGCACACTTGCACCTCCTTTTTCTGTGGGTACTTTGTGTGCGCAAATAAATGTGCATAGATCTGAATTTGCAATCTGAGTCCCTCGCCAGGAACACCTTCTCTAAATGCAGCTAAAAGTACAGTTTTACCTGCTGCAAGGGGCGGAGGCAGGGAATAACAAAACATATTTTCACTTGGGTAAACACACATTTACTGAATGTTAAAACTTCTGATATTGCCCCCTCTATGTTTAATTTAAGTCATCTTTCCCCTTTTTTTTTGGGGGGGGGGGGGGTGTTTGTACAAATTTGAAAAAAAAGTCAGATATTATAACAGTTTTGTGCTGGGAAGCATGCATCTCTGTAGTGCAATTCACTTGAGAAACTATCACTGATATGCAAATATGCTTTCACAGTTTATACTTCCTTTCCTGTTTACTGTGTGTAGCCTTTGCTGTACCTTCAGTTTTTCTATATGGAAGACAGGAGCCAAAGACATTTCTCCTTCCTTTACCTTTAAATATATTTTGCTGTATGTCTAATGATAACTCGGTAAAATATCTGCTTCCTTTACTATACTATCTCTTACTGTGAGAGGCATTTGATCATTCATTAAAAAGGACAAGAATTAAAAAAAAACAAACCATAAACACGCACATGTTCCCCAGCTGCAGGAAACACACTTAAGCAGAAAGGTGCACCTGAAGCTATCGAGAGGCTGGGTGGGCTTAACTTTTTTTGTTTTATGTAATTCTAAAACTTGCAGTAAATGACTTACCATCTCTCATAACCGCTGGGGTTTAACCTTATCTATGCAATTCATTCTTCCCTATTTCGAGCTATTGTACCCCACTTCTTACCTGCTTACTTGCTGTAGAAGCAGCGATGAACACAAAAGAGTTCTAACCAATAATGTGCTTGGTACTGCGGTCTGTCTCATAGCTGTGCATCGTGTACGTATGTATCCGTTACATACGCATGCAGGGCATACGTAACGGAAGGTAGACCAGAGGCAATCTGCCTCTGGTCTACCTTCAGTAGAAGGAAGAATATCAAACGCTTCTATATCAATACGTACACGCATTATGGAGCAAGATATGTGCTTTTAGCTGCATCGAGGAAGAACATCTTTCAGGCAGACTAAGTTAAGTGTACCCATGCCCTCGGAAAGATCAATCTCTTAAGAAAGCAGGGCAAATGAAGGGCAATTAGGACATATCTATGTCTGCGGTTTCTTTACAGGACAGTTCTCATCAGACTTTTAACTGTTATATCTGGGTCCTCAGAAGGAGTGCTTTTAGCACTCCTGCTAAGGAGGATGTGAATCGTTTTTTGACGATTTAAAATATCGTCCGATATTTTTTAAATCGTCAGAAATCGTTAAAACATGCGATACAATAGAAATTCCCCCGATTTATCGTTAAAAAATCGTTAATTGGGATAGTGTCCACTAAAGGGAGTTATTTGGGGGGAGGGTGGGAAAACCGGCACACCAAAACAACCCCTAAACCCACCCCGACCCTTTAAAACTAATCCCTTACCTTCCCCCACTCTCCCAAACCCCCCCAAACACTTTTTACATGTACCTGGTGGTCCAGTGGAAGTCCCGGGACCGATCGCCTGCTCTCGGGCCATCGGCTGCCACTCATAAAAATAGCGCTGATGGCCCGATAAAAACAAAACAAAACACCCGACCCTTAAAAAGCGCCCCGTTAGCTTCCCCCACCCTCCCGAAGCCCCCAAAACATTTTAAAATTACCTGGTGGTCTAGTGGTGGTCCCGGGAGCGATCTCCTGTTCTCAGGCCGTCGTCTGCCACTAATAAAAATGGCGCCGATGGCCCTTTGCCCTTACCATATGACAGGGTATCCGTGCCATTGGCCGGCCCCTGTCACATGGTAGGAGCACTGGATGGCCGGCGCCATCTTTAAAGATGGCGCCGGCCATGGCCCAAGACTTACTAAAAGCCCTGGTGGTCCAGCGGGGGTCCCGGGAGCAATCTTCCGCTCTCAGGCCATTGGGCTTGCCAGGAATCAAACTGGCGCCGGTGCCCCTTTACCCTTACCATGTGACAGGGGCTACTGGTGCCATTGGTCGGCCCTGTCACATGGTAGGAGCAATGGACGTCCGGTGCCATCTTAGAAAAATGGCGTGGGCCATCCATTGCTCCTTTCATGTGACAGGGGCCGACCAATGGCACTGGTAGCCCCTGTCACATGGTAAGGGCAAAGGGCCACCAGCGCCATTTTGATTAGTGGCAGCCGACGGCCCGAGAGGGAGAGATTGCTCCTGGGACCCCGCTGGACCACCAGGGCTTTCAGTAAGTCTTGGGGGGGGGATCAGGATGGTGGGGGTGGGGGTTGTAATTAAGTAAATTTGAAGGGGTGGGGGGGGGGTTCGTTGAAAATCGCCAAAAAAAAAAAAAAACGAGCCACAGGAAAACAACATTTTCCACAAGGCACCTGAACCACAGCCCGACCCGAAAACCTTAAACGACGCACATCTCTATATTTTACACGCATAAAAAAATTAATAAGTACGCATAAAAACCCAGATTTATACACAGAGGTAGGAATTTTATAAAGTATGCCCAAAATAGTTACATGTGCACATACTTGAATTCACCAGTTTGCTGATCCTGTTGCCAGTTCATCCAGTTTGTTTCCAGTTTACCTAGACCTTGAAGCATTTCACCCTATACTCCCCCTGTGCACCCTGACCTCCCACCCAAAAGTTGCAGACAACAGGCAAATTAATTCAAAAGGTGCTGGGCCCATTCTGTACCCATTGGACACGACCTTGATGGAGCAGGCCCACAGAGTCCAACCGAGCACAGGACTGGAAAGAGAACTAGGAGTGATCATGCTGTGTATACTAACTTGAAATACAGAAAAGAAGCTGCATCTAAGCCTCATAATGAAAGAAGGCTATGCTCAGTTCTGGTCTGCAGTGTTTTGAAAAAAAAATTGTTTTTAAAAAGATACCAGTTTTTGAGTCTTGTTTCCTTTTGTAAAAAAAAGTATATAATTCTACATATCATGTAGCACAATTTAAAGTTACCATTTGGGATTAGACATGATGGTCCTTTCCTGTTCAGGTTGTGCATCACCATATTAATAGAACTTAAAGGAATTATTTTTTATAACAGCATTACACTACCATTCTGGGTGTATGTGACATAGCTGAGTCAATTAATTTGTAAGTCGTAATTCTGGAAACATAGGATTTTGAACTGGCTCTGTCTTTTGTAAAGGATGTGTTGACCCAGTCCTGGTTTTACTTCATTGCATTCATGGGCTTGTACTAAGAGAAATAAGAGGACAAGTCCACGTATGCACTCCAGGTTAAAACTAAGACTGGACCAACCAGTCCTGACAATAATGGAGCTAGGTGGCAACCCTACTAAGAGATAGACAATGTTATTCATTTTGAGCAGGGATCCCCAAACTCATTCCTAGAGGCTCACAACCTAGTCAGGGTTGCATACTCACCCCAGGTTGACTGGACAGGCTGATCCAGTTCTGGTTTTGCCCCATTGCATGCATAGTCTTGTAGTTCTGGTTGTCCCATTGATGTCCCTTAAACAGTCAGAACAACAATTCCGTGCATGCAACAAATCAAAACCAGAATTAGATCGGTCTGTTTGGTTGACCTGGGCTGAGTTTGCAACTCTGTTTACAGGATTTCCACAATGAATATGCATGAGATATATTTCTGAAAACTAGAATGGTTGTGGCTCTTGAGGACTGGATTTGAGTCCCCTGATTATGTGGTATGTAATATATGCTCTGACTTTTTTTTTTTTTTTTTACTTCTGAGATTGTATTTTTCTTTTCCAGCACCACTTGGGAGTTTTGTGAGCAATCACTTATCCTGTCAAGTAGGAATCATGTTCGGAGGCTTGCTTGCCGCTGCTGGACTAATTCTAAGTTCATTTGCCACAAGCCTGGAATACCTGTATCTTACCCTTGGAGCCCTTACAGGTAGCATGCCTTGGGAATCATTTAGCCTATTTGTTTCATCTTTAGCACAGCACAGTTGTAAATCGAGCAGATCAAGAGCCAGAGAAGCCCTGAAAGAAATGAATATGTGACAGTTTTATCACATGCTGTACAAGTACATTGTTATAACTGTTTTGAATACACTGTGCTGTATGTTCCTTTACAGTTTCACAAACTAAGGGTCTCATTTACAAAACATTTTTCCCATAGATGTTGAATGGGAGAAAAAGCTTACTAAATCAGGCCCTAAGAGTGTTGCCCTGCAGCACAGGCAAACATGTTTTATGATATACTTTTTCATTAAACATAGATGAGCTTTACATTAACTCAATAAAGCTGGAAGACATTAACTTTATATTGCGTTTCTGTTTGCCTGTATCTCGCTCCTGAAAAGTCAATTCAGGAATCTGGGGGACAGATCTAAATTTTGGGCAACAGGAGAGCACAAAAAATGAGAGAGAGACCCAGAAGCTCATCAGCTAGTTTGCTTGCACATTTTCAAAGAGGTACATCTTTTGGCCAAGGTCATCATTTTCTTCATGCTCCAGAAGGGAGTAGAAAAATCCCACGGAAAACGTTGTGCAGGCAAAAAGTTGTACATGAAAGCACTGTTTGACCTTTGCCCAGCCTTTAAATTTAACCCTTTTGGACAAGAGTTGCCGAGAGCAATTTTGCACAAAATTTCACTTCCGCATTTTTGTTGTCAAGATTTTTCCCTTTCAGAGGTTGCAGGAAATATGAGAATCAGGCAAGGAGCAGCGCAGCGTCAAAATTATGCAGGCAAAGTGCCTTATCTTTAAAACTGGCCTTGAGGAGCTTCCTTGGCATATCCCAGTTTTTCTACCATTGTCTAGCAGGAACACCGAGGTGAAAACAACAGTGGAGACATGCCTGCTCTGATCAGTTCTGAAAAGCCAAAAAGCGTAGCCACAGTATATTTATATCATAAACGCGTGCTCCCTCCACCCCCATTTCTTCTGAGAGATTGAGATTACCAGTTGCCTCTATTGTAGCGAATCTGTCTCATGCATATTCATTGTGGGTATCCTGAAAACCTGGCCTGCTTGTGGCTCTGGGGTCTCACAGGGATGCAGTTCATAGTGCTGCAGGACAAGCTTTGGGTAGTCCCTGAATCACTTCCTGTACAAAACCGGCGTTTCTTTCTTCTTCATTTGCTTCGAAGTCTGCCGATTGATGTCGCACTGCCTCGGCCACACACACCCCACAAGCTTATTATGGACGCTTCCCCTTTCTCTGTTTCCTCTGTTGAGTAGTTGCTCATTTCACAGCATGTTTGCTAATAAAATTGATTCCTATGTCTTTTTTTTTTTTTTCTTTTCTTTTCCAGGACTTGGATTTGCACTTTGTTACACTCCAGCAATTGCCATGGTGGGCAAATACTTCCAGAAAAGAAAAGCACTGGCTTATGGAATTGCCATGTCAGGAAGCGGGATTGGTACCTTTATCTTGGCACCTGTGGTCCAGCTGTTGATTGAAGAGTATTCCTGGCGTGGCGCTTTACTGCTCCTGGGAGGTTTTGCTTTGAACCTCTGCGTGTGTGGTGCCTTGATGCGGCCTATTACTCTGAAGGAGGAACTGATAGACTCTCCAAGGCTTCTCAAACAGGACTATGTCCCTGAGGCACAGAAACCAGGCTTGAAGCACTCTTCCACATGTTCCCCTTTAATCGAGGACTGCACTCACAAAAGCCTCTGTTACTGCTCACGGCAGGAGTACAGCTTTTTCCTGATGCCAGATTTCATCGTGCTAGCGGTGTCGTTTCTTTTCCTGGCTTATGGCTGCAGTCCTCCTTTTGTCTATTTGGTGCCTTATGCATTGAATGCCGGGGTGAGCCATCAAGAAGCGGCATTCCTAATGTCCATCCTAGGTGTGATAGGGATCGTGGGTAACATCACATTTGGATGGCTGACAGACAGAAGGTAATGCAGAGCGAGAAGGGGTGTAATCTTGCATGAATAATGGGGCTCACTCTCCAGATTCCTACTGTGCAAGCATTTCATTGGTTGCAGTGCAAGTCAGCACTGCCCTAAAATGCAAATGAAAATAAAAGTCCAATCAGCAAATATGAACAGACAAGGATATTATAAAACACTTTGGGATAGATTTAAGGGTCACATAACAGTAGGGGGAAAAGGTACAAAAAGTCTGCAAGCCAGTGTGTTTGCAGAATTTTGAAAGAGCATATCTTTTGCCTAAGCCTTTCATTTCCTGTGCAATTTATAGCAGGAAATAAAAATCCACTGAAAACTTTGTGGAAGCAAAAGCTTTTGCAAAAAGTGCTGCAGGACTTTTCCCATAAGTTTGGTTATATTTTGCTATTTAGTTTCTTTTATTCAAGGAAATTTACAAATTGAAGCTGAATTCCAGAGTGATTCTGTAACCAAACATTTAATTTTGATTTATTGCTGGTTGCTATATAACTGTAAAAATAAAAAATACAAAAACCAAAAAATACCCAGGTGAATTTCAGCAAAAACCAAAGGTAAAGAGCTTCAATATAAGAGAACATAATATATTGGGTTTGCAAATATTTGCTAAATAATGCTGAATCAATGCATATTTGAGCATATAGCATGTTTGACTGATCTCCTGTTCATATAAATCATAGGTCTCAGTTTTTTTTTACAAAAAACCTGCTAATGAGCATTTACTAATTCGTTTTTTCTATTTTACTTTACCACAACAAATTATGCAGCAGGCATTCAATTCATATTAAAAATCAGTCACTTATCTTAGTCATCAAAATATGTTCTGTATTCCTTCAGATTTTAGATAGAGTCCTTGGAAAAAGCACCAGAAGACAGATCAAAAAGAAAACGCCCGATGTGCTGCGTTTCGGTTCTTCTTCAGAGGTATTAAAGATTTTTCTAAGGAATGGAAAAATTCACATTATAAAACTATTATACATCAAGTTACAATCATGATTGTAGATATAAATCTAGTACCTTTGTGTATCAATACATTTGGCCTCAGTGAAAAACCGGCATGACAAAATTCCACTTTCTGAATCTCATCATTGCTGAATGGTGCCTGCAAATCACCGGCGCTCTTTAACATCTTATTTTGAAATGGACCATTCAGAATATATCAGTCAAACAAATAGCCAAAGCAAAAAAAGCTGACATGCAAACCCGCTCTGAATATCAGAGTTAATCTAAGGCGTACCAATCAATGGCCGAATTCATACCTGAAGGAGAAATGGTTTTTAACTTAAAAATCCATTTTTGCTTTTTATAATTCAACATTGATGAAATATCACCACCTCTTCTATGGGTGGCCACAGAATCAGTAACTGTCCAAATTAAATCGTCAAACTGATGTTGAAATTGAAAACTATGTTTCAGGATTGGAGACTCTTCTTTTTTCATATGGAGACGACTCCTGTTTTCACGTATTCTAATTTTTAAAGAGCGAGAAGTCCTATCCACATGGGACAATTACATTGAATCAGATAAATCACATTAGATGTATTGCAGTCAGTATAAAAAAAGTCCTTTTGTATTTAACATGAGAAGGCAGATGTTCCCACACTTCGCCAACCAAAGAGTTGTTACAAATATCACAGTTATTACACATGTAATGCAGTTATTTCTGGAAGATCTGCTCTTACAATAAAATCCTTGATGTTTTTCCCCCTGCTATAAACAATGAATGGGACTTCTGAAAAAATAGGATATAATGCCAAAATATGCGAATGTCATCTGATACTTGATGCTACCAAAGTTGATTTATTGGAATGAGGAAGAACACATATTATCGTAATTGTGAAGTTGCTAATTTACCATGATATTACAACAAGGCTGTATGATCCAAGTAAAGCGCTCTCTTATAGGCTGCTTTGACTACTGAAAAAGGGTACCCATGCTGAAAAAACCTTATAGCCAACACAAAGGCTTGCTTTTTGAACTCTTTTACTAAGGTACAAATACATTGGCTGTTTGTTTGTCTGATATACTCTGATTAGTCCATTTCAAAATAAGATGTTAAAGAGTAATCAGCAGAAGCCATTCAGCAATGATGAGATTCAGAAAGTGGAATTTTATCCTGCTGGTTTTTCACTGAGAATAAATGTATTGACACTCAAAGGTTTTAGATTTATATCTACAATCATGATTGTAACATGATGTATAATAGTGTTATAATATGAATTTTTCTATTCACATTAAAAAAATATTTAATGCCCCTGAAGAACCAAAACGCACCACGTCGGGCGTTTTCTTTTTGGTCTGTGTTCTGGTGCTTTTTCCAATGTCTCTATCTGAAATCTGAAGAAATACAGAACATATTTTGGCGACTAAGATAAGTGACTGCTGCATAATTTTTTATAGAAAAGTAAAATAGAATAAGTGAATTAGTAAATGCATATTAGCATGTTTTTTGTAAAAAAAAGATGAGATTTGTACAATGTACTCTTGACCTAGCTTGATAGCAGCTAGGTAGAGCATGTATCAAACTAGAACAAGAGTACATTGTACAAATCTCATCTTTGTGTTCCTTTCATCACTCCAAATCACATCAAATCTTCACTGTTGTCTTCAGTGCTGTTCATACCTCTCACTGTGCATGTTAAACTGCCCCCCAAAGCCTAGGTCACCACTGAAACCTCACCCCTAATTACTAGTTGCCCCTCTTAGAGTGGTATAAAAAGTTGACTAATATGTGTGCTCTCTCTCTCTCAAACTCTCGAACTGGGATTTGTGATTTTTATTGTAAATCCTATTTCAGGCATAACACCAGGAAAAAAGATTGACCCTGTAAATGTTTTTGAATATTGGCTTCAGTATGTACAGGCATGGGCTGAAATGGAATAGTTCTCATTTGCTTATCTGATCTTGATTGTTAGGAATCGAGCAGGATTACCTTGCTCATGGCACATTTTTCAAATTTGCAGGTTTCTGAAGAAGTATCGCATCATGTGCTACCTCCTTGCTGTGGGCCTGGATGGAATTTGCTGCCTTATCCTTCCGTTTCTTCGGAGCTTTCCCATGCTCATTCCTTTCTCTGTTACATTTGGCTATTTTGATGGTGCCTACGTTGCACTGATTCCTGTAGTGACAGCAGAGGTAGTAGGGACTGCTTGCTTGTCATCTGCTCTGGGTGTGGTGTTCTTCCTTCATGCTGTACCATACCTGGTCAGCCCACCAATTGCAGGTCAGTTTAAAATCACATTTACATTCTAACATATATTTTCTTGTTAGCTGCATTTTAAATAAAATAAAAATATGTGGGTACCTAAATTAGAATAAGTAACACCACTAATGTTTTAAATGATTTTAAAGATGATTAATGTTGCAAGTATTATTACACAATGGCAAAGAATATCAAAACTAATAAAAAATAATTCAAAAAATAAAATTGGCACAATAACACACACATATATTTATCAATTGTCCTAGTCAATCATTCCTCATTCACACCACTTCTAAACTCTCTGTAGTGTTATGCATTTATAACATGTATAGATATCAACATAAAACATTGTCAAAATATATTACATAGTATCTATATATATATATCTGTGTGTATACTAGAGATGTGATTCGGCCGAACCTTTTGGTTTGGCCTTCGTTATCAGCCCGCCGCAGGAAATTTCATTTTCACGCGGTTCGGGCCGATTTTTTTTCTGCTGCCCCGAAACCCCCCCCCCCCCCCAAACCCACCCCAACTCTTCAAATTCAATTAACTACACCCCCTCCCCCCAAACTTGCTGAAAGTCCCTGGTAGTCCAGTGCGGGTCCCGGGAGCAATCTCCCGTTCTCGGGCCATTGGCTGCCAGTAATCAAAATGGCGCCGGTGGCCCTTTGCCCTTACCATGTGACAGGAGCTATCGGTGCCATTGGCCGGCCTCTGTCACATGGTAGGAGCAATGGATGGCCGGCACCATCTTCAAAAAAGGCGCGAGCCATCCATTTCTCCTACCATGTGACAGGGGCCAACCAATGGCACCGGTAGCCCCTGTCATATGGTAAGGGCAAAGGGCCAAGGGCGTTATTTTGATTACTGGCAGCTGATGGCCCGAGAGGGGGAGATCACTCCTGGGACCCACTAGACCACCAAGGACTTTCGGCAAGTCTTGGGGGGGGGGGCGGTCAGGCAAGTCTTGGGGAGTTGGGAGGTTGGGGGTTTGCAATTAATTAAATTTGAAGGGTTGGGGTGGGTTTGGGATTTTTTTTAATGTTCCCTTTCACCCCCCCCCAAAAAAAACGATAAAACCACATGAAATTTCGTGGGTTTTCCTATTGTTTCGTCAGCCCCCGAAATGCAATGAAATAGGAAATATCATCTTTGTTTCCTATTTCGTTGCAAACGAATGCACATCCCTAGTAACTACTGTTCTCACAAATCATATGCCTTTGTTTGAATTGCTAAACAGTCAGTCAAACCTTTTTCCTTTCTCATGTTCAAATACCAGAGAACTCAATTCTGGAATACCAAATAACAACATTTATTAGAAAGTTGAACAGTTCAAACTCACTGTGGATGTCAAGGATCTAAGAATAGCCCTACACACAGCAGTGCCTGTTAAGTCTCTGGAAGTCCAGTAGTCAAAGGAGAGACAACTGGAACTGTAGTAGAAGCTGTAATGTCGAGATCGCTATAATCTCTGGTACTCGCACACCTACCCTGTCCCCAGAGCACCCTGCAACAAAGGAAACAGACACCTGCTTGGATGCAGAGGCCACAGCTTTATTGAAAACATTATTTAATGTAAAAATTCCCTGTACACGCCGGCTGTCTCTCTTTTGACACCAACCGTGTTCCCCCGGTGCTGTCTACTGTGCTTTCCTAGCAAGACAGACCTTCATGCCCAGTCTCCCCCCCCTCCCGCCGTGATCTCCAAGCAAGGGGGCCCACCCAAGGCTGCCAAAGTCAATCCACCGGCTCGTGCACCCACCTAAAGCTGTGTCAATTTCCTCAAAAATGAGTACAATATTAAAACGGCGGTCTAACTAACGTAACTTCTCCAACTACCAATAGAAACACTGGTAAACATTGTTACGTCTGCCTACCTATGCAAGTTTGACCTTAAACCTTAATCCCCACCACGTGGGTGGGGAACACCGTGGCTAGGAGAGGAGGATAAAAGGTGGAGCGAGCGCGCGCTAGGCGCTTAAATCGGACCGGCTACGCCACTACTGTGCGCTGGGCCCATATTGATGACGTACGTCGGGGGTTGGAGGACTAAAGGAGGCGGGCAGATCGCGTGCGAGTCCATCGCTTACAAAAACAACTCCCCCCCCCCCCCCCCCCGTGACGTAAGCGGGACCTTAAGGTAGGGCCTTCAGGCAGTCAGTGCGAGCACTCACCGTATATAATAATGAATAGTGGTGAGATAGGAATAAATAGGTGAAAAAAGCAATGCTCTAATGAGCCTCTAGAGAAGAAATCAGATGAGCTGTTAGCTTGCCAAGACCTTTTTGTAACAAAATCTCTGCAGGAAATAAACTGTCCCAGGCATTTATTGGAGCAAGGGCCCAATAGAAAGAGGTTAGAGAATGCAGAGAGACAAAACAAAACAGGATAGTTTTGTTTTGTTTATCAAATGATAACCAATCAGGAAAAAGCTGTACAACATGCAGAGAATCTAAGCTGTGCAATATCACAAAATGACACCAAGTGGCAGTATAATAAAGATACATATACAAATACTCCAAAGGCAGAATAATATATATATATTATAGATGTGAATCGGAACCAGAATCGGATCCGATTTCAGTTCCGATTCACATCTCTAATATATATACTATATAAATACATATAACTACATATGTGGGTAAATGATTTTTCATCAAATGCAAATAGTGAGAAAAGATTTACTGATACATTGAAATTTCAAATTTTCATTCAAGGCTAAAAATCACTTTACAAATATTTTTACCAGATGACTTGCACTATATTTTAAATTCCTGTTATCTAAACTCTTATAGTTGTAAGCCAGCCTCTTCTCTTTTGAGATGCTAATGTTCTTAGTACAGAGTAAATAATACCACTGCTATTCTTTTCTTCCTCTAGGTTGGCTGGTGGATACAACGGGTAGCTATACTGCAGCATTTCTCCTTAGTGGATTCTCTATGATATTCTGTTCAGCTTTGCTTTGCTTTTCCAAACTAGTGAAGAAAATGAAAAAGCCCCGGCAGACACTAAGTGAAACAAACAATGATTCCAAACAGCAGATATGGACTAATGGAGAAGGGGCTTATTCAGTAACAGGAGTAAGGGATCAGAAAGATGTCTAGAGTCTCAGTGGCAAACAGTGACTGCAGAGCAGATAGCCAGCACCCTCCACGCCCCAGCGTGCAACTTGAAGATAAGCTTTTCTTTCTGCTCTGCACGTGAGTGCTGTGGAGATCTTCTTCACGAAAAGGAAAGCAGTGCAGTTTCTTCAAAGTGTGCAGTGTCCTACGCCCTTCTTATGGGGGATGATGAGACTGAGCAATCTTCAGATTCATTTGAAGCCTACATTTCATTTTTTTTTTTTTTTGGTTCATTCGAAATGTGCATTTGATTATTTCAAATTCTGTCAGTTTTGGTAAACCCTAAAGGAAGAGTTCAATGAATTTACAGATGCTACATCGACAGCACGAGTACCGTGACATTGCTGAGAAAGTGAGACTGCAATACAGCGAGGTGATGACCTTTCAACTGCAATCTGGGACGTGCTTGGGGCAGGTGTGGGAAAGGTGGTGGACACATTATAAACCCTCCACTGACGGGGGAATGACTTTTTTTTCTCTGAGGGCAGCAGAAAGAAAGGATCATTTATTTGCCAAAACGAAGGACTCAGCCTTCAATGAAGGGCGCCAGGCTTCACTAAGCTGCAGCACTCACTTGCTGGAGTTTAACTCAGACTTCCCACCTGTTATTGGAGGCTACGATCAGCTTTGGGTCCCTCTGAAGCAGATTATCTGAGTAATACCTGACTCTGCCTCGCTGACGTTCACCAGCATTAAACAGAATAACTCTCTATTGTAGTTTAATAAAAATGACCGATAGCAGAGAAGAGTGGAACAAAATACTATTTGTCATTCTTACAGCCCCCTGTGGTGCATCCCCAGTTGCAGATCGGCCTTCATTTCCAAACCATAGCCGGCTCTGGCTGGACTGTAATCCCATGTTTGACCCTGTTTGTTGGTCTGGACAGAGACGGCCTACAAGCTTCTTACTCATGGCTAACCACTGTCAGATCACTGCCAGAGGAAGTGGAATAGGTGGATGCTGCCAAGCTCATGAGAGAGCTTCCTGCTCATCCCTTACCCGCAACGCTGGGAAAATCTGATACGACTCACATTAGATATTTCAGAAGTGGTCAGGAAAAGTGCTGGTGCAAGAGTTTTAGGACTTGATAATTATTTTTGTATTAGTTTATACATTGATATAAATTGAAATACAGGAAATATTTCAGACAATTGAACAATTAAGTTTTCTAATTTTTTAGAACTATATAACCAAAGTATATTTGACTGCACTGAACACTGATATGCCATACATGAGAGAGAGATTACTTCTTAACAGATGTTACTTTTGACCTTTGATTTAAAAGAGACCAATGACCGTGCCATTCAGAATGTCTGAAAGACTCAAATTGTTGGTTGCAATTTTATTGGCAATATTTTTCTAAAATATTCCCAGGTGGTAAAAAATATCTATAAATATGAAATTTAATTTAAAAAAATGTCAGTGGTTGAAGTCTTTAACTGGTGCAAAACTAACCTCTGCAAGGTTTCACCTCTTCATGGTATGATTTTAACATCCATTACCATTCCTTCATTAAGATACATAATTCATTAACCAGATTTCAAGCTTCTAAGTACGGCTTGGGAACCTACTCACTAATGGAGTACCAGGTAGAGGTGTGCAAACTTCTTTACGAGATTCAGCAGAGGGAGAGGGTTGCAGCCCAAGGGCTCAGTGCAAAGCCATAGCTCCAGTTAGGTTTGTAAAATTTTCTTATAAAATGCTAAAAGTAAAGAGCTTTTGGAAATCTGAAAGTGACACCAATCTCAACTGTAATAGCACAGCCATAATGTATCGATTCAGTGTCCTTGTTCCGCTGTCTGTGAGCATGTCAGAGAAATCATGAAAGCTAATCGTGATATTCTGCAGCAAGATTTTATGCCTCAACCAAACTCATATTTATGAGTGGTGCCCAGTGCATGAGTGAAATGTCAGGCATCAGGCCAAGCCCACCCTGTCAGTAATGGGGCATGTCTGAAGTCAGCAGCAGCAGCTATAGACTGAACACTAAGAGGTGAATTTTAAAACCCGTGTGCGGGCATTTGTCGGTTTGTGCACATGGATGTAGCGATTTCATAACATGCTTGCGTATATGCACATATACAAGCGCATGTTATAAAATCGGCTATACATGCGTACATGTGCGCACAACTTTATATTGATGTGCGCACGTGTGCACAAATGCCAACTCGAGCGTGTAAGGGGGGAGGATTTTAGTAGATATGCGTCCCGATGCAATTACCTGTTTCCCCAGTTTGCTCTCAGCTCACCCCAGTAAAGGAGAGGACTTCCTAAACCCCCTAGCTACACAGCCTCCCTTTTACCCTATTAGCCCCGACCCTTAAAATCCCGCTGACTAGCCTAGTTTTTGTTATTTTAGTACTTACACGCCGTCCATAGCAGAAGTAACGTTATGTGATAGGGGACCCCGGCCCGTGCTTGTGCTCGTAAATACTTACACGCAGACTTCATAGTATAGACTCGGCCTGCCCACACCCCGCCTATGGCTCACCCCTGTTTTGAACTTTTTTTTTGTGTGTATGCCTGGAGATACATGCGTACTCATGCATTTTGTGTGCGTGCCAGGAGATACATGCGTACTCATGCATTTTGTGTGTGTGCCAGGAGATGCATGCGTACTCATGCATTTTGTGTGCGTGCCAGGAGATACATGCGTACTCATGCATTTTGTGTGCGTGCCAGGAGATACATGCGTACTCATGCATTTTGTGTGTATGCCTGGAGATACATGCGTACTCATGCATTTTGTGTGCGTGCCAGGAGATACATGCGTACTCATGCATTTTGTGTGCGTGCCAGGAGATACATGCGTACTCATGCATTTTGTGTACGTGCCAGGAGATGCATGCGTACTCATGCATTTTGTGTACGTGCCAGGAGATACATGCGTACTCATGCATTTTGTGTGCGTGCCAGGAGATACATGCGTACTCATGCATTTTGTGTGCGTGCCAGGAGATACATGCGTACTCATGCATTTGTGTACGTGCCAGGAGATACATGCGTACTCATGCATTTTGTGTGTATGCCTGGAGATACATGCGTACTCATGCATTTTGTGTGCGTGCCAGGAGATACATGCGTACTCATGCATTTTGTGTACGTGCCAGGAGATGCATGCATACTCATGCATTTTGTGTGTGTGCCAGGAGATGCATGCCTACTCATGCATTTTGTGTGTGTGCCAGGAGATGCATGTGTACTCATGCATTTTGTGTACGTGCCAGGAGATGCATGCGTACTCATGCATTTTGTGTGCGTGCCAGGAGATACATGCGTACTCATGCATTTTGTGTGCGTGCCAGGAGATACATGCGTACTCATGCATTTTGTGTGCATGCCAGGAGATACATGCGTACTCATGCATTTTGTGTGCGTGCCAGGAGATACATGCGTACTCATGCATTTTGTGTACGTGCCAGGAGATACATGCGTACTCATGCATTTTGTGTGCGTGCCAGGAGATACATGCGTACTCATGCATTTTGTGTACGTGCCAGGAGATGCATGCGTACTCATGCATTTTGTGTGCGTGCCAGGAGATACATGCGTACTCATGCATTTTGTGTACGTGCCAGGAGATACATGCGTACTCATGCATTTTGTGTGTATGCCTGGAGATACATGCGTACTAATGCATTTTGTGTGCGTGCCAGGAGATACATGCGTACTCATGCATTTTGTGTGCGTGCCAGGAGATACATGCGTACTCATGCATTTTGTGTACGTGCCAGGAGATGCATGCGTACTCATGCATTTTGTGTACGTGCCAGGAGATACATGCGTACTCATGCATTTTGTGTGCGTGCCAGGAGATACATGCGTACTCATGCATTTTGTGTGCGTGCCAGGAGATACATGCGTACTCATGCATTTTGTGTACGTGCCAGGAGATACATGCGTACTCATGCATTTTGTGTGCGTGCCAGGAGATACATGCGTACTCATGCATTTTGTGTGCGTGCCAGGAGATACATGCGTACTCATGCATTTTGTGTGCGTGCCAGGAGATACATGCGTACTCATGCATTTTGTGTACGTGCCAGGAGATACATGCGTACTCATGCATTTTGTGTGCGTGCCAGGAGATACATGCGTACTCATGCATTTTGTGTGCGTGCCAGGAGATACATGCGTACTCATGCATTTTGTGTACGTGCCAGGAGATACATGCGTACTCATGCATTTTGTGTGCGTGCCAGGAGATACATGCGTACTCATGCATTTTTTTTAAAATCGGGGCTGAGCCAGGCGCATATCTCCCAGCTTTGGCGCACATAGCAATTTTACAATCTGTTAGTTAGAAACTAGGTGGCCCCACCCAAAGCTAATGCTAGGCTTTCCTCTGTGCTCAGAAGTTGGGAGTGAGGGCAGGACTGTGACCTCTTCTGCAGGACCCTCAGCGCATCCTTTCCCTTCCTCTTTCCTGAACCTCCTTCCCTCTTCTTTCCTTCTCCTGTTTTCCTACCCCTCCCCTTCCTCTATTGCTTCCCACTCAAATCTCCTGCTCTTCCCTCCTTGTTCCTCCCTTTTAATAATTTCTATGGCACTAGCAGACATATGCAGCAATGTACAGATACACATGAGAGACCATTTCTCTCCTGTCCTCATTTTTTGTACTTCTTTCTTCTCTCCCCAGCAGTGTGTTTAAGCTGTGCTGGATGTGCTGTGTAAGCAGCATGACTTGGTGGAAGCAAAAGCAACAGGAAGTGCTTCTCTCCAACATGGCTGCTTCTCCTGTTCCCCCCCCCCCCCCCCCCCCCGCGGCTCATTGGCTCACTTTCAATCAGCCAGTGAGACTTGGCAGGTGGGAAACACAGCAGCACACTGAGAAGCATTTCCTGCTGGTCTGGTTGCCTGCCTAGCACTAGCTCTTTTTAAATACATAGACAGCAGAGTGGGCAAGGAAGGCAACCATCTTAGGGAGAAAGCAGGTCTGGCATGGGTTCTGGCGTGTTAGTGCTGATTCTTCTCTTGCCAGCCTCTTCATCTGCTACTGCCGGTACCACAGGGTTCTCTTTAGGCATAAGAACATAAGAACATGCCATACTGGGTCAGATCAAGGGTCCATCAAGCCCAGCATCCTGTTTCCAACAGTGGCCAATCCAGGCCATAAGAACCTGGCAAGTACCCAAAAACTAAGTCTATTCCATGTTACTGTTGCTAGTAATAGCAGTGGCTATTTTCTAAGTCAACTTAATAAATAGCAGGTAATGGAATTCTCCTCCAAGAACTTATCCAATCCTTTTTTAAACACAGCTACACTAACTGCACTAATCACATCCCCTGGCAACAAATTCCAGAGTTTAATTGTGCGTTGAGTGAAAAAGAACTTTCTCTGATTAGTTTTAAATGTGCCACACGCTAACTTCATGGAGTGCCCCCTAGTCTTTCTATTATCTGAAAGAGTAAATAACCGATTCACATTTACCCGTTCTAAACCTTTCATGATCTTAAACATCTCTATCATATCCCCCCTCAGCTGTCTCTTCTCCAAGCTGAAAAGCCCTAACCTCTTTAGTCTTTCCTCATAGGGGAGCTGTTCCATGCCCCTTATCATTTTGGTCTCCCTTCTCTGTACCTTCTCCATCGCAATTATATCTTTTTTGAGATGCGGCGACCAGAATTGTGTGTTGTGGTGGCACTGTTCCCACTGGCCTAAAGAGGACCCTGTGCCGCATTTTCCAAAATAATGCAATTGATGTTCATGTGTCTGACGTAGATTCAGATTAGGTTTGCCGATTTATAAAAAATAAGCCACTTCCCCGAAACCCCATGTAACCCCTCCCAATTTCAAAGGAGGGGGGGGGGGGCGGATGTCAAACATGAGCACAGTCCCACTCGCTGCAGGACTGGGGACATGGACAGGCTTAACCCGTGGGATTGTAAAGAGGATCACACTCCAAAAAATAAACCACACCAAGTGGTAGATTCCAAATAAAAATAGATTTTACTGAAGAGAAAGAAAGGTTCAGCAGATACAAATACAGAGAGTCCAGAATGCTAAAATAAAAAACTGGAAACAGTTCTTTGAATTCCAAACTCAAAATAAGGTAGATATAGTTTCTTATGTTGCCTAAGTCAATTTAAAAACAGTGGACTCCTCTAATATTCTTAAGAAAGCCTCTGACTCTTCAGGATCCCCTAAAGAATTATAGAGAATTGTCCTCTTCTTCCCGAAGATTTTTACAGATGGTTGGCTTGATCAGGAAAATCTTCCTGATGACTAAGTATTGGATTTTCCTGGGATGGCACTTTGTCACTTGCAGGAGAGACCACCCTTCTCCTGCAAGTCCAATGGCACCCCAAGACAGAACACGGCACCTTTGCTTCCTCTCTCTAGCTTTCTCCAAGATATTGCTCCAAAAATTCTCATCACCAATCCCAGATGAATACGCCCTCTAGTGACTCATGGGGTCACCATTTACACTATCCTGATATTGACCCTCGATTTAGGAGATGGACCTTCCTGTCCTAAGTTACCATCTTCCCTTTGCAACTCCCCTTATTAGAACATTCCTTACTTAAAAGTATAGTGGGGGTCTAGTCAGCCATACACCCATTTCTCTCTCTCCTTCCCTTCGATAGTCAGCACCATTCCTCTCCAAACTCCCTTTCCCCATGGACAGCTTATTATGAAGGCACGGGGGCCAGAGACTAAGCCAGTGCATGCTCTGCTCCCAGGCCCTGCCTCCCATAAGGAATCCAGGATGGGCTGGGCCTTAGAGCCTTCACAATGATTTCTGCAGCTGCCACAGGGATCAGGCCTTGGAGCTGTCTCTGTTGTGAAAGGACAGAGGGAAGGGGCAGGAAGAAGTCTCCACTGATCTAGAGGCCAGTGGTTGGCAGAAAACCGGTACATTTGCTAGTTTTCAGGTCCTGCTGGCTTTCCTAAGTAAACCTGCCATGCCGGCCAGATATTGGCTGGTTGCCAATCTTAGTTTAGATGCACCCAAGAAAAGCAAAAGAGATTAAAATGTTTATTACACTAGAAAATGATCAGAACCTTGAAATAAAGGGGTAGATAATAAAAGGCCCACGCGCGGTTCCTGGGGTGCATGCATATGGATACAGCTATTTTATTACATGCGCGCATTGGCGTGCACGTTATAAAATGTGATGTCCGCGCGCGCATGTGCAGGCGAGAGGCCTCCTCCGCGTACGGGGGTGATTTTAAAAGAATTATGTAGCGACGCGATCGGACCTTTGCCCAGTTCTCTCCCAGTCCACTCCAATAAAGGAGCGGACTGGGAGGGAACTTCCCTAACCCTAACCCTATCCTTCCTCCCTCTTCCGTGCATCGGCCGGCTACCGGCACGTGCTTCCCAGGGAGTGTCTAATGGCGCTGTCCTGGCCCGCCCCTTTCTTTAGGCCTGGCATTTCTGCGCTTATCGGGGGGTTAGGCATGTGGCTGGGCCCTTTTGAAAAATGTGTTCGGTGTGCTCAGAGCCCGGCCACGCACATAAACACGGGTATTTGCGCGCATAGGCCTTTTAAAATAGATTTGACAGTTAATTAAATTATATGAACAAATAAGGAAAATAACTGCAATTGCTTTTTATGAAATTTGGCAAAATAAATACATAAAAAAATAATTAATGGGCTAGGGTCAGACAACTGAATGAATCGTGCATGGTAATCATGGTTTTTAATAATTTAAAATCACATGTTAAACTGCAGAGATGATTAATATAGTAATATTTATTTTAAACCCGTTGACATGTTGAAACAGCTTTTAGTTGGATTAGTGTCTGTTGATTCTGTCATGTAATACCTGCATATCTATGCATATTACATAGCCATGGCCTGCTTAATAGATTATTGTGTTAGGTTCTCTTTAAATGCATGGGATTATAATGGTGGTCAAACACTTCCTGAGTAAGCAGATAGTGATGCCCCAGACAGGATGGAGTTGAGGCTTATGTTTGGATTTAAAGTCGTTTATTGTTAAATGCCTTGGTTCAGGGCTCTGCATAAATGCTGGAATTAGTTTTAAATTAAAATTTTAAAAGAGTTTTCTGGATGCTAGCTAGCATCCAGCTGTTCATGTGTGAAGTTAAACAAAGTTTGGGTAGGATACTATACTGAATACATATCATAGCAGTACAACAGGGAGCATTTGTCTAATAAATCACAAGAAGATTTTGGGGCTAATATATTAACATATGCCATATTTCATACTCAACACGTGACTTTGCATATTCTCTTTTATTACTGGGTACTACATGTAAATGAGCCCAATAGAAAAATAGCACGTGTAGTTTGCTGCAAAGTTTTTTTTTTGCAAAACACATGACTATACTTCACTGAGGTGCAGTTAAAAGTTTTTCATAATCAGCTTTGTGAAGCAAATTATGTGTGCTAATTTAAATACAATTTCTCAAGCATAAGACCATGTGTGAAATTTACTCTTTGTAAACCAAACATTTTTACATTCCTGCTTCACGCTTTGAGGGAAATTAGTGCACACTAAAGGAAATGCACACCATTTTTCATTTTTGCGTGCACCGTGGACTTTGCAAAATTGATCTCAGTTCATTACATCAGCTTCAGTGCTTGAGTTCAGCCTTTACAGTAGTGGCTAACCAGTGACAAATGCTTTTCTAAACCATGCAATATTATTATTGAAAATATGAATAAAACATGTAGATAATATGATTGCTTAGTAAAACTCAGTGGCTTATCCACCCAGGTAAAAGGTAAAACCCATGGATGCTTGCGGGGGGGGTTCGGGGGGTCACCCCTGGATTTTAATGGCTAATTATTTTTGAGGCTATAATTTTGTTTTTCTACACCCTTATGGTTTTTGTTTTGCTGTACTCCCCCAACCCCTGAAACATTTTCTGCTGGCACTCATGCATCCGCCATAAATGTTAGCACAGAGCTAAGAGCTTTCTGCTTTTAGGCAGGTCCACTTTGTGGCAGCAGCAGAACAGTCAGTGGGATCCCCTTTTGTTTCCTACAAACTACCTCATGATGACCACCTTGGGTCTTAAATGTAGTGTCCAATCAGGCACCTGGCTTTCTGGATTTCAGTTTCTGGTACTGTCAGATGCTGCCTTACATGTAAAGTGAGCAAGTAAGAAAGAAGTAAACAACACATAATGTGTTGACTTGCTTGTATTTGTAAGATAATGGTGGAGTGCTTTGTAAAGAGGGAATAATATGCAATAAGTGCCCTCTAGTGAGGAAAGATCAGAATTGCAGGCGAGGAAAGGTGACTGCTTCTAATGCTGGCCCTTACTTGACAGATAAAAGCTGTTGCCCTTACGCCGAAAGGTCACCGGTCCTAGTCGCAGATCTGGTGAAGTAGCAGAGATCGTTTATCCTTCTTCAGCTGCAGATCTTGATTCTCATCACTGGGATTACTTTATTATGACTGAACAATCGGCGGCTTTGATTTTTAGCAGGAGAGCTCTCCTTTTAATTATTTAGAAATTCCTTCACAAACTTTAGTTCCTTGCTATGCCTAAATACTGTCATGACTACAGACCTATAAGGTGAGAAGATAAGGGAGCGTACTGCACAGTGGGAGAGAAGCTTAAAACCAAGGAGCAATGAGTTTTCAGCAATGCAGGGAACAGAAATAAAATGATTTGCAGCTACAGAATGGGAGAGGGCCATGGACAAAATCAGGACCTGAGTTTTGTAATAGCTTGGGGGATACATCAATGCCCTTAGAGGTCTGTAAATGTCCCTCCCCCCCCCAAAAAAAAAAAAAAAGTTTGTAAACAAAAGCAGTGAAGCTGCAGAAATTTTTGCAGTTTGGTGAACCTTTTCTATAAAACTCTGATTCCATTTTCTGTGAATCAGTAAACCGATGTGGACTCTCATTGAATCTGATCAGATTTTCACAAACCTGGGAAAATATTTCAAAATTCCAAAGGATTTGAATGAAGCTGAAGCTTGTCGTGTTCGAGTTCAACCACAAATTACTCACACAGCTCTAACTGCTGTCATGGTCATTTAAACAAATAATGCTTTGATACAAGCTATATTATTTGAAAAGCATAAAGGTGCAGTTTATTTTAAGTTATTTAAATTAAAATGCTTTAAATGAACTAAGAATTTTTCATTTCTTATGAGAACTGGACATTAAATTTGTTGCCTTATCTTGTTTCCCAATTAACAAACACTTTGGGGTTTTATTCACTTTGGGGGTCAGTTGGCCCCCAGCAGTTTTGGGCTTCAAGAGGTGAGTGATAGCCAAATATTGGGGTTTCCTCTCAAGGAAGGGGATATTTGGCCACGGTTTGCTGGGTTTTCAAAGATTCCAAAAGTTATTCACAGAGGCTGACTACAGATATTCAGATCGAGCATGCAAGGAGCGGCGTCTGCCTAGTATACTTCTCTCAGCCTCAGCTTTCACCCATGAAGAGTTATTCACTCACCTAGATATGTGGCTGTTATTTCTTCCCCAGGGCCTCTGTCTCCCATTCTTTCGTATGAGAGAAAAACAATTTATTTTATTTTCCACCCACACAGAATCATGGGAGCTGGCCCAAGACACAGTATTTTCTTTTACTTTATCTGGATCTATGTTAATAAAATTGGGGAAAAAAAGTCTCAGGAGAAAGTTGAAAAAAAGGTGTTGTTTGAATCTTTTCTGTTCACTTTAAAAAGGACACTATTGTGATAGCCACAGTACTTCACAAACATTTGTATATTGAAAAGCAACTTTACTAGGCCCTGCCTACTGCTCAAGCATCTGAACATACTATTCACATACTGTATGTCACCATTGCCCAGCCTTCTCCCACCAATCATTCTCACAAGTATTATTCATGATCTGGATTTACCTGGTACACATGCATAATGTTCTCCTCTTCCCATGGGCAGAGTAGGAACCTCTGGCTGAGGTGGTAGGGTTCTTCCACCTTCAGAGGGTATCCTCTACTCTTTCTGCTCTCAGAGGTGCAATATTAGCGTGACTGGTGAGGCTGAAAGAGATAAAACAAGGACAGTCACTCAGCATGCCTTCACAGGTAAATAAGAAAGCAGGTACAATGCTGGAAAGAAGGCAAGACATACAATTAATTACACCTTCGACTGGGGGTGGCTACTTCTGGTGTTCGAACCCCAAAGAAAGCCTGCGTGCATCCACTGATGGCATCTTTGGTCTGTAGCACAATAGACATTCAAAGGGCCTGTTGCATATTTTCAAGGTAAAGAAAGGAACAATAAAAAAAAATCAGATATGAGGGGCTTACAGAAGCACTATGAAGCAATAACAAAAAATTCAAAAGGCAGAAGAAAAAGTCTGCCAATGAGGCAAAAACTAATAAAACCTTTTCAAGTAATTTCAAAGCAATTGGACCCCTAGATATCCGAGAGGCAAAAGGGATGCTCAGAGAGGACAAGGCAATAGCAGAAAAACTGAATGAATGTTTTGCCTCAGTCTTTACAGAGGAGGATGTTGGGAACATAACCACACCGGAAACATTCTTTAATGGTGGAAATGCTGAGCAACTAAAACAAATATCTGTGACAATGGAGGATATGATGGGGGATATGATAGAGGTGTTTAAAATCATGAGAGGTCTAGAATGGGTAGATGTGAATCGGTTATTTACTCTTTCGGATAATAGAAAGACTAGGGGACACTCCATGAAGTTAGCATGTGGCACATTTAAAACTAATTGGAGAAAGTTCTTTTTTACTGACGCACAATTAAACTCTGGAATTTGTTGCCAGAGGATGTGGTTAGTCGAGTTAGTATAGCTGTGTTTAAAAAAGGATTGGATAAGTTCTTGGAGGAGAAGTCCATTACCTGCTATTAATTAAGTTGACTTAGAAAATAGCCACTGCTATTACTAGCAACAGTAACATGGAATATATTTAGTTTTTGGGTACTTGCCAGGTTCTTATGGCCTGGATTGGCCACTGTTGGAAACAGGATGCTGGGCTTGATGGACCCTTGGTCTGACCCAGTATGGCATGTTGTTATGTACTCGATCAGACTGACAAATTAAAGAGTAACAAATCACTGAGACCAGATGGCATTCACCCCAGAGTTCTAAAAACCTAAAGCAAGAAATTACTAATCTGTTACTAGTAATCTGTAACTTCATTTAAAACAGCCGTGGAAGACTGGAAGGTAGCCAGCTTGATTTTAAAATGGGCTCCAGGGTTGACTGATCAGGAAAACTATACACTGGTGAGCCTGATGTCAGTGCAGACAAAAAGGTAGAAGCTGTTCTTAAAAACAAAATCACTGGCCATACAGATAGACATGGATAATGGAGGAAGAGTCAACATGGTTTTAGCAAGGGAAGTCTTGTCTCACCGATCTTTTAGAATTTTTTGAAGATGTAAATAAACATGTAGATAAAGGTGAGTCAGTTGATATAGTGTAGTGGATTTGGATTTTCAGAAGATATTTGATAAAAGTCCCCATGAGAGACTCCTCAGGAGAATGCTGTCTCCTATCCCAAAGTCAGGGGATAGAAGAGTGTGTTCTATTGTGGATTGGTAACTGGAGTACCACAGAGATTGGTATTGTTTAACATAGTCATAAATTATCTGGAAAAGGGAAAGACAAGTGAGGTGATCAGATTTGTAGGTGACACAAAATTATTCAAAATTGTTAAAACAGCACCGGATTGCAAGGAACTACGGAAAGAGCTTGTGAGACTAGGAGACTGGGCAACTGAATGGCAGATGCAATTTAATGTGGAAAATTATTAAGTGATGCACATAGAGAAAAATAAACCCAACTATAGACACATGATGCTAATGTTCTGCTATTGGGAATCACTACCCAGGAAAAGGACCTTGAAGTCCTTGTGGACAATATGTTGAAATCCTCTGCTCAGTATGTGGTGGCTGTTGTGGTACTGCCCGCGAGCTGCGGGCAATCCCCCATCTACCTTTCAGCTCAACGCAGCCAGCCAGGCTGCTGCTAACGTCGTCCCTTGGCAGGCTGAGCCACATCGTTCTTGGCTCCCCTGCAGTCCTAGCGCCACCGCTGGGAGTCTCCTCTTCGCAGCACGGTACCGCTTCTGCTGCCTGCTTCATTCTTCGCGGCAAGGCTGCTGCCACCAATGCTGTCCTCTGAGCCTCCCACGTGGCAGGAACACCGCCGATGCAGTCCTTCTTTTTTCTGCTTCAGTATAGGTGCAGGAGCGCACCTCTCAGGTATTTAAAGGGCCAGCGGCGGGAAAAGCCCTGCAGCCCCGATGAATGATGCCATCAACCTGTGCCACTTCAGCCCTATAAAATGGCCTTGCTGCCATTCCTCAGGGTCTTCGGATCGGGTTTGCACAGTGCCTGTGATCTTCCATCCGTTCCAGGTCTTCTGTGGTCTCCTGTGCCATGATGGATCTTCGTTCCCTGTTCTTCGTGTTCCTGAACTTCGTCTCCTTGATGTCCCTGGTCTCGTCCCTCGTCAGAGCTCCCTCATTTCCTGTCTTCTGTTCCTGATGTTCCAGATGTTCTGTGTCAGATGTCCTGAGGTGCCATGTTCCTTGTTCCTGATGTCCGATGTTCCTGTCTTGACTCTGTTGGTCTCATCTTCAGCTCTTCGTCCAGATCCCAGGTCTCTCATCTGTCCACCTCTCTTGGCGTGCCATGTCGTGGTCCGTGACCAGCCCATGGGATGGCTGTGTAGGGCGCCTCGTGGTACAAGGCCTTCTTCTCGTCTGCAGCACAAACCTCCAAGAGACTTCTGTTTTTAATGTCTTGCTTCTGAGAATCCTGAATCTTGAATCCTGTCCCAGCCTTTGGAGTCCCTTGTGCCTGCATCTGTCCATGCCTAAGACTCTGCCAGAAACTGCTCCGCTCCAGCATGGTCCGCGACCACCCACAGGTGACTGTATACTTAGGGCGTGCCCCGGTGCAGGCCTCTACTGAATCTTTGCCATGTCCCAGTCTCAAGTTCCACGTCTTCGCCTGGAGTCTGCTTTGTGTTCAGCGTGGTCTGCGAGCAGCCATGGGCGGCTGTGTAGGGCGCACTGCGATGCAGTTCTCACCCAGTACGTTCACCTACCTCTTGAATCCTTGCCTGAAACTTCCGAGCAACTTGAATCCTTGTCCGAGTCTTCTGAATATCTTGAATCCTCGTCTGAGTCTTCTGAACATCCTAAGTCCTTGTCCGAGTATCCAAGTCTTCGTCCATCTCCTGAGTATCCAAGTCTTCGTCTGAGTCTTCTGATTATCCAAGTCTTCGTCTGAATCCTCCGAGTATCCCGAGCCTTAGTCCATGTCTTCATGTTCCTGCCCTCAGCTTCCGTCTGGCCTCACGCACTCGTCGTTCCAAAGTGCCGGGTCCGAAAGGGCTTTCAAGTGGCCGGAGGGCTACTCTCGAGATCAGCATTGCATTACTGGATCTCATTGGTGCGTGTGGGTCCAGTGGAGGGCTGGGCCTGCCTTGTTCTTGTTCTGGATGGTCCTCGCCTTGTCTTCTCTCCAGCCTCACTCCTGCTCCACCCGTGCTCGTACCAGCTCACCTCCCATGGTGTGTCTTGGGGCTCCTCCCTGAGCTGTGCCGCAACCCAAGGGCTCACGTCCTACTTTAGATGGAACCACAAGAGGGCGTGCTTCGCAACAGTGGCAGTCAAAAAAGCAAATAGAATGCTAGGAGTCATATGAAAAGAAATGGAAAATAAAACTGAAATTATCGTATTGCCTCTGAATCAAGTCATGGTGCAATCGCACCTTGAGTATTGTATGCAATTCTGGTTACTCCATCTCAAAAAAGACATAGTGGAACTAGAAAAGGTGCAGAGGAGGGCAACAAAACTGATAAAGGGGATGGAACATCTCTCCTATGATGAAAGAGTAAGCAGGCTAGGGCTTTTCAGCTTGGAAAAGAAACAGTCAAGAAGGGACATGATAGAAGTTTATAAAATCATGAGTGGGATGGCATGGATAAATAAAGGACGGTTATATACACTTTGAAATAATACTTAAACATGGGGATTCTCTACTAAACTAACAACCAGCAGATTCAAAACATATCATAGAAAGTATGTTTTCACTTTGGGGTAGATTTTTTAAAAATGCGCGTTCGCATACTTTTGTTGGCGCACCAGTCGCAAACAAAAGTACGCTGGATTTTAGTAGATACGCGCGTAGCCGCGCGTATCTGCTAAAATCCAGGTTTGGCGCGCGCCGAGCCGCGCAGCCTGCCTCCGTTCCCTCCGAGGCTGCTCCGAAATTGGAGCGGCCTCGGAGGGAACTCTCTTTCGCCCTCCCCTCACCTTCCCCTCCCTTCCTCTACCTAACCCACCCCCCCGGCCCTATCTAAACCCCCCCTACCTTTGTCCAGGGATTTACACGACCCGGGGGCGGTTCCGGAGGGCGCGGTCACGCCCCCGGACCGCCCCGGGCCGAAACCACGCCCCCGGGCCCACCCCCGAAACGCCGCATCCCGCCCCCAAAACGCCGCGTCGATCGGCCCCGCCCCCGACACGCCCCCGACAAAAACCCCCGGGACTTACGCGAGTCCCGGGGCTCTGCGCGCACCGGCAGGCCTATGGAAAATAGGCACGCCGGCGCGCAAGGCCCTGCTCGCGTAAATCCGGGCGGATTTACGCGAGCAGGGCTTTTAAAATCCGCCCCTTCGTGCACTATCAAGCTGTGGAATCTGTTGCCAGAGGACATGACCAAGGCATCTAGTATAGCGGGTTTAAAAGAGGTTTGGACAAGTTCCTGGAGGAAAAGTCCATAATACATTATTAGCTAAGTAGACTAAGGAAAGCTATTGCTATCCTTGGGAGTGAGTAACAGGAATTAGATCTACTTTATAGAATCTGCCAGGTTCTTGAAACCTGGATTGGCCACTGTCAGAGTCAGGATGCTGGGCTTGATGGATCTTGGTCTGACCCAGTATTCTTATGTTCTTATGTGGAAAGCACAGAAAAAGAAGTCAGAGAATGTAACCAAGAAAGAAAAAGACAAGCAGCATGACAGATACCACACAGGGAATGCAAAAACAGCATGCAGCAGAGGATTATGTCTGAAGCACAGAAAAGAAACACCACAATAGCACATGCACACACACATACACGCACATACACAGAGGCAAAAGAGAGAGGAACAGAAGGAGGGAACAGACATTTTGAAAACATAAGACCAAATGACAAACACAAACAAGATAGGAACATGCAGTAGTTGCCAAACAAACATGCCAGATGGAGATAGACACTACAGAAAACACATCAGACTCGATCCTTGCAAGAATTGTTTCTCAAGAAACTAGTTGAGAATACCCATGACAAGACTACACTGTGAGGACTACCATCCTGCTTGTCCTAGGAGAAAGCAGAGTTGCTTACCTGTAACAAGTGTTCTCCTAGGACAGCAGGATATTAGTCTTCAGGAAACTCACCCACCACCCCACGGAGTTGGGTTCTCCTGTGTTTTATTTTATTTTTTCGTTCATGAATTCTATATTACAAGACTGAAGGGGGACCCCGTGTGGACACACAGATAGTGGCATCCTGGGCATGCTCAGTGTGCCAATCAAAGTTCTAGAAACTTTGACAAAAGTTTTCCGTGCCAGGCTCCATCTGATGATGTCACCCATCTGTGAGGACTACCATCCTGCTTGTTCTAGGAGAATCAAACTATACTAGAACAAGGGCCAAGATTTCAGAAGGACTAATTTTAAGAAAATGAATAATTATATTAGGAAAGCCTTGTTGGGAGATGCCATTTAAGAGATATAGAGAAAGTATGGACAGTAATAAAAGGGAGCATTGACATGGCAACAAATCATTGTATCAGTCATGGTAGCAAGGGAAAGATAATGAAAAGATTAGTATGGTTCAGTAAAGAAGTAGGAAAAAAAAGTAAGAGCAAAAGGAATTGAATTTGGGAATACAGACACAGAAGGAGACCAATCAAAATTACCGGAAGAAACAAAGGAAAGGAGGAAGAGCAATTAGATAGGCAAAGGCCCCATCAGATGGGTGTATTGCCCAATCAATAAAATCAGGGGATAACACTTTCTTTAGATATATGCATGAAAAGAGAAAGACCTAAGGGGAATAGTAAACATTAAACCAGAGAATGAGTTTAGTGAAGAAGAGGATCCAGAGACGATAAACTGGTTAAGCAACAGAACTCAACAAGTAATAATTTATGGGGTTCACTCTGGTGAAGGAAAAGTGATCTGTGGGGTACCACAAGGATCAGTGATAGGTCCATTACTCTTCAATGTCTTTAGATGAGTCATTGGATAAGGGTTAGAAGGGAGAATGTGCCTGTTTGCAGATGAAATAAAAATTTGCAACATGGGTAGAACAGCAAATGATGGCAGGAGATCAAATTGGCCCATCCAGTATGCCCAGTTTGGGTAAATGCACATATAAATTCCCATACACAGCCCAACACCAGTCTCCAGTCCCCTCTGAATCCTCAGCCCCTTTCCTACCACTGCCCTCAAGCATGTCCAGAATTTGTTAAAGTGCTGACTTCCACCTTCTCCACTGATTGGCCATTTCAGGCTTTGCTATCTTTCACACTGATTATTACAGGTCCCGCTCTATATCCAACAACTAGGTCCCCTTTTCTGTCTTATTACCAAATTTAGAAATAATCCGCTCAGCTGCTAATATTAGCAAAGCCATGTTTTCAAAACATCTGGCCTACCCAAGCTCTTTGAAGTTTGGGTTTTAACCATGGTCACAGCTAGCAGGTTACCTCAAAGCCTTCTTGAAAGCCCAATGCAGTCTTGCTATTGCTGCTTGGGTTGTACCTTTCATTGTTTATGTTACCCCAGTGCCTTCTTGGAAGCATAGACTGTTAGGGTCGTAAATGCCACTTTGAGCAAGTTTTCCCAATGCCTTCTTGGAATCCCACTGCAATCATATCACTGCTTGGCTATCCTCATGGCTTGTTGTGTCACTATGTTATACTTCTGCTATCCTTTCTGTTTTTGCAAGTAGGCATCCTCAGTGTTTACCCATTCCTTTTTGAAGTCTGTTACCATTCTAGCTTCCACCACCTGTTCTGGGAGGGCATTCCTGGCATCCACTACCCTTTCAAGAAAAAATATTTCCTGACCATGAGTCTATACCTTTCAAATCATGACTTCTAGTTCTACAACTTAATTTCCACTGAAAAAACAGTTCACTTCTGTGCATTAAACCTTTCAGGTACTTAAATGTCACTATCCAATCAATCCTGTTGCTCCTCTCCTCTAGTTTATACATATGGGGGCAGAATTTAAAGGCTCTATGCGCGCCGAGCCTATTTTGCATAGGCCTGATGACGCGAGTATGTCCCGGGGTTTGAAAATGGGGCAGGGCGTGGGCTGTCTGGGGCAGAGCAGGGGCGTGGCCAGAGGCTTCCGTAGGGCCACTAGGCTGGGGGATCGTGCCCAGAGGCAGGCGCAACTTGCATAATAAAGGTTAGGGGGGGGGGGGGGGTTTAAGGTAGGGCTGAGGGGTGGGTTAGGTAGGGGAAGGGAGGGGAAGGGAGGGGAAGGTGGGGGGTGGAAGGAAAGTTCCCTCTGAGGCTGCTCCGATTTCAGAGCAGCCTCGAAGGGAACAGGAAAAGCCATCAGGGCTCCCCTAGGGCTTGGAGCGCAAGGGGCACAAGTGTGCACCCCCTTGCGTGCACCGACCCTGGATTTTAGAACATGCGCGTGGCTGCGCGCGCATGTTATAAAATCGGGCGTAGATTTGTGCGCGCCGGGTTGTGCGCACAAATCTACACCTGCGCGTAGGTATTAAAATTCTGCCCAAATAGTTTTCAAATCTCATTTGGCTTTTGGTGCAGATGCCACACAATCTTGATTGCCTTCCCCTAGATCACCTCTAGCCTATCTATATCCTTAAAGGGGTATGGCTTCCAGAACTGAATACAATGTTCTAGGTGGGATCTCACCAAAGATTTGTACAGAAACATTATTACCTTTTTATTTCTCGATAGTTATCCCTCTCCTTATGCACTCCAGCATTCCCATGGCTCTGCCCAACCCACCTGCTTTATTACAATGTTTGCTACTTGAGGTCATCACAGACAGTATCACCTGAGGTCTCTCTCCTGGTCCATGCATGTCAATGTCTCATCCCACATTGTGACCCGCTCTGCTGGATTTCTGCACCCCAAATGCACGACTCTACTTTTTTGCCTTTAATCTTAACTGTCAAGCATCTGACCACTACTCAAGCTTTCTTAGATCTCTTCTCATCCTGTGTACTCTCTCTTTGTGTCAGCTGCAAAAAGGCAAACTTTCCCCTCTAAACCCTCTGCAATATTGAACAAAACTGGCCCCAGAAGCAATCCTTGGAAGCAGTCCATTAATCACTTTTCTCTTCTCAGTGAATTCCATTTACTACTATCCTCTGTTGTCTATTACTCACTCAACCAGTTTCTAATCCAGTCCACCACCTAATGGACCCAACCCTAGGCTGGTCAGTTTATTAATGAGCTTCCTATGCATTGCAGATTAATATCAAAAGCTTTGCACGAATCAAAGTAAACCATATCCAGTGCATGCCTTCAATATAATTCGCTAGTCAACCAGTCAAAGAAATCAATCAGATTTGTTTGATGTGATCTGCCTCTGGTGAAACCATTTTGGTTTGGATTCTGCAACCCACTAGATTGTAGATAGTTCACGGTACATTCCTTCAGGAGAGCTTTCATTCATTTTCTCACCACTGTGAGACTAACCAGCCAGTAGTTTACAAACTCCTCTTTGTTACCACCTTTATGAAGAGGGAACACATCCACCCTTTGCCAGTCCTGTGGGATCACTCCTATTGAACAGGTCCTTTAGCCAATGTACCAGAACCTCTCTGAGCTCTCTTAATATCCTAGGATGCATCCCAATCAGCTTCATTGCTTTGACCACTTTCAGTTTTTCTAATTCCACTCAAACACTATTCCATAAATGGTGTATCTGTCCCACTCCCATATTTACCCAATGTAACATGTAGACATGCCAGAGGGGGCAAATAAGATGACTTTTAAAAAATTTGAAAAAATTATCAAAGGTGTGGCAATTATGCTTCTATTTAAGTGTAACACCTTTTTTGATATCTTCACTAGATTAAGAGGCACACCTCCCCAATACTGCTGAGGCCAAACAAACTCTCTACAGTCCCAATAGTTCTTCCAGATAGAGGGGCTTATAGGCCCAAAAGGATCAGGATGACAATCATTCAAGTAATACTTTGCACACACAAATTTGTTGTTGCAATCCAGTAACAGTTTACTAGGGATGTGAATCGTTTTTCAACGATTAAAATTATCGTCCGATAATGTTAATATCGTCTTAAATCGTTATAGAACACGATACAATAGAAATTCTAACGATTTATCGTTAAAAATCGTTAAATCGTGTTAGTGCGCACTAACGGGAGTTAGTGCGCACTAACTCCCCGTTAGTGCGCACTAAATCGAGTTAGTGCGCACTAACTGAAAATGATACAAATAAACACTTTCCAGGTCACTGAAGGTCAGTTAGGAATGAATATGTGTTCCTATTGGCTGGCTGCCCTCTTATCTATTGATGTTACCAAGGTTACCACTGAGGTGATGGTTGGGGGGATGGGAAATGGAACTGGAAACTAACGAACACCAACAGAAAATGAAACAAAGTGTTCACACTTCCCAGGTCAGTAAAGGTCACTTAGGAATGAATATGTATGTATGTATTCCTATTGGCTGGCTGTGCTCTTATCTATTGATGTTACCAAGGCTAACACTGAGGTAATGGTTGGGGGGATGTGAAATGGAAACAGTTGGAAGCTTGACAAAAAAAGTAATGTAATGATCAGCACTCACGTGACTAGAACTTGTTTGTTTATTATTTTTGTTAGCAGGCACCTGAAATGCTAGTGCATGTTGAATTTGCCAATCACTGTGCATTTTAGAAAGGTGGTCCTGGCTGGAACTGTACACAGTTCAAATATATGTAATTGATTGTTGGTAAGTGTATTTTTTAAGTAGCCACACTGGCACAAGTATGTTTACTTTTCCTCCTACTTAACTCACTAGCTCAGCTTTGTAAGAAGGGCTTCTCTGCTTGTGTGTTGTTTTTGTTTGGTGTGAGGAGAGCAGAAACATCAGATCTTTATTCAATCTACTACAGTCATCTCTTACAGTGCCCTATCCCTATTAATACCAGGAGTGTTGTGATCTTCCTGCACACAGTGCCCTAACCCTGATACCAGTCTGAGACAGCTCCCTCCCTGCATTACTAGTGAGAGGCTGCCTTCACAGACAGGGGGGAGCTGCCTGACCCTCACTCCTGACTTCCCCCATGTCCCAGCTAGTGAATGGTGTGTGGGTGAGGGGGGGGGGGGGGGGGGATGGTGAAGTCTGAGACAGCTCCCTCCCTGCATTACTAGTGAGAGGCTGGCTTCACAGACAGAGGGGAGCTGCCTGACCCTCACTCCTGACTTCCCCCATGTCCCAGCTAGTGAATGGTGTGTGGGTGAGGGGGGGGGGGGGGAGGATGGTGAAGTCTGAGACAGCTCCCTCCCTGCATTACTAGTGAGAGGCTGGCTTCACAGACAGGGGGGAGCTGCCTGACCCTCACTCCTGACTTCCCCCATGTCCCAGCTAGTGAATGGTGTGTGGGTGAGGGGGGGGGGGAGGATGGTGAAGTCTGAGACAGCTCCCTCCCTGCATTACTAGTGAGAGGCTGGCTTCACAGACAGGGGGGAGCTGCCTGACCCTCACTCCTGACTTCCCCCATGTCCCAGCTAGTGAATGGTGTGTGGGTGAGGGGGGGGGGGGGGGGATGGTGAAGTCTGAGACAGCTCCCTCCCTGCATTATTAGTGAGAGGCTGGCTTCACAGACAGGGGGGAGCTGCCTGACCCTCACTCCTGAATTCCCCCATGTCCCAGCAAGTGAATGGTGTGTGGGTGAGGGGGGGGGAGGATGGTGAAGTCTGAGACAGCTCCCTCCCTGCATTACTAGTGAGAGGCTGGCTTCACAGACAAGGGGGAGCTGCCTGACCCTCACTCCTGACTTCCCCCATGTCCCAGCTAGTGAATGGTGTGTGGGTGAGGGGGGGGGGGAGGATGGTGAAGTCTGAGACAGCTCCCTCCCTGCATTACTAGTGAGAGGCTGGCTTCACAGACAGGGGGGAGCTGCCTGACCCTCACTCCTGACTTCCCCCATGTCCCAGCTGGTGAATGGTGTGTGGGTGAGGGGGGGGGGGGGGGGAGGATGGTGAAGTCTGAGACAGCTCCCTCCCTGCATTATTAGTGAGAGGCTGGCTTCACAGACAGGGGGGAGCTGCCTGACCCTCACTCCTGACTTCCCCCATGTCCCAGCTAGTGAATGGTGTGTGGGTGAGGGGGGGGGGGGGGAGGATGGTGAAGTCTGAGACAGCTCCCTCCCTGCATTACTAGTGAGAGGCTGGCTTCACAGACAGGGGGGAGCTGCCTGACCCTCACTCCTGACTTCCCCCATGTCCCAGCTAGTGAATGGTGTGTGGGTGAGGGGGGGGGGGGGGAGGATGGTGAAGTCTGAGACAGCTCCCTCCCTGCATTACTAGTGAGAGGCTGGCTTCACAGACAGGGGGGAGCTGCCTGACCCTCACTCCTGACTTCCCCCATGTCCCAGCTAGTGAATGGTGTGTGGGTGAGGGGGGGGGGGAGGATGGTGAAGTCTGAGACAGCTCCCTCCCTGCATTACTAGTGAGAGGCTGGCTTCACAGACAGGGGGGAGCTGCCTGACCCTCATTCCTGAATTCCCCCATGTCCCAGCTAGTGAATGGTGTGTGGGTGAGGGGGGGGGGGGGATGGTGAAGTCTGAGACAGCTCCCTCCCTGCATTACTAGTGAGAGGCTGGCTTCACAGACAGGGGGGAGCTGCCTGACCCTCACTCCTGACTTCCCCCATGTCCCAGCTAGTGAATGGTGTGTGGGTGAGGGGGGGGGGAGGATGGTGAAGTCTGAGACAGCTCCCTCCCTGCATTACTAGTGAGAGGCTGGCTTCACAGACAGGGGGGAGCTGCCTGACCCTCACTCCTGACTTCCCCCATGTCCCAGCTAGTGAATGGTGTGTGGGTGAGGGGGGGGGGGAGGATGGTGAAGTCTGAGACAGCTCCCTCCCTGCATTACTAGTGAGAGGCTGGCTTCACAGACAGGGGGGAGCTGCCTGACCCTCACTCCTGAATTCCCCCATGTCCCAGCTAGTGAATGGTGTGTGGGTGAGGGGGGGGGGGGGGGGAGGATGGTGAAGTCTGAGACAGCTCCATCCCTGCATTACTAGTGAGAGGCTGGCTTCACAGACAGGGGGGAGCTGCCTGACCCTCACTCCTGAATTCCCCCATGTCCCAGCTAGTGAATGGTGTGTGGGTGAGGGGGGGGGGAGGATGGTGAAGTCTGAGACAGCTCCCTCCCTGCATTACTAGTGAGAGGCTGGCTTCACAGACAGGGAGGGGGGAGCTGCCTGACCCTCACTCCTGACTTCCCCCATGTCCCAGCTAGTGAATTGTGTGTGGGAGAGGGGGGGGGGGGAGGATGGTGAAGTCTGAGACAGCTCCCTCCCTGCATTACTAGTGAGAGGCTGGCTTCACAGACAGGGGGGAGCTGCCTGACCCTCACTCCTGACTTCCCCCATGTCCCAGCTAGTGAATGGTGTGTGGGTGAGGGGGGGGGGGGGGAGGATGGTGAAGTCTGAGACAGCTCCCTCCCTGCATTACTAGTGAGAGGCTGGCTTCACAGACAAGGGGGAGCTGCCTGACCCTCACTCCTGACTTCCCCCATGTCCCAGCTAGTGAATGGTGTGTGGGTGAGGGGGGGGGGAGGAGGATGGTGAAGTCTGAGACAGCTCCCTCCCTGCATTACTAGTGAGAGGCTGGCTTCACAGACAGGGGGGAGCTGCCTGACCCTCACTCCTGACTTCCCCCATGTCCCAGCTAGTGAATGGTGTGTGGGTGAGGGGGGGGGGGGGGAGGATGGTGAAGTCTGAGACAGCTCCCTCCCTGCATTACTAGTGAGAGGCTGGTTTCACAGACAGGGGGGAGCTGCCTGACCCTCACTCCTGACTTCCCCCATGTCCCAGCTAGTGAATGGTGTGTGGGTGAGGGGGGGGGGGGGAGGATGGTGAAGTCTGAGACAGCTCCCTCCCTGCATTACTAGTGAGAGGCTGGCTTCACAGACAGGGGGGAGCTGCCTGACCCTCACTCCTGAATTCCCCCATGTCCCAGCTAGTGAATGGTGTGTGGGTGAGGGGGGGGGGGGGGAGGATGGTGAAGTCTGAGACAGCTCCCTCCCTGCATTACTAGTGAGAGGCTGGCTTCACAGACAGGGGGGAGCTGCCTGACCCTCACTCCTGACTTCCCCCATGTCCCAGCTAGTGAATGGTGTGTGGGTGAGGGTGGGGGGGTGGATGGTGAAGTCTGAGACAGCTCCCTCCCTGCATTACTAGTGAGAGGCTGGCTTCACAGACAGGGGGGAGCTGCCTGACCCTCACTCCTGACTTCCCCCATGTCCCAGCTAGTGAATGGTGTGTGGGTGAGGGGGGGGAGGGAGGATGGTGAAGTCTGAGACAGCTCCCTCCCTGCATTACTAGTGAGAGGCTGGCTTCACAGACAGGGGGGAGCTGCCTGACCCTCACTCAAGCAGAGAAGCCCTTCTTACAAAGCTGAGCTAGTGAGTTAAGTAGGAGGAAAAGTAAACATACTTGTGCCAGTGTGGCTACTTAAAAAATACACTTACCAACAATCAATTACATATATTTGAACTGTGTACAGTTCCAGCCAGGACCACCTTTCTAAAATGCACAGTGATTGGCAAATTCAACATGCACGTGTCTGGTAACAAAAATAATAAACAAAGAAGTTCTAGTCACGTGAGTGCTGATCATCACATGTCAAGCTTCCAACTGTTTCCATTTCACATCCCCCAAACCATTACCTCAGTGGTAACCTTGGTAACATCAATAGATAAGAGCACAGCCAGCCAATAGGAATACATATTCATTCCTAAGTGACCTTTACTGACCTGGGAAGTGTGAACACTTTGTTTCATTTTCTGTTGGTGTTCATGAGTTTCCAGTTCCATTTCCCATCCCCCCAACCATCACCTCAGTGGTAACCTTGGTAACATCAATAGATAAGAGGGCTGCCAGCCAATAGGAACACATATTCATTCCTAACTGACCTTCAGTGACCTGGAAAGTGTCTATTTGTATCATTTTGAGTTAGTGCGCACTAACTCGAGTTAGTGCGCACTAATCGGAAAAAACGATTTTTAACGATTTTTCAACGAAATAATCGTGCCAAACACGATTTTCTTCTCCTGCCACACGATTTCTATCGTTAAGACGATATGGAAAACGATTCACATCTCTACAGTTTACTTATGTAAAAATAGTCACAAAAATTAATTACAATCCAATCAGCCAAGCACACAAAACAATCAGCAGTGAATGTTCTAGGTGTCCCTTTGGTCTCCCTAGAACCAAAATAGACTCCTATGTTGCCTTGATTCTCCTTTGTACCTATTCCTGTTGCAGCCCCTCAGAATTGACTATCCTATCTGTGAGTGGATAGCCTTCAAAGGTTGCAGATTTCTTAGACAAGGTGAACGTTAAATTGATCTCCTCCCAAAAATTGGAAGCAGCTAGACGGCTGCAGAGTTCCAGCATACAACTAGAAATCCTTCGTATTCAAAAGCGTTGCCAGAAAGTTCTCTCCCCTTGGAGAAAGACTTTGAGAGGGTTGAGCTTTCTTCTCTTTAGCGAAAAAAGTCAAGCACTCCCACCCCCCAAATTAGAAGGACAATCCAAGGAATAGTCCCACATTCAGGCCAATACAGTACGGTGCACTCAGGCCGAGCGCACCGTTAGCCCTCATCTGGACCCGCGTTTTCGACACGCTATTATTACCCTTTATACAATAAGGGGTAATAGCACGAGGAAAACGCGTGTCCAACCCCCCCGCAACATGCAAATGCATGTTGATGAGCCTATTAGTTATTCCCTCGCCATACAGAAAGTAACGCCTGCCAAAGGCAGGAGTTAATTTCGGCTGGCACCGGGAAAGTGTACAGAAAAGCAGTTACATTCATAGCAATATTAAGTCAAAGGCCCCAAAAATAAAATTTAAAAAAAAAAAAAACATTTTGGCCCGCGGGTTGGAAATCGGATGCTCAATTTTGCCGCCATCCGTTTTCCAAACCCGTGGCTGTCAGCGGGTTCAAGAACCGACACCGGTAAAATTAAGCATCGGCTGTCAAACCTGCTGACAGCCACCGCTCCTGTCAATAAGGAGGCGCTAGGGACACGCTAGTGTCCCTAGCACCTCCTTATTACCACGGGCCCTCATTTGAATACAAAATCGCGCATTTTACTGTATCAGCCCGTATGTCTGTGAGGAAAGAAAAGCACACTTTCTGCTGGTAAATGAGAAAAGGAGGAGGAAAGCATTGTCTCTATCAAACTTCTACCTCAAACTCTCCCTAATGATTCTATTTATAACTTGTGGAAAACCCCTGCCGTATGGGGTAGACCTAGGAAAATGACACTGGTGCTTCCAATCAAAACGCATACATGTTTCTTGGAAAACAACCTTTATTAGTAAAGACTTGGAGGGCCTTACACAAGAAAATGCAAAATAATGCATTTGAGATGCAAATATCCAAGGGCCAAATTCATATTTGGAGGTGAAGAAATAGCAATCGCCAATCAGGAAAGAGATCTGGGGATCATCATCTATGATGTTCTCAGGATATCCAGTCAGTGTGACATAACATGTGAAAAAGCTAATAGTAAACGTGGGTAAATAAAGAGAGATTTCACTAACGGGGGGGGGGGCCAAGATAATTATAGATTTTTTTGTGTATAAACTTTACTCCTGATGCAGCAAGGAGTTTTCCACACAAAAATGTAAGTAGAGTAATGTGTGTATAAGTTAGGCCCTGCCATGTAATTCTAATGGTAATGAGGACATTATCTACTACCCCCCAATGCAGAGCGGTGCTCTGGCTTAATTTATGTTCTCTTTAGGCTGGAAATGTTACTCCTGGTCAGCAGTGGAGTAAAATTTCTGGCGCTAGTGTAAATGTATGGGCCCGATCAGGAGTTCTTGGTGCTGAGGGCTTGTACTCTGGAGTTGTGCTCACAAGAGGTGATTTGTGCACATAAACCTTCCCTTCCTCTCTCTCCTTTAAAAATGTTGTAAATGCCCCTGTGGGTGTACTTTCTCATTCTCTTCCTGCCTTCTTTTAAATAATTTTAAAATGTCCCCCATGGGGCTGCTTCTTCGTCCCTCCTACCCTCAAAATATTGAATGCAGCAGCTTCCTCCCAAAAAGGGAAGTGACACTGCACAAGTGCAAACCCAGTCAAAGGCTTGTCTATTTTTTGGGTGGAGTATCCCCAGTAGTCACTGCCCTTTTCAGGAGGAAGTTACTTGTCAGGTAAGAGTGAAGGAGCCAGCAGCCCCACGGGGGCTTGAGTCATGTGTAGAGACTAGAAGTCTCCACTAGATGGCCTTAGCCCCTAGCCCATGGTTAGGGTAAACACCTTTGGGCACCAAACTATCTCGGGCACAGTCACGTAGGTAGCCAGATGCTAAGGCTATTGGGGTTTCTGCTTCTAAAGATAGTGATAATTTGCACACCCAGAGTGTCTTCACCAGAAAATAAATCAAAATAGAAAAATGATTTCAGAGGCACTTTTATAATTGAATTAAAGGATTTTATTTTGCTGGCAAATGGATAATTTTCTAGGTTCTTCACCACTAGAAACAAGCGTGATTATTGAACAAACAAACCTTTCAAAAATGTCAATAATGTCAGTGAGAAATAATTTACTTCTGGTGTACAAAAACAAGTTTTCACATGTGACTCTCACTCGAATTCTTAACACAGTTTGGAATAGAAACCGGTTTCTGTATAAAGATCACTTCTTAATGAGAACACATGTTGAATTTCAACTTTAATTCAAGAAATCTGATTCTTTGTGTTAACTTGTTATTACAAGCTCTTTAGGCAATTTTGGAATTCTCCAGGTAAGTATAAGCAAGTTTGCTGACTGTAAACGGTGTTTCCGTAGATAGCAGGATGTATTAGCCATGCTGTGCTATTTACGGAAACACCGTTTACGCTAAGCAAACTTGCTTTTTCCCATCAATAGCAAGGCTGAATTAGCCATGCTGCCTGGGAGTCCCCAGCTCCCTGGTTGTGTCTCGTGTACTGGTAAGTATTAGTCCCCATTATACCACATCCACTCTGCAAGCCCAACCCGTCTTACCGTGGAGGGTTCTTACTGCGTGAAGTGGTCCAGGCAGTAGTGGGCTGTGAAGGTATACAGCGATGACCATGTTGTGGCCTTGCAAATGTCTAGTAGCGGCACGCTACGAAGGTGAGTGATCGAGATAGTTACCACTTGGACTTGACAAGCTTTCACCCTGGAATAACAGAATTGGATGCACTGCAAAATTCAACTGGAAATGGAAACTGTTATAAAGAATATAATCACAAAACATTTAGATAGACATGGTTTGATGGGACACAGCCAACATGGATTTACCCAAGGAAAGTCTTGTCTTACAAATCTACATTTTTTTTGAAGGTGTGAATAAACATGTGGACAAAGGTGAACCAGTAGATGTGGTATATTTGGATTTCCAGAAGGCATTCAACAAAGCCCCGCATGAGAGGCTTCTAAGAAAACTAAAAAGTCACGGGATAGGAGGCGATGTCCTTTTGTGGATTGCAAGCTGGTTAAAAGACAGGAAACAGAGAGTAGGATTAAATGGTCAATTTTCACAGTGGAAAAAGGTTAACAGTGGAGTGCCTCAGGCATCTGTACTTGGACCGGTGCTTTGTAATATATTTATAAATGATCTGGAAAGGGGTACAACGAGTGAGGTGATCAAATTTGTGGACGATACAAAATTATGCAGAGTAGTTAAATCTCAAGCGGATTGTGATGAATTACAGGAGGACATTGTGAGACTGGAAGATTGGGTTTCCAAATGGCAGATGACGTTTAACGTGAACAAGTGCTCCTGGATCCCCGCTGGACCCCCAGGGACTTTTGGCCAGCTTGGGGGGGCCTCCTGAGCCCCACAAGACTTGCCAAAAGTCCAGCGGGGGTCCGGGAGCGACCTCCTGCACTCGGACCATATTGCAAAATGGCGCCAGCCGTATGGCCGTATTGCCGTATTGCAAAATAGCGCTGGCCGTATGGCCGTATGGCCGGCGCCATTTTGCAATACGGCAATACGGCCCGAGTGCAGGAGGTCGCTCCCAGACCCTCGCTGGACTTTTGGCAAGTCTTGTGGGGTCAGGAGGCCCCCCCAAGCTGGCCAAAAGTCCCTGCGGGTCCAGCGGGGGTCCGGGAGCAATCTCCTGCGCTCGTGACGTCGGGGGACAGGAACCAAAATGGCGCCGGCGCTACCTTTGCCCTGTCATATGACAGGGCAAAAGTAGCGCCGACGCCATTTCTATTAACGCAGCCGTGGCCCGAGAGTGGAAGATCATACCGGGACCCCCCCACTGGACCCCAGGTAATTTAAAACATTTTGGGGGGGGTTCGGGAGGGTGGGGGATTTATTTTAAAGGGTTGGGGTGGGTTTTAGGGTTGTTTTAGTGTGCTGGTTTTCCCGCCCTCCCCCGATTTACGATTTAAACGATTAAAAAAAAAAAACAAAACCGCGACGATCAGATTCCCTCCCCCCCCCAGCCAAAATCGATCGTTAAGACGATCGATCACACGATTCACATCTCTAATTATTAGGAAGGGAAAGGAAAATAAAATGGAGGATATCATAATGCCTCTGTATCACTCCATGGTGAGACCGCACCTTGAATACTGTATGCAGTTCTGGTCACCACATCTCAAAAAAGAATAGACTGCACTGGAGAAAGTGCAGAGAAGGGCGACCAAAATGATATGGTGCATGGAACAGCTGCCCTATGAGAAAAGGCTAAAGAAGTTAGGACCGTTCAGTTTGGAGAAGAGACGACTGAAGGGGGATGTGATAGAAGTCTACAAAAGCATGAAAGGACTTGAACAAGTCAATGTAAATCGATTATTTACTCTCTCAGATACTAGAAGGGCCAGGGGCACTCTATGAAGTTAGCAAGTGCTCATTTAAAACAAATCGAATATTCTTTTTCACTCAGCACATACTTAAACTCTAGAATTCATTGCCAGGGGATGTGGTTTCAGCAGTTAGTGTTACTGGGTTTAAAAAAGGTTTGGCTAAGTTTCTGGAGGTTAAATCCATAAATTGCTATTATGGTAATTAAAAAAGCAATAGGAACTTGTAATTTATCTAATGTTTGGGTACTTGCCAGTTACATGTGTCTTGGATTGGCCACTGTGGGTGTTATGGTCACCGGCCACGGCGGTCCGCGGCCGGGACTGACCATCATGGCCGCCGGTCGCGTCAGATCGCGACCGGGAAAGTGCCTACCCGCGGGTTCCGTCAATCCCCCAGGCTCCGGCATGCACGGGCAGTCCTCCCCTGCACGTCCTTCACAGCTGTTACCACTGACGGCGTCTGGCTGCATGGCTCCTCGTCGGCTGGGTTGACTCTGCCCCCCCCCCCCCCTCGGGGGATGACTAGGGTCGCGCGTGAGGCTGGCTGCCAAATTTAAAGGAACACGACAGGAAGTTGTCGTAGCTTCTCCTCTGGACTCTTTCCTCTTTCTGGGTATTTAAGGCAAGGTCTGCTCCTCAGACATTGCCTTGGTATTGAGGCTCTGGAGGGAGCTTGTCTGTGCTCCGTGTTCCTGGTTCCGTTCCACGTCTTGTTCCTGCTTCCTGTGGACTGTTTCCTCAGCTTTTGACCTTCAGACTGGCTTCGGACCTCTCTCCTGCTTTGATCCTGGACTGGCTTCGGACCATTCTCATGCCTTGCTTCTGGACTGGCATATGACTCTTCTGGACCGGCATATGACCCTTCTCTGGACTTCGACCCCTGGACCAGCTCTTGACTATTTTTCGACTCCCGGACTGTCTACGACCTGCTGGAGGCGCCAGCTGTCTGGAATCCATGACCCGCAGGAGGCACCTGCATCCAGACATACAATCAGTCTTCAGTGAGTCTCCTAAGTCCCAGCGGCAGGGTTCCTACGGGCTCCTCCTGGGGGAATCACGAGCTTCCAGGGTGAAGTCTTCTTTCAACACCTGCATCTTCAGGCCTTGCCCTCTGATGGTAGAGACCTAAAGGGTTATACCCTTTTGGGGTAGCGCTTCTACCTCGGAACAAGGGTCCACTTCCAGGATCATAACAGTTGGAGACAGGATATTGGGCTTGATGGACCCTTGGTCTGACCCAGTATGGCATTTCTTATGTTCTTGTGTTCTTTTTGCCACTGGAAGATGAGGTGAATTTGGATTAAAGGAAACAAAGAGCTGTGATGCTCTATGATCAGTCTGCATTCATTGTTTGTAGTACGCTAATGCTGTTTTGCAGTCCAAGGTATGCAACAGGCACTCTCTCTCATTGTTATGTGGTTTAGGGAAGAATGTGGGTAGAGCAAAGGTCTGGTTGAGGTGGAACACCGAGACCATCTTGGGCAAGAAGGAGGGGTGGGTTTGAAGGGTTACTTTATCAAGGTGGAACTGCAGATAAAGTGGGTAATGTACCAGAGATTGTAGTTCACTAACTCTTCTAGCGGAAGTCAAAGCCACGACGAACACTGCCTTCCAGGTTAAATATTTCATGTGACAATTGTCCATCAGTTCTAAAGGAGGTAACATGAACTGTTCCAGTACCAAGTTCAGGTCCCATGGCTCTGAAGGTTTGGTCACTGGGGGCCTGAGATGTAGGAGGCCCTACATGAAACGAGAGACCAGCAGATGATTTGATACTGGTAGACCGTTGTGCTGACAGTGATAGGCTGCTATCACACTGATATGTATTCGTACTGAGTCTGTTGCCACCGCAATTGGTAAAGAGTGTAAAGGTAATCCAGCAGGGTTTCGGGCGAACAGGTGAACGGGTCTACCTGATGAAGCAGGCACCAGGTGGAGTAACGTTTCCTCTTGAGTTGATAATTGCTTCTTGTGGAGCCCTTGTGCGAGGAAATCAGGATGTCTTGGACAGCGTGCGACATTCCTTGTTTAGTCAGTAGTGTCCTTTCAATCTCCATGCTGTAAGATGGAGACAGGATTGCATGGGGTGCGGAAGAGAGCCCCCCTTCTGTGACAGGAGATCTACACTCTGGCCTAGCAGAATGGGAAAAGCTATTGATAGGCGTGCCACGGTTGGCGAGGCCATGCTGGGGCTATCAGGATTAGGTTGGCAACATCGTCCATACATTTTTGGATGGTGCGGGACAGGAGTGGTATGGGAGGGTAAGCATAGAGAAGGCCCTTCGACCAAGGAATTAGAAAAGCATCCTGAGCGAACCTCAGTGGACTCGGAAATATGGATTAGAATCTGCGTACCTTCCTGTTGTGCACTGTGGCAAACAGGTCCATGGTAGGGGGTACCCCACTGTGCAAAAATGTCGTCAGCCACTCCTTGGTTCAGCAATCACTCGTGTGGATGAAAAATCCTGCTTAGACAGTCTGCTTGCATGTTCACCACCCCAGGGAGATAGGTGGCTTGAATGTGATTGAATGCTAGACTACCCAATCCAGGATGGTTATTGCTTCCTTGTATAGTTTCCAAGAACTGGACCCTCCTTCCTTGTTTATGTAAAACATGGCCACTTGGTTGTCTGTGTTATTTCCCTGAACCTGATCTACAGGTTTATGTAAAACATGGCCACTTGGTTGTCTGTGTTATTTCCCTGAACCTGATCTACAAAGGTCAAAAAGGCATGCAGCAGATCGCCTTTGCCCTCACCATGTCACAGGGGCCGACCGTCGGTACCTGTGACATAGTGAGGGCAAAGGCGATCGGCGCCATTTTGAGTACTGGCATCGGACGGCCAGCGTGCAGGAGGTCACTCCCGGACCCCCGCTGGACTTTTGGCAAGTCTTGTGGTGGTCAGGAGGCCCCCCAAGCTGGCCAAAAGTCCCTGGGGGTCCAACGGGGGTCCTAGAGCGACCTCCTGCACTCCGGCCATCCGATGCCAGTACTCAAAATGGCGCCAATAGCCTTTGCCCATACTATGTCACAGGGGCTACCGGTGCCATTGGTCAGCCCCTGTCACATGGTAGGAGCACAAGATGGCGCCGATGACCATGTGACAGGGGCTGAACAATAGCACAGGTAGCCCCTGTGACAAAGGCTATCGGCGCCATGATGAAACCAGTACTGAGGGTGGGAGAGTGCAGGGGATGGTTCCCGGACTCCCCGCTGGACCACCAGGGAGTTTTGGTAAATCTTGGGGGGGTCAGGAGGGTGGGGGGTTGTAGTTAATTTTAATTTTAGCAGGGACACGAATAGAAATCGCCGTATTAACGCATCGGGGCGCCATACGGCCGAATGCAACGTATCTGCTCCCCCACGAATCCGAATCACGAATGGCATCTCTTTGCACATCCCTAATCACTTGCAGAAGTCGGTTTCGTTTTGTGAGTGGTTGTGCAACTGTGGAGACCTTTTTTTGTTTGGATATGGAGGAGATGTCCAAGTACACTCGGAGTGAGGAGGAAGAAGAGACCTCTGAGTCCGGGTAATCCGACAATGATGCATCGTCTGAGAATCCCATTTCGCACATCTCCTCTCTTGTGAAGACCCTCTGGGGATTCTGGGATCTCCCTCCCGATCCAAGTTGATGTTATCATCTGCGTTGATGGTTGCGTCAAGGAGAAAGATTTTGAGTGTTTTGCGGTATGCATAAATGACAGATCTTGCTGGGGGTCCCTCGGAGCATTGTGTCCCTGCGCACTGCATTGTGCGTTGTGACGCGATGTGTTGAGAGATGCGTCGGTGTGTGGATCCCCTGATGCATGCATGGAGCGATCTGGCATCAGCGTCAATTTTCTTGGGCAGTCTGCACTCTTCGACTCTCATGTCAGCTTTGACGCTTTTGGCATCGTGTCGGATGGAAGGCGTTCACACTCTTGGCCCCTTGATGCATTGTCTGGGCTCATGCTTCGTGGTTACTTTTGTGGTGGGCCAGGCATTGTTTGTGCGGGCACCTTTTAATTTTTGTGCCATTACCTTGGGGCACCAGTGAGAAGGCCCTTTTTTTCTTTTCAAGCTGCTCCATGTTGGGTTCCGGTGAGGAGTGGGACTTGTTGTTTTGGTGTGGTCGGGGTGGGTTTAGGGGTTCTTTTGGTGTGCCGGTTTTCCCGCCCTCCCCCAAATAATTCCCGTGCCCTATTTAATGATACAATACAAATGCCCCTGACGATAAATCGGGGGCATTTGTATTGTATCGTGCACTCTAACGATTTAGCACAATTTTAAAATTATCTGATGATAATTTTAATCGTTCAAAAACGATTCACATCCCTAATAAATGACACTGGAGTTCTTGCTAATATAATTAAAAAAATAATAATTTCAACCCTGTCTAAGGATACTGGCTTTGAGAGAACTCACAGAGTAAAGAAAATATTCAGTCAAACTCTCTCTCTCTCACATTCCATACTTATTTGCCAGTAAATTTATCAAATTTATCAAATTTATCAAATTTATCAAGACAGCTTACTGTAAATAAGAACATTCTTACTCACAAACGTGTATATATTCCTCGACAACCATTGTATATACAAATTTATTCCTCCTACAAATGTTGATATCAATCATATCTAGCAGAATCTCCCTGCCCCTCTTCTGACTAACCACTATCATGTATCCCACTTAGTTAATTATTACTTGTATAACTTCCATATTATTCGTATGTTATTGTTTTTGTTATTATTGTTATTTCTACTATTCCTATTATAATCATGTGACAAATGTAAAGCCTGTTGCTAAGTTCTGTTCTCTGTAAACCGATGAGATGTTCCCAATGTTCGTCGGTATATAAAAGATATTAAATAAAATAAATAAAATAAATAAAGACAGGAACAAGTCTTTCAAGTTATTTCAAATATTTATTTTCCTCTAAGGAAACAACACAGAGATACCTTTATTTACAGGTCCTGTGATTAAACACTGTAGCACCTTTGTCTACAGGAGGAATGTACGCAAACTGGTCTGTAGAACTTAATGAAAGTTTTCTTAGTATGTACTTCAATTAAATCAGCTCAGAATCAGACCATCAATCATCCACTTTCCTCACATCCACTTATCTATTATAAGTAACAAAACATAACATGGACCAGCTATAGAAAGTTATCCTTAATTTTAACTAATTTCTTACCTCAGAAAAGGATTAGAATTACAATAAGCGCACTTTCACACACTGTCTCAAACAGCTCTGCCAGCAGCCTTTAGCACACAGCCCTCTCGCAGACTGCAAGGGCTTTCTCTGCCTTAGACTGCAACACACAGCCCTGCTTCAGATTTCCAGCACAGTAGCTCTCCCTGCAGCCTCCAGGCACACAAGATTTGCCTCAGTCTGCAGGACTCTCCTAGCAGCTTCTAATAGGGATGTGAATCGTGTCCTCGATCGTCTTAACGATCGATTTCGGCTGGGAGGGGGAGGGAATCGTATTGTTGCCGTTTGGGGGGGGTAAAATATCGTGAAAAAATCGTTAAAAATCGTTAAAAATCGAAAAATCGAAAAACCGGCACATTAAAACCCCCTAAAACCCACCCCCGACCCTTTAAATTAAATCCCCCACCCTCCCGAACCCCCCCCCAAATAACTTAAATAACCTGCGGGTCCAGCGGCGGTCCGGAACGGCAGCGGTCCGGAACGGGCTCCTGCTCCTGAATCTTGTCGTCTTCAGCCGGCGCCGGAACCCTCGCTGAACGACCTCCTGCAGTCGATCTCCTGCCGGCGCCATTTTCCGTACGAAAACGATTCGCAGCGGGAAATCGCTCCCTGACCCCCGCTGGACCTCCAGGAACTTTTGGCCAGCTTGTGGGGGGCCTCCTGACCCCCACGAGACTTGCCAAAAGTCCAGCGGGGGTCCGGAAGGACCTCCTGCCGTCCAATCTTTTTCATCTATGGCCGCCGCCATTTTTCGGCGCCATTTTGGAAAATGGCGCCGGCTGAAGACGACAAGATTCAGGAGCAGGAGCCCGTTCCGGACCGCTGCCGTTCCGGATCGCCGCTGGACCCGCAGGTTATTTAAGTTATTGGGGGGGGGGGGGGTTCGGGGGGGTGGGGGATTTAATTTAAAGGGTCGGGGGTGGGTTTTAGGGGGTTTTAGTGTGCCGGCTCACGATTCTAACGATTTATAACGATAAATCGTTAGAATCTGTATTGTATTGTGTTCCATAACGGTTTAAGACGATATTAAAATTATCGGACGATAATTTTAATCGTCCTAAAACGATTCACATCCCTAGCTTCTAACACACAACTTTCTCTGTAGTTTCCATGTGCTTTCTCTCTGCAGCTTCTAACACAGCCTCTCTCTGCAGTCTCTACATGCATTCTGAGAAATCCTAAGAAGAGATCCTTTCTCCTCTGAAGTCTTTTCAAGAAATAGTTCTCATCTACTTTAACAAACCTTCTTATCCACCATGAAACCATTTAAAAACACCTAGACTAAGGAACACAGCTTTCAAAAGAATTTCTAGTATGTTCAAAACATTCTTTTAAGTGTAAGTGTAATTTCCAAACTTAACCCATTTACTGTGAACCGACATGATGTCCACGACGAATGCCTGTATATAAAAATGTTTAAATAAATAAATAAATAAAATAAATAAATTACTTCTTAAATCTTTCTGTGCTTTGTCTCAGCTTGGTATTATTACGCAGATTGATCACCCAGCTGCCTTGCATAGACACTTAGGTAGGCTAGAGTTACCATGGCATTACTATGGCATTGTCTATGAGATGGCAAAGAGTTTTCTTTTTTTAATCTGAGAACTGGAAAATGAAACCAATAAGAAAACTCCACTTGTACAGTTCAAAATTACACCAAACTTTCAGGTTAGCTTCTAAATAAATGTAACAGTACTCCTGTGTATTTTCATGACCATATTAGCTATTTGAGCATTTTTACAGCTAATTATACTTTTAACTTACACAATAAACATTTTTCCCCCAAACCAAGGGTTAAAACCATATTTATATGATCTTACATGGTGATCACCACCACCAAACTACAGTTTCTGACAGGTTTTAATGACCTTTTAAACTTTAATTTTCCTACAGACACTGTGTAAGCAGCCTTTCGCTGACATCACTGTCCCAAGTCTGTGAGGACTCCTTGACCTGCACTGTAATCATGCCGGGGGTTTGATTACAGCCCTGACAAAGTCTGCTGGCTTAAGCTGGCAGAGGCAGCATTCCCAGCGCTGCTGCTGCTGCAGTGTGGCACCAGCTGCACTGAATGGCATTTATCTATTTATTTTTTTTTATATATCTTAATTTTTATTAACCACAATTAAACATGTAACAATGTAACATTAAAGAGTTTCATTATTGAACAATAAACATGGGTATTTAACATTGTTCTGTACTTAAGGCGAAGTCTTTTTATTTTGCTTATTTCCCCACCCACCCCTCCCAATTTCTGACGTGACTGATCAGTGTTCTGCATACAATAAAGAGTTCAGCATACAAGAGAATGTACATCCATGGGTATAACCTAACGTATTACTACTAGTACAGCTCATAATACTCCATAACTCGTGTGTCGATAACCTTCCTTCCCACTTAAAGACCATATGAGATATTAAGGTTTATTTATTTTCCAGCAGGATCCTGGAGAAATGCAGTCAGCATGGGAGGAAGATAGTTGATGTAGTTAGACCATATATCTCTCATACAAGCCAACTTTGTAGGAGAAATGCTCTTGGCCATAAGGTATTCCATTGTGAACAACTTATGGATCTGCTGGTTCCAGGCTGGTATTCGAGGTCCATTGGGAGAGTGTAACTGATTTGGCTGTAAGGGCAAATTTTTCTGACAATAGTAGTCGAGAAGCCAGTTGGTCGGTTAGTGCTAAGTTATAGACAATGAACAGCCAGATATGAGGGTCTAGTGGTATCCCATGCTGCCACAGAATGATAAGTATGTCTCTCAACTTAGCATATCTAGGTAGTGAAGAAAGTTTGTGGCCATCTAGGGGAGGTTCCCAGCCATACCTCTGCCCTGCAGAATCACCCGAGCAACGGATCCATTTTTAATATTTAACATAGAAAAATTAGTTATCTCAGAGGTCTAAAATCTTGAATCTGTATGCAGGACTTCATCTGTTGGAAAAATCCCTCTTCCCATTTCTTTAATCCCTATCCCATCCCATGAATACCCCAGTATTAACCATAGACTCTGTGAGTCCAATCGGATCATGGTTACATGTGACTAGGTGCCACAGCTCGCTGTCCCCAACAAATACATGAGAAATATTGGCTCACTTTACAGCTTCCCATAAAACAGTCATGTATATAAAGCATCCAGCATATTTTTTGCCACCTCTGGAGAATCAAAAGTAGTCCACTTCTCTCCTTGTAAGATTTTAAGTTTCGCCGAGAATTAAAGAGTGAAACGCACCTGTTTTTTAACCAGTTCCCCGCATATAGGTGAGAAAGGCCTCCAGAGCGCTGTCACTTTGACTGAGTAATCTGGTGCCATGCGAACCCCTGAGCCTTGAAATTGAAGATCTGGTCATTTCCTAGCTTCCAGAAAAATGTGCCGCTTATGCACATAATTTAGAATTTTAATTATGGTGGTTCTCGGTCTTACAACTGCTGGCGTGCGTGGCCCTAGTCGATACACGCGTTCAATTTCCAACATGCCTTTTAGCTCCGGTAAGACCAAAGCATCTGGAATCCAATCTAAGAGAAGCCCCAGTAAAGTATTCTCCTCCACCAATTCAAGTATGCCTATGAGGCACAAGTTCGACCACCTTGTCCTATTTTCCAAGTCATCAATTTTTTCGGCCTGGTCTTTAATGGTATTCTCCAGTGAGGAGACCTTTTGTGTAAGGCCTAGCACATCGTCTTCTAGCACAGAAGTCCGACCCTCTATCTGGTCGAAGTATAATGCAAAATCCGAAAGCAATGTCTGCAAATTCGTAATTTGTTGGGATATGTTTGTGAGTTTATTATCCAGGATGTCTATGACTGCCTCTTTGATTTCACTAACCGTCGGCTGTAGCGGAAGAGTATTTTCTCCTTCCTCACCAGAAGGCCCTCTGACAACCAGCGCCATCTTGCCATCGGTACCTCGAGGTTTTTTCTTTGTCCTTTTTAGTCATTCTCGGAGACATCGAAGAGATTTGTGCATAAAAGTAGTGATCGACATCGACGGGATCATATCTGTCAGATTCAAGTCACTGGAGCCCGTTTGGTAGCGGATTATTGGGGATATTAAGCTGCGGCACCCAGAGCTAGCCCAGGCACAGCCTATCCAGCTCACCACATCACGTGATCTTTTCTATCTATTAAAAAAAAACCCAAACAAACAAACAACTCATCACAGCATTTCTGGGTTCTCTCTGGCTGCCAGGAGCTCTCCAGGCTCCTGTAGCCTCAGCAACACTAAGGCAGGTATTTATTTTAATTTCATTTACCCCATTTACATTAGTCATCTATAGGGACATACCGTTCCAAATAGCAGTTCCCCCAGAGGCTTGAAAGGGGGCGGGGGGTGTTTAGGAGTGAATTTTGCTTTCATGAAGGAAAGATGTGTGTTCGGTGTGCTCTCCAAGTTATACCCCCAGACTAGCACACAGGTCTATCCAGTACCGAGCGGTAGGAAGAGCTGCGTTAGTGCCTACGGCACCTGCGGTTGCCGCACGCACAGTGCAGCTCACCTACCGCTTGATCCTGAACTCTAATTTCATGCAAATGTAAACCGCGTCTAAGAAGGGTCCGTGAAGCGTTAGGCCCGCGCAACCCAATTTACTGGATAGAGCGCCTATACAGGATCCTGGGTGCGCGGGCCTGATGCTTCACGCCACGCTGGTATCTGTCATTTCAAATGTCATTTGAAATGTCATTTGAAATGACAGATACCAGGAAGTCGGGACCACCAGCCCCCCTCCCCCCCCCCTCCCGAAGCAGGGCGCGAAAAGCAGCCTTGCTCCGGGAGGAGGGGAGAGAGATGACAGCGGCAAAAAAAGCAAAAAAAACAAAAGGGAACCCAGAGAGGGAGAGACACTGTCCTGCCATCTTGGTGATAAACTGGAGGGAAGAGGGACCTAGAGAGTTTGGGGTTTTTTCATCTTTGCCCAAAATATGTCAAGAGTTTGGCTGTTTTTAATCTTGGAGGCAGAAATCCCCTCTCCAGAAGTGCAGGTAGGGATGTGCACACCATTTCGTCCCAGTAAAAAAGAGGTTGCAGAGACCTGTGAGAGAAGTTCTAATGTGGGGGGTTTTTTTTGGCAAGATAAGTGTTATTTTTCCATCATTTGGGAAGAAAGTATTTTGCTGCCCCCTACCTTACCTAGAACATTTCCAATAGAGACCCTTCTTTCCGGAAGGTCCTGCATCTATTCTTTTGAATAGGAGTCAGTGAGGGACGCCGACGTCACGTGATTCCCCGCGGGTTCGCTCCGGGACCCTCGTTGGACCCAAAAGGAACTTTTGGCCAGCTTGGGGGGGGTCAGGAGGCCCCCCCAACGAGGGTCCCGGAGCGAACCCGCGGGGAATCACGTGACGCCGCGTCACTCCGACGTGACGCCGACGTCACGTGCTCCTCGCAAAGGAGTTCAGAAATGGCGTCCTGACTCCCCGCTGGACCACCAGGGAGTTTTGGTAAGTCTTGGGGGGGGGGGGGATTAAGGAGGGTGAGGGGTTTAAATTTTTATTTAGGATCAACAATCGCGATTTCCAACGTATTCAACATAGCTATGTTGAATAAGTTGGAAATCCGATCGTTTTCGCCTCATCACTTTTTTAAGTTAAAAAAAAAAAAAAAGTTGCGTTTTACATTTAAGTTCAAAACGAATGCACACCCCTAACAGATAAAGCATAATGTGAACGAGAACAAACAACTTATTACAGTTTAAGCAACTTATTGCAGTTTTAACAACTTATTACAGTTAGAGCATTGGCAATAGTGTACAAATAGGTATTATAGTGTACAACCATAAAGCGGGATTAACTGTGTATAAACAGTGAAAACACAGGTCAAGATAAACATATAACGTAGTAATTTAAATGAATCAAAGAGCAACTGGTATGTTTATAATTGAATAATTTTAAAGATAGCTTTATTGTGTGGTTAACATGGCCAAGGCTTTTTTTGTATTGCATATATAACTCCCCTTTCATACCAGACCAGAATAAGGGAGCTGCTGGATTGTTATACAGCCCATGGGGCTCCTGGGGTTTCTTCTGCAAGGGGTGGTGGAGGACACTTGCTTCAAGACCCTTGGGGCTTGAGATACTCTCTTGGGTTGCAAGATCAAAAGACACATCCACAATAGTTTGGGTTATTACAAAAAATAAGAAAGGTTATTGAGACATTTGATGAACAGTAATCCGCTGAAAAAAAGCCAAAACATTTTTTGGATGAAATTCATAAATTAAATCAAACAATCACAAAAAAAGCATTTCTTAAGGAATCTGAGTCTTTTCTTGTACTCCACATTCCTTCAGAATGCTCACAGGGAACTTCCTAACCTTGTGGGAATCGCCTTATGAGTACTGGTGATGAATAGCTTCCTCTCCTGAAACCTATCTTGTGGCTCTCCTCTGAATCTCCACTGGAAGGACCTCGCTGCAGAACCACCTGCTGATCACTCTCCTGGGTCATAAAACCTCTGCAGTGATGGACATTGGATGCACTCCCCTCCTGGGTGTCTTTCCACTCTTTCAAAAATAATCCCACAGAACTATTCAATTCCTCACAAAAGCAAAAACCCTGAGATAGGCTTCCCTTCAGTAGAAATCATACCAATATTCCAACTTAAATCCTCTCACAGCTTCAAAAGCTACCCAGAATTTTTTGCCCTCTCAGTTGTGCTCAAACTCCCATGTTCCTCTCATTGGAGAATGTCTGAATTACATTACAGCTCCTCTGACCTCACTGCAGTGCATCTCTGTGCAGAAACACGCCTCCGAGCAAAAAATTGGTAGACCCTTATTACACATGGAAGACCTTTGGGACTTTTTCTTGTAGCATTTTTATTGCCAGTCTAAAGCTCCCAGATGCACTTAGTGTCAAGATGAAGGTATACAGAGTCTAGGGCAGGAGCGGAAGGAGCCATGGGATCAATCTAATGAGGTGGTTACACACACACACAAATCTATGCAGGATAACTTCCTAATCAGATCTTCAAGGGGATGTAGGAATAACATTATTTAATGTTTAATATTTAAAAGTATGATGTCCAATTATATGTTCTTACAGGATTGTTTTCTGGGAGGGAAGACAGAACTGATCGTGATTGTTGTTGTTTATTGTCAAATCTTGGGGTGCTGAGGAGGTGTGTAAATACTATGGGCCAAAACCCTTCATCTTTAAAGTATCCAGCAATGCTTTTGGCCCTCCTTTTGACTAATCCATAAAACTTGCCCTAAGATTCTCTCTTGGGAAGCAGAGCATAACACAGGCTTCTAGTGATGAGATCCTGTGAGCTTGGGTTCTTCATGGTAAGTTATTTGAGATTTGCATCTGTCCTTTTCCTAAAACAAGGCAGGAGACCCAGATATGGCTCTCTTCTTTATTTGATGGGGAGGGAAACAGCCACCAAATACAAGTAACAAACAGCAAAGAAATATTCAATTTGCAGAAGTGTAAAATCAAACTAAACAATTCCTGGGGTTTCATGTCTTTCCACCTGTTGAAAGCTGGGGCCTCTACCCCTAGTGCCTTTGAGTGGGAAAGCTGGTAAATTCAGGGCTCCTAATCATCAAATTCTGTCTTTACCTCCTGTTTCCCTCTTCCCTTTATAATACTGATAAAACTACCTACATCCTGTAGGACTAAACTTCTTCCAGTCTTTGAAATACAGCTTTATTGCACATATTGCATTCATCACTGCTGCTAGGATGGTGGCTCTCTATCTGCTGGCTAAACTTTACTTTTCTAAATATAAAAGCTGGAATATTTATAATTATAATAAACCAATCAAGAGTGTGTGCGTATTTATTTATTTAGGTTTCATATACTGCATTCCAAGTGAGAATCACCAGATCACAACGGTGTATAATGTATAACAACAGAAAAGAATAGAAATAAAGTTAAAAAAAGCCATATAAACAATATAAGGGGATGTATCAAAGGAATAAGGGGAAGCTATATTAAAGAGAAATAGAGAAGGCATTGTTGAAAAGCCAGGTTTTCAGTTCTTGCTTGAATTTCTTGTGCCAGTAGATGTTGCGCCGGAGGTGGACCCTTGGCCTGAGGTGGGGTTGACGCTACCCACAGGGCAAGCCCTACGGGTCCCCACTGTCTGGAGGTGGAGCTGGCTGAGCAAAGAAGGCCGACCGGAACTTTGCCAATACCAGCCCATGTTCCCTGCAGGTTGAACCCTTGGGTGCCCTTGGTTGGTCTTAGGCGGGCCTCCGTCTGATGACTCCCAGTAGACAAGGTGGTAATCAGCCAGGGACCAGCCGAGGTAATAGGAAGGCCGAAGCAGGTCCAGACGAGGCAGGGATCCAGACACCTGAGCGCCAAAGGGAACCAGAGGCGAAGACCGGTAGTGCCTGAGTAATAGTAGGCCGGAGCCTGAAAGGCTAAGTCCAGGGAGATACCAGAAGACGTAGTAGAGAGCAGGCTGGCGTCAGGGCAGGCAGCAGACATGGAAAGGCGGTCAAACGAGCGGGGGTCAAAACCAGAAGTCAGTCCAAGCGTGGTCAATGTGTAGCAAGGGTCAAAGCCAGAAGTCAGTCCAACAAGGCAAGGAAGGGACCAGATACGGATCAGGAACAGGAACATAGACAGGATCAGGAACCAGGAACTAGCAACAAGCACACGATAAGCATGGATACCTATTGCCAAGGCAAGGAACTAGTGGCTGGGCTCTGCCTTATATACCTGGGCCCAGTGAAGTCATCATCCGGTGCCGCCGTGGCCCCTTTAAAACCTGGCAAGGTGTACACATGCGTGCCTAGAGGGCTGCATGGTGCTGGATGGCAACATCTCCCTGCGGCACACGTGGGGGAGACCCGCTGGGAGACACAGGGGTCCATGGTGGAGCCGGGGATGGCAGAGGAGGCTCGGGCGCATAGGCGGCTGCCCACAGCCGCGAGGGAGGACAAACCAGGCCTGGGCGCGGGCCTGCCGCGGACAAAACATGCAACAGTAGATGTTCGAAAAATTTTTTCTAATGAGTTCCAGAGAGTGGGGCCAGCAATTGATAGAGCTCTGTCTCTTGTATGTTTTAGGTGGTAGTTATTTATAGTTTGGTTTTTGAGTAAATCTTTGTCGAGGGATTGAAGAGAACGTGCAGGAGTACGAAGATTGAAATTTATTCCTAGTAGTTCATGGTTAGTATCCAAATTGTTGTGAATTATTGTTAGGACTTTGTATATATACAAATATATATATATATATATATATACAAATATATTTCAGATATATCAGTGAAAAGAGAAAAGTTCAAAGTGGTATAGTGAAATTGAAAGGTGGAAAGGATCAATGTGTGGAGAGAGACGAAGAAATGGCAGAAATATTAAATGAATACTTCAGTTCTGTGTTCACTAAAGAGGACCCTGGAGAAGGACTGACACTAGTTAACAAGAAACTGGAGGGGAATGGAGTAGATGTAACTCCATTTACAGTAGAAAATGTATGGGAAGAGCTGGTGAAACTGAAAGTGGACAAAGCCATGGGGCCTGATGAAGTTCATCCCAGAATACTGAGGGAGCTCAGAGATGTGCTGGCAGGTCCGCTGTGTGACCTATTCAATAGATCCCTAGAAACAGGAGTGGTGCCGAATGATTGGAGGAGAGCGGTGGTGGTCCCGCTTCACAAGAGTGGGAACAGAGAAGAGGCTGGTAACTACAGACCGGTTAGCCTCACTTCGGTGGTGGGAAAAGTAATGGAGTCACTGTTGAAAGAGAGAATAGTGAACTATCTACAGTCGGGAGAATTGCTGGACCAGAGGCAGCATGGATTCACCATTGGAAGATCCTGTCAGACAAATCTGATTGACTTTTTTGACTGGGTAACCAAGGAATTGGATCGAGGAAGAGCACTCGATGTCATCTACTTGGATTTCAGCAAAGCTTTTGACACTGTCCCGCACAGGAGACTGGTGAATAAAATGAGAAGCTTAGGAGTGAGTGCCGAGGTGGTGGCCTGGATTGCAAACTGGTTGACGGACAGAAGACAATGTGTGATGGTAAATGGAACTCTCTCTGAAGAGAGAGCGGTTTTAAGCGGTGTACCGCAGGGATCGGTGTTGGGACCGGTCCTTTTCAATATCTTTGTGAGCGACATTGCGGAAGGGATAGAAGGTAAGGTATGTCTTTTTGCAGATGACACTAAGATCTGCAACAGAGTGGACACTCCGGAAGGAGTGGAGAGAATGAGACGGGATTTAAGGAAGATGGAAGAGTGGTCGAAGACATGGCAGCTGACATTCAATGCCAAGAAGTGCAAAGTCATGCATATGGGGAGTGGAAATCCGAATGAACTGTATTCGATGGGGGGAGAAAGGCTGATGTGCACGGAGCAGGAGAGAGACCTTGGGGTGATGGTGTCTAATGATCTGAAGTCGGCGAAACAATGTGACAAGGCGATAGCTAAAGCCAGAAGAATGCTGGGCTGCATAGAGAGAGGAATATCGAGTAAGAAAAGGGAAGTGATTATCCCCTTGTACAGGTCCTTGGTGAGACCTCACCTGGAGTATTGTGTTCAGTTCTGGAGACCGTATCTCCGAAGAGACAGAGACAAGATGGAGGCGGTCCAGAGAAGGGTGACCAAAAAGGTGGAAGGTCTTCATCAAATGACTTATGAGGAGAGATTGAAGAATCTAAATATGTACACCCTGGAGGAAAGGAGGAGCAGAGGTGATATGATACAGACTTTCAGATACTTGAAAGGTTTTAATGATCCAAAGACAACGACAAACCTTTTCCGTAGGAAAAAAATCAGCAGAACCAGGGGTCACGATTTGAAGCTCCAGGGAGGAAGATTCAGAACCAATGTCAGGAAGTATTTCTTCACGGAGAGGGTGGTGGATGCCTGGAATGCCCTTCCGAAGGAAGTGGTGAAGACCAGAACTGTGAAGGACTTCAAAGGGGCGTGGGATAAACACTGTGGATCCATAAAATCAAGAGGCTGTCAATAAAGAGTGGGTGGCTCGCCAGAATGACGGCTACTGCCTGGAGATAATACCCTTATTCAATAAACATACACATGGTTACTGTGACTCCAACATCGCTCTAAGCTACAACAGCAAGAGGAAATGTGGAAAAAAGGATTCGCACTCACAAAGTGGGGAGTAGCTGGCTTGTTACGGCAGTTACTACCCCAAACCAAATAAGCCTGATACTTCACTTTCAATGCATATCCAGCATAGCTCTCTGCTTCAACGACAGGGGAGAAGAAAAACTGATACTTCACGCATATCCAGCATAGCTCTCTGCTTCAACGGCAGGGGAGAAGAAAAACTGATACTTCACGCATATCCAGCATAGCTCTCTGCTTCAACAGCAGGGGAGAAGAAAAAAGGATTCGCACTCACAAAGCGGGGAGTAGCTGGCTTGTTACGGCGGTTACTACCCCAAACCTAATAAGCCTGATACTTCACTTTCAATGCATATCCTGCTTCAACGGCAGGGGAGAAGAAAAACTGATACTTCACGCATATCCAGCATAGCTCTCTGCTTCAACGGCAGGGGAGAAGAAAAACTGATACTACACGCACATCCAGCATAGCTCCCTGCTTCAACGGCAGGGGAGAAGAAAAACAACCAATAAGGGCTGAATAACACAGTCTGGGTAAAACAAATAAGCATGGGTGTAGCTTGCTTATTGCGGCGGTTACTTCCCCTACTACCCATAACTAATCAAGCTTGATATTTCACTTGGTTGCAGCTCCATCACTGCTCTCTACATTAATGGTGGGGGTGGAAGGGAAATAGAACCAAAGAGCTAAGAGAAACAGATAAGTATGAGAAAAAAATGTGACGCTTGCTGGGCAGACTGGATGGGCCGTTTGGTCTTCTTCTGCCGTCATTTCTATGTTTCTATATGTTTCTATGTATATTATTCTGGATTGTATGGGTAGCCAATGTAACGCAAACAGAGTTGGGGGTGATGTGATCAAATTTTCTTTTTCCAGTGAGGAGTCTGGCTGCTGCAATTTGAAGAAATTGGAGAGGTTTGAGGTGATTGGCTGGAAGTTCTAGGAGTAAGGAGTTGCAGTAGTCCAGGTTAGAGAATATAAGTGATTGTAGTACAGTTCTAAAGTCTGATAATGTCAGTAGGGGGTTTAAGTGGTTTATATTCAAAGTTTAGAGAAACCAGATTTAATTAATTTGCTTATAGGTTTCATGGATACATTTTCATCAATTTGTATGCTGAGAGCTCTTACTTGAGCTGCAGGGGAGAGAAGGTAGTTTCCTAGATCGATGTTGGGTGGAATAGTTTTAGATGGGCTTTTACTTAGCCAGATTAGTTCATTTTTTGGGGGTTCTTAAAAGTTTCAATTGAGAGAGGTTTTCTTTAATGGGTCATATGCTCAGAAATAAGTGAGGTTGTTTTCTCAAAAGCAGGGGTCAGGAACCTTTTTGGCTGAGAGAGCCATAAACGCCACATATTTTAAAATGTAATTCCATGAGAGCCATACAATATGTTTAAAACTAAATACAAGTAAATGTGTGCATTTTATGTAAGATCACACTTTTAAAGTACAATAAGTCTCTGAAAATATTACACCAGGCCTTAAGACACCAATACATATCCTATTAGGAAAACGGACCAAGTCAGGCTGCTATAGAGTCCTACACAGAAACTACACGCCAGCAGAAAACCTCACCTGAATCACGTGCTGTCCCTCACCTAACATAGAATAAAGAGACCAAAACGCATAACAAGAAGCATGCAGACAAAAACTGAATTGGAAACTGCAACAAGCCAGAGTCTCTGTATGCAGTGTAACAAAGGAAAAAAGAAACATCACACATCCTTATAAAACAAATCAAGAAATATAAAATCATCAGCAGTAAAACTGTACTAACAAAAAGAACATATTTCGAAACAGCTGATGAGTGGAATATCCAATAATTAAAAACTCATATAAAACATTTCCAGATACCAACAAAATATTTCAAAATAGCAGACACAAAGATCCAGTAATGAAAAATAATAAAGTAATGAAAAATAATAAGGATACAAAATTTTTTTTGCTCTGCATACCTGGGAACGTTTGATATCCAGGTGTCCTGAGATTGTTCTGAATTAGCAGGAGGTGGGGTGGTTTGCTTGGAACTTTCTCCTCTCTCAGTCACATACCAGCGCTCTCTCTCACACTGGCTCTCAATGACACACCTATACACACATGCTCTCAGTCACTCACATATACAAATGTTTTTTCTCTCTCACTTATATAGGCTCTTAATTACACATTTACACACATGCTGTCTATCTTTTCATGCTTACACACAACCAGGCTTTCAATCACATAAATACATGCTGTCTTTTTCTCTCACACACAGACTCTCATTCACATGCTTACAAACATGTCCTCTCTTTCTCTCATTTACACACAGGCTCTCAATCACATACTCACATGCTCCCTCACCTAAATCAGCTCTCAATCACACACAGACACACATGGTCTCTCTCTCTCATTTAAACACAGGCTCTCAATCACATACTCACATGCTCCATCACCTAAACCAGCTGTCAATCAGACACAGACACACATGATCTCTCTCTTACTTATACACACAGGCTCTTAATCATACATACACATGATCTCTCTCACACACAAAGGATCTCAATCATACACACATACTCTTTCAAACAAACAGGTTTTCAATTACAAACTTACACATACAGGTTCCCAATGGTAAACTTACATTCATGCTCTCTCTCTCACAGGCAGGATCTCAATCACAGACATACTCTCTTTCACATATACAGGCTCTCAATCAATCATTCACATACATGCAATCTCTCACTCACACACACAGGATCTCAAACACACATGCTTGCTCGCTCATTCCCTCTCCCCCCCCCCCCGGGAACTCGCGGCAGCAGCAGCCACCTCCCAACGCTAACCTCCTTCATTTTCAGCCCTCGCGGAGGCGAAGGCGGAGTCCCATCGGCCGCGGTTGAAGATTTTCATTTTCCTCCGAGCCGCGCTGCAGTCTTCTTTCCCGCGCAGGCACCCGATGCTCTCCACTTCCTCTTCCGGGCCGCGGGAAGAAGAGAGCACCGGCGTGCTCTCTTCTTCCCGCGGCCCGGAAGAGGAAGTGGAGAGCATCGGGTGCCTGCGCGATGACTCCAGCGCTGGCACCCGGCTGACACCCGATGACTCCCGCGCAGGCACCCGGATGACTCCAGTCGGCGTGCTCTCTTCTCCTCCCCCCCCCCGCGGCCCGGAAGAGGAAGTGGTGAGCATCGGGTGCCTGCAAGGAAGAAGAGACCACGCTAGTGTGGTCTCTTCTTCCCGCGCAGGCACCCGATGCTCTCCACTTCCTCTTCCGGGCCGCGGGGGGGGGGGGGGGAGGAGAAGAGAGCACGCCGGTGCTGCTGACTCCAGCTGTCCTGCCGCGTTCCGCCCGGGCTGACAGCATTTTAAGCCCGGGCGGCGGAGGACCGGGGAGCAGCTGGGTCAGCGGGGAACCGCGAAGTATGGCGACACTTGTCTGCGAGCCAGATGCAGCCCTCAAAAGAGCCATATCTGGCTCGCGAGCCATGGGTTCCCGACCCCTGCTCAAAAGAGTTTGTAAAAAGGATGAGGAATTGCAGGTCATCTGCATATAGAAAGAAATTCAGTCCAAGGTTAGTTAACAATTTGCAAAGGGGAAGCAAATAGATATGAAATAAAGTTGCTGAAAGTGAGGATCCCTGTGGAAAACCAGTAGTGCATTGGAAAATGTCAGAAAGGTGGTTGTTAAGTTTTACTTGGAAGGATCTGTTGGTAAGAAGGGAGGAGAACCATTTTAGAACATTGCCTTCATTTCCTGTTTTTCAGTTGGAGGCATAGAAGATTATGGTCTACTGTGTCAAAGGCAGTAGTTAAGTCAATCAGAATTAGACAATAAGCTTTGTTAGAGTCGAATCTGTGTAGTATAGGGTCAATTATTGATTGAAGATGAGTCTCTATAGAGCAATTCTTTCTGAAGTTGAATTGGTTAGGATAAAGGATTTTATTATCATCAAGGTGAGATTCCAGTTGAGAGAGAGCAGCCTTTTCAAGGAATTTTGCAAGGAAGGTTACGTTGGAGATAGGACGATAGTTAACCTAATCATCTGGTTTTCCAGATTTGTTTTCTAAAATTGGTTTAATTACATCTTGTTTTAGCTTATGAAGCACAAAGCCTTCTGAGAGGCTGAGGTTGATCATAATTGTAATGGGGTGGGGGGGGGGGGGGTTATTGTTTGGGATACTTGTTTTAACGAGGATGCTCGAATAAAATCAAGGGGGTGAGTGGCTAGTTTAAATTTTGATATGATTTTGCTTATTTCTAGTTTTGAGACTATGTCGTACTTTGACCATTTATCTTTGGGATCGAAGACATCATAATTGAAGGAAGATATGTTGATTAGGAATTGTTGTTTACGTTTGATAATTTTTTGAGATAGGGCAGTTGCATATTCGTTACAAGACTTTTTAGAGAAAGAAGGGTTGAATGATTGATGACATGAAGGCTCTTTGACCAAATTCTTTATTGTATCAAAAAGGGGTTTTGAGTTGAAGCTTACTCCATGACTTAGTTTTGTGTAGTAATCTTTATTAGATTTATTTGTAAGGTTTCTATATTAAGAGAGATGTTTTGTATTTTTTTAGAGATTCTTCAGAGGGATTTTTTCGCCATTGTTTTTCAAGTTTTCTTAGGTGTTTTTTTGATTCTTTCAGAGTTTCATTATACCAAGGGTTAATCTGTTTTGTTTTTAGAATGTTATGTTTATTAAAGCATCTGGTTTGAATCGGGCTGTTTGTCTGCTATTTCCTTAAGGGTTGTATCGCATAACTTGAATGCTTCAGTACAGTTTGTAAGTTTTAAGTCACAAATTTTGGATTCTAAGTTTTGTTAGTGTATCAATATTTATTTTCCTTCTAAACATGTAAGTGGAAGTATTTTCAGGAATGTTCAATAGTTGATTCTTGAATATAAGTTCAGCTTTAATTAGATGATGGTCAGACCAGGGAATTGTAGAAAATTCAGTTTTTATGTTGCAATTATTTGGGTTAGCAAAAATTAGGTTGAGAGTATTTCCAGCTTTATGAGTGGCTTCATGGACGTGCTGGGTCTATCCTAAGGCTTCCATTGTTTCAAGGAAAATGTCACAGGGGGATGACCTTGGAGATTCGTTTACATGATGGTTAAAATCTCCTAGGATGATTGTATTTTCAGGATTATGAAATTCTTTGGGGAAGAGTTCAGTTAGAGGTGAGCAGTCTTTAAGGAGAAGACCTGGAGGGTAGTATACTAATCCAATGTTGATTTGTTTTGATTTTAATAAGGCCACTTCATATGGTGGGTCAATATCAATTTTCTTTATGGAGAAGTTGAGTAGAGATGTGATTCGGCCGAACCTTTTGGAATCTTAAAAAATGGTGCGGGCCTTCCATTGCTCCTACCATGTCACAGGGGCCTGCCAATGGCACCGATAGCCCCTGTCACATGGTAAGGGCAAAGGGCCATCAGCGCCATTTTGATTAGTGGCAGCCGATGGACCGAGAGGGGGAGATCACTCCCGGGACCCCCGCTGGACCACCTGGGACTTTAGACACATTTTGGGGGGGAGGGTGGGGGAATGTAATTAATTAAATATGTGGGTTTGGGGTTTTTTTATGTGCCCTTTCTCCCGCCCCCCCCCAAAACAATAAGAAAACCACATGAAATTTCGTGGGTTTTCCTATTGTTCCGGGGACCTCCCGAAATGCAACGAAATAGGAAATATTGTCTATATTTCCTATTTCGTCACAAGTGAATGCACATCCCTAAAGTTGAGTTCTTTTTTTATATATTATGAGTATTCTAAGAACATAAGAACATGCCACACTGGGTCAGACCAAGGGTCCATCAAGCCCAGCATCCTGTTTCCAACAGTGGCCAATCCAAATTCAGTCACGCAGTGATGACCAGTAGGAATTCAGGGAGGGAAAGGAAATTGTACCTTGAAAACTGTTCGTCAAGTCCAAGAAGTTCCGGGCGAAATCCAGGCGAAGTCCAGGCAAAGCCAGGCAAAGCCTGACATGCCGCGCACCCCTTAGGCGGCGCGCCGGCGTCTGCTGTGCGCCACTCACAGCCCGATTTTGTAGGGCTTCCTGTTCTTCTCGGGTCCGCCCCCTGACGTCACCGGTCTCTTAGCTGTTTGAATCACCGTTGGGCTGGCAGGCAACCGCTCGCCCCAGGGTTACTCAGCTGGGAGCAGCAAGTTGGTTTCTCCTGCCCATCTTACCGACTCTCTCCCAGATCATTTATAAATATATTGAAAAGTAAGGGTCCCAATACAGATCCCTGAGGCACTCCACTGCCCACTCCCTTCCACTGAGAAAATTGTCCATTTAATCCTACTCTCTGTTTCCTGTCTTTTAGCCAGTTTGCAATCCACGAAAGAACTTCGCCACCTATCCCATGACTTTTTACTTTTTCTAGAAGCCTCTCATGAGGAACTTTGTCAAACGCCTTCTGAAAATCCAAGTACACTACATCTACTGGTTCACCTTTATCCACATGTTTATTAACTCCTTCAAAAATGTGAAGCAGATTTGTGAGGCAAGACTTGCCTTGGGTAAAGCCATGCTGACTTTGTTCCATTAAACCATGTCTTTCTATATGTTCTGTGATTTTGATGTTTAGAACACTTTCTACTATTTTTCCTGGCACTGAAATCAGGCTAACCAGTCTGTAGTTTCCCGCATCGCCCCTGGAGCCCTTTTTAAATATTGGGGTTACATTAGCTATTCTCCAGTCTTCAGGTACAATGGATGATTTTAATGATAGGTTACAAATTTTTACTAATAGGTCTGAAATTTCATTTTTTAGTTCCTTCAGAACTCTGGGGTGTATACCATCCGGTCCAGGTGATTTACTACTCTTCATTTTGTCAATCAGGTCTACCACATCTTCTAGGTTCACCGTGATTTGATTCAGTCCATCTGAATCATTACCCATGAAAACTTTCTCCAGTACAGGTACCTCCCCAACATCCTCTTCAGTAAACACCGAAGCAAAGAAATCATTTAATCTTTCTGCAATTGCCTTATCTTCTCTAAGAGCCCCTTTAACCCCTCGATCATCTAACGGTCCAACTGACTCCCTCACAGACTTTCTGCTTTGGATATATTTAAAAAAGTTTTTACTGTGAGTTTTTGCCTCTACGGACAACTTCTTTTCAAATTCTCTCTTAGCCTGTCTTATCAATGTCTTACATTTAACTTGCCAATGTTTATGCATTATCCTATTTTCTTCTGTTGGATCCTTCTTCCAATTTTTGAATGAAGATCTTTTGGCTAAAATAGCTTCTTTCACCTCCCCTTTTAACCATGCCAGTAATCGTTTTGCCTTCTTTCCACCTTTCTTAATGTGTGGAATACATCTGGATTGTACTTCTTGGATGGCATTTTTTAACAATGACCAGGCCTCTTGGACATTTTTTACTTTTGTAGCTGCTCCTTTCAGTTTTTTTCTAACAATTTTTCTCATTTTATCAAAGTTTTCCTTTTGAAAGTTTAGCACTAGAGCCGTGGATTTGCATACTGTTCCTCTTCCAGTCATTAATTCAAATTTGATCATATTATGATCACTATTGCCAAGCGGCCCCACCACTGTTACCTCTCTCACCAAGTCCTGTGCTCCACTGAGAATTAGATCTAAAATTGCTCCCTCTTTCGTCAGTTCCTGAACCAATTGCTCCATAAAGCTATCATTTATTCCATCCAGGAACGTTATCTCTCTAGCGTGTCCTGATGATGCATTTAGCCAGTCAATATTGGGGTAATTGAAGTCTGGAACTTCGTTTCTTCCTTCACATTATTAATGGTACTTTTTAAATATTTTCTTTTAGATACATGGCTCTCACTTTAACTATTTTTAAATGCCCCTGAGGAAGCTCACCCAGCGAAACACCGGCCAGTGTAGGGCAATGCTGTTAAATATTTATGAAAGAGTCATTTTTGCTTATTTGAACGGAGGACATTTTTAATCTTTTGAAAAAAGAAAAAAATTGTTGAATTAAATAAATGAGGAAGGTGAATGATCGATAAGACCGGTTAGTGTCTAATTGAAAGATACATAACGTCAAGGCTTGCTGACACCTTCATAGGCTATTTTTTGAAAATTATTTGGGTTCCACATTTTTGTATATTTGATTCTTTGTTGTGGTTAACCGCCGACTCCCTTGTGCGAGTAAGGTAATTGAAGTCTCCCATTATTACCACACCACCAATTTGGTTAGCTTTCCTAATTTCTCTTAGCATTTCACTGTCCATCTCACCATTTTGACCAGGTGGACGGTAGTATACTCCTATCACTATAGTCATCCCCGACACACAAGGGATTTCTACCCATAAAGATTCAATTTTGCATTTAGTCTCATGCAGAATGTTTATCCTGTTGGACTCTATGCCATCCCAGACATAAAGCGCCACACCGCCTCCCGGGTGCTCCTCTCTGTGATTGCGATATAATTTGTACCCCGGTATAGCACTGTCCCATTGATTATCCTCCTTTCACCATGTCTCTGAGATGCCAATTAAGTCTATGTCATCATTCACTGCTATACATTCTAATTCTCCCATCTTACTTCTTAGACTTCTGGCATTAGCATACAAACATTTCAAAGTTTGTTTTTTGTTTGTATTTTCATTCTGCTTTTTAATTGATAGGGATAAGTTAGAATTTTTTAGCTCAGGTGAGTTTTTAGTTACAGGCACTTGGACTACTTTTTTTATTATTGGAACCTCACTGTTGGGATGCCCTAATTCTAATGAATCATTAGTATCCTTTGAAGATACTTTTCTCTGAACCATGCGCTACTGAGCGACTGCCGGCTTTCCCCTTTGTTCTAGTTTAAAAGCTGCTCTATCTCCTTTTTAAAGGTTAGTGCCAGCAGTCTGGTTCCACCCTGGTTAAGGTGGAGCCCATCCCTTTGGAAGAGATTCCCCCTTCCTCAAAAGGTTCCCCAGTTCCTAACAAAACTGAATCCCTCTTCCTTGCACCATCATCTCATCCACGCATTGAGACTCCGGAGCTCTGCCTGCCTCTGGTGACCTGTGTGTGGAACAGGGAGCATTTCAGAGAATGCTACCCTGGAGGTTCTGGATTTAAGCTTTCTACCTAAGAGCCTAAATTTGGCTTCCAGAACCTCCCTCCCACATTTTCCTATGTCGTTGGTGCCCACATGTACCACGACAGCCGGCTCCTCCCCAGCAGTCTAAAATCCTATCTAGGTGACGCGTGATGTCCGCCACCTTCGCACCAGGTAGGCATGTTACCAGGCGATCCTCATGCCCACCAGCCACCCAGCTATCTACATTCCTAATAATCGAATCACCAACTATGACGGCCGACCTAACCCTTCCCTCCTGGGCAGTAGGCCTTGGGGAGATATCCTCAGTGCGAAAGGACAATGCATCACCTGGAGAGCAGGTCCTTGCTAAAGGATCCTTTCCTGCTGCACCCGGTTGATGCTCTCCAATCATGAGACCTTCTTCCTCCAAGGCAGCACCAGGGCTGCCAGTCTGAAGTTGGGAACTTGGCTACTATGTCCCTGAAGGTCTCATCTATATACCTCTCTGTCTGCCTCAGCTCCTCCTGGTCTGCCACTCTAGCCTCCAGAGATCGGACTCGTTCTCTGAGAGCCAGGAGCTATTTGCATCGCATGCACATGTACAACTTCTCACCGGTGGGTAAAAAGTCATACATGTGACACTCGATGCAAAAGACTGGGAAGCCCCCCTCTTGCTGCTGGACTGCTGCCTTCATCTCAATTGTGATCAGTTCCTAGTTAAGTTTTAGGTTGCTAACGGAGTATGAATGTGTCTAATGTCCTTTAAATGTATTAGTGAATTCACTATATGTCTGGTAGTGGCCTACCAGGGTCTGATGAAACACTCAAAGTGTTTGTTGTTGGTTTGTTTTTTTTTAGTGAAAGTGGCACCTGCCTATAAATTAAAGGATGAGCTAGGGGTGGGTGGGCAAGGGGTGGGAGGGTTGGGAAATACAAACAGTCTAACTTCAGTTAGTCAGCCAGAGTGACTCACTGCTCTCTTGATTAACAAATGATGGTACCTATTCAAACCAAATCACACTACCTCAACACCTTTCCAAGGTGAGTAACTGAGCTGAAATTTTCGACCTTTTTACTTAGGTATACACTGCTCCTAGCTTATTTCTAGCTTCTGGCTACTTTTTTTTTTTTTTTTGGGGGGGGGGGGGGGAGTTGTGTTTTTGTTTTTTTTTAAATACAAACACTCAGTTCTGCTTACTAGCTGCCTTCCACACATTTAAAAATAAACATAAACACACTACCTACTGCTTTCTAGCTGCCTTACAGACTTTAAAAAATAAACACACTACCTACTGCTTACTAGCTGCCTTATTGACTATTTAAAAATACAAAGTCTAATTTGTTTATTCACTGCCTTACTGACTATTAAAAGCACAAACATACAAACACACAAAATAATATTCCCAAATAATTAACTTTGCCCCAATACTTTTAAAAAAGACAATGTCCCAAGCAAAAACTTACTGATTCCTTTCAGCCACCAGCAGGGTGATCCTCTCCTCTCAGTGCTCTGCTCTCAGTGCTCACACCTTTTCTCCTTTTTCTAGGAACATGGAATAGGTGGTAGTTTGGATAAGAGAGTTGATTTAGGAGCACACTGTCTTTATCATTTAGCCATGTTTAGTGATACAGAATATGATTGGTTGTAGGTCATTAATAATATCATTGGTTAGTGGGATTTTTTTTTAGATGGATTGAGCATTTAGAAGATGGGTGAGCAGGAATCCTGAATTAAGATATTGGTAATTCTTGTGTGTTGGAAGGAGTGGATAGTTGAAAATCTTGTAAGATTTTTTATTGTTTTTGTTGAACATATTGATGGAATGAGTGATAGAAGTTGAGGAAAATGTTTTTAATTAATGAGAAAGAGGTCAGTTCTGTAATAGGAAGTGACCACAGCTGATGATATCAATAGATTGAGAATCTGACAGTTTAAAATGTTTGGAGATTTTTGAAGAAGGTATACTTATTGAGTGTAGAAGTGTTACTAGGATGGTTGAAGATTAGGGTATTTGTCAGAGGAGGAGGAGGGTTGTAGTGTTAATGGAATAACCTAAGATTGTTTTATGTTCAGTCTTGATTCAGGCACGCACGAAGGGGCGCACAAAGGGGCAGGCTCCTTGGGCGCACAGCCTTCGGCGTCGCCACAGATGATTAGTGCTGCTGCTGGGAGCGATGTGGGTGGGCTGTAGGTGGTGCTGTCCTTGCCTCCGGTGCTGAATTCCTCCATCTGGTGGGGTGGGGGGAGAAGGGCTTCGCTTCTGGGGAGCTCCCTGCCATTTAGACAGCAGAAGGGAAAGTTCTCTGGCAGTCAGGGTGGAGAGGAGGGCGCTACAAGGAAGTTTAAAGGGCAGCCCTTCCTCCATTGTTTTCAGTGTTGCCATGTATATAGTTGTCCACCTCAAATTTTCCCCCTGAGCGCCCTTTTTGAAGTGCATGTAAAAAGTACATGTAAAATCGCTTTTGCATGTACTTTTATGTGCACAACCCCCTGGACAATGTTCACAATTTACATGCATAAAACCAGGTTTTATGTGCATAAATAGTTTTTCAGATTTCTCGCTAAACATCTTAATAAATAGATCCTATTGAGCAAGTGCTGCTCAGTCATGGGCACTAGAGATTTTGGTTCTTCATTAGCTCCCTGGAATATTGCTCTTGCCAAATCAGGCTCACAAAAGTACAAATATTTGGGGTGGAATTATAAATTCTTTATTAAATCTCAAACATCATAATATAAAATAAGTCTTAAAACACGACATAACTCAGTACAGTTTCCACCTATCACCCTTTCCACCATCCCCCCAACACACACCTCAGGAAGAAAGTTTGTTCAAATAAGAGGAAAACATTTAAAAAAGAACAAAAACAAAAGAGAAAACACCTTTTAAAGCACGAACAACAATGTGAGAGCACCATTAGCATTATTAAAGAAAGCTTTCTATGTATTTTTTTTTTTACAGCACTTGTATGATGTCCAGGGCACCTAACAGTATTTAGTATACGCAAGAATTACTCTAGCATAAGATGAATATTAAACAGTTGAACCACAACACATATAATTAAAGATACGCATTTAGCAGACTTTCATTGGCCTACCACATATATGGCTATGAAGGACATCCAAGCAAGTAAGCAAAATCTAATTGAACATATATATATATTTTTTATTTTTTATTTAACAGGTTTTCAAACTACACAGGAATAGAAGACAAAATATACACAGTGCTTCAACAAAATCTGAGAAAGGCAATACAATCCACAGTCATGCCCACCCACCTGCAAAACAAGAATCTTCAATGATACGGACCCCAAACATTTTGATAATTGAAACTTTCATTTTATAGTTCTAAAAATGCGCCAAAGCCAAGATGTGTTGTCTCCTGCACTGCTGCTAATTCACTACACTGTAGAAAAAATGTTTACTATGTGTTAAGGATGCAAGGTTTATTTGTGGAAAAGAGATACATTCTACAATATTCATTTGTAAAACTTTTTTTTTCCTGTAATGGAGTTACAAATGAGGTTATACTGATTGATATACAAAGGCATTTGAATCATATTGTAAGCCGCAGATCACAAATAGCACTCAGATATTCTTCATTGTCAGGATCAAGCTCTATGGCTCTCTCATAGCATTCAATTGCTTCCTTCTTTTCTCCATTCAGCTGATGGATGAGTCCAAGGATGCCAAAACCTGAAGCATCTGCTCCATTCCTCACAAGTTTCCTATCAGCTAACCTTTGAAGAGCAGTTTGGCAATTCTTCCTTTCATATGAATCGCTCTTACACCTCAGCCCTGCTGTATAATATCTAATGGCTTCAGATTCTGACTTTCTCTGGAATTCTTGATAGCGAGCATAATTGGAGTAGATGTGTTGCTTCTCTTCATCAGTAGTTTTCTCCATAGCGAGCACTTTTTGATACATTTCTTCTGCTTTGTCATGCTGATTTGCTTCCACATACATGTTGGCTAGGTCTATCTTTGCCAACACAAACTTTGGTTTTAGGTCCACAACCAATTCAAAATGGTAAATAGTGCATCTAATTAGCTCTTGAATCTGCTTTGATACATCATCCTTTGGATAGTACTTTGATTTTGAATTCCGGGTAGATTTTTTCAGTTCGATCATCTTTTTTCTGTAACAAAGACCTAGTTGGTGTTGCAAGAAACCAGAGGTTGGTGTAAGAGTAACTGCTCTTTTCAACAGTTTAAGGGATTCATCCACTAATCCCTGTCTTCTGTAAAACATTGCAGCGTAACGCAAAAGATAGGGAAGATTTGGAGTTTTCTGTAGTGCTTCTTTAATGTACTTTTCCCCTTCTTTTGACTGATTCATTTGTTGAAGTTTCAGGCCTAGGAGTGCCATGACTACTGTGTCTTTAGGATTCAGCTTTACAGCACGTCGTAACAGTTCTAGGGATTCACAGTTCTCAGGGGCAAATCTTCTGTGGTTAAAACCTTCCAGACGGTACACAGCGGTTGCATAGCCAGAATTCCACTCTGGACCTTCAGGATCCTTTTCGAGGGCCTTTTGAAAACATTCTTTTGCCTTTTCATAATACTGGCCACAAAACTTTAACAAGGCCCATCCTTGTTCACCATAAACATCAGAGATCGGAGCCGTATAGCGAGATCTGCTTGACAGCACTCTGCAAATACTTTCCACCTTGCCAAGGTAGGTATCAGCATTTTCGAGCTGGTTCATATGATAGTATATCCATGCATAGTTCCCATAGGTGGTAATCATTTTTTTGTTGATATCATCAACCTGGACCTCTTGAACTAGCTCTTCAGCTTTTTTTACATTTGCAAGGGCTTCGTCATTGTCGCCTTTCAGATGTTTCACATAGGCAAGCAGATTATAAACCATGGACTTGCAATCTGGAAATATAAACTCAGTCTGGTCATAAAGTCTGTCCTCTAGATCATCATCTGCATCATCTTTCTGTAATCCCCAGGTAAAATGGCATTCCAGCTGCAACAGCTTACTTTTCAAGGAGTTCTTGGAAATCTCTCTGTAATGAAAATAAATGTGTATCTGTTAGTCATTTACTCTATTGTAAAAAAAAGAGAAAATATTAGCTGAACTACCACAAAGAACGATTATGATTTATTATTCATTTATCATAATGTATTTTGCTTTTGCAACTTATTTTTCTTTTTGCACAGCTCTCAGTTTTTCAGATTTAATTATTTATTTAAAACCACTTCTTACCCAGGCCCTCCAACATTCAGGGCAGGTTACAGAAAATACATACATAATCAAGGAAATACAAACCAGATCTGAGGCCAGTATATGGATCATATCTATGTCCAGTATATTTCCCTATATAAAAATTATTGTGTTTGCCCTGCAGTCCCGTACTGTGTATGCACGGCAACATCAGCCTTGCACTGGGCTCAGAGGAATCTTCATTCTGCTCTGTGGGCTAGAAGGAAGTTCGAGAAATTGGCCCATGCAGTAGGAAAAAGTAGCACTGGTGCTGGATACGTGGGCCAGGAGAAGCTACGTCGGCCATGCGGACTGGAAGAAGGCAGAGACACCTAGGGTGGTCCTTCTGAATGACTGAGATTGGAGGCCGAAGACAGACTTTTCAGGCGATGTGTCTGGTGTATAAATCTGGGCTCTCTTGTATTCTGTGGGATGTTCCCTGTATTTATCGTAAATAAATGGGAGGCAGGTGACGTTTTTCCCTGTCATGGGACAGTAAACACAATCAGACTCTGCTATGCTGAACAATTTGGGAAATATATCACTGACCTTCCTCCCAGTTCCCAGTCTCTTTCTAGCTCAGCTTCCAGTTTCCTCTCTCAGGGGGCCGATATAATTAAGGGCGCCCAGCCTAACACACAGGTTTATGCGTGGTTGGACGTGTGTTTTGAATGCACTAGACTGTCACCCGATGCAATAAGGAGATTAGCGTGTCCAAAATGCATGCCCAAACAACACATAGCCGATAGTGCTCAAATTCCATATAGATGAGGCTATTAGCTATTATCCCTGATGCAGAAAATTGCTGGGTGCCCAACACACACTTTTTATGGCGGCAAATTTAACGCCAGCCCCCGGAGCTGTTGTTAAGTCAATCTGTGAGTCAACGGCTCAGGAGAAATTTAAAAAATACTGTCCTCTGTGGTTCCTCCTATTTAGTATCATTGCAATACTTAAATCTACTGCTTGCGGTGTTTAAGAATAAAGATATAATGTAATGGCTTGATGAAAAAAAAAAATTCTGAATGCACAATGTACACGCACAATAGATATGCTCTAGGCTGATTTCACCCCTTGCTATTATGCGTGTATACTGTGTGTGTATATTGAGCGAAATTGACCTGAAGCAGTCTAAAACGGAAGTTTGTACTGAGCTCCCGTTGCAATTGTGGGTGCTCGATGCATTTGAGTGCTAGAGATGTACAATTCTTCCTTAAGGTGTCCTTTATAATGCAGAAGCTCATTTAAATATTGCACTGGGCACCCAGGAAAATGGGCACTCAATACATGTCTTATTGCATTGACCTATCTGTGTGGCTCTGGGTGCTGCAATGGTCTCCTTTTTCTCTTCATGTGCACTGCATGTGGCTCCGGACTAGGGCCAGTGCAAGCATATTAGATATCTTAGGCAAATCTTAAGAGCCCTGTGCCCTCCCTGCCATGATCCTCTCCACACACAATTAAAAATTATGCATTTATAACAGATTTAAATGAAAAAGATCATTCAAAGTATAAACTTCTGCAGTAAAAATATTACTTAACATAGCATGTATATTATATTAACATGCACTGCTGTGGTGCCAACCAGAAAACCCTGCAAAAAACGCATTTGGAACCTTTATGGCACTATGCCTATTGTAACACATGCTGGGTGTGGGCTTGGACCTCAGAAAGCCATGAATAAACAATTTCAATTAAAATATAGTAAACTTCCCAGACCAAAACAACACTAACTGCCAGCTCTTTAACAACCCTACCTATGAAAACTCAACACTGCAAATATTACACCAGGCCCTAAAACACCAATACACCTACTATTAGGAAAACAGACCAAGTCAGGTTACTATAGATCCCTACATAAAATCTACACGCTAGCAGAATACCTCAGCTCAGTCACATATACAGAACACAGAAAGCCCTCAGCAAATACAGAATAAAGAAACCATAAAGTACAAATAGAAACATGAAGACAAAAACTGAACTGGAAACTGCTAGAAGCCAGACTCTGTGGGGTTGATATGCAACAGGCGTCCAGCTAAGTAACTTAGCCGGATAACACTTATCCAGCTAAGCGACAAGGATATTCAGTAGCATGGCTATGCCACTGATACCTGCACACCAGTGCCCCCGGGCACATGGCCGACCTGGAGGTCCATGTGGCCGCCGGTGGAGCTCTACCCACCGGCGGCTGGGCAGTGAACTACTGTTGTGCTGTGTGCCAAACGCACACAGCATGAAGATCGGTGGGGCCGTGATGGAGCTCATCTCACCACAGCCTGAAGGAAAAAGGTCACGTCCAAACCTGCAGGTGCTCCTCCTCCTTTCTGCCTGCACGGCCCCGGAAGAAAAATGTTGCCAGAGCCACAAGGGCAGGAAGGAGGAGGAGCATTGGCCGCGTGCAGAAGAGGAGCAGCATTTATAGGCTGCTGCGAATCCCACGTTGCGGTTGCCCAAGAAGAGGAGAAGGCCTGGTAGGAGGGCCGCTGTGGATCCCATGTTGTGGCGGCCTAAGAAGAGGAGGAGGCCCAGTGGTAGGACCATCGTGGGTGGCCTCAGAAGATCAGGGCCCCCGCAGAGCCTATCCCATGGCGACCCACAAAGGGGAGGCCCAGAGGCGACATGGAGGCTGAGGGCCTGTACAGTGTACATGTGTGTGTGTGTGTGTGAGCGTGAGTTGAGAGACTGTGTATGGGAATGAGGACTTGAATGTTTGGAGAGACAGCATGTGAGAGCCTCTGTGTGTGTGAGAGAGACAGCAGGTGACAGCGAGAGCCTGCGCTTGAGCTAGACATCATGTGGAAGAGAGCCTGTGCGTGTGAGAGTGAGACAGCATGTGCAAGAGAGAGACTGTGGGTATGTATGTATGTATGTACGAGAGAGGGCATGTGAGAGAGAGCTGTGGGTGCGTGAGATAGCATGTGAGTGTGAGAGCCTGTGTATGTGTGTGTGTGTGAGTATGTGAGAGAGACAGCATCTGAGAATGAGAGCCTGAGTGTGTGTTTGAGGGAAAAAGACAGAGAGAAAAGAAATAGAAAAAAAACCCTGTAAAAGAAATTGGCAAAAAAAAAAAGAAAGGGAAGATAGGAAAAAAGCCTGTGACCAACCGATTAGAAAACTAAGATCAGACAGCAAAGGTAAAAAAAAAAAAAAAAATTACCTTTTAGTTATTAGCACATGTTATTTTTGGGAATGACAATAGTAGCACTTTCTCTTTGCCGATCTCGCAATGTATGAGATCAGCATGGAGGAAGTGGAAGCCCACAAATGTTTAATAATGTGGAGCCTGCACAGAGGAGGCAGCAGATTGGGCTTCAGTGCCAGTAGCAGCAATCAGCGCCTCCCCAATAGCCATGCGGCAGCAGTGACAGTGGCAGCAGAGGAATGAGAGAGGCTCAGAGGTTGCTGGCAAAAGAAAGGGAGAGGATCTGCCTTCAGTATGTGTATGTGTATGAAGTCTGCCTGGGGGTGTATGTGTGTGAATGCATGGGTGCCTGCCTAAGGGTGTGTCTAAGTATGAGAATGTTTGGGTGTCTTCCTGGGATCTGTCTGAATGAGAATAGGTGCCTGCCTGTGGGTGGTGTATGTATGTGTGAGAATGAATTGGTGCCTGACTGGAGGTCAGTGTGTGTGTTAGTGTGTGTGTATGTGAGAATGACTGGGAGCTTGCCTGGGTGTTTGTGTGTATGTGAGGGAGCCAGAAAGAGTGAGAGCATGTGTGTGTGTGTATGAGAGAATCCATGGGAACAGAGCTTGTGTATGGGTGTGTGTGTGGGGGAAGAGAGGGTCTCAGTGTCTGTGAGAGAGAAAGAGGTTATGGTGGGTATAAGAGCATGTATGTATGTGTATCTGACAATGTATGTGTGAGAGAGAATGGACATGTGAGAATGTGTGAGAGAGAAAGGATAAAGTTTGTACGCTCCCCTAACCTCCTAATCCTCGACAATCTCAGAGTGACTGGAAATCAAGATTCCCAGGTATGGACAAGCAGGGGCTTTTAAAATCTTTATTAGTTTTAATTATTGGGTGTTATTTGATATATGTGCTGTTTGTATTTTTTATTTATTCATTTTACAATAATCATAGAAAGCATGCACTTTGCGAAGAAAAATGGTATTGAACAAAACAATATTAAAATACAAGGAAAATAATCACTTATGGTAACAAAACAATACCCATTAGACCACTTAACGTGGGGGGAGGATATCAGCAAAATAGGAGATACAAGGAAATCAGAAAAAAAAAGAAGAAATGACATAGCTTACAAGCACTACTGTTCCATTATAGGATGATATCCAAGCAGTTAGGTGTTACGAACTTGAAACATAGCCTTCTTAGAATCTATGAAGCTTTTAAGCTGTTCTGGTGCAAAAAATATGTAACTATCTCTATTATACTACAGTACATTTAAACAGAAATCTTAGAAAGAAGGTTGCTCCAATGGCTAGGGTATCCGATCGTAAAGCAAGGAAACCCTTCTTCTCTTTTGGGTAGTTTTTGTTAAATCAGGAAAAATCCTGATTTTTTGCCCCATAAATAATACATTAGAGTTTCTAAAATAGCTTTTCATCACAGTACTGAGATCTTTCTCGGTATATAGAGATATCAACAGTGTGGCTCTCTCAGATATTTCAAAGATGGATGACTCTAGATATTCTGACAGATTATTTAAGTCCACAGGAGGATTCTGAACTTGAACACCAGAACGAGAAGGCAGAAAATATACTTTATCCAGCGGAGGGGCAGATTCATTTGTAAAACCCAAAATATCCAGGAAATATCTTCTAATGGTAACTCTAGGAATCTCTCCTACCACCCTCTGGGAATTCAAAACTCGCAAGTTCAGATGTCTTAAGGTGTTTTCTATAAATTCCACTTTCCTACTCAGAGCAATCCTACTCAGAACAATCCTGAATGATGGTAGATTGAACTTTTTTCACATGCTGAATTCCTTCCTCAACATTCTTAACCTTGTCTGAAACTTCCTTTTTCTGGATTTCATTCAATTTAACCAGAGTATCCACTTGTTAGGACAATGAGCTAATCTTCAACGAGCATTCTGAAAAGTTTTTCCCCATAGACGAAATCAGTTCCCATAATGAATCTAGGGTAACTGTAGTGGGCTTTTCCAAATAAACTGATGTTACATTATTTGGTGAAATCAATGCAGGTATACTCTCAGCTCCATTCAGAGCTTGGGAAAGTATAGCCACCGGTGCAGATACATTAGCGTTTTCACTCTCAATCAGGGAGGAAGTAAGCATGGGAGCAGCCAAAAACGCTATTCCCTCGACCTCCAATGCTTGGATCTCCTCTTCAGGATTCCCTGTGGGGCCCAGCGCTGAGGCCACCTGCACAGCCGGCAGACCACGATCATCCTGGGGGCTTAGCGACACCTCTTCCAAAGTCGCGGCGTGTTCTCCTCCACACGCCATGGCAGCCTGAACTCTGGCCCCCCTAAGAAGTGCTGTCTAGAGGTGTGCAGGCAAAAAGTTTTTGTTTGCGTACGCGATCTGTATTCGTGGGGGGTCAATTCCGTTTCATGCTGAAGTATGGACAATTCAATAAGTTGTCGATCTGTAAATACGTTACTACTAAATTAGCTACAACCCCCCACCCTCCTGACCCCCCCCACCCAAAACTTACCAAAACTCCCTGGTGGTCCAGCAGTGGGGTCCGGGAACTCACTCAGACCCTCGGTGCTAGTTTCATAATGGCGCCGATAACCTTTGTCACAGGAGCTACGGTGCCATTGGTCAGCCCCTGTCACATGGCCATCGGTGCCATCTTGTGCTCCTACCATGTGACAGGGGCTGACCAATGGCACCGTAGCCCCTGTGACATAGTATGGGCACAGGCTATCGGCACCATTTTGAGTCCTGGCCTGGCGTCGGACGGCAGGTCGCTCCGGGACCCCCGTTGGACCCACAGGGACTTTTGGCCAGCTTGGGGAGGCCTCCTGACCCCCACAAGACTTGCCAAAAGTCCAGCGGGGGTCCGGGAGCGACCTCCTTTCACGCCGGCCGCCCGATCCCAATAATCAAAATGGCGCCGATCGCCGCCATTTTGAGACTCAAAATCGCCGTCCCGCCAATACTCAAAATGGCGCCGATCGCCTTTGCCCTATGACGGCGATCGGCGCCATTTTGAGTATTGGCGGGACGGCGATTTTGAGTCTCAAAATGGCGCCGATAGCCTTTGCCCATACTATGTCACAGGGGCTACCGGTGCCATTGGTCAGCCCCTGTCACATGGTAGGAGCACAAGATGGCGCCGATGGCCATGTGACAGGGGCTGACCAATGGCACCGTAGCTCCTGTGACAAAGGCTATCGGCGCCATGATGAAACTAGCACCGAGGGTCTGAGTGAGTTCCTGGACCCCACCACTGGACCACCAGGGAGTTTTGGTGAGTCTTGGGGGGGTCAGGAGGGTGGGGGGGGGGGTTTAAATTTTTATTTAGGCCGAATTAAACAGAAATCTGTTTAATACGTGGGGAGTCGCGATGCGTTTCGCCTCCCCACGTATTTAACAGATAGCAAAAAATAAGTTCAAATACGTGGAAAACGGATGCACATCCCTAGTGCTGTCTCTGAGCACTGCTGAATCGTCAACTGCCCGGGTAAGGTTGGGGGAACCGAGGGACACGACTGAACCTTAATTCACCAACAACCACAGTCAGACATTCTTTGAACATTGTAAACAATTGCTCTTTCCGTTAAATTCCTCTAGCCTTTCCTTCTTCTCCCAGTTTTGAACTTCCCAGTTTTATTGTAATTGCAAAGTTTCTCTTCACTTGTAACAGCTTTAGTTTATTTGCTGTTTACACCCCCCTGTTAAATGTAAACCAGTATGATGTGATCCTTATCTTGAATGCCGGTATAGAAAAAAAACACTAAATAAAATAAATAAATAAATATCTTCACCTTCCTCTTCGCAGGCATTTTTTTCACAAAATAGAGGAAATAGTTTTAAAAGAAATCTGCGAGCGAGCAGAACTGTGCCCAGGATAAGCCGCTATCTTGGCTCCTCCCCCTCCGATATTTGTGCTGTTTTGAAATATTTTATTGGTGCTTGGGAAATTTTTTTAAAATTTATATGATATTAATTAATAGAAATTATTCTATTTATCGGTAGTTTTAAAATATTCTTGTATTAGTATGGTTTTACTATTAAAATTGATGCTTTATGTTTCTTGATTTTATTTGTTTTATGAGGAATGGTGGTTCTGTTTTTCCATTGTTACACACAGAATCTGGCTTCTTGTGGTTTCCATTTCAGTTTTTGTCTAATTTGTGATCCTTTATTCTGTATTTGGTAAGAGTCTGTCCCTGCTCTGAATGTGTGACCATGATGAGAGATTTTGCTAGTGTGCAGTGTCTGTGTAGGGATCTATAGCAATCGGGTTTATTTTGTTTCCTCAGGAGGTGATGTATTGATATTCTGGGACCCAGTGTAACATTTACCTGTGCTTTTTCACAGGTAGGGTTTTTGTTGTTTGAGTCCTTGGTGTTATTACTGTTATGTTATGATGGGATTGCAGTATAGATTTTGAGTGTCTTTTTTGTGGGGTTTTGTACTAGTTCACAGTGTGTCTGGCAGTGGCAGGTGTTTGCGCTGCTTTACTGTGAGGTGACATCAGAATTTGAAAATATCTTATTTATTTATTTAATTTATGTATTTCAATTTATATACCAGTATTCCAATGTAATCATACTGGTTTACAACTTTAAAACTTTTTAAAATAGCATAAAATCAACATAAAATATCCAAAACAAATTATTTAATAAAACATACAATTTAAAATAGTATAATATAAAATGAATTAAAATCAACATTCTAAAATCTATACTAAAAAAGTACAACAAAATGGTAATCAAACAGCTTCCAGTATCATGCAAATACTGGGAAGAAGTCTCGCAATGAAGGCCAGGCTGACCTCAAGAGGACCCACGTGCCCCAGTCCGGGCCCCGCCCACACAGGACCAAGGTTGATCCTCAGGGGACAAGGACTGCTATTGTGCCGTCCGACTTGTCCTCTGGCAAAAAGATGCCAAACCAATAGGCTTTTTCGCGAATCTTGTTGTACAATTGAGCTTTCAGGTGCATCCCCTCCTCCCGTAACTGGAGGGATTTTATTAGATACACACGCCAACGCAATTACGTTTCTTCAGTCCGATCCCAGATCACTCAGATAAAGGCTAGGACTTCCTAACCATCCCTAATTAACCTTCCTCCTGACCTTTCAAACCACACTGACTAGCCCTGATGTTATTATTTTAAAACTTGCATACCATCCATAGCAGAAGTACAATTATGGTAAGGGACCCCGGCACGCGCTTGTGCATGTAAATACTTACACGCATAATTCAGGTTACAGACTCGTAACATCTATGTCTTGTCCATGCCCCGCCCCCTTTTGACTTTCCGATTTTGCGCATGCTGGTAGATACATATTAGTCCTGGGGGAATTCTGTACTACTGCAGAGCGCAGATTCCCCCCTGTGCAGAATTCCCATTTTTCTGCGCAGAAAAATGGCAGAGAAGACCCCGGCATGCTGCAAACGGAGCATGCGAAGATGAAGGCCCCGGCATGCCGTTCACAGCAAAGATGAAGGCCCCTGTAAGCCGCGAATGGAGTGTGCTCCGCTCGCGGTGAAGATGAAGGCCCCCCATGTGCTGTTAATGGAGCCTACTCCACTCGTGGCGAAGATGAAGGCCCCAGTGAGAGTGAATGTGTGTGTGTGTGTGTGTGTGAGAGAGAGGAGAGGAAAAGGGGTATGAGAAAGGGGAAAGGGGTACGAGAGAGGAGAGGGGAGGGGAGGGGGTATGGGGGAGGGGAGGGTGAGAGAGCAGAGAGAGGTGTGAGAGGGGAGAGGTGGGTGAGGAGAGCGCAGTGGGGGGTGTATCAGGAGGGTGTGAGAGAGAGCATGGGTGGTGAGAGAGGGTGTGTGTGTGTGTGGGGGGGATGCTTGAGTGTGGGTGCCAGAGAGAGGAAGCCTATATGAGGAGGTTTTGAAGGAGTGTGTATGTGTGTGAGAGATTGGGAGATCGTGTGTATGAAAAATGGATCATGTGTATGTGAGGGTGCTAGCCTGTGTGAAGGGATTGTGTATGTGTGAGACAGAGCCTGTATGAAGGGCTGCATGAGAGAGAGACATAGGTAGCCTGTGTGAGGATGTATGTGTGAGAGAGAAAGGGAGCTTGTGTGGGTGTGTATGCAAGAGAGAGGGCCCTGTATGAGGGGATGTGTATGTGCGAAAGAGTAAGGGAGCCTGTATAAGGGAGTGTGTATGTGTACTAGAGGGAAGGAGCATGTGTGTGAGAGAGGGAGGGACAGAGGGAGTCTGTGTGAGGGGCAGTACTGAGAACAGGGTCAAACTCTGGGACTGCCGATAGAGTGGAAAGGGTTGAGCTTAGAGGTGGAGGGGAGAGATACTGCAGGTGGAGGAGTTGGGGCCTGAGAGGGCAAAATGGCCAGGGGAGTAAGGAGAGAGTGTGGAAGGGACACTCTTACAGTGAATTTCTAGGGAGATTCTACTCAAAATATTTAAAATTCTGCATCTCTAAGTTACAACCTTTTTTTGTATTAATTTAAAACGTAATTACTTAAAAGACGGTCATGCAAATTGTGATATTATATAAAGTTTGCAGAATTTTAAGTTTTTGTGTGCAGAATTTTAAGTTTTTGTGCGCAGAATTTCCCCAGGAGTATGTACTCAGGCGCCTTTTAAAATCTGTGCAGCGTGCGCTGGCGCAAAATACTTGCGTATGTCCCAGCTTTGGCGCATGTAGGGCTTTTAAAATATGCCTGCAAGTGTCTTCTTCAAACATTTTTTTCTGTGCTCATCTTATTTATCCTTCTGGTACCATATCTCCTGATTTGCAGGCTCATACTGATGTGAGATGCTAAGTGCAAGTAAGAGCCTCTTTCAGAACCTGAAGCTCCACACAGAACTAATGAAGCCTACTTTTAGGAATGTGTACATGAGCATTCATCTGGGTAATACCTGAACCAAAAAAACCCCCCTGTCAGTAACCCCCCTGACATGTCCAGAGAAAATCTGGTGTGGATAGGAGAGTAAACACAAAGATATTTGGGGGAAGGGAGGGACACATGGCACACATAGACAGACATATTTAATAACGTAAATAATTTTTAAGTTATTATGTTAACATGTTATTTCTCTTCTGTTATATTTACATTTATATAGTTATATTTCTCGTTTCCCTTCTCTCATCTCTTCTCTAGCTCTAGTTTTTTGTTCACTGCAGCCCTATTCCCCTACCCTGTTCCATGTATTTTCTACCTTCAGTTTGATGTAAACCGATATGATGTACCCACTAATATCAGTATAGAAAAGCCTATAAATAAATAATAATATTGTGATGGTGATCTTTACGGAGGTGCACAGAAAAACAAATTGGGGTGGGTTTTTTTTTTCATATTTGAATTTACTCCTTCCACGAGGGTCTCTGATATAGAAAGGGGCAGCAGACATTCCTGGTTGCAGTTTCCCTGCAGGCTCCTAGTTTGAAAGTGGTGCCAGCAGGTCTGAAGGCGGGCGTCATTTTATTATATGGCGGCACGACAAAAGGGTGGATACCACTTTCAAACTGGGGGCTTGTGAGGCAGTAAAGACTGAGAATCGCCTTTGCCCTTTTCTACACTGAAGACCCCTGTGAAGGAGTAAGTGTGATCCGGGGCAGGGTGACAGAGATTGTTGGATCTTTTAGGGGCTGTTTTTATTGACCTTCTCAAACTATTTATTTATTGACTTTGGGAGGGGGGGGGGGCTTTTTGTGTATAAACAAAACACAAGTGTTTTGTCACATTTTGCATTTTGTTTAAAAATGATGCACGCCCCTAGTGATAATAAGCCTCTTTTCTTCAGAAAGTAGGCTAAAAGCTATTAATGATTGTCTATGTTAACAGACAACTGCATTGACCTTACTACTACTTCTTATCAATTTTATAGTGCTTGCTTGACGCACGCAATGTTATAGAATTACAATCTAACCAAGAGAAACATACAGGACAAAAGAGATTTTGGGGAATTTAATTTATTAAGGAAATAAAATGTGTACCTTAAACAGATTTAATTAATTATCTGAAGTATAAAAGTAATTCCTAGCTACGTATATAGAGCTTCCCAAAAGATAAACCATAAGGAACATGGGAAAATTTCAGGGCTTCCAGGACCCTGAGTAAAAATTCTGCTACATAGGGAGGATAACATTCAAACAACTGCACACAGCAGCATATAAACAGTATATGGCCATGCATAGATTAACCACATTTTATAACCCGCAAAAGATATTGTTACCCACAACATATGCACATATGCAGGATTATGCACAAATACACACAGAGGGGTAGATCTTAAAAACATCCCCGCGCGCGTACTTTTTTGTTCGCGCACCAGGCGCGAACAAAAGTATGCTGGATTTTATAAGATACGCGCGTAGCCGCGCGTATCTTATAAAATCCGGGGTCAGCATGCGCAAGGGGGTGCACATTTGTGCAACCTGCGAGCGCCAAGTCCAGCGCGCGCAGCCTGTTCCCTCCGAGGCCGCTCCGATTTCGGAGCGGCCTCGGAGGGAACTTTCCTTCGCCCTCCCCCCGGCCTTATCTAAACCCCCCCTTACCTTTGTTGGCAGATTTACGCCTGCTGAAAGCATCACCCAGAGGCCTCGACCACGCCCCCGGGCCCGCCCCCGAAACGTCGCGTCACGCCCCCGAAACGCCGCATCATTCCTTAACGCCCCCGACACGCCGCTTTTACGAAGCCCCGGGACTTACGCACGTCCCGGGACTCTGTGCGCGCCGGCAGCCTATGCAAAAGAGGCGCGCCGGCGCGTGAGGGCCCTGCGCGTGTAAATCCGGCCAGATTTACGCGCGCAGGGCATTTAAAATCCGCCCCAATGCATTGAAATCACATAAATCAAGCATACGTTTCCTTGCTATTTAAAAAATGTATGCACACATATTTTACATATGAAAAGAAAATAGGACTCCGGTAAGTCAGCCGATCTTAAAACATGCATGCGTAAATGAAATTAGCCAGTTTACCAACTGGTCCACCTCCCAGTTTGCCTAGTCCTTCTCCAGGTCATGAAAACCTTCCTGGTTCTTCAGCCTGAACTCCTCCCCAGTTCACCCAAACCTCCGGACCGGACAGTACTGCACTCTAAACACGTTTAATGTCACTTATGCCAGCTAATGAGCAGGTGTGAGAATACATGAGTAAACTGGTTAATCTACAATAGCAACTTGCATGTGGAAGTGGAATACCCCTAGATCGCCCCTGTTTTTATGTGCGCTTTTATAAAATATGAAATACACGGGTAGAGGCTATTTATGCGCATATGTGCTAGTCTGTACACACATGACATTTTGAAAATGTACCCCATAGCTTGCAAATCGGACACCTCTCAAAGAAATGCTGCAAATGTTTTACTCCTGCCATGCATAATCACAATATTTCTATAAGTGAAGGGTGGGGAGGTTTTGTATGAGTCTCAGATTCCTTGCAAATGTTAAAAATATCGCTCCTGCAATTACTTGCAGTTTTGCTAGGATTTATTATGGCAAATTTGCCCTGCCCCTTAAATCTGATCTCCAAGCTCCATTTTTTAGTAACACAGTACAAAGCACAGAGCTTTTCAAACTAAGCAACAGTGCAGAAATGCTCAGCCTTTCAATTTGGAGAAAGCTTGAAACGTGCTACTTACTCCAAACCAGAACGTACTTACCCCATGATGATTCTGGTAGGCTCCCTAGCAACCCTCCTCCGATTTAAGGCTCGCTGTGCTGCAACGGATGCTGGCTGCTTCTGCTGTAGCTTATAAAACCCACTGAGCACGTGATTCACCCAAGGGCTCCAGCAATGTGGAGAATAGAAACTCGAAAGCGAAACCTACTGTGCAGCCCTGCAATTAAACAAGAAACCTGAACGTTGGGAAACCGAAACTCTTCCAGACTATTTTTCCAAAAGTCTTTTCTGCTTCAATCACTGCTGCTGAACACAAAGTCCGAAACAACACTGCTCTTGAGACATAAATCGTAATTTGAGACATTCAAAGTGTTAGACCCAAGTCCTGCTATAAGATTACCTTGATCAAACTTTCCTTTTAGTTTCTAAACCAACAGTAAAGGCCTGATTTTAACAAAGCCCCCACGGGTAAAAAATGGGGGTTGCGTACAAGAGCCAGGTGTCTATGAAGGGGCAGTCCTGGGGGCGGGGTGGGGCTGGAGATCGCCGGTACAGTGGCCATTTCCCCCTGTGCTGGGGGATTGCGGGCCGGCAGCCTGCAGGCGTAAGTTCCGAAATAAAGAAAGGAAGACGAGGTAGGGCCTTCAAAGGGGTCGGAGAGGAAAGGGGAAGAGGGAGGGAGGGTAGGTAGTGAGGGAGGAAATTTCACTCCCAGTTCTCTCCTTAATTGGAGTGGACTGGGAGGGAACTGGCGGAGGCCCAATCTCGTTGCAGTGTGGAAACTAGGGAAATCTACAAACACCCCCCCCCCCCTGCTGGCCCGGATTTTATGTCATGTGTGCGCCGGCGTGCATATGTTATAAAATCGCGCGTCCATGAGCGCACGCGCCGAGTAGCGCGCACACATGGACTCGTGCATATTTTTAAAAAATCTACCCGTAAGTGTATATTTTCAGAGTAGTTCTAACCTTTTTTCTGTTGGGACACACCATGGTTCTCACGTGCATGACACACTGAACACATGATCGTCACGGAGTTAAATGTAAACATATACTCTGTATCTACAGGAACCGCCCTGTCCCCCCAATGGGTGCAGGTCAGAACTAGGACATTCCCCATTCAATTACCATACAAAAAAATATTTCTGGTGTCATCTCAGTAATAGCAACATAAACACTCTCTCCTACCAACATACCTGGAAAACGTTTGACTTCCAGTCACCCTGAGATTACCATGGATTAGCGGGGGGGACACGGGACGGGGGGAGAGCAATTGCACAGTAGGACCGGATGTTCACAAATTTACTCTCATAAACACTCTTACATGTTCACACTTACTTTCACTGCTCATTCTCTCACATTCTCACGTGTCCATTTACACCTTTACTTCTGCCATTCTCCCTTCAACACACACACACTCACTCACGTCTCTCCCTCTTCCATACACACATGCCCACTCACTTTCACACGCATGCTCACTTGCACTCAGCTCGCGCCTACTCACCTACATACACTCTCAGATCTCTTCTTCCTACACAAATACACACTCACTCACTCACTCACTCTCACAGGCATGCTCATTCATTCTCTCTCCCTCCCTTTCAAAAAACACTAGCAACAGCAGACTCTAACTTGGACTCCTGGAGCAGCAGCAGCAGCCTCTTCCTTCTCTTCCTGTGCTGTGGAAGTGGACCCTGCCTGTTTAAGAATATAAGAAATTGCCATGCTGGGTCAGACCAAGCGTCCATCAAGCCCAGCATCCTGTTTCCAACAGAGGCCAAACCAGGCCACAAGAACCTGGCAATTACCCAAACACTAAGAAGATCCCATGCTACTGATGCAATTAATAGCAGTGGCTATTCCATAAGTAAACTTGATTGATAGCTGTTAATGGACTTCTCCTCCAAGAACTTATCCAAACCTTTTTTGAACCCAGCTACACTAACTGCACTAACCACATCCTCTAGCAACAAATTCCAGAGCTTTATTGTGCGTTGAGTAAAAAAGAATTTTCTCCGATTACTTAGTCTTAAATATGCTACTTGCTAACTTCATGGAATGTCCCCTAGACCTTCTATTATTCGAAAGTGTAAATAACCGATTCACATCTACTCGTTCAAGACTTCTCATGATCTTAAAGACCTCTATCATATCCCGCCTCAGCCGTCTCTTCTCCAAGCTGAACAGCCCTAACCTCTTTAGTCTTTCCTCATAGGGGAGCTGTTCCATCCCCTTTATCATTTTGGTTGCCCTTCTCTGTACCTTCTCCATCACAACTATATCTTTTTTTAGATGCGGCAACCAGAATTGTACACAGTATTCAAGGTGCGGTCTCACCATGGAGCGATATAGAGGCATTATGACATTTTCCGTTTTATTAACCATTCCCTTCCTAATAATTCCTAACATTCTGTTTGCTTTTTTGACTGCTGCAGCACACTGAGCCGACAATTTTAACGTATTATCCACTATGATGCCTAGATCTTTTTCCTGGGAGGTAGCTCCTAATATGGAACCTAACATCGTGTAACTACAGCAAGGGTTATTTTTCCCTATATGCAACACCTTGCACTTGTCCACATTAAATTTCATCTGCCAATTGGATGCCCAATCTTCCAGTCTTGCAAGGTCCTCCTGTAATGTATCCTGTAATGTAATGTGATTTAACTACTCTGAATAATTTTGTATCATCTGCAAATTTGATAACCTCACTCGTCATGTTCCTTTCCAGATCATTTATATATATATTTAAAAGCACCGGTCCAAATACAGATCCCAGAGGCACTCCACTTTTCCACTGAGAAAATTGACCATTTAATCCTACTCTCTGTTTCCTGTCTTTTAACCAGTTTGTAATCCACGAAAGGACATCTCCTCCTATCCCATGACTTTTTAGTTTTCTTAGAAGCCTCTCGTTTGATGCATGGGCAGGAAATTGCAATGTTGATTGGCCAAGGCAAACTGTATGGGGTGGGCAAGTGGCTGGATACAGGAAACAGGCTGTACAGGAGCAGGTCACAAGGAAGCGAAGTTAAGAGTTAAAAAGGTCCATTGATGGTAGACATTACTATCGAGTTCCTGCTTTTTCAGCCGTGCAAAACCTACGACATTCCTTTCTTCTTTCTGGGTCCTAGCAGATTGGTTTTGCTGCAGCACCCGGAGATTTCCTGTATTGGCCTGGAGACCAGGTAATTCTTTTAGAATTCCAGAGTCTCCGTGCCAAATCCAGAGAGTTCCCAGGTATGCCTACTAGGCACAATAGCCCTCCTTATGGAAAAACAGTAATTTACCACCAATATATGTCCTATTGAGAAAACAGAAAAAATAATATTGATTCAAATGCCTACATGCTAGTAAAACACCTCGGTCACACACAGAATCGATCTTCACCAAGTTCAGAAAGACTGCAAATTACAAATATGGAGACACAAACTTGTTGCGTCCGTCGCTGCTCTTCGCCCTCACTCCCCCCTCACTCCGCCCTCTTTACCTCTGTGGCGACTCCCTCCGGGTCTGATGACGGTTAGCTGCCGCGGTGTCTTCTTGCCGTCTCCCTCCAGCGTCCCCGGACCGGCTCAACGCTACGGATCCGCCATGTTCCTGATGACGTAGGATGCGTGCACGCGCGCTCCGATTGATGTACCAGAAAGGGCGCGAAACCTCGGGGATGTCCCCCTGAGTGACGTCATCCGCTTCCAATATAAAAGGTCTCAGTATTCACTAAACGAATCGAGTTAGCAAAGGGGGATTGCTTTGGCCTTACTTCCAAGCTACTCTGCCTCCTCGGACTTACTGGGGGTACCCGCTCCTTGGGGGGCCTCGCTCTCTTTTCTTTATTTCAGATTGCAGATAGGAACCGGTACTCACTCCTCAAGGGCCCATGTTCCTGAACACTCTGAAGATTCTCTACCTCCTGGAAACTATCGCAGATACAGACATTTGTGAGTTACCAGCGCTCTCTCAGAGCTTTCCCTAGAACCAGGTACTCGCTCCTCGAGGGCCTAACCCTTTCCAGCTACTGAGCTTCCTAAAGAACTTATGTGAGTTTTGTCATCCAGTTCTGGCTATGATCACAGCATACCCTGTCTACTCACTATCTATAGTTTCTCTACAGCTCAGCAACCCTGGGATCGCTGTTCCAGTACCTGAGGGACTTCAGCCCTGCCGGGCATATCAGCTCACTACTGCCACCTCTGGTGGTTCTACTAACTTGTCTAATAAAAGAATTATCTGTGTCTGTCTCCATACTCAAGCCTAGCCGGTGGTCCCTCTCAGGATATCCTCCTGGGGGTGCAGTCATCTACCATCGGCCCAAGGATCCACCTATCTGCATTCCTTTACAGCTGAGTGCCCTTTCCAAGCACTCTGCTGGTAACAGATTGCTACTCCCTCTCCATCAGGAGTCTTCAGCAATAGATTCATAACAGATTGCTACCTTGCAGTCTAAACCCTAACAGATTGTTTACTACTCCCGCTACAGGAGCTGAGCATATCAGATTGCTACTCCTTCCTCAGGAGCAGATTCATTACAGATTGCTAACTCCTCCCTTCTTGAGGAGTAGATCATACAGTTTGCTAACTCCTCCCTCCACAGGAGTCGAAGCATAACAGATTGCTAACTCCTCCCTTCCTCAGGAGTCGAAGCATAACAAAACTGGAAGGGAAACCTAAACTAGCCACTCTGCATTCAGTAAAAAACTGGAGAAATGGAAACAGAAATATAGCACCTAACAGATTCCCAGGATCTGCAATAATATGCAAAAAGTTACACCTACAGTATGGAACTCAAACAATAACAATCCTACCTATGAAAAGGTGACACTACAAATATTTAACCAGGCCCTAAACACCAATACTCCTCCTATTAGGAAAGAAGAACAAGCCAAGCTGCTATAGATCCCCCAAGCTTGCAGAATACCCTTAGCTGGGTCACACACAGAGAACACAGACAGACCCTCACCAAATACAGAATAAAGTGACCACCAAGTTAATATTTTTGTTTTTCCATTTTGTTGCACTGCATATATTCAGTCTGGCACCTTCACCGCCGCAGACCCAGGGCTTAATCGACGGATTTCCCAAACAGCAGCGTGTGGCAAGAAATCCCCGTGGCCACATTCTCAGCTGACTGCTTCTTTGTGCCACGACGATCGCAGCAGAGGCAAACAGCTGAGTGCTGCCTTCTTACTGCTGCGGGGCTGGGGGGAGGCTTGGGAGCTTCGGGACACGATTTTTTGCAGTGGCCCTTTCTTCTTCGGGGCCACAGGAGAGAGAAGAAGAAAAGGCCATGTTGCCGTTGCTGGCTTCCATAGACACTGCTGCCATTCCTCTCCGGGCTTGAATGTGCTGATAGCCCGGGCAGGAACGGCTGCAGTGTTCGTTGAAGAATTGTGTGCATCTCGCTGGGGTGAGGAGAGGGAAGAAAGAGCAGTGGGAGATTAGGAAGTGCGGGACACACCCAGCGGTTCTTGGCGACACACCGGTTGAGAAGCGCTGTATTAAAGGGTTAGCATTGTGCAAGAAACAGCCCATGCAGAGTTGCTAAGGGGAAGCAGTTCATCATACCAGGGAGATGTTTGAGGGCAGCACACACCTCCTCTCGACTCCTGCTCTGATCCATCCTCCACAGTCTTGCCAAGAAAATATCTTAGTCATTGCCGTGACAACACTGTGCAGTTTCTTGAACTTCACAATCCATTTTCTGAAATGATTTTCTTTATTAAAACTTCCTCATTCTATAAATGGTTTTCAAATCTATTTCTTGATCTTTATTCTCCTTTTTACCATCTTCCATTGTTTTTGTCTTGCTCCTTCTCAATTTCCTTCATGTTTTCTTCATACTTTCATTTACAATTTGTTTCATTTTTCTTTTTGTTATATATTCGTTTTCATGTTTCTACATTTCCTGTCTCCATTGATTTCTAAGTTTTCTTCTCTTACTCAATCTATTCTCTGTTTTTTTCTTCTATATTTCTCAATCCTGCTGACACTTTTCTTTTGCTGATGTCACTCCAAGGGCTCATTTTTTCCTCTCCTTCATTTTGGTTTTTTTTTTCACTCTTTTTATACACTTCTCTTCTCCCTCTCTTCCCTATTTCCTCCTTCCAGAGTTCACTTCTTGTGACCTTCTTCACTCTCCAATGTCTCAGGTCCAAACTTGATTACAAACCCTCTGGGGAGAGAGAAATATTGTCTGTACCTGCATGTAACATGTCTTGAGCTTCCACTGAAAAAATGTGAGCTAAATCCAGAATAAATAAAACTAATATGAGAAGCAGAGCAGCTTCCAGAGCTGCCAACCTCTTTTTTTTTTTTTTTTTTTTTAAGAATAGGGCACAATCTTTCATTTTAGAGAATTTTTCCTTTGTCTCTTGTATTCTGTCCTTGCTCCATGTCTTTTCTTTCCTCTGTTGCTAGACAGATATCCTCTGATCCAACTTTAGGTATTCAGATTGACTCACTTCTTATCTTCCAAAACATTCTTTCAGAGCACTGAATGAACATAGCACTTATAGTAAGATGAAAGGGATCAAGAATAACAAATTCTCTGCATGGTTTCTTACAACTGTGATTCATTTTTCTGGAATATTATAATAGAAAGCAGTTGGAGGTCATTTTACAACTACTAATTAGTAAAAAGACAATGCTTCTTTGGGTCTTTCAGAGATAGAGAGAAGAGGTTTGCAGACTTAGCTCATCATAGCCTTGTCTAAAATGGAGAACTCACTGACTAAGAAACAACGGTGCCAAGGTGCCTTGGGGTTTTTAGGGGGACCAATTGTGAAAACTTACATTATGAATAAGAAAAGCAGAGTTGCTTACCTGTAACAAGTGTTCAAGACTAGCAGGATGTTAGTCCTCACACGTGGTACACTGAGCATGCCCAGCCTGCTGCTATCCGCAAGTGCACATGGAGTCACTCTTCAGTCTCATACATACAATTACAAAAAAATTCAAATAAACACAGTAGAAACAACTCTCGGGGTGGTGGGTGGGTTTCATGAGGACTAAAATCCTGCTGTCCTATGAGAACACCTGTTACAGGTAAGCAACTCTGCTTTCTCCTAGGACAAGCAGGATAGTAGTCCCCACACATGGATGAATCCCTAGCTACAGGCTGCTCCCTAGCAATAAATCAAACCAACAGTTACCTAACCAGGTGCAAATGGGCACAACTACACTGGTGCTGTTGGTAACAGAGGGAGACAGCCTGAACCCGAACAATGGGCCGCAGGTAGGAAGTGTTGGGTTTCACAGCTGAAAAAGATTCCGGAGGACAGATGGGCCAAAGCTGCTATTGGGTCGGCCATCCCTGTCCAGACAGTAGTGAGAGGTGAATGTATGGAGAGAACTCCCCCTCGCAGCCTTGCAGATCTCGTCCATGGGGCTGCTCTAAAGTGAGCCTTGACATGTTTCCCAAGGTGCAGTCCCGCCTGAGCATAGCAGAAGGAAATGCAATCCGCCAGCCCGTTGGACAGAGTCTGCTTAGCCACCGCAACTCCCAATCTGTTCTTATCAAAAGAGACGAAGAGTTGCATGGACTGCCTGAGGCCTGCTGTCCGCTCCAGGTAGAAGGCTATGGCTCTCTTGCAATCTAAGCTGTGCAGAGCCCATTCTCCCTGGTGTGAATGAGGCTTGGGAAAAAAGGTGGGAAGGATGATTGACTGATTAAGAGGGAAATCAGTCACCGCCTTAGGCAGGAATTTGGGGGGAGTACACAGAACCACCCTATCATGAAAGAAGTTTGTGTAGGGCGGGTACATCACCAAAGCCTGAAGCTCGCTGACCCTGTGCGCTGAAGTGACCGTGACCAAAAACATGACCTTCCAGGTCAGGTACTTCAGATCACAGGAGCACAGTGGCTCAAAAGGAATCTTCATGAGCTGAGCCAATACCACATTGAGCTCCCAGGACACAGCAGGAGGCCATAGGGGAGGTTTCAATTGAAGCAAGCCCTGCATACAACATCCCACTATGGGTTGCATGGATTTGGGCGAGCCGTCCACACCGTGGTAGTAAGCCCCGATGGCATTCAGGTGTACCCTGATGGAGTTGATTTATAGGGATGTGAATCGTTTTAGGACGATTAAAATTATCGTCCGATAATTTTAATATCGTCTTAAACCGTTATGGAACACAATACAATACAGATTCTAACGATTTATCGTTATAAATCGTTAGAATCGTGAGCCGGCACACTAAAACCCCCTAAAACCCACCCCCGACCCTTTAAATTAAATCCCCCACCCTCCCGAACCCCCCCAAATAACTTAAATAACCTGCGGGTCCAGCGGCGGTCCGGAACGGCAGCGGTCCGGAACGGGCTCCTGCTCTGAATCTTGTCGTCTTCAGCCGGCGCCATTTTCCAAAATGGCGCCGAAAAATGGCGGCGGCCATAGACGAAAAAGATTGGACGGCAGGAGGTCCTTCCGGACCCCCGCTGGACTTTTGGCAAGTCTCGTGGGGGTCAGGAGGCCCCCCACAAGCTGGCCAAAAGTTCCTGGAGGTCCAGCGGGGGTCAGGGAGCGATTTCCCGCCGCGAATCGTTTTCGTACGGAAAATGGCGCCGGCAGGAGATCGACTGCAGGAGGTCGTTCAGCGAGGGTTCCGGCGCCTCGCTGAACGACCTCCTGCAGTCGATCTCCTGCCGGCGCCATTTTCCGTACGAAAACGATTCGCGGCGGGAAATCGCTCCCTGACCCCCGCTGGACCTCCAGGAACTTTTGGCCAGCTTGTGGGGGGCCTCCTGACCCCCACGAGACTTGCCAAAAGTCCAGCGGGGGTCCGGAAGGACCTCCTGCCGTCCAATCTTTTTCGTCTATGGCCGCCGCCATTTTTCGGCGCCATGAAGACGACAAGATTCAGAGCAGGAGCCCGTTCCGGACCGCTGCCGTTCCGGACCGCCGCTGGACCCTCAGGTTAATTAAGTTATTTGGGGGGGGGTTCGGGAGGGTGGGGGATTTAATTTAAAGGGTCGGGGGTGGGTTTTAGGGGGTTTTAATGTGCTGGTTTTTCGATTTTTCGATTTTTCGATTTTTAACGATTTTTAACGATTTTTCACGATATTTTACCCCCCCAAACGGCAACAATACGATTCCCTCCCCCTCCCAGCCGAAATCGATCGTTAAGACGATCGAGGACACGATTCACATCCCTATTGATTTATAAGCCAGAGTCCGAAAGGTGTCAAAGGTAATCCAGCAATTTCAAGGTAAAGCAGGAAAATGGGTCCAAACCCTGATGTTCACACCACACGGCAAACCTCCTCCACTTCAGGCCATAAGACTTCCTAGTGGAAGCCTTCCTGGAAGCTACTAGGACCTCAGACACATCATCCAACAGATCAAGTGGCTGCAGAATTAGCCTCTCAACATCCAGGTCATTAGAGTCAACGCCCTGAGGTTGGGATGGCGCAGCTTGCCCTGATTCTGCGTGACGAGGTTGGGGGAGGTCCCCAGACCGATTGGGGTCCTGATTGAGAGATCCTGCAGAAGCGGGAACCGGATCTGCCTTGGCCATTGAGGGGCTATGAGAATCATGGTTCCCCTGTCCTGCTTCTATGTGTGAGGTGTATGTGTGTTAGTGTACACCTATTGGGAGGGGTCTGTGTTTTAATAAAACTCCCTTGCCCATGTGACAAGGAGGAGTCGAGAATCAGCTGAAGGAACAGGTATCCCTCCTTGCAGAGGGCACCTGAGGGGCCTTATCCTTTGCAGGGATGGCCCAGGAAGTGAGGAGACGATTTTAAGCACTGGGGTCCTATGGGAATGGAGGAGAAGGATTTGAGGAGAGGTGTTCCTGGAAGTTTAGAAGAATGGCGTGTAAAGAGGGTCTTAAAATGCTGGGGATATGTGTACTAGGAGGTGTCAGAGGAAGGACAACCTGCCTGGGAAAGTCTGCCAGACTGATGTGGGAACCCTAAGGGGAAGAGAATTTCTCTGTAGAGTTGGTGGACCAGTGTTCTAGGAGGTGACAGCCTGCCTGGGAAAGTTCATCAAAATCAGAGACTAGTTCAGCAACAATCAGTCTGAGACTCAAAGGAGAGAGAAAGGGAGAGAGATGGACATTGGAGAAATGATTACAACTACAAACAGATACTGAAAGGGGTACCTGTCCCAAAGAGCTGACTTGTTTTGGGGAAGAAGTGGGAAGTAGTGAATGAGACTGTGTTGATTTTTTGTGACTTTTTTCTGAATTGAGTTATAGTATGATGCACTACTCAAAAGTGTATTTTGTGTTTTCCCTGCCATCAGTCAGTAAAGTTTTATTTTGAACAACAGAGCTGGTGTGGATGTGTTATTTTGGAATGCTTGACTGGTGTACAAGAAGAGCGTCTGTAAGTACAAAACCCTAAGGGCCTTAAAAAAAAGTGAACTCCGCCCCTGGGTGGAAATCCTGGGAAGTCATGGGGGTCTTGCATGGTCCATGGCTCTCCCCATTTGCCCCCATGCCCAGGGCTGGAATGGAACAGGGACTACAGAGGGAATGTCCACTCAGTAGGATCAGATTAATCACATTCACACATTGTTTAATGACCTATTAGATCGAAGGTGACATCCCCCTGAAATGCAACTAAGTTAATCAATACAGCTACAGGTTACCGGGTGGCAGTGTAACAAGGTATAAAGTGTGTCCAAAATATCTTGGCATCAAAACTGTGCAATGCCACAGGGTTCACTACTGTTGCCCATCTTATTTAATTCTTTTAATGTAATTCTGTTTGTAGCTCTTGCAGACAAATATGTGAAGAGATTGCAACATGTCCAAAATCTGCAGCCACCCTCTTGATAGGAACTATTCCCAGATAAAAAAAAATGACAGGAGTACTGAAAGAACTGCATTGGCTTCCTGTTAAATTTCATTAGCCTGCCTCTTTTCCTCATTTCCCAGCATCTGCTCTTTGCTCTCTTGCCTCTCGCAGTTAATCTGAGCAGCAGAAGCAGATCCTGCTGCTGCTGTTGACCATTGTGCACCATCTCTGCTGGCATTTGAGTGAGCAGGTTCAAAATTTATTTTATTTTATTTATTTAGAGGTTTTTTATATAACGATTGCCGTTTGCACATCGTATCGGTTTACAAAGAAAAACAGAGCAAATAGAATGGAGCATAATAGAAACAAGCATTGTTTCAGTTTACAACTAACATAGCAATTATAGTAAGAGGCATAACTGTCGCCTGGAGCAGAGTGACAAAACGTGAGTATAGTATAGCGATTGACATAAAGTGATTATAGTATAAGAAAGAAGTATTTAAGTCAGTCAGCTTATGAAAATGTACAACTCAACGGGTTTACCAAGAGCATTGAGCTTATTATAATGAGGTGTAAATGTAACATGGAGAGGTTGGAAGCATACGGAGATTAGGGATGTGAATCGGTTTTGAATGATTAAAATTATCGTCAGATAATTTTAAAATCATCCTAAATCGTTAGAGTGCATGATACAATACAAATGCCCCCGATTTATTGTCAGGGGCATTTGTATTGTATCGTTAAATAGGGCACGGGAATTATTTGGGGGAGGGCGGGAAAACCGGCACACCAAAACAACCCCTAAACCCACCCCGACCCTTTAAAACCAATTCCTTACCCTCCCCCACCCTCCCGAACCCCCCCCAAAATGTTAAATTACCTGGTGGTCCAGTGGGGGGGGGGGGTCCTGGCGCAATCTCCCGCTCTCGGGCCATCGGCGCCATTTTGGCTGCCACTAATTAAAATGGCACCGATGGCCCGATAAAAAAAAATCCCACCCGACCCTTTAAATCGACCCCCCCTTAGCCTCCCCCACCCTCCCGACCCGACCCATCGCTAATTTTTTTTTTTAGGGAGGCCTGCGCCGCTAAAAAAAACAAACCCACCCGACCCTTTAAATCGACCCCTCTTCCCGACCCCCCCAAAACCTTTTAAAGTTACCTGGTGGTCCAGGGGGGCCTCAGGGGGCCTCGGGGAGAGATCACCCCTGCTCTTCCTTTCCTCCAGGGTATACATATTTAGATTCTTCAATCTCTCCTCATAAGTCATTCAATGAAGACCATCTACCTTTTTGGTTGCCCTTCTCTGGACCACCTGCATCCTGTCTCTATCCCTTCGAAGATATGTTCTCCAGAACTGAGCACAGTATAAGAAGCTTAAATATACAGTGCAATTTCACTGGTAACCAATGCAAATTCAGAAGAAGGGGTGAGCTGATTCTCATCTACGCCCCTACCCAATAACAATTCTTGCAGCCTTATTTTTACTGTTTGGAGCCTCTGAATCACACAGCATTGGAAAGACTCCAATAGATTGCATTACAATAATCAATGACTGCTATCACCAGGGCATAAACCACCAACTTTAGGGCTCCAAAGCTCAAAAAATATTTCAGTTGTCTCACCAAGCGAAGATGTCCATTAGCTGTTCACAACACTGTGCTTATCTGACTTTCCAAACGTCCAGCTGGCATTCAGCAGCATTACCCCTAAAAATCTCACTTCCTTACTAGCTATAACTGTAACCTCTTCAATTTGGAGCTTATAATTCTCCAAAGTTGTTGCCATCTGCAATACCACTGTCTTGTGAGAATTCAAAAACAAATAATTCTCTCTCAACTAGCAGCCTACTGCCAACATACAATCCTTCAAACAGCCAAGAACTAAATCTGGAGCAGGTCCCAGAGGGTCTAAAATTTTGATACCATACCTCTGGCGGTCCTGTGCATGGAATGGGGAACACTTCAGAGAATGCTACCCTGGAGATTCTGGATTTCAACGATCTACTTAAGAGCTTAAATTTGGAGCCCATCCTGTTGGCAGCTGAAGAATGCAGAAAGCCTGGCATTAGAAAGGGAGAGAGAGAAGGAGATTTATTTTTAATTTATTTATTTATTTTAACATTTTTCTATACAGTTGTTCAGTGGGGACCGTCACAACGGTTACATTAATCTGAATTTGCAGGTTAATGCTGGTTGTGGAGAAAGAGAGAGAGTACCTGACAGTTGGGGGGGCAGAAAGAGAGAGAATAATATATTGGGAGGGTGGGGGTACGAAGAGAGAGGGGGATACCGGGGGATTAGAGGTTAGAGAGTGTGTGGTGTGGGGCGGCGAGAGATAATGTGCATGCTGAATGGGTGGGTGTGGATCAAGAGAGAAGGTGCTGAGCAGTTGGGAGAGCTGGCACTGTGGAAAGAGGGCAAAAGGATTGGGTGATGCTACTATGCTAGGCATGGAGTGTAAAGGAAAGAGGAGAATACTGTGGAAAGGGGGGAGAAGAAGAGAGAAGTAGAGATGCTAGGCAGGGAGAGAGAGGGGTGTGCTCGGCAAAGAGTGATGGAAGAGATCGAGGGTGGTGCTGTGGTAGAGCCAATGCCACCAAAGAAGGGAGCAGTGTGCTGGAGCTGCCCCCAGCAGGTAAATCTCGGGTGTGTGGGGGATTCATCATGTGCAAGGCGAAAGATTTACCTAGATGCCTAATATCCTTCCACCAACCCTGATCTGATTCAACCTGGCACTTATTATTTCTTTTATTAATCCAACCCCCTTTGATCCTAGAGGGACTTGAAGGTAAATAATCTTGAAACAATGCAGAAGAGGCGAATTACTGGAAATACAGATAGCAAATCATGAAGATTGCTGATAGAATATTGTAACAATGACTATTCTCATATTCTTGAGTTGTTCCTGCCCCCAGTCTCTTGAGCATGTGACTGAGGTCAGGTATTCTGCTAGCGTGTGGTGAAGGGATTTACAACAGCCTGGCGTGTTCTGTTCTCCTAATAGCAGGTGTATTGGTGTTTAGGGCCTGGTGTAATATTTGCAATGTTGCAGAGTCAGAGCCAGGACTAGGGGGGAGCGAGGGGATTGGCTGACGCCGGTGTCAAACCCAAGGGGGTTGTCAGCAGGGCTGGTTTCACCTATGGGCAGAAGCACTCAAGCCTCTACCCTGATAACTATTGGCCAGTTCCCTCCGTCTCAGACAGCAGTGAGCAGCCCTCTGCTTCCTGCTTCAGCCCTTCCCCTCCCAGCCAACTTGCAAGGAACCAGATGGTTGGGAGAATGAGCCTGGAGCAGTCAGAGTACAATGCAAAGCAGAGAAGAGCCATCTGCTCCCTAATCCAACATCTTCTCCTCTCTTCTTCCCCCTTCCCCTCCTGTCTGCAGGGAACAGGAATAGGGTGGAGGCTAAGGGGTTAAGCTGGTGTGGGTGGCAGATGAAAGAAGAATTCAGTTTTTGTCTGCATATTTCCATTTCTAATTTGTGATCCCTTATTCTGTATTTGGTGAGGATCTGTGTTCTGTATGTGTGACAGAGGTGAAGTATTCTGCTCCTTGTAGGGTCTATGTAGGGATTTGTAACAGTCCAGCTTGTTATGCTTTCCCACTAGAAGATGTTTGGTGTTTTAGGGCCAGATGGAATATCTGCAGTGTTGCCTTTCCATTCAGGGATGTTGCTGTTTGAGCTCTCGGAGATCGTGCTGTTTGGGTATGGCAAGTTTGCTATATAGGTTCTGAATGACTTTATACAGAATTATGTGTCACTTCACAAAGTGCATGGTAATGGAGGGACTTTGCAGGGGCAGTTCTATAATGAGGCAGGGTGAGGCGGTCACCTCAAGTGTCAACATTTTTGGAGTGTCAAAAAGTGCCTCCCAAAGCATCTCTCTGGTGGCCGCCTCACATTCCTGCAAGATAGATTTACCAACATGCCCATGGGTGTTCCTACTCCACTCACAGGCCAGAAGAAAAGTGGTACACAAAGATGACATGCCTGCAGGGTTCCACACCCCACAGGACAGAAGAGGAGCCTCGCAGCGGCACAGGAAAATGATGCACCTGCAAGGATAAAAAAGAAAAAATGCCAGCCACTGATGGAGCCTGACCTGCCGGTGGCCAAAGAAAATAGGTCGCCATCTGGGTGGCCAAAGATGGGAGAAGGCCCTGCGGGCTGCTGGCAGACCCCAACCCGCCAGCAGCTGAAGAAGGAAGGATGCCCAGTGGCTGCTGCAGCAGAAGAAAATAAGGCTGTTGGCTGCCTGCTGAGCTCATCACTCCCACTGCCAAAAGGGAAAGACACATGTGAGCAAGTTAGAGGGAGCGTGTGGGTGTTTGTGAGAGAGCATGTGTATGGATTTGTGTGTGTGAGAGAAAGGATGTGCATGTGTATGAAAGAAAGTATGTGCAGGTGAGAAAGCATGGGTGAAAGCACTTGTGTGTGTTTGATGTGAGATCATATACGACAGAATCTATGTATGTGTATGAAAGAAAATGTGTGAGCATATGTGTTTGGAAGAGCATGTGAGCATCTGTGTGTGAAAGCATGGGAAAGCATCTGAGTATGTGTGTGAAGGAGCATGTGTGAAATTCTCTATGGGGCAGATTTTCAAAGCCTATGAGCGTAAATCCAGGTGGACTTACGCGCGTAGGGGAGGTTACGCACACCAAGCCTATTTTGCATAGGCCCGTTGACACGCGCAAGCCCCGGGATGCGTGTAAGTCCTGGGGCTTAAAAAAATGGGCGGGGTGGTCTGGGCCGGGCATGGCCAGAGGCCTCTGTACTGCCGCTGGGCCCGGGGATCGCGCGCCGGCACTTGTCCGGCGCGTGCAACCTATGCCTGCCCAGAGGCAGGCGTAACTTCTGCAATAAAGGTTAGGGGGGGTTTAGGTAGGGCTGGGGGGCGGGTTAGGGAGGGAAAGGTGGGGGGTGGTCAGAGGCAACAGGGAAAGCCATCGGGGCTCCCCTAGGGCTAGGCGCGCGCACAAGTGTGCACCCCCTTGTGCGCGCTGACCCCGGATTTTATAACATGCGTGCTGCTGCGCGCGCATGTTATAAAATCGGGCATAGCTACTAAAATCTGGCCCTATGTGAGCATGTGTGAAAACATATATATGCATGTGTGTGTGTGTGTATGAAAGAGCATGTGAAAGAGCATCTGTATGTGTGCATGAGAGAGAATAACGTGCGTTTGTGTATGAGAGGAGAAAGAGCCACCTCCCTGTCCTCACACTGTTCTACGGCAATCTCAGGGTGACTGGAAATCAAAAGTTCCCATGTGTGGAGAGTGGAGATTTTTTAAAATCTTTATCAGTTTTAATTTTTGGGTGTTATTTGTGTTTTCTATTTTTAAATATTTTATTGATTATTTTAATAATCTTGTATGAGTTTTTAATTATTTGCTATTATTCAGTTCATAGCTGTTTTGAAATGTTTATTCTTTTTATTAATATGTTGTTACTATTATGATTTATGTTTTATATTCCTTGATTTTATTTTGAGGAATACTATTTCTATTTTTGCACTGCATACAGTCTGGTTTGTTGCACTTGCTAGTTCAGTTTTTGTCTACATGTTTCTGTTTATAATTTATGGTCTGTTTATTCTGCATTTGGTAAGATTCTGTCTGTGTCTGCATGTGAGATCAAGGTGAGATATTCCACTAGCATGTAGTTTCTGTGTAGGGATATATAGCAGCCTGGCTTGTTATGTTTTCCTTATAGGAGGTGTATTGGTATTTAGGGCTTGGTATAATTTTTGCACCATTGCCATTTCATAGTTAAGATCTTTACTATTTCAGTGCTGGCAGTTAGTTCTCTTTTAGTATGAGAGGTTTACTATATTGTAATTGTAATTCAGCTTTATTCTGGGCTTTCTGAGGGCAAAGCCCACACCCAACATGCATTACAATAGACCGAATTTGTTGCCAGAGAATGTGGTTCGTGCAGTTAGTATAGCTGTGTTTAAAAAAGGATTGGATAAGTTCTTGGAGGAGAAGTCCATTACCTGCTATTAAGTTCACTTAGAGCAGGGGTCAGGAACCTTTTTGGCTGAGAGAGCCATAAACGCCACATATTTTAAAATGTAATTCCATGAGAGCCATACAATATGTTTAAAACTAAATACAAGTAAATGTGTGCATTTTATGTAAGATCCCACTTTTAATGTACAATAAGTCTCTGAAAATATTACACCAGGCCTTAAGACACCAATACATCTCCTATTAGGAAAACGGACCAAGTCAGGCTGCTATAGAGTCCTACACAGAAACAACACGCCAGCAGAAAACCTCACCTGAATCACGTGCTGTCCCTCACCTAACATAGAATAAAGAGACCAAAACGCATAACAAGAAGCATGCAGAAAAAACTGAATTGGAAACTGCAACAAGCCAGAGTCTCTGTATGCAGTGTAACAAAGGAAAAAAGAAACATCACCCATCCTTATAAAACAAATCAAGAAATATAAAATCATCAGCAGTAAAACTGTACTAACAAAAAGAACATATTTCGAAACAGCTGATGAGAGGAATATCCAATAATTAAAACTCATATAAAACATTTCCAGATACCAACAAAATATTTCAAAATAGCAGACACAAAGATCCAGTAATGAAAAATAATAAGGATACAAAAATTTTTTTGCTCTGCATACCTGGGAACGTTTGATATCCAGGTGTCCTGAGATTGTTCTGAATTAGCAGGAGGTGGGGTGGTTTGCTTGGAACTTTCTCCTCTCTCAGTCACATACCAGCGCTCTCTCTCACACTGGCTCTCAATGACACACCTATACACACATGCTCTCAGTACTCACATATACACATGTTTTTTCTCACTCACTTATATAGGCTCTTAATTACACATTTACACACATGCTGTCTATCTTTTCACGCTTACACACACACACAGGCTTTCAATCACATAAATACATGCTGTCTTTTTCTCTCACACACAGACTCTCATTCACATGCTTACAAACATGTCCTCTCTTTCTCTCATTTACACACAGGCTCTCAATCACATACTCACATGCTCCCTCACCTAAATGAGCTCTCAATCACACACAGACACACATGGTCTCTCTCTCTCATTTAAACACAGGCTCTCAATCACATACTCACATGCTCCATCACCTAAACCAGCTGTCAATCAGACACAGACACACATGATCTCTCTCTTACTTATACACACAGGCTCTTAATCATACATACACATGATTTCTCTCACACACAAAGGATCTCAATCATACACACATACTCTTTCACACAAACAGGTTTTCAATCACAAACTTACACATACAGGTTCCCAATGGTAAACTTACATTCATGCTCTCTCTCTCATAGGCAGGCTCTCAATCACAGACATACTCTCTTTCACATACACAGGCTCTCAATCATTCACATACATGCAATCTCACTCACACACACAGGATCTCAAACACACACGCTTGCTCGCTCATTCACTCTCTCTCTCCCCCACCCCCACCCCAGGAACTCGCGGCAGCAGCAGCCTCCTCCCAACACTAACCTCCTTCATTTTCAGCCCTCGCGGAGGCGGAGTCCCATCGGCCGTGGTTGAAACTCTTCATTTTCCTCCGAGCCGCACTGCAGTCTTCTTCCCACAAGCGTGGCCTCTTCTTCTCGCGCAGGCACCCGATGCTCACCACTTCCTCTTCCGGGCTGCGGGAAGAAGAGAGCACGCCGGTGCCGCTCAGCACCGGCGTGCTCTCTTCTTCCCGCGGCCCGGAAGAGGAAGTGGTGAGCATCGGGTGCCTGCGTGGGAAGACTCCCGCGCAGGCACCCGATGACTCCAGCGCTGGCACCCGGCTGACTCCAGTCGTGCCGCTGCCGGCGTGCTCTCTCCTCCTCCTCCCCCCCCCGCGGCCCGGAAGAGGAAGTGGAGAGCATCGGGTGCCTGCGCGGGAAGAAGAGACCACACTAGCATGGTCTCTTCTTCCGCGCAGGCACCCGATGCCCACCACTTCCTCTTCCGGGCCGCGGGGGGGGGAGGAGGAGAAGAGAGCACGCCGGTGCCGCTGACTCCAGCTGTCCCGCCGCGTTCCGCCCGGGCTGACAGCATTTTAAGCCCGGGCGGCGGAGGACCGGGGAGCAGCTGGGTCAGCGGGGAACCGCGAAGTGTGGCGACACTTGTCTGCGAGCCAGATGCAGCCCTCAAAAGAGCCATATCTGGCTCGCGAGCCATGGGTTCCCGACCCCTGACTTAGAGAATAGCCACTGCCATTAGCAATGGTTACATGGAATAGACTTAGTTTTTGGGTACTTGCCAGGTTCTTATGGCCTGGATTGGCCACTGTTGGAAACAGGATGCTGGGCTTGATGGACCCTTGGTCTGACCCAGTATGGCATTTTCTTATGTTCTTATGTTCTTATATACACTCCAGGTATGTTTTTTTTGCTTTTTTGCAGGGTTGTGATATTTTTACCTCAGAAGACTATACTTTCAATGGCCTTTTTAATGTAAAGATGCTTATTATAAATGGCATTTTTAATTGTGCTGTGGGGGGAGGGGCGGGCACAAAGCTGTAAAGTTTGCCTGTGGTGCCTTATGCCCTTGCACCAGCCCGGAGAGAGTGTGCCACGCCCAGACTCCCACCATTCACCCATCTCCAGCTTCTCCAGGGGGAAAGGAGGGAGCCAGGTCTTATGGCCTCTGGGAGTTTGGCATGGTTGCCAGCTTCTTAGAAATATTATTTCTGACACCCAGCCTCTCCTCTGTGAACTCTGACCCCTGCTTTGCCCCTTCTGCAGCATTTGAAACCACTGAAAGGGCCAGACTGCAAAGAGATAACTCCCTTGTCCCTCTTGATGACTTAACCCAGGGCTTCCCCTACTTTTTGCCATTATGATCCCATTTTAGCATTTGAAAATGCAATGTTACCCCAGGGGGTAACCGAAACTGTTACGGTCCCTGGCATTGCCCCGGGACCTTCACTCACTGTGCGGCCCCGACCCGGCCACGGGAACTCCTCCTCTTCGGTTCCCAGGCTCGAGACGCGGCCTGCAAGGGAGACGCCGTCGACACCGGGGCTCCTGATTTAAAGGTGCCAGCGTGGGAAACCCTGGGACAGCCTCCCGGTGACGTCAGACGCTGCCAGGTTGTTTAAACCCGGCAGTCACAGCTATGTCTCACCTTGCAACGAGGTTCCCTCTCTTCTGAGAGCTTCCAGTTGCTGTTCCCTTCTCCAGGTTCCTGACTTTGTACTTCTGACTCCTGACTTCTGACCCGGCTTCATCATTGACTATGATTCCAGCTTCCGCCCCTGGTTTTGGCTTTGGACTTTGGACTTCTGGCTTCTGACCCGGTTTCGTCATTGACTGTGATTCCAGCTTCCTTCCCTTGCTTTGGCTTCGTTCTTGGACTCTGACTTCTGCTTCTTCCGCCTCCACAGGTATCTGCTTCTTGCTGTCCCAGGGGATTCTCCTAAGTCCCAGCGGCTCAGGCTCTCACGGGCTCCTCCCGGGGGAGCCACGGGCTTCCGAGGGTGAAGACTCTTCCAGCCTCCTGGGCCCTGCCGTCTTCATCTTCCATCTCTTTGGCCGCTTCCTGGATCCTTGGTCGCATAGGGTCCCACCTAAGTCCAAGAGGTCCGGGTCCCTACGGGCTCCTCCCGGGGGGACCTCGGACTTCCAGTGGTGAAGCCTTCTTCGGAGCCTCTTGTCAGCGCCGCCTCCCGGTTGCGACACTCACTGTGGGTCCCCACAGTGCAAAACCTGCAGTCTCAGCTGGCACAAGGGTCCACGATCCTAACAGAAACAAATCAATAGCAGTGCGGTTCCTCTCCAGCAATCACTGCACTCTCATCCTCACTGCACTCTCTTAATCTTTGCCTCTTCCAGAGCATCTCCTCTCTAAACCTCCTCTTCCTAGTGGACCTCCCTCTGCCCCCACAGCTGATTCCCTCTTACACCCCACAGCTCCTGTCACCTCCCCTGACATCCCCTCTCTCTCACCTCCTTCAACCCTTTTCACATTCCCCTCAGGTGGCCATCGCCCTTCTTATAACCTCCAACTGATCCTCTGCCATCCTCTCCCTCTCACACCATCCCCCATTCTCTCTCTATCATCTCCCAGCCTCACCTCCTCCTCTCCAACCCTTTTCTCACATTTCCCAAGGTAATCCCTTCTCATCCCCTCAACTCCTCTCTTACATCTCCCAGTCAGCCAATCTTCTTTTATTCCCCCTCTCTCACCTTCATAGCCCACCCAGCTGATCCAACCCTCAAAACCCCTCCTGCATTTATCCTCCCTTCAAACAACCCTCTTTCTAAACATCTTCCTGGGTCAGAGCCAGCAGTGTTTTGCTTTGGGTCTTAGGCCAAAGTTGGTCAAAAACTGGTAAGACGAGACGATAGGCTGATGACAGGGGCAATATTTCTCTCCTGAGTAGGATCAGTAATAGATCAGTAGCGAAGTACATAGCAATCTTCACCAGCTTATGTACACTCAGTTCTCCCTCCCCTTATGGCTGGTTCAAAGTTCAACAGTCATCTGCGGCAGCAGCATTAGTAATGAAAATCATCATGGGACCTGTGAGCAGTGCAAGTTCATAGGCCCTGCAGCAGCTCCAATTGCTCCTCACTCAGGGCTTTCTGTTGCTACAGAAACTCATGTGAGTGTGGAGCCTCTGCAGGGCCTGAGAGGACATGCTGACTGGCAGGCCATATGCTGCTTTCCACTACTAATCATGCTGCTTCTGGCACCTGAAGAGCATTGCCATTTGTGGCACTTGTGACCCCATTTGGGGTCCAGGCCCACAGTTTGAGAAGTCCTGACTTAACCTGTGCCATGCCTTGAAAGGTGGGGATGGAGTCATCTCATCCCTCACCTCAGCAGATTGCCCTGAGTCGCCTCTGGACTTTGTGTCACTGTTACAATATAATTTGAATGTTTTTTCCTATGGTCAGAAATTAACTTCAATCAATGTAATATGAATGTTTTTAATTGATAAATGTAGGTATTTCTTGGGATTTTTTTTTTTTTTATCTACCTCCAAAAATAACAATGAATATCAGTGTGATATTCATTGTGATATGATTCCTGAAACTTATTTGTATATGATATACAGTATACACATACACAAATATATATATCTATATACATGTTAGGTTCCCTGGCCACATGAGACCGTGACCGGGTCTCCTTACCTGGCTAGGCAGGTGGCCCGTTCCTGCCTCCCCTCGACACCGCTCCCCGCTACCGATGCCAATCGCCACAGCTGCGGCCAGCTCATGTGGCGCCTCCACACGCTGCTGACGCCGAGCTCTGCACCCAGCTCCCTAGGCGCGCGCGTGCCTCTGCTACAAATTTAAAGTTCCCAGCAGCCCGCAGAGATGACGTCAGGCAGGGTGGGTATATATACCCTGCTCTGCCACCAGCACTTTGCCTCAGCAATGGGTCCTGCTCCTTCATGAGTGCGAGTTATCTGTGTTCCTGATACCTGCCTTGTTCCCAGCGTTCCTGCCTTGCTTCCTGTTCCTGATTCCTGGTTCCAGCGTTCCTGTTCCTTGTCTCCAATCCCCGCCTTGCTCCTCATCCCTTTGGATTGATCTTTTGGTTCTGACCCTGCCTGCCTGACTCTGCTTGACCTCCGCCTGCCTGACTCCTGCTTGGTATCCTGACTCTGCTTGTTCTCCGCCTGCCCTGACCTCCTGCCTAATTTACTGACTCCGCTTGTTCGCTGCCCGTTCTGACCTCTGGCCCGTTCCTGGTTCCGCTTGTCTGCCACCTGCCTCGACTTTTGCTTGTCCGACGTCTCTTCAGCTTCTTCCTCTGGTCCAACGCCTTGAGAGACCCCCGCCTAAGTCCTGCCGGCCCCGGTACCCAAGGGCTCAACCTGAGGGGAATGAGGGCTGGTATAGGTGAAGGTCCAGTTGGGTCTTCTTCGTCCGTACTGCCTCCCGACGACGAGGACCAACAGGGGCCCACTCCTGGTGGTAGTGTCAACCTCGTCTCAGCTCGAGTCCACCTTTCCAACATAAGGAAACTGTAAAGTACACCAGTAAACAGGCACTTATCTGGGTTAGTGGCAACACATGGATGGCTGAGCCATATGATCGAAAGTAACAAGAATTTCTCTGGCTGTCAAGTGCTGAGAGATTAGCAGTTTGCAAATGAGTGATCTTATGGTGCTTGCTTGAACTTATGGTAGAACTGCCTTTTCTTGTAATGAATCTATCCATGCTCTGATGAATTTTATACTCTGAATTGGTTGCAGATTTGACTTCTCAAAATTCACCAGAAACCCCAAATCCTGAAGAAAACGGATCATCCTGTGCAGGAAGAGCAGCATTTCTTCTCAAGAGGTCACTGGACTAGCCAGTTGTCCAGTTATAGGAAAACCTGAATCCCTTGGTGATACAGGTGTGCCACTATCACTTTGAGGCATTGGTGAAGACTGTCAGAGATGCCGACAGACCAAACGGAAGTACTTTGGACTGATAATGGGAAGAATCCACCTTGAAGTGAAGGTAGCACTAGTGGGAAGGATGGATGGGTATATGAGTGCATATCTATTCTCCCTTCTGGATATAGGAGAAAATCATGCTGAGGGAATTCATTTTGAATTTCTTTCAGAGTAGATGTCTGCTCAGCAGTCTCAATTGCTTAGGCCACTGAAATATTTGCTTCCAACAGATATGTTTCATACTGTTTTGCAGTCCTTGTTCTTGGTTATTATGATTTTTGCAGTACGATTTGTATAGGACTGCCTGACAAGTTATTGTGTGTATTACAATAAATACAACATTTTACAGCATGGCTTTTGCTTGGCTTATTGAAATTTGATCATATTACCCCAGCTTTGAAGGGCTCACATTGGGTGCCTATTAAGACAGTAACTTTTGAACAGGTAAGCGGGCACACATGTGTGCATGTTCATCAGCCTGCGGGACGGCCATTTTATAACATATGTGCATGCATGCACGTTATAAAATAGGCTGACTGTACGTATATATGCATGCAATTTTAAGTGGGCGCGCACTTATGTGCACAAATGCTGCTTCTACCGTGTAAATGGGGGGATTCTAATGCATACACGCTCCAACGCCATTGCCAGGTTTCCCAGTTTGTTCCCAGTTCACTCAAGTAAGGGATAGGACTTCCAAACCCTCCCTAGTTTAATAGTCTTCCTTCTCCCCTGTTAGCCCTGATCCTTAAAACCCTGCCGATCTATTTGTCTTAATTTTATTATTTACACGTCCTCCATAGCAGAAGTAAAGTATTGAGGCAGGGGACCCTGGCACGCGCCTGTGCTAATTTGAAGTTGAAATCTAGGAACGCCCACGCCTCGCCCAGACCACATGCCCACACCCTGCCCCTTTTTGGAACTTTTCATTTGTGAGCAGAGTGGGAGATATGCCTGTACTCGGATGGCTTTTAAAATCCACTCGGTGTGCGCTAGCCTGACATATTCGCATATCTCCAGGTTTTGGTGCATGTCAGGCTATTAAAATTTACCTTTAACTCTAGGATGCAATTTTGGTTAATTGCTATAGTCCTTAAGTTACTACATGGAGAGTCACCACGTGTGCTTCAAGCTAAATTGACTAAGTACATGCCAGCATGTACTTTGCGGTCAGTTGATCAAGAATTTTTAATGGTTCCTTCTCATAAAAATTATAAATTACAACAAACAAGAGCTAGAGCTTTTTCTTATGTGGCCCCCAGTGGTTGTAATGCAGTACCCCTCAAATTGCGCAAAGAAGTAGATGTTAAGTTGTTCAAAAAAGGATTGAAGACATTGGTTTTCCAGGAAGCATTTGGACAGGACATTGTATGAAATATATATATAATTTTGTTTTATGACTTTTTAGTAATTGTTATAATAGGTATTTATGTTTATTTTATATAAATCGCTCTGAACAGAAAACTGTATAGAAGTTTGCAGTATACAAGTTTTAATTTTCAATTTCTTTTATTAATTTTCAACCGGGTATAACAATTGAAATTCAACAACACAGAAGAAGATCGATACAAGTTTTAAAATAAATAAATAAATACATCCAGAATGGGACTCAATCCTCCTGATTTCTTGGAGATGAGAAAATATTGGGGTAGAAGCAGTGTCCATGTTGGGACACTGGAACTGGCTCTATCGCCTGTTGTTGAAGCAGTGCTTGCACTTTCATAGGAAGCTTTATCAAATGAGACAGATCTCGATCGGAAGTCAAGCAATGTGGAAGGGATAGTAATCTGAGAAATGCAAACAGTGTCCAGAGTCCATGCTCTTGAGGACCCAGAGGTCCTTGGTTATCAGGCGCAATGAATCCAAGAAGGCCTGGATTCTGCTCCCCACAGGGACTGAGAACTGTTGAGTGTTTGGAGGGATCAAAAACTGGGCTCAGGCTTAGCCTGGGCCTGCTGTGTTTTTTAGGCTGACTATGCTCTCATTGCCGAAGCCTGGCTAGAAGTGGTTGCTGTCATAGAACTGGAAGAGGTGGGAGGTAATATTGTTGAAAAAGACGGAATGAGTGTCTCTGAAAGTAGAGCCTTTTGTGTTACGCTTGCTACTCGCAGAAGGCCCACGGCATGGCTCTCATCTTCCTAGATGGACCTCAGTGCCTAGCTCTCCGTTGCTGGTGGCAGTTGGCCACCGGCTCTGACCTTGGGCCCCCACCAGTGTCCCTGGTCCTGCTGTGCTGCCAGCGACCTCCAGCCAGGATTCGTCCTCTAAGCAGACCTCTCTGTTAGCTCCGCGGAGAGATGCCGCCGGCGGCGCCGCGCCCTCTCCTAGGTGCGCGTGCACACAACTTTGATGCTTTTAAAGGGCCTGTGGCGGGAACCTGGCCACAGACCTAGATGCTGACGTCTTCACACTCAATGTACTTAAGCTCGGGCAGTGCTCCTAAGCATTGCCTTTGCAACTCCTCAGTTCCCTGTTGATCGAGTGCTCGTTGCTTCTAGAGATTCATCTCATCCCTGCATTCTTGATTCCTCGTTGTTCCTGGTTCCTGTTTCTTCGTTCCTACCCTGCTCCTTGCTTTGGATTGACTTCACGGACTTTGACTTTGCTTCGCCTGACCCAGCCTTGATTATCTCCAAGCCTGACCTCTGCTATGTCTGACCTTGCCTGCCTTCTCCGTGCCTCGACCATTGCTATGCCTGACCACGCCTGCCTTCTCCAAGCCTGACCTCTGCTTCGTCTGACCACACCTGCTTTCTCCGTGCCTTGACCATTGCTACGCCTGTCCATGCCTGCCTTCTCCGTGCCCTGACCATTGCTATGGATAACCTTGCTAGAGACTCTTTCTTGTTCAGAGTTCTACGTTGCTTGCCACATCTCTCATTGGCTGCCAGTTTCCACCCGAGCTCAACAGTGTCGCCTCTGTCTCTATCCTCTGGACAAGGACTTTCTAGGTTTTGGCCTTTCTTTGCTCAGCACCTTCAGTCACTCCTTGTTCCTTGGTGCTTGGGTTCCAGTTCCGCAACACGTCTTGGATAGACTTACGCCACTTGCTGGCTGCTGTCTCTGGGCTGAACTATCTACTTGCATTCTCCTATTTCGAGGCCCGCCTAAGTGCTGCCGGCCCCGGCACCCAAAGGCTCAACCCGAGGGGAACGTGGGCTGGGAGAGGTGAAGCTCCAGTGGCCTTTAGCTTCAGCCCACTCCACCTGCTGATGGTGGGGACCTATGGGTTCTTACCCACGGGTTACGTCAACCCCACCTCAGCCCAAGAATCCACTTCTAGTGCAACATTTTGTAAGAAAAGAAGGCGTGTTTCAAAGAGGAAAGCTGCTTGGGAGCCATCAAGAGGGATTGGACCACCACATCTTATTCTTTAATTTGAACTACTTTTCTCTCAGCTTTTTGCCAAAAGGGTTGTCCCCCAGACAAGGGAAGTCTGCCAACTTGTCATGTACATCATCTCAGATGCTATTGTCTCTAAGCAACGCTATTCGTAGAGGTCTGATGGAAGCTAAGCTGATAAGGTACGTGAAATGGATAGAACAAAGAAGATGTCCTATGCATATCTCCACATCTAATAGTGGTTGGGGGTAATAAGTGTTGCTATCCACAGGTTGTAAAAAAGGATTTAGTCTTGAATGCAGTCATGGAGATATTGCACCATATAAAACTAGTAAGTAAAGATATTAACAGTAAGCATGGAGGTCTGAAATACTTTCTTTCCCAAATTTTGTAATAGTCTATGGCAGTGTTTTCCAACCACTGTTCTTAAATTAGTCATGGAACTTGTTAGCATGCTGGAGGTTGTTAGATCTCCAAGTCCTTGAAGCTGCTCAGCACAATTTCTCCTCTTCTGTGGGAAAGTATAACTGTGTTCATGATGTCATCCAGAAGAGTTTCTGCATATATGCAAACAGTGGAAATAGGTTAAGAATTGCTAGTCTAACTGATTGGACCTCATGTTAATGCTCATGTTCACACAGTGTTATGCTAACCATAACAGATCCTGAAAGAACTACAAACCAGGGTTTAAAAGAGGTTTGGATAAGTTCCTGGAGGAAAAATCCATAATACATCATTAAACAGGTAGATTAAAGAAAGCTATTGCTATCCTGGAAGTGAGTATAAGAACATAAGAAGTTGCCATATTGGATCAGACCAAGAGTCCATCAAGCCCAGCATCCTATTTCCAACAGTGGCCAATCCAAGTTACAAGTACCTGGCAAGTACCCAAAACATTAAATAGATCCCATGCTTCTAATGCCAGTGATAGTAGTAGCTATTCCTTAAATCAACTTGATTAATAGCAGTTAATGGACTTCTCCTTCAAGAACTTATCCAAATGATTTTTAAACCCAGCTACACTAACTGCATTAACCACATCCTCTGGCAACAAATTCCAGAGCTTAATTGTATGTTGAGTGAAAACAAATTTTCTCCAATTAGGTTTAAATGTGCTACTTACTAACTTCATAGAGTGCCCGCCTAGTCCTTCTATTATCCAAAAGAATAAATAACTGATTCACATTTACCCATTCTAGACCACTCATGATTTTATAGGCCTATATCATATCCCCCCTCCCCCCCAGCTGTCTCTTCTCCAAGCTGAACAGCCCTAACCTCTTTAGCCTTTCCTCATAGGGGAGCTGTTCCATTCCCTTTATCAGTTTGGTTGCCCTTCTCTGTACCTTCTCCAGTGCAACTATATCTTTTTTGAGATGCGGCAACCAGAATTGTAAATATTACTCATGGTGCGGTCTCACCATGGAGCAATACAGAGGCATTAAGACATTTTCTGTTTTATTCACCAATCCCTTCCTAATAATTCCTAATATTCTGTTTGCTTTTTTGACTGCCGCAGCACACTGAGACAAACATTTCAATGTATTATCCACTATGATGCCTAGATCTTTTTCCTGGGTGGTAGCTCCTAATATGGATCCTAACTGTGTATCTACAGCATGGATTATTTTCCCTATATGCATCACCTTGCACTTGACTGTTCACATTAAATTTCATCTGCCATTTGGATGCTCAATCTTCTAGTCTCACAAGGTCCTCTTCAATTTATCATAATCTGCTTGTCATTTAACTACTCTGAATAATTTTGTATCATCTGCAAATTTGATTACCTCACTCGTCATAATCCTTTCCAGATCATTTATAAATATATTGAAAAGCACCAGTCCAAGTACAGATCCCTGAGGCACTCCACTGTTTACCCTTTTCCACTGAGAAAATTGACCTTTTAATTCTATTCTGTTTCCCTTCTTTTAACCAGTTTGTAATCCACAAAAGGACATCACCTTCTATCCCATGATTTTTTCGTTTTCCTAGAAGCCTCTAATGAAGGATTTTGTCAAATGCCTTCTGAAAATCCAAATTAACTGCATCTACTGGTTTACCTTTATCTACATGTTTATTAACTCCTTCAAAAAAAAAAAAAGAAGATTTGTGAGGCAAGACTTGCCTTGGGTAAATCCGTGCTGCCTGTGTTCATTAAACCATGTCTTTCTATATGCTCTGTGATTTTGATCTTTAGAATAGTCAGGCTCACCAGTCTATAGATTCCCGGATCACCCCTGGAGCTCTTTTTATTTATTTATTTTATTTATTTTCGTGCTTTTCTATACCGAAGTTTAGCTAGCTGCCTTCACACCGGTTTACATATCAAACAACTTAATACAATTTGGAAACAAATAATACAATCAGGTTATAACTGGAAATCATACAGGATAATGATCAACAACTCAATACATCATTGTAGCAAAATATACAAAATAGGGAAAAATGTGATTTTTAAGTATTGGGGTTACATTGGCCACCCTCCATTCTTCAGGTACAATGGATGATTTTAATGATAGGGTACAAATGTTAACTAATAGATTTGAAATTTCATTTTTGTGTTCCTACAGAACCCTGGGATGCATATCATCCAGTTCAGGTGATTTCTACTCTTTAGTTTGTCAATCTGGCCTACTACATCTACCAGGTTCACAGTGATTTGGTTCAGTTCATCTGACTCATCACGCTTGAAAACCATCTCCGGAACTGGTATCTCCCTAACATCCTCATTAGTAAACCAAGAATCAAATAATTAATTTAGTCTTTCAGCAATGGCCTTATCATCCCTAAGAGCTCCTTTAATACCTCTATCATTTAACGGTCCAACCAACTCCCTCACAGGTTTCTTGCTTCAGATAAATTCTAAAACGTTTTTATTATGAGTTTTTGTCTCTACGAGCAACTTCATTTTAAAATTCCCAGGAATTAGATCTACTTTATGGGATCTGCCAGGTAGTAGCAACCTGGATTGGCCACTGTCAGAGACAGGATGCTGGGCTCGATAGATCTTGGTCTGACTTAGCATGGCAATTCTTAGGTCAGTACAGAGCTTGGGAAGCAGCAGCAAAGGCTCCCACTATTCCATCTGCTAGTGGATCTGGCTTCTCTTCAGCTGGCAGGACCTGGGGTTCCCCCACCAGCTACTGTGCACTATTAGGCTTGGTGGCTCTTCTATCTCTTCAACCAGCAAGCTCTGGGAATCCTTGCCAGCGAGATTGCTGGGTCTAGTGGCTGCTTCTGTGAATCTTCCACTGACACCCCCCCCCCCCCTTATTTTGTGTTCTAGGTCGAGCTCCTGGATTGATGGATCCATTTGTTGTTGTTAAGGTTTGATGAGGATTTCCCTGAAATCTGCTGGGAAACCACCTGGGTTGTTTTTTTTTTTTCCATCATTGATATGGGAAAAATCCAAAAGGAAATTGCAAAAATCCAAAACACATCCACTAATCCAAGAAAATCCAGGGTTCATGTCAAGAGATCTGCTTTGGATTTTCAGAAGATCTCATGCGAATTTTGCTGGAAATGTGACATTTTTTCCTTTAAAAACAGTTCATGGAACCAACTGGACAATCCTGCACATTTTTCACAAGTTTCATGAATCGTATGGTGAATCTCTGAAGATATTTGCACATTATAAAAGCTGAAATAAGTAAATAGTTAAATATTTATAGTAAGGTAGTATTTTCTTATGCCACTAGAGGGAAATCTTAGCTTACTGTATGGTAAACCTTTTTCAGGACATACATAGTTTGCCTTTTGGAAAGGAGGATAAAATGTAAAATCTTAGCCTGTCTTCTCTTAAACTATTTTTATGCAAACTTTTTAAAATTGGACATTTTCTAAGTTTAATATTAGTAAGGCTATCTATATTTATTTCTGAAGCAGGTTATATGTAATAACTCTAGATGACTACATAGAAATAAAAGTTAACAAATAAAAACAAAAAATATATAAGGCAATATCTTGTTATTGGACTAACTGGAAGAATTGTGAGAATTTGCAAGTGTCTGTTGATCTGCTACTGTTATATTATGCATTTCTGACTGATTTATTTTTTTCACAGGAGAATGCAGAGTTCTGAAATTTGTGTAGGCTGTAATATCCATTAGCCATACCTGGGAACTCTCTGGATTTTACCCAGAGATCCTAGAATGTTCTTTAAATTGCTGGGTCTCCAGAGACTCCCCGAGAAATCTCCAGTTGCTACCCTAAGGGAGGTACCTGCAGCTGACTCAGTCATGTGGGCTGCAAAGAGGCTTCAGTCTGTGCAAGGAAAACAAAGCAAAAGGCATTGACTGTGTGGGACGGAAGGAGGCGAGGCAGCAGCCCATGTGGGCTGGAAGGGAGGAAGTGCTATGGTTACAGAGTCTGCCTGGAGCTGTACCCTCAGCAGTGGGAAGGAGAAGGGGGAGAGTGCTGTAGTTGAGCTTGGGAGGGAGGAGGAAGAGGAAAGGGAAGCATACGGGGATCGGGGAGGGGAGGACTAGGACTGGGAAAGAGGGGAATGCTGGAGTCGGGATTAGATGGGGATGGATGAGGAACTGGGGACTGCTGGAGTCGGGCTTTGGGGTAGAGGGGAAATGCTGAGGTTTGGCCTTTGGGGAAGGAGGGGGCGAATGTTTGGGTTGGAACTGAAAAAGGTGGGAGAGAAAGGGAGAGAATACTGGGTTTGGACCTGGGGAAGGGAAGCGGAAAGGGGAGAGTGCTGAGATAAGGGTAGGGGAAGGAGGAAAGAGGAAAGAGGAGGATGCTGGGGCTAGGTCTGGGGGATAAGAATGCTGGGGTCATCCATCCCTGGAAGGGGGGGGGGGAGTGCTGAGAGAGAGAGGAGAGAAAGGCCATATGGTAGAGGATGGGAGAAGAGAAAGTTCACATACACACACCTTTCGCACAAATACACAGAAATCTCCAGGTGACCAGTACTCAAAAAGGTTCTGGGTATAGTGATGCCTTTTATAGGATCAACCATTAAAATTATCCATTGTACCTGAAGACTGGAGGATGGACAATGTAACACCAATAGTTAAAAAGATTTCTAGGAGCGACCTGGGAAACTATAGACTGGTGAGCCTGACTTCAGTGCTAGGAAAAATCATGGAAACTGTTTTAAAGAATAAAATCACAGAACATTTAGATGGACCATGGTTTAATGGAACACAACCAGCCTGGATTTACTCAAGGAAAGTCTTGCCTCACAAATCTGCTACACTTTTTTGAAGGGGTTAATAAATATGTGGATAAAGGTGAACCGGTAGATGTAGCGGATTTGGATTTTCAGAAGGCTTTTGACGAAGTCCCTCATGAGAGGCTTCTAAGAAAACTACAAATTTGTGGATTAGGTGATGATGTTCTTTTGTGGATTGCAAAAAGACAGGAAACAGAGAGTAGGATTAAATGGACAATTTTCACAGTGGGAAAGGTAAACAGTGGAGTGCCTCAGGGATCTGTACTTGGACTGATACTTTTTAATATATTTATAAATGATCTGGAAAGGGATCAGATGAGTGAGAAGATCAGAATTGCAGTTGACACAAAATTATTCAGAGTAGTTAAATCCCAAGTAGATTGTGATAAATTGCAGGAGCACCTTCCAAGACTGGGAGATTGGGTGTCTAAATGGCTAATGAAATTTAATGTGAACTAGTGCAAGGTGATGCATATAAGGAATCCATGCTGTAGTTACATGATGTTAGGTTCCATATTAGGAATTACCGCCCAGGAAATAAATCTAAGCCTGATAGTGGATAATAAATTAATATAATTGGCTCAGTGTGCTGCGACAGTCAAAAAAGCAAACAGAATGTTAGGAGTTATTAGGAAGGGAATAATGAATAAAACGGAGAATGTCATAATGCTTCTGTATCACTCCATGGTGAGTCCGCACCCTGAATACAGCAAGCAGTTCTGGTCACTACATCTTAAGAAAGATATAGTTGCACTGGAGAAAGTATAGAGAAGGACAATTAAAATGGTAAAGGTTATGGAATGGCTCTTCTATGAGAAGAAGCTAAAGAGGTTAGGGCTGCTCAGTTTGGAGAAGTGATGAATGAGTGAGATATGATAGAGGTCTATAAATCATGAAAGGGTTGAATGGGTTAATATGAATCAGTTATTTACTCTTTCAGATAATATAAGGACTAGGGGGCACTCCATGATGTTTGCAAGTTGCACAATTAAAACAAATCTGAGAAAATTCTTTTTCACTCAATGCACAATTAAGCTTTGGAATTCATTGCCAGAGGATGTGGTTAAGGCAGTTAGTGTAGCTGATTTTTTAAAAAATATTTTGGATAAGTTCCTGGAAGAGAAGTCCATAAACTGCTATTTATCATGTTAATTTAGGGAATAGCCACTGCCTATTACCAGCTTTAGAGCATGGGATCTATTTATTGTTTGGAAATTTGCCAGGTACTTGTAACCTGGATTGGCCACTGTTGGAAACAGGATTATCGGCTTGATGGACCCAGTGTGCGGTGGCCGTATGAGGGTATATTTTATATTATGTCATATAACTCTCTACATACAATCTGGTAAAACAAAACTTAGTTTACTAAATGTTGTATATATATATGGATAATAAATCAGCAAAGATAAATAATACCAAAATTGAATACAGTATCACATTAAGCTGTACATAATTCAATACAGATAAACAGCAAACAGACAGAAATAAAGATAGGATATTAATCAAAAGATAACAAAAAACACCTCCCTTATACATCTTCCCTCTATATAAGCCACTGTTCTTGGAAACCTGGAAGACTCTTGAGCTTATGAACCCTAAAAATAACCAGCTGTTAGCTCTTTGTTCCTTATATATCCCTATGCAAGTTAGGTGTTTCAATTTGCACCAGGAAGGTATTTGAGAACTAGACTTTTGATCTCACAATTTGTTAAAAGACACCTAGGGGCCGATGCAATACGGTGCGCTCAGCCGTGTGTATTGTACAACCCGCAGTCGGATGCGGGTTGAATAGGCGCTAATCAATCCCCTAATGCAATAAGGGGATTAGCGCAAATTCAACACTCATCAATAAGGGGATTAGCGCAAATTCAGCGCTCATCACATGCAAATGCATGTGATGAGCGCTATCAGGCATTCACTCCGATGCAAAAAAAAAAATGTGTGTCTGGGACGCATATTTAGCGATCAGCTATTAACGCCTGCCTATTTATGGCTCGAGGACCAGAGATGGCCATCCATGATCTAGAGTTTAGCTAATGGACAGTAGATGGCAATATTGGTTTTTAAGTTAATAGTTTCATGGTATTATACAAATATGAGCAAACAAGAACAGAAGAGTAACTCCTCACTACTGAAAAAGTTATTAAAAAAAAGTGTATATCTTACATACAATAATTGTAAATGTCAATAAAGAACAAATATCACAATCTGATATAAACCCAAAATAATATTTTTCTACCTTTGTTAAAATAGTATGATGAGCAAACTATATACAATCTCTTCTCTGCTTTTACCTTGCCTATCTTTCCAGAATTTCTCTTCTTGGGTCTCCATTCCTTCTGTCCCTTCTCCTTTCTTCATCGCTCCCTCTCTCACACTAATACTATCCCTTTCATGTCTCTTATTGTCAATTTCTCTTCTCTGTCTCTTCTCTCCTTCACATACCTCTTCATCTATTACGTCTTAAACGTCTCACTCCTTTAACTCCCTCTGCATTATTCCTCAGTTTTCTCTCTTCTCATCTCTCAGCCTCCCCATTCAAATTGTCCCTCCCCCAACCTTTTCTCTCCCTGCTTCTAACACCATCCTCCCAAACCCTATCTCTGCTCTGTGTCCTTCTCTCATTCCCCTTTTCTTCCCCCTCCTTCCAGACTCCCTTTCCATCCTTATAATCCCAATGTCCTCCCTCTCCTCTCCCTCCCTTCCAATGCTCCTCTTTTTCTCCCATTCCTAGTGCTCCTTCTCTCCTGAATTCATAGCAGTTCTCGCCTTCCTAACGCTCTCTCTCTCTCCCCCACTCACCCCCTCCCAGCATCCTCTCTTATCTTCCTTCCAGTGCCCCTGGCTCTCCCTTCTCTTTCCAGTTACCTCCTTCCTAAAAAGAACATTTCTGCCACTTGACTTTTAAAACTTGCAAGGTTTAATGTTTGTAGTACTAAGCCAGTTGGTGGAAATATACTTTGTGGGCTTCACTTCACTTCACTTTGGTGACCTGACCTGTGGTAAGGGCAGGCCCGGTGTTCGGGTTTTTTTGCTGCCCTGTACGAAAAAATGATTGTGCTGCCCCCCGCCCCCCTTTTCATTCAATGTCTGTCTCGGGCCCATCAAATAAAGCCCAGCTCCGTCCTGCAATCTATATTTTAAAAAACTGACAAGCCCCCCCCCTCGTGCCCAGAACCCATGGATAATGAAATATATTAGGTATCCTAGGCAAACCTTACAGCCTTGCACACCCTCCCCCGCCCCTGCACATACACACTCCCATACCCTTTACAGACCCACACAATTAAATTATGCATCTATAACAAATTTTACATGAAAAAGAATATTCAAGAGTACAGTCTTCTGAGGCAAAAATATCACTTACAACATGCATATTATATTTACAGGCACTCCTGTGGTGCCAACCAGAAAACTCTGCAAAAAAAGACACCTGGAGCTCCTATGGAATTAGGCTTTTTGTAATGCCTATTGGATGTGGCCCTCAGAAAGCCATGAAATAAACGGAATTACAATTACAATATAGAAAACCTCCCATGCCAAAAAACCCTAGCAACCTCATCTAATAAAAGGCAACACCAGGCCCTAGAATACCAATAAAAGCTCTTATTAAGAAACCAGGCTGCTCTAGATCCCTACACGGAAATTACATGCTAGCAAAATACCTCACCTTGGTCGCATATGCAGAACACAGACAGACCCTCACCAAATGCAGAACAAGAAAGTATAAACAGAAACATGCTGAGATGAACTGAACTGGAACCCACAACAAGCCAGCCTCTACATGCAGAGCAACAATGGAAAACAGAAACATTGCCGTTCTTTATAAAACATTAAATACAATAAAAAAATATAAAACATGAATCATAATAGTAAAGTCATATACATAAAAAGAATATTTCATACCAGTTACTGAATAGAATATTGAAAATTTCCCAAATACCAAAAATTTTTTAAAAAATCTGAATAAAAAATCCAATTAAAAAATGTTCTATTCCCCCTTCCAAAAAATAAATATTTCAAAAGAGCAGAATCATCAAATTACACCTAATAATTAAAACTAATAAGGATTTTAAAATCCACTCTCCATACCTGGGATCTGATTTCCAGTCACCCTGAGACTGTTGTGGATTGGAGGAGGTAGAGCTACACAAATTTTATCTTCTCTCTCACACACATGCACAATAACACATATATTCTCTCACACCCTCCTTCTCTCTAGCACAGAGCTTTCCAAACTGTGTGTCGGGACACGTTAGTGTGTCGCCTGCAGTGTGCAGGTGTGTCGCGCAAGCCCGGTCAACTCTGATGCGAGTTTGGGCTTTTTTTTTTCTAGAGATTCACTTTTTTTTTCAGTTTATGGGTTGCTTATTATTGGGTGATTTTTGCTGTCAATCGCGTTTTTTTTGGGGGGCTTGGGGGGTGGAACAAGCCCAGCCATCCTGCATTGGCTGCTGCTGCCGATGAGGCCTGGCCATGAGGAGTACTGACTGCAAGCAGCAGTGTCTGGTGATCATGGAAGGGAGTGAAGCACTTAACTGGCAACAATCAAAAAGACGAGGTACATGAGTGTGGGGGCCAGACATGTGCTGGGGGGAGAGAGATGAGTGAGTGGGGGGCAAACGTGCTGGGGGGACAGACATGTGCTTGAGGGGGAGAGATATGAGTGTGTGGGGCCAGACAATTTGTTTTATTATTGTTTCTCATAAATTATAACAATAACATGAATCTTGGAATATATATTTTTAATATAAATTTAAGGTGTTCATGAGATAGGTTGTGTCGTGAAACATTTTATTTATGTATATATTTAAGGAAACATACATAAATTGTCGAAATATGTTTCGTTCATTTAACCTTTAACCTCTGGTTTACTAGTAGACTGAATTACCGTGTCGTGAAATTATGTTTGTCTAAAAAGTGTGTCACCAACATGAAAAGTTTGGAAAGCACTGCTCTAGCATATACATTGGGGCCGATGCTCTAGCAGATACATTGGGGCCGATGCAATATGGTGTCCTCAGCCGAGCACACTGTTTAACCCGTGGTTGGATGCACGATTTGGACACGCGTCCACAGTCCCTTATGCAAAAGCATGTTAATGAGGCTATTAGTTATTCACCCCAGATCTAAATAAAAAAGTGCGCCCGACCCACACATTTTTACTCTCAGAAATTAACACCTGCGACAGTCTCAGGGTAACTGGAAAATACTACTTTCTGTACATCCTCTGACTTAATATCGTGGCGATATTAAGTTGGAGAAACCAAAAGGTTTAAAAAGATTAGGAACATATTTTTTTAAAAAGTGCCGGCAGTCAGGTTAGGGAAACGGATGCTCAATTGACGAGCGTCCATTTTCCTAAGCCGTGGCTCTGCACCGGTTAGTAAAATGCACGCTCATAAAATTTTGCGTCCATTTTACTAATCCACTGACAGCAGACCTCTCCTGGACGCCCGCTGCCAAGGAAGTGCTAGGGGTGTGCAACCGTCCCTAGCGCCTCCTTGGCAGCACGGCCCCTCATTTAAATATTGAATCGTGCACCCAGGAGAATTGCCTGGGCGTGCGTTAGGAAAGCAGGTGCTCAACACTGAGCACTTGTTTTCTGCGTTCATTTATTGCATCGGCCCCATTATGTGGGGGGGTGTGTGTGTGTGAGTGCATGCCTGCCTGTGAGAGCTTATATATGACACATAGGCTCTCACAGGCACAAAACATACACAAACACACAACCTCTCACACAGACACATTCACAGGCACACAGGTTCTCACGCAGACACACACCTAGGCTCCTACACAGACACACACACACACATAGGATCTCACACAAACACAAACACACACAAACACACACACACAAACAGGTTCTCACTCCTTCACGCATACATACAAGCTCACACACATGGTCTCCTTTTGTCTTCGGGCCGTGGCGGGCTGAGCTCCACCACGGCCTCTGGGCCTCCTATCTTCAGACTGTACGGCCCACTGATCTTCCTGCTTGGGGGAAGGGAACGGAAGCTGTGTGTGCATTCGGGCGTGAGTGCGTGCACCTCCGCGCATAGCTTCCACTCCCTCCCCCTCCCCAGGCAAGAAGATCAGCGGGCCATAAAGTAGCAGTCGAGGCCATGGGCCACCGCTGGCCTGCAGGCTCACCTGCTGCCGCTGGCCCGCTGCCTCCCAGGGTGTGCTGCTCCGTGCAAATGCACAGAATTGGACACTCGGTCACGCTGGGCCTGGGTATGGGTCACCTTCTCCCGCAGTGGCAGTGGCAGTGGCAGCCAGGGTTGGTCGTGGTGGAAGTGGAGGAGGCAGGTCAGGCTGGGCCAGGTTCCTTTTCAGCTACAGGTCTCATAAACAATCATTGGCCCTACCCCCCTCTGTTGACAGCGTGGGGGTGTTCACTCTGTTGCAGATCTTAGAGGCCTATGCAATAAACTGTAATGTGCACATTAAGGATCTTTTGTGCACAGGAAAATAGTGGGCCCTGCACTAAAGCCTTAGTGGTCGATTATTAAAGCAGCACGGGCCCGTCCATGTGCACGCGGTTCCCGGTGCGCGCACAGGGATGCGCTGATTTTATAACATGTGTGCGCTGGTGCGTGAATGTGTGGGGGGCGAATTTTCATTAAATACATGAGGCGACTCAATCCGGCCTTCCCCAGTTCCCTCCCAGTCCACTCATATTAGGGATCAGACTTGGAGGGAACTTCCCCACTCCCCTACCTAAACTTCCTGCCTCTTTCCCTCTCCTCCCCACCCCCTAAACCTAACCTAACTTTCCCCAAATTTTAATTTTATTACTTATTGCTCCTCTGGAGCAGCAGTAATCTCCGCATGCTGGCAGCCAGCCGGGTGCGTGCTTTCCCGGCTCGCCCCGCCCTGCCCCCTCCCCACCCAGACCCCGCACCCCTGCCAGCCCCTTTACAGAGTCCCGGCACTTGTGCACATACTGGGGTTTACACGTGTGGCAGGGCCCATTATAAAATGAGTACGTAAGACTCAGCCACACACATAAGCACCCGGTATTTGCACGCTCGGGCCTTTAAAAATGACTTGTTAATTCACACATTAAAGTGTTCTGGAAAGCTGTTAGCATGACCATGTGAAAATTAGCAAGTCAGTGCATACAAATGAAACAACATTATATGCAAACGGGTTTAGTATATAGAAAGTAAATAGCATGATATGGTCACCCTCCTTGCTATTTACGACCCACTCTCTAATGCCACGCTATTTAATAATTGCTTCAGATCAAGTGATAACTTGACAAAAGATGACACTTTAAAACTGTATCTATAGACCCTTGAGGGTGAATACATTTGACCACATTTTTCTTTGCCAGACCAAAACATAGCCAACACACACACACTTTTATTGTCTGGAATTCTTCCACTCATATACATATTCATACCACAAATACTAAATTTAATTTACCATTTCTGTTCCTCTTTTTGTGACTGGATGGCCACTTCAAAGCAGATTGCAATAAGGTTGGAAGTGCCGCTGGCAGCGAGTTGCAATAGAGATATAGTTAAAGCTGGATTACAGTAGACTTATAGCTGAATTAAAGGGTTGAAAGGTTGTATGTATAGACATACGGGCTGATACAGTACAGTGCGCTCCAACGGAGCGCACTGTTAACCCCCCATTGGACGCGCGTTTTCCCTTAGTTCTTCAGTAAGGGGCCAAAAACGCGCGTCCAACCCGCCAAACCTAATAGCGCCCTCAAGATGCAAATGCATGTTGATGGCCCTATTAGGTATTCCTGCGCGATTCAGAAAACAAAATGTGCAGCCAAGCCGCACATTTTGCTTTCAGAAATTAGCGCCTACCCAAAGGTAGGCGCTAATTTCTTCGGGTACCAGGAAAGTGCACAGAAAAGCAGTAAAAACTGCTTTTCTGTGCACCCTCTGACTTAATATCATGGCGACTTAATACCCTCTGACTTAAAATCATGGCGATATTAAGTCGGAGGTCCCGAAGGGTAAAAAAAAGTAAAAAAAAATAAATTTGAAGTCGGCCCGCGGCTGTCGGGTCGAAAACCGGATGCTCAATTTTGCTGGCGTCCGGTTTCTGAGCCCGTGGCTGTCAGCGGGCTCGAGAACCGACGCCGGCAAAATTGAGCGTCGGCTGTCAAACCCGCTGACAGCCGCCGCTCCTTTTGCCTGTTTCTACCGCCAGGCCTCATTTAAATACAGAATCGCGCGCACAGGCGAGTGGCCCGCTCTCCCGTGGACTTTACTGAATCGGCCCGATAGAGAGGGTGATTTTCCAACAGCCCACATAGCACCTTGTACATTACATGCAGACTCTACCAAGGATTTTTAAAGTAAACTTACGCACATAAGTTCTCTTTGAAAACCCTCAGATAATTGATGAAATTTGAAATGAGTTACTTCCTACAAAGTTACACCTGTTCCAAACAGGGCATAACATTTTTTATTAAAGGTAGCTAATGATTTTTTCCCATGAGTTTTATTGCATAAACGCCTTAGTATCATCTGCAAAAAAAGCTCTCCTATTAGCCCATCTGTAATATCACAAAAATACTGAGTAGACTTGGTGCCAGGACAGATCCCTCTTTGTTAATTTGTATCACCACAGATACCATAGTTGGGGATTCTTAGAATATATTTAAAACACAGACATACTACAATGCTGAAGTGAAACACTTATTATAATTATCATAGTAGCATGAAATACTTTACAAAGTTCTAATTTTGTATTTGTTGAATAATTCATTTACAAAGCATGCACTACATTTTACTGAACATGGTCCGTCACTACTATGCTTCACTCTTTGATATGGGATCAAGCAAGCAGAAAGAAATGTTCATGCCACTCTATTTGCAAAAATATTGAATACATTTCCAGCCGAACAGGAAAATCTGAATGTAATTGATTAAGTGGTGCAGTGACTTACACAATCTTTTTAAAATACAAAGTTATAAAAAGTCTGTTGCAGTTCTCATCTGTGCTCTCTGGAATTGTGCCTGAATTTTTTATGTATGGTTACCCTGTGATGTGAGCAAGGGGGGCGGGGTTTATGAATTCCATTCTATGCAGGGAGAGGCCTGTGCATGCACACAGTTCTGCAGAACATCCCACCTGTTTTTTTTTATAGCAGCTCTCTTTATCAAATCTTTGCCAGCCATGTGCTGTTTTGTTAACTGGACAGTCATGAATCATTCTTTAATTACCCTTTTTAGCTGCACTTAGCATTAGCAATCACGAGCTATTATCTCACCCCCGTGCAGGAAATGACTTCAACATTTCCAGGATTACAACAGCACCAACAGAATCAAGAGGATAATAGCTTCACCCTTCCTCTGCATGGTTGCCGGCACAATTAAATCTGCCCTTAAACAAAATGCCCTATAGAGCTTGTGATTTAAAATTCTTTCAAGAGGCATAACTTGTCGCTAAGTGACAGAGACTTCCCATGATAATGGACTCTACAAAAAGTGTTTTTCAGTTTTCTTTCTTTTTTTTTTTCTCCTGGCAGTTCCCTACTGCTCGTCTGGGCTTCGACCTCAATCAGCCTCAGCCCTTACTGTGCTTCAGTGCTTTGAATCTTCATTGGCAAATATCTGGGTTTTTTTTCCTTCCCATTTTATAACACTCCACCTTCCATCTGGCCCAGGCATTGCAATAGTGGCCAGGGTGGGGGTCACAGGCCATGGCTCTTTCCTATGCTCCCTGGGTCTGCTTGCTAAGTGTCACCGCTGTGTAACAGCTGAGAATCCATGCCTCCTTTTTCTCCCCTTCCCACTCACTAACAGGGGTTGTGAGTGCTGCTTCTGCAGAAACCCTAGTCCCTGCCAGGGGTCAAAGTCAGGTCTGCCACCGAGCCAACCGGCTGGCTCCCTGAGTTCTTTAGTTGATAGAACTTTTAAATAATCTAGGAACTGTGCAAGTATTTTCTTTCCCAAAGAGCGTGGTTGCTGTGTTGATCCACTTGAATGTGAAGGAATAAGAGGAAAAAAGTTTTAGCACACCTCAAACGTTTGCACGCTGATATAGCGTGTATCCAGGAAACCCATTTAACAGCACTGGAAACTGCAAACCTTCAAAGGGAATGGGTGGGAAAGTGTCTTTTTTCTGAAGCAAACATAGGAAAGGGGGAGTAGCTGTTTTAATCAACAAATCTACTAATTTTCGGGTACTCCAATCCCTATCTGATCCAGAAGGAATATATATTATTTTGGTAGGCCTTTGGAACGTGAAACCAGTCTCTTTATGCACAGTATATGGCCCAAACGGTTATGCTCATGATTTTTTTGTGAACTTATGCAATCTGCTCCATGTACACGCTCAGGGCACCATTTATCTATTAGGGGACTTTAATTGTGTCCATGACACATCCCTGGACAAATGCCCCTCTCAGGGGACACCTGCTGGCAAGCGTAAAAAAGGGACAGCCTATCTATGTCATAACCTAGACCTACTGGATGTATGGAGAACGCTCCATCCGACTGAACGTGATTATTCTCACATCTCGAGGTCTCACAACACACTATCGCGCATTGATTATATATCAATCTCTAAACACATTTTTTTTGAGGTTACTACTGCAACTATAGAAACTTTGGCTATTTCAGACCATACCCCGATCTCCATACAAATGCACTCTTCGCCCCCCAACTTGGCCTTATTATGGCGCTTCCCCTCATTTCTTAAAGAGGATGCTCAATTTCACATATTTTCAAAGAACAAATGGAAAGATTATGCAACACTTAATCAGCAGCATTTTCATACACCCCCATCTTTATTGGGAAAGCTGCTAAGGCAGTCTTAAGGGGAGAAATCATTTCCTATGTCCACTCTAGGAATAAACAGATTAATCAGTCAATTTTGCAATTGGAGTCGCAGTTAAAAATAGCAAAAGAGGTGTTGATTCAGTGAAATTCTGAAAGCAATCGAGCTGAATTTTATAGTGTGCTGGGTAGGTTGAATACTTTATTGGATAAACGAGCCAAGGCCTATCTCTGGAAAGGTCAACAGGCCCTTTTCTGATTTGGAAATAAACCAGGGCGTTTACTCGCCAGATTGACAAAAATACGGAGACCAAAATCCTTTGTAGCTAACCTGAAAACTTCTACCGGAGGGGGGGGGGGGGGGGGGGGGCAAACCACTTCTGACCTTGAGGTCAGCGAAGTTTTCAGACATTTCTATAGCACGCTATATACTTCTGATCTACAAGGTGATGTAGCAGAGGAGGAAGCATTTTTCCAAACTCTCAAACTCCCCACTTTGTCCGCCTCACAATTAGAGTTTTTAAATAGGCCTCTCCAGGTATATGAAATTACACAAGTCATCTCAGCAGCGCAATCGGGCAAATCCCCAGGCCCAGATGGATTAATCTACGATTTTTACAAAATCCTTTCACCGTTTATCGGTAGTGCTCTGACCAATTATTTCCAAGATGGCCTGGAAAAGCACACTCACCCCAGTTCCTTTAATGAGGCACATATCATTGTACTCCAAACCTGGCAAGGACCCACAACAACCTTCCTCATATCGGCCCATATCATTGCTAAATTGTAATTTCAAAATATTAGCAAAAGCTTTAGCAGAAAGACTGAAAGTTTTTCTTCCCCAGATAACCTCCATGCACCAAACAGGATTTGTAAAAGGGTGCAAACCCAACACGACTATTATTAAATTGTTAACTGCAATGAATATTTGTCAACACCAAAATATACCAGCCCTGGTCATAGGCTTTGATTCCGAGAAGGCCTTTGATCGGGTGGAGTGGCGCTACCTTTATTCGATTTTGCAACGATATGGGAGCCGAGGAGACTTTTTACACTTTATATCCTTACTTTACAATGACCCGACCTCCCGTATTCTAGTTAATGGGTGTTTGTCCAAAGAAATAAAGATTGGGAGGGGAGTTCGTCAGGGATGCCCCTTATCCCCGCTTTTATACATCATATCCCTAGATCCCCTTTTACGGAAAATTGATGAGAACAGACTAGAACAGGGTTTTGGAGGACCGCACCATATTTTTAAAATCGCAGCCTTTGCGGATGATCTGCTGGTCTTCCTCACCAAGCCTCAATCCTCGCTCTTAGAAGTTCTTGAACTCCAGCGACGGTTTGGCGCTTCTGCAGGCCTAAAGATCAATTGCAACAAGTCTGAGGCTCTGGATGTTACCGGAACTCTACAACAGACCTGGCCGGGGAATTTTCCCTTAAGATGGGTAACGGATCATTTAAAATATCTGGGGCTCTGCATCCCTCGTAAGGTAGACAGAGTCTATACCATAAATGTACGGGCCTTGATGGAGATCACGCTAGCCACCCTACAGAAATGGTCACCTTTACTGCTCTCACTAGTTGGACGCATACAGCTTTTTAAAATGGTACTGCTACCTAAGTGGCTCTACCTTCTTCAATTGGCCCCCCTTTGGATTTCTAAAACAGACTATCATAGGATACAAACGGCGCTGTGATCCTTTTGTGGCAGGGAAAACGAGCCCGGATTCCCATTCATACCTTAATGACCTCTAAAGCGCAGGCGGGATTGGGATGCCCGAACTTGGAGTTATATGATTTAGCCTGTGGAGTTCGTTACGTTAAAGATTGGCTATTTGGCACATCCTCCTTTACCCCTTACCCTTACCTCCTAGAATGGTATGGGGTGAAATCCCTAAATCCCTTACTCCAACTCCCAAATCATATGGTCCCCCAACATTTAAAAACGCAGGAACTATTGTGCACATGTTGCCAGGCCTGGAAATTGTTTTGTAAACTGGGAAAAGTACCCAACCCTTTAACTTTGCTTATAAGCATTATTGATCATGACTTGTTCCCCCCCCGGGGAAAGAGGGTGGGGTCTTTCAACGCTGGAATCAACTAGGCCTTTCTTATATCTCTGATATATATGATAAGAAAACCAGGAGCATTCTCCCCTTTTCTTTACTTCAACAACGGTGCACGCTACCAGTCGCAGATATGTTTGCATATTTACAAGTGACCCACTTTGTTAACTCCAGGAAGCCGCTCTTAGCAGAAACTCTAGAAATACAAAATCTAAGAGCCATCATACAAGTGGGGGCCCGAAATAAATCCACGGTTTCACATTATCATCAAGTGTTACTAAAATTATCAGACCCACAGTTTCTTCGGCCCTTATTTACCAGGTGGACAGAGTGGGCTTTGTTTTCTTTAACGTGTGTGTAATTTGTAAATTGCTTTACGGAATTATCAATGTTAACGGAAAATGTTATCATGCAAGAAACGAACTACAAATTTCTTTGGCAAAGCTTTATTACCCCCCAACGAGCCTATCAAATGAAATTAATGCAGTACCCTTGCTGCCCTAAATGTACAAACTGCATTGGCACTTACTTTCATTGTTTTTGGGATTGTGAAAAAATGTCCTTTTTCTGGAAGAAAGTGTGCCGTTTCTGCTCCAGGATATTGAAAATATTACTCCCACCAGACCCCAATCTTTGGCTTTTTGGAGTCGATAATTCCATACCAGAGCAACTACAACCCTCTACGTGCTCGTTTATTGCCAAAGCTGGAGCAGTGGGAAAACAAATTGTTCTTACCCACTGGTTAAGTTCGGAGAACCCCAGCTATGACCTTTGGTTTAGAAAAATGGTTCGTTTGTGCTCTACGGAGCACGCTACTCTTACACCAGCTATGCCTAAGAGATCTGTATTGAGGGAAAACAAACATGCTATAGACATAGGGTTGCCAACTGGATCCAGATTTTCGGGACAGGTTAATCCAGTCCTGGTATTACTCCCCTGCATGCAGATACTTATAATCTTGCTTTTCTTAGGGAATGCAATAGGGAAATCAGAATAAGTCCCAGCAATCAATGGGGTAAAACCAGGACTGGATCAACCTGTCCTGAAAATCTGTTGGCAACCCTATACAGGCAGGGATAACCCTCCCCGCCCCCCCATATTATGCGATTCTGCGAGTGTGAGAAGAGCAGCAAAATCCAGTCCTTCCTGAAGAATTGGCCACTTCCCATGGGAGACAGGAGGGCCTGAGCTGGATCCGGAAAATAAACTGTGGGTGGAATTAACTGCCTCCCCTCCACTGGCCGATTTCCCTGTCTTCCTGCAGTCTCACGCTCTTCTTCTGATTGGGCAGCAAGAAGTAGAGAGCCAGGGCAGCAGTCGGGCCTTGTCCTCTTCCTCTGCCACCTGGCACTAGGGCTGCTGCTTTGAAGCACGAGGAAGTACAGGTGTGCGGTTCAAAGCAGTAGACGGGATGGGTAGCAGAAGAAGAAGATGCAGCCCGCAGCTCTCCTCCGATCTGAAGAGGAGGGGGCGGACGGGGGGGGGGGGGGAGTAGAAGAAAGATGGCAGCATGGCTGATCTGGAGGGCAGGCTGGCCAAAGAGACAGCAGAATAAATCTGCTCACAGGCAGGAGCTCTGGGCTGCCTTTTCCCTTTTCCCCTATTTTTTGTAAGAGCTTAATTGTAGGGCTGCAGGGGGCAATTTAAAGCTCCGTCTACAGAAAAAAATGAAACCTAGGTGGCTTTTCTTTTAAAGGTGCATGGGATCAGAGGGGGGAAAAAGAGATAATGAGGTGTTGCAGGGAGAAGAAGCATGGGTGTTGTGGGAAGGGGAATTGGAGGAGAGAGAATCAGAGGGGTTGGGAGGAGAGGGCACATGAGTGAGGATTGTGTGAGGGACTGGATGGGAGAGAGAAGGAGTAAAGCAGAGCGAGTGAGTGAGGAGAGCAGGTGGGACTGCAGGAGAGAGGGACTGTGAATGAGGGATGTGGGGAGACTGGAGGACAGGGAGAGAGGGGATCAGACAGGACAGTGAGTGAAAGGATCAGAGGGCATGCAGGAGGATAGTAAGTGAGAGGCTTGGAGGTGCTGTGGGGAGTCAGTGAGGGGGGCTCTGTGAATGAGGAGATTGGAGGGTATGTTTATTGGCTCAGGCAGGCGTTGATAGTTGAGGGATAAAAAATTTGTGTCTAAGAGGTACAGTTATTTTTTTTGCATTTGGAGTGAATGAGTAATAGCCCCATTCATATGCATTTGCAAGTGATGAGCACTATCCCATTCACTCTGCGGTCTGACGTGTATTAAATAGGCGCTAATCCCCTTATTGCATTAGGGGGTGGATTAGTGCCTATTTAACCCGCATCCGACTGCGGGTTATACAGTGCAAAACAGAAAATGTCATAATTCCTCTGTATCGCTCCATAGTGAGACCGCACCTTGAATACTGTGTAAAATTCTGGTCACCGCATCTCAAAAAAGATATAGTTGCAATAGAGAAGGTACAGAGAAGGGCGACCAAAATGATAAAGGGGATGGAACAGCTCCCCTATGAGGAAAGACTAAAGAGGTTAGGGCTGTTCAGCTTGGAGAAGAGACGGCTGAGGGGAAATATGATAGAGGTCTTTAAAATCATGAGAGGTCTTGAACAAGTATATGTAAAGTGGTTATTTACACTTTCGGATAATAGAAGGATTGGGGGTACTTCATGAAGTTAGCAAGTAGCACATTTAAGATTAATGGAAGAGAAAATTATTTTTCACTCATTGCACAATTAAGCTCTGGAATTTGTTGCCAGAGGATGTGGTTAGTGATTTTAAAAAAGGTTTGGATAAGTTCTTGGAGAAGTCCATTAACTGTTATTAATCAAGTTTACTTAGGGAATGGCCTCTGCTATTACTGGCATCAGTAGCATGGGATCTTCTTAGTGTTTGGGTAATTGCCAGATTCTTGTGGCCTGGTTTGGCCTCTGTTGGAAACAGGATGCTGGGCTTGATGGACCCGTGATCTGACCCAGCATGGCAATTTCTTAAATTCTTACCCTCACAGATTCATTATGTGTATATGTGTGTGTGGGGGCCTGTGAGAGCCTATATGTGACACACAGGCTCTCACAGGCACAAACCATACATAAACACACAAGCTCTACACAGACACATTCACAGGTTCTCACACAGACACACATAGGATGTCACACAGCTACACACACATGCACACACAAACAGGCTCTCAGACACACACAGGCTCTCACTCATTCACATACACAAATATATAAGCTCACACACACACACACACACATATATATATATATATATATATATATATATATATATATATATATATATATATATCAGCTCCACCACGGCCCACTGATCTTTCTGCTTGGGGGGGTGAGCGGAAGCTGTGCGTGGGTGTGTGTGAATGCATGCCCATACAGGGGAGACTGGTCTCTCCTTTGGCCGCCAGCGCTGGTGACCTGTAGCCTCTCTCCTTCTTCGGCCGCCGGCAGGTTGAGTGCCGGTGTCCTGCAGCTTTTCTTCTTCGGCTGCCCGCGGGTTAGGCTCCGTCGACAGCCCTGCGGCATCTCCTGCTCCTGCTGGCCCGCCTATTATCAGGCACAGGCTCCTTGGAACTTTAATTCAACCCTCCCTCCCTTACCCCCTTTTCTGTACTGAGCTGTAATCGCATACGCAGGCTGCCTAATGCCTGACAGCGTTTTCATCCATTGTAAATTTGCTGTTTCTTTATGAACCTGTTTAAGGGGGCATATCCGTGAAAGCTAGTTACAGATTATTGAGTTAATCCAATACCAAACCACGCTTGCGTGTTCACTTTATATGAAGAAAGAGATTCGCGGGATAAAAGTTAGCAGGGCCTAAATGGGAATTTCCCCGTGCCACGTGCAGGTACTGCCCCGCTCCCAGAAGGAAAACGAAAGTGACTTTTCCGTTGTTGCAGTCTTCTGAGACGTCAGAGGAGGCGGAGAGGAACATTTCTGGTAGTATAAAGAGGCGGGATCTCTGCCGCCGGCTTCAGATTACTTCCAGCATGAACTGCAGTCAGCGCGCCGGCGTAGCGCTCAGCCTCACCATGGAGGGAGCGCAGGGGGCTCCCACGCTGCAGCCTCTCTGGGACGGCGTCAGGGCACGGGAAGCCTGGCTCAGATCGCCTTTCTTTCCGGTGATCTTCTCCTTTACAGCCTACATGGCTTTCTGCCTTCCTTTCATTCTGATGGACTTTCTAAGTGCTAAAGTACCTGCTCTGAGGAAATACAAGCTCCAGCCTCAGAACAGTCCTACCTTGGGAACGATGATGCGGTGTGTGTTTCACACCATCTACAATCACATCGTCTTCATTTTCCCAGTGACTGTTGCCCATTGGTACTGGCGACCTGTAAACTTACCTGAGGTTGCCCCAGAGCTGCTGAAAGTCCTGCTGGATACCATTGCTTGCCTGCTGCTTTTCGACTTCCAGTACTTTATCTGGCATGTGCTGCACCATAAGGTGCCGTGGCTCTACAAGACTTTTCACAAGCTGCATCACAAGCACACATCTACTTTTGTCCTGGCAACACAATACTCCAGTGCCTGGGAGACGCTGTCGCTTGGATTTTTCGCGGGTGCCTGTCCGATGCTGATGAAGTGCCATCCTATGACAGAGATGGTTTTCTTCGTGGTCAACATTTGGCTGTCAGTGGAGGACCATTCGGGGTACGAGTTTCCCTGGTCACTGCACAGGCTGGTGCCGTTTGGACTCTGCGGAGGACCTCCACACCATGATATCCATCACATGAAATTCCGGGCAAACTATGCTCCTTACTTCACCCACTGGGACAGACTTTTTGGCACACTTGCTCATTTACATTCTGCAGAAAGCAAATAACCTACACAACACGTTTTGCGCTGTGACTCTGCCGAGGAAACATACAGGCTTTGGTCCCTGGCATAGTATGAAACTGGTGTATTTCTGAAAACAGCTCTGCAGACTCTGCTTTTAGAAATGTTGTATTATGGGGTAATATTGCCTATTGGTAATGCAGATCCAATCCAGAAGCTGTGCGTAGAGCAGCCTAGTACTGCTGTGTGAAACATGAAACAAAATGAAGAAACGTAATCTTTCCATTTTTAATGGGGATGTCTAAGCTTTTATAAAGCATTTAAGATATTGCTGAGCAATAATTTATGGTCTTAATGCATTTATTACTGCTGAATATTAATGGAAGTGCAACGTCTTAAGGATTCTTTGCCTGTTGATTACATGAAATCCTTGTGATAGATACGATATTGAAAGATTATATTTACTATTTATATATATATATATATATTATTTTTATATTTGCCTATTTATGTTGGAAAAAGTACAATAAACTATATCCACTTTTTGAAATCACACGTTGGGTTGTGCAGTGATCTGTGGTGACATTCATAGTAGGGGATTCCGTAAATGCATTCCATGGTACAATCATCTTCTCTTCCCTCTCCTTATGCCTAGTTCCCTATCATAATTACGTTCCTCTCATAATCCTCCACCCCACCCCCTTGGCATAGTCATTTTCCCTCCTGTTCCCCCCCCCCCCTACTTTAATTATCTTCCCTTCCTCTCTTCCCTCCACCACCCTGGGGAAGGAGGTAAAAGAGAGAGAACGGAAGTCTGTTAAATAGAGGGAGCCAAGTGAAATGCTGATGTGTATGTATGTATGTTTACTTTGGGTGGGAGGAGCCAGAGAATAGGGGCAATAGTATTTGCTGTGAATTTTGAATTTTTTTTTTTTGCCCTGGGGGCACACAAGACATCTAAAACTCTTGAAAGAGGTGCAATAGTCATGAATGTTTGAGAACCACTGCCCTACTCCCTACCACAAGACATTCCTACTAGGAGATGCAGATTGGAAAACAGAGCAAGGTGAACTGTTCCAGATTCACAAAAACAGGCTAGCAGAATACCTAACCATCAGTCCCACATGCAAAACAAAGACAGACCCTCATAAAATACAGAATGAGTGACCACAAATTAGAAACAGAAACATGGATAAACTGCATTGAACCTCAAGAGGCCAGAATCTGCCTGCAATGCAACACTGGAGAAAAAATGAACAGAAATGCATTTCCTCCTATACACCAAATAGAAATATTCAGAGGCGCATATTTCTCAACATAACAAAAAAAATCAAATTCTTCTGATTTTCCATCCTCTACTACAGAAATGGAAGCTATAGCTCATCTTCAGAGCCCACAATGTCTCTCCTCCTTTCTCTCAACTTCTCGCCTCCTTAGCATTCTCCCTCCCTTATCCATTATCCGCCCCATCATCTCCCTAGCATTCTCACTCTCTCAATCCTGTATCTCTTGCCCACCCCCTCCTCAAGTCTCCAGACGTTTCACTCACTCTCAGCGCTCCCCCAGAATCCCCAGCAGTCTTGCTCACTCTCAGCACTCCCCCAGAGTCCCCAATAGTCTTCCTCAATCTCAGCTCCCCCTAGAGTTCCCAGCAGTCTCGCTTACTCTCAGTTCCCCCAGAATCCCCAGCAGTCTCGCTCACTCTCAGTTCCCCCCCAGAATCCCCAGCAATCTCGCTCACTCTCAGTACCCCTCCAGAATCCTCAGCAGCCTTGCTCACTCTCAGTTCCCCCCCAGAATCCCCAGCAGTCTTGCTCACTCTCAGCGCTCCCTCAGAGTCCCCAGCAGTCTTTCTCACTCTCTGTGCTTCCCCAGTCCTCAGCAGTCTTGCTTACTCTAGTGCCCCCACAGAGTCCCCAGCAGTCTCGCTTATTCTCAGCTTCCCCAGAGTCCTCAGAAGTCTTTCCCTCTAACCTCCAGTCCACAGCATTCTCATTCTCTCAGCTCCCCCAAGACATAAGAACATAAGAAATGCCATACTGGGTCAGACCAAGGGTCCATCAAGCCCAGCATCCTGTTTCCAACAGTGGCCAATCCAGGCCATAAGAACCTGGCAAGTACTCAAAAACTAAGTCTATTCCATGTTACCATTGCTAATGGCAGTGGCTATTCTCTAAGTGAACTTAATAGCAGGTAATGGACTTCTCCTCCAAGAACTTATCCAATCCTTTTTTAAACACAGCTATACTAACTGCACGAACCACGACCCCAGCAGTCTTACGCTTAGTCCCCCGGTCTGCAGCAGACTCACTTGCAACCTCTTTTCTCATCCTCACCAAGTCCCCAGCAATCTCACTCTCCCCCCACCCCAAGCCCCTCTCCAGCGATTTCACTCTGAACCTATCCCAAATCCCCAGCGGCCGGTCAGCAATCTGACCTTCTATTTAAGGCCATAGGGGCCTGGGAAGATCCAAACGCTGGCCCCACTTTTGCTGTGCCACTGCCTTTTCTTTTGCCTTAGCTCTGTGCTCTGCATAAGCCACAAAACATGGCCTGAAGCAACGTCCTGCTTTTTGCTCTGTATGGTGCTGTCAGCACAGCATAAGAAAGTAGGAGGGACTTCTGCTCCAGACACACATACGATTCGCCTTTTTCCCCATGCTGTACTACTGACTTCTGAGTTGACAACATGTATAATGAGCCTGGAACTACTGTTCTTACTGGCTTCAACACGATGCTGCTTCTGGCTACTTTGCTCCTTGCTATTGGTGCCTGCATGCTACCTTTGTCTGCTTCCATTGGCCCCACAACTCCACCTAGTAAAAGGAGCAAAAGGTTGCACCCAAGGGAGTAGTAATGACACTGCTGAAAAAAATGCAAAGGAAAAAAAAATGTCAATTAGGTCTGGGGATTCAGTGAATCCCTTGAAGGTCCTGACTGCATGCCACTAGGGTTGTCCTAACAATGTACAGATTTTAAAAACCTATAAAAACATTAACGATGTGTACTTTGTTATTAATATTCGTTCTCTAATAAAGTATATTGCCACATTTGTCCACCTGAAAATATATAAATAAGAGGCAATAAACAAATTGTAGGTGTTGGTGATAGTGCAATAAAAATGACTACTACTTGTTTGTTGACCAGTATTTTTACATTTATCTGTATTAGACTTCATCCAGGCTTTAACCTGTTTTTAGCCGTCTCTCAGAAAGAAGCAGGGGATGCTTTTAGGAGTGCAAAGTTGGGATGTTAAGATACGCCGATGGGTCTCCACCTGGAATTGTTCTAATTTTTAGCTTTGGCTTCATCATCAGAATATACTAATGGCTGAGTGTGTGTCATGGTTTCTTTCTTTGTATGTGTATCCCCACCTCATAACTTTTAGCCACTAGACCTAGCTCAGGAAACTTGGTGTAGAGTTAAGTCATTGGGGGGACATTAGCTATGCTGCTGAATATAACCGGATGAGTGCTAGTTAACCAGATTGTATATCCAGAAAATGTTAGACCTGCCATTGAACTGGATATCTACTTAACTGGATTCTTATCTGGATAAACGGTGGCCACTGAACACAGCCGGATATTCAGTGGCTGCCACTTAGTAAGATAAGTCCTACTTATCCAGCTATGTAGCATTTGAATATCTATTCCTTTCAGTTTTGAAAGTTGCTGAGTGCTTTCAGGGGGTAGGTGTGTTGGGTGGCAGTTGGCGGGACAAAGATGGCAATTTTAGCATTCAGAATACATTGGAACTAGAACTGAGGCTATATGTTGCTCTTTCTACTTCTTTTTAAAGTGAAAACAGTAAAGAATTTCTAATAGAAGAAAATTTTGGGAAATCAAATGCCTTTCCTCTTTTTTTTATTTTAAAGCCTTTTACACAGAAACATAGAAGCATAGAAATGACAGCAGAAAAGGGCCAAATGGTCCATCCAGTCTGCCCGGCAAGCTTATGGTAGCATCAGCTGCGCCATGCAGGTCTCCCCCCATAATGGTAGCATCTGTCGTGCCATACAAGTCACCCCTACACTTAGGCCTAGATTTTCTAACCTACCGCGGCATCGTGAATCACACGGGGCAGGGGGCAGGGGGGGGGTGAAGCGGGGGGCGGGCCTGCGATAGCCGGCAGCGATCGCACCTCTGCGGTGTGATCGCTGCCAGCTTTCGCACCCAATAGCGCTATCATAAAAGGTGATGCTATTGGGCGCGAAATAGGCAGCGAAAAGGCTCCTTACCTTTTCACCGTCCACGCTGTCTTCGCGTCCCTTTTTGCATGTGATCGCTTTGAAAAATGACCCCCTTAGTTTCCAAAACCGTCAAAGTCAGGGTCCTTGTTGGTTGTTGTCTGAGTCCAATTCCCCCTTACCTCTTGTTGTTGAAGCAGAGAAGAATGATGGAGTTGCATTTCAAGTATAAGGCTTATTGGTTAAGGGTAGTAACAGCTGCATCAACAAGCTCCCCCCATGCTTATTTGTTTACCCAAACTGTAAAATTCAATGTCCTTGTTGGTTGCTGTCTGAAACTAATTCCCCTTTTCCTTTTTTCCCCCTGCTGTTAAAGCAGAGAGCGATAGTAGGGTTGCATCAACAGCATGAAGGCTTATTGGTTAAGGGTAGAAACCGCCACACCAGCAAGTTACCCCATGCACTCTTTCATTTTTAAAAAAGTAACTTGTAAATGAAGGCAATCACCACCAACATATAGAGAATGTCCCTTTGAGAAGCTTTGCAAGAAATACAATATAGGTTCTTCTCACCAAACACAAATGTATTCATATATTTTCCCACCACAAGGCCTCCATTTCACTAGAGTAGTTTCCTCAGGGGAATACATTGAAAAGTAAAGTTGTGAACATGTATAATCACTTTCATATAGAGCCCTTAACTTACATTTTAATGTTAGAATTTTGGCTTTGACAGACTTAATGATAATGAGTACCATAAATTTATCTTACATGGTTCATGACTGCTTGATAACCTGTTCTTCATTACATTTAAGTTTGCCTTAGCCAGATAAACTTATCCAGCTAACTTGACTGAGATATTCAGAGGTGCAGCTGCACCTCTGTGAATATATCCGGTTAACTTTAGAGCAACTAAATAGCAACTAAATAGCAGTCCTACACTAATTTTGTCAAATAATATCAGTGTTTATCCAGCTAATTTAGCCAGATTAAGTATCACCCCGGAATGCCCCCATCCTGCCTTCACTTAGGGGGTTAGTTTCCAAGCTGTGTTATGGGCTTTTCACGTGCGAAAAGCACCATAACACACGCTGCAATGCTAATTCGGAAAAGGGGGAGGAGTTTGGGGTGGGATTTCTGTCCAACGTCGGAAATAACTACCTTTTTCATTTGCATTAAGCTGTGCGATATGGCTATATCGCACTTTACGATCTTTTCATAACATCAGGCTAGAACATTGTACAAATCTCATCTTTGTGTGAGTTTCCTCACTCCGAAGGACATCAGATCTTCACAAGAGTGTATTGTTCTGTTCATACATCTCACTCTGCATGTCAAAGTGACCTCTAACCCCTACACTACTACCTAAACCTCACCTCAAGTAACCAGGTGGACCTCATATAGAGGTATAAATAATACCTAACTACTATAAGAGCCTTACAGCTAGTCTCTCTCTCTCTCTCTCTCTCATAATCTGTATATCATCAGCAAAATGATAATGAAAGGGTTGGTGTGGAAGTGAGCCCTTGATGTTGTGGCGTAGTTGACTCAGCCATGTAGGTGAATCTACAAGAGACCTATGCTGGCAGCTGGCGAATGCACCCTGTAGTGGGACAGACTGGAGCTTCACCTATACCAGCTGCCTCCCCTGCAGGTTGAGCCTTTGGGTTCTGGCGGCTGGCAGGACTTAGGCAGGTCCCTAGGGTGCTGGAGAGAGCAAGAATCCAAGGGCATGCCGGGGTCATGGCAGGCAGCAAGCTAGAGATATGAAGACAGGCCAGGGGTCAAGACAGGCAGAGGCAAACATGGTCAGGTCCAAGCAAGAGGTCAGGTCAAGGCAGCAGGTAGACGTGGTCGGGTCCAAGCAGAAGATCAGTAACAGGAAGTCAGGCCAAGAAGACTGGGCAAGTTAGACTGGGTAAGGCAAGACTTTTTGAGACAAGGCTGGAGAAGTCAAGGCTGGATGAGACAAGGCTGGCCATGACAATGCTGGATTAGGCAACACTAGACAAGGCAAGGCTGGATGAGGCAAAGCTGGGCAAGGCAAGGCCGGAGAAGGAAAGGAACAAAGAACAATCAGGAATGCAGGAATAACATACACTGCTTCAAAGCAGGAGACCCATTGCTGAGGCAAGGAACTGCAGTGCCAGGACTGCTTATAAAGGCCCAGGAGTGTGATGTCATCCAAGGGCGCTGCAGGGCTATTCACGCCACAGGCCCTTTAAGTTTAGGCATGTGCCATGCATGTGTGTCTAGAGGAAGGCCCAAGAGGGGCAAGAACATAGTAGTGCTTAGACATCATGTCTGTGTGCAAGTTGCACGGAGTGGCCTTGGCAATTTGAAGTGGCATCCCTGCCATGGGCAGCCTCGAATGGCGTTGGGAGTGAGGAGGCTCGCAGGGCCCTCCCATGAGCCACACATCATAACAGTACTCCCCTCATCCAAAGCCCCCTCCACAGTCTTCTGGGTGTTACAATTCCTGGTTGCAGGATAACAGCCCCTACCTCCCGGCGCCGGGTCCCAACCTCGGCTCTCCTCTCCTCAGCCATGGCGGGCAGCCGTTATCACGGTCCTGCCGGTTCCTGACCACCTGGTTCAACCCAGGACAACCCTCCTTCTTCTCCTGCTGCCTCTCATCTGCGGCGGGGGAATGCTTCCTCACCAACCACGCTGTCATCCTCTCTGGCTGCCTCCCATCCGTGGCGAGGGAATGCCGACCACGCCACCGCAGCCTTCCTCCTTGGCCCCTGCTCCTAGGCGCACATGCCTCTATCGGGGATTTAAAGGGGCCGCGGCGGGAAAAGCTCCCGCGGCCCCTAGTGATGACTTCAGTGGCCCTGAGTATCTAAGGGCCACATGACAGTCAGAGCTTGCCTTGGCAACAGGTCTCCTCGCTATTGTCTGGCTGAGTTCCTGACTTGCTATTCCTCTTCCTGTGTTCCTGTACCTGCTTCCGCCTCCTGTTCCTGCTCCTGTTCTGGATTCCCATTTTCACTCCCTGCACTCCAGTTCCTGTTTCTTTGTCCTTCATCCCTTGGATGGACCTTGGCTCTCGACCCGGATTGCTTCCTGACCTCGTATTCTGCCACCTGCCTCTGACCTCTGGACCAGACTTGACCACGTCTTTTGCTGTCTGCCTCAGACCCACAGGTCTTGGTTGCTGTCCTCTCTGACTGGCCGTGTTCCTGGTATCATCCACGCAGAGGCCCACCTAAGACCAGCCGGCCCAGGCACCCAAGGGCTCAACTAGCGGGGAACGTGGGCTGGTAGTGATGAAGCTCCTGCTGGCCTCTGCTTCCCATCCGGCCTCGCCACCCGACGGTGGGGACCTGTGGGGGCCAAGGGTCCACGCTCGTAACATGTTGCCAAGGCCATGGACCCGGCTGAGGCATCTGTTATTGTTTGGGATAGTTGTGGGTGGATCCTTGGGCCGGTGGCAGATGACCACGCCCCCGGGGGAAGATCCCGAGAGGGACCACCGGTCAGGCTCAGAGTTTGGAGACAGACACACACTAGTTCTTTTATTAAACAGTATATTGAACCACCAGAGGTGGCAGTAGTGAGCTGGAAGCGTCCGGCTTGGCTGTAGTCCCTCAGATAGTGGAACAGCAATCCCAGGATGGCTGAGCTGTAGAGAAACTAAGTATAGTGAGTAGGCAGGGTATGCAGAGTTCAGGAACAGAACCTTGATGGTAACACTCACACAATAGTCTCTTGAAGCAGCCCAGGAGCTGGAATGGATTAGGCCATCAAGGAGCGAGTACCTGGTTTCAAGGAAAGCTCTGAGAGAAAGATGGTAACTCACTGGTGTTGTAGGCAGCGATGACTTCCTGGCAGAAGTGGTATTCAGAAGCAGGTCCGAGAATGTGGGCCTTCGAGGAGCGAGTACCAGTTCTAGACTGCGACCTGAGAGGCAAAAGAGAAAGCGAGGCCCCCGAGGAGCGGGTAAAGTCCGAGGAGGCAGAGTAGCAAGGTATGCAGAGAGCGAATCCCATCCGCAGCGGTACCTGGAGAAGCCCTTGCTAACTCGATTAGTTAGCAATTTCAGAGACCTTTAAATACCCGGTGATGATGACATCATCTCAGGGGGACGCCCCTGAGGTTCGCGCCACTGCTGGTACTTGAGTTAGGGCTGCGCCGCGCGTGAGCCCTTAGGCTTCTGGGAAACATGGCGGAGTGCAGCATCTAGCTGGTCCGGGGACGCTGGAGGAGGTTGGCAAGATGACGCCGCAGCAGCCAAACATCCAACAAGCAAAGAGGGAGTCGCCAAAGAGGTAAGGTGGGCGGAGTGGAGACGTCTGGCAGCGACGGTAGCAACAGCATCTGCCCTGCATGCCATTCCGGACCTGGCACTCAAGATCCAGCATCAATATCTCGAGGCTTTGGCGGCCTCCATTGAATGGCTCAATGCCTGTCTAGACTCTGGTCCTGCTCCAGCCTCATGGAGAAGCCTTGGCAGTTTGAAGCGACATCACTGCTGCAGGCAGCCTCAAACGGTGTTGAGGATAAGTGAAGCAGCTTGCAGGGCCCTCCTGTGAGCCATGCATCCTAATAGACAGTAGCGAACTTCCACTTTTTCCAGACATTTACAGAGTGGCATCATAAAGTTGTTAAATAAATATGGAGAGATGATTGACCACTGAGAAACTCCACAAAGGAAAGACCAGGCTTATGAACTTGCTTGTCCATCTGTGACCTGTCTCTAAGGTAAGAAATAATCCATTGTAGGAATATCCTATCTATTCCTACTGCTCTCCACTGTTTTATCAATAACTCGTGATTAGTGGTGTCAAAGGCAGAGGATACGTCTAATAAAATCATAATTGCTCCCTTCCCATTGTCTTTACTAAACAGTGGTATTCGGTATTGCAGTTTAGTAAACTCCATGGTATTTTCTCATGGTAAAATACCATGGAGAAAAATACTGCAGGCCCCTAAATGACTTGTGATGGTGGCCTCTTTTGCCTAGGGCCACAATCATTTTAAAGGGCTCGAGCAGCCTGAATAAAACCTGCGAAAGAGTCAACCCCCACCCCACCCCCAGAAATCTTGAGTTGAATAAAAATTAAAAATTTCACTGAGAAGCCTCCTCCTGACTTCCCAGACCCCTTCACTGCCTCCAACCACCCCCCAGGCCTCAGTACCCCCTTGGACCTTAATCACAAATGGCATAAGTTGAAAACTGGCCGGCTGGCACCATTTTTTCTTCAGTCCGCGCACAGCCTAGAAACTAGGGGGCGCTATGTCCCCACCAGCTATAAGATATGACTGGGGGTGGTGGCAAAGCTGGATCTTGAGGAATGGGGGTGGGGGGGAAATCAATTGTTTCAGAAGGGTAGGGTGGGAAAAGGGGAAAAGCTTTCATCACGCAACTTATTTTTCTATTTTTAGTGACTTGGGACCATGTCTAGAGGCAGTGGAAGGTGGGACAGGGGGATCTCACAACATCCCTGAGGTTGTTTGACTCTTTCGGGAGGGGGGGTGTGTGTCTTTGTTTGCGCTGCTCAGACCCTTTAAGGTACTGCCTGGGAGTATTGGGATGTGAGTTGTAGCTATCTTTCTTGAAAATAAAGCGGCTTGTGATTTCTCAGGGAAGCCGCATTATTTTATTACCATAAAAATTGCCTGATAATTAGCTGCTTTGCATGCATTCACTAAGCATTTGTATGCAAAGCAGCTCATTACCATTTTGGCATTAGTTTGGGTAAAATAATGCACAGTATTTTAAATGCCATGCGTTATTGATGTTAATGCCTTTACCGCACACAGTAAATACCTAACACAGCTTAGTAAATGACTCCCTAAGATTGTAGAAAGCTGCTGTCAAAATGAAATGAAATCCTTTGCAATGAGTCATGAGCTGTAATCTCTTTTTCTCATGGTGCATTGTTCTTGATGATCTTAATAAAAATGAAAGGAAAAAAAAGGAAAAATCTAATAGACTTTGGCACAGAAGATATGTCTTTGGGCTTGAAACAAATGTCTTTCCTTGTTCACTGTCACAACAGTTTAAACATTCAGAGCTGGAGCTTGTTTATGTTAAGTAGCTGAAGCTTAAGTTTGCGGTTTGAACTTTCAGACTTCTGGTCATTCCTAGCGCTGCAGGAAAGTTCCCCACGGGCAGGCTGCCTGCAGTGTGAGTATGCCGGTAGTCATTGTGACACGTCTGAACCGTAAAGGATGGATGCTTTTCATGTTAAACTCATCTGGACTCACCAACAGTTTCCAACATTCCTGCAGAGGACTGGGGGCTCCCTGAAAATATTTCAGATTTCTCCAGCTTTTCTTTTCCCCGCCCCTCTTCTGGCCATTTTTAAAGTTGGTCCAGCTCATCAGCTCATGTGAAGCTTCCCCAGGCTGGTCCTGCTAAGCTGGCTTCTCTGCAAGCCCAGCTTTCCTGCGGCCTGTTGGCCCCTCGCATGCTTCTCTTCCCTCCACCCAGAACATTCTGTTTCTGTCATTGCACACTGTGTCCTACCAGTTCCTCTACTGAACCACTATCCACCTTTGCCTGCTACTACATACAATGCCTCTTATTTTGCCCAGGACTACAAATGTGTAAATAGCTTAATAAATGGTGGCTCAGTGGCATGGTGGCTCAATGGCATGCGCTATGCAATCTCATGTGGTGAATCTTGGGTTTAATTCCTGGGCCCAGATTCTGCTTCCTGGGTCAGCTGGGGTGGAGGATGCTGCTCAGAGAACTTTCACAAGCCCTGAGGGAAGAAGCCTTGGTCATCTCTCAACAGTGACACCTAGTGGCCAGATGCAGGATCCACATTTGCTGGATTCTGGAAAGACCCGTGGCTTTTGGTCCCTGTCTCCTTTCTGCTATTATAATGACTAAGCAGAGTTGGAAGGGGGATAAGAAAATAGAGAATGACAACCTACCAGGAATTGCAAATGAAGACTCGTGGTGGCATAGCCCAATAGAGACTGGTTCAAATTGAGCTGGAAGTTAAAAGAAACAGGAGGAAACTGCTGGGCTAAGAAATTGGTTTGCCCTTGATTGGAGTCTGCAAAAAAATTGCAAAGGTTTGTTAAATTGGTTGCCAGAACATTTTATTCAAGAAAATCTTCATTTGTGGTAAAATCTCTTCAGCAGATCCACTTCTAATTTATTTTAAAATCACTTCAGATTTTATGAATCTGTGTATTTTTCCAGATTCACCAGGGAAAATCTGAAATTTTCATTTAACTGAAATAAAGCTGAAATCTGCTTGGTTTGGCTTCAATTGCGTGTGCATTTCTGTTCATGACCTCTCTCCTCCTAGCATCCCATACTTTCTCATGGGTCACACACCCTGTGTACCAACACTCTTCCCAGTGACTGAGGCTCTCCTTCTACATGTGAAATCCTTTGCAATCTAGGACCCACTTCCTTCAGGTCTTGCCTGCTGCCATGTTCTCTTGACCCAGGAAAGGTTCCTCCTGCAGCATTATCGCATGTCTCCAGATGGCCTCTCCAACACAGGCCAGCTAAGGGCTCCTGTCTTTCATCTGGCCATCATCATCTTTCTCCTGTGCTGTGAGAAGGGTCTCCTTTCATGCTGCTGTGGGAGTAGGCACACTTCCGTGATGCCAGACCTGCATGGACCACTTCTCTATGCCACTGATTGGCCTGGCTAGGAGGAATTATACTGTTTGTCAGGGCTCCTTCAAGTTATCTATTAACTCTCTGGAGTTCATGACAAGTGCAATTATGTCCATTCTCAACCTTCTTTTTTGTATAAGAAAAAGAAATCTGACCTGGTAAGCCTTACCCAGCAGGAAAACTACTCCAGGCTTTTAATATAATTGACCACTTCTCTATCTTTTCAAAATCCATGATATCCATTTTTGAAATGTAGGGCCAGCTTTATAGTGAACAGAAAGAAAGGGAGAAACACCGTGTGTGTATTATTGTCAAGAAAAGTGTTATATATATATATATATATCTCATATATATATATATATCATATATATTATCCCCAATTGTGCTTACAGCTTTCAAAAATCAACTATACTTGTTATCCAAACTTAAAAGTTGGGAGAAAAAGACAGATCATACCAAAAACACGTTCCACTGCTACATGGCAATCATCAGATTGTAATCATAACTGGCAAAAAAGCACCCATACCAGAAATCTAACAGAACACGATATATCATAAAGTGTCATTACCTAGTAACTATAACTAAACCTTTGGTGCGCTATATTGCTTCCTTCCACAAACATCCGTTAAAACACGCAAGTTGCACTATGGGCTTCTGCCTCCGTTTAGAAACCCCAACAAAGGTCCTCTGTTTCACCATTCATTTTACAGCTAATACATTACAGAATCACAGATGTTTATGTGATGAGTAAAAGCCTTGTTGTACAACATGAAGTTCCTTTCATCATTGATAATTTGACTGTAGGTTAACACTATGTTCTATGAATCATAAACACATCAAGCACATTTTGTACAGCTATACACATTATATATAAAGTGATAATGATCTTAAACTAGTATAATACTTTATGTGTACACATATGATGAGACTAGCATTAAATCTGAAATAAGATCTCAAATAACCCTTTTTAGTAAGATCCTTTAAAGTGATAATAGTAAGATGGGAGCCCTAGAACAGGTCCTGATCACTAACATTTATCTTGTGGAAAATGTTCAGGGATTTCACTTAACCTCTATTTATGGGCTATAATGATGAGACATTATGGCAAAGGTTTATTAAGGAATAGCAGAGTTACCTGTAACAAGTATTCTCCTAGGACGGCAGGATGTTAGTCCTTACACATGGGTGACATCATCAGATGGAGCCCCTATGCGGCAAACTTATGTCAAAGTTTCTAGAACTTTGACTAGGTACACTCAGCATGCCCAGCCTTCCCTATACCTCGCATCCATGTGGAGTCCCTCTCCAGTCTTGTAATATAGAATTATGATTAAAATAAAAACTAGGAGAAAACCAACTCCACAGGGCAGTCCTCGGGGAACACCTATTACAGGTAAGCAACTCTGCTTTCTCTGAGGACAAACATGATTGTGGTCCTCACACATCAGTGAATCTCTAGCTACAGGCTGCTTTCCAACACAACAGGGGACCAACAGATACCCAACAAGGTGCTGACGAGCACAACATTGGTACTGTTGGTAACAGAGGGGGAGACAGCCTGAACCTAAACAATGGGCCCTAGGTGGAATAGTTGGGTGCTATACCTCATACAGGTTCCGAAAGACAGACTGGCCAAACCTACTGTTGCGTCAGCCATCCCTATCCATACAATAAAGGGATATAAATGTGTGGAGAGAAATCCACGTTGCAGCCTTGCAGATCTCCACAGGAACTGCTCTCAAGTGGTCCACCGACCCTACCATGGCTCTGACAGAATGAGCTTTGACAAGACCCCCAAAATGCAGTCCCACTGGGCATAACAGAAGAAGATGCAATCTGCTAGCCAATTGGATAGTGTCTGTTTGGCAATGGCAACGCCCAACCTATTCTTGTCAAAAGAAATAAAAAATTGGGTAGACTAAGGGTTTCTGTCCACGCCAAAGAGAAGGCTAAGGCTCGCTTGCAGTCCAAACTGTGCAGTGCTCATTGCTGCGAATGGGGCCTGGGAAAGAATATTGGCAGGATGATTGACTGGTTAAGATGGAAATCTGTCACCACCTGAGGCAGGAACTTAGGGTGCGTACACAAGACCACCTTGTCATGATAAAACAGTATAAGGTGGATAAGAAACTAAGGCCTGGAGCTCACTGACCCTGCACGCTGAAGTGACTGCCACCAAAAATATGACCTTTCAGGTCAGGTACTTCAGGACACAGATGCGCAGTGGCTCAAAAGGAGCTTTCATCATCTGAGCTAACACCATGTTGAGGTCCCAAGACACAGCAGGAGGCCTTAGGGAATGCTTTAATTTATGGAGGCCCTGCATGAAGCATACAACTATAGGCTGTACAGAGACAGGTATACCATCTACCATCTACCCAAGAACCTTATTCTCCATAGTAACGAATCTCACAAATGACAAACATGAATCACCTCAAAGTCTTCTTGAATCAAAATGCAATGAATTAGCTACATTTTTTAGTGACAAAATATTAAACCTAAGAAACAAACTCCCAAAAAACAGCAAACAAGCAATCGTAATGCAAAAAAGAGATGTTAACATATGGTCCTCATTTATAGAAATATCAGAACAAGAAGTTGAATCAATGATAAAAAATATAAACCCTGCTCCACACAAAATCGATACAATACCAACAACTGAGATAAAAAAGATTACCAATGTAGTAACCCCAACACTAACTAATATCATAAACCTATCCCTAACTGAAGGATTAATGCCAGATAAACTGAAAGGGGCAATCATTAAACCAATCATCAAAAAGAAAACCAGTGACCCACTAATCCTCATTAACTACTGCCCAGTCTCAAACCTCCCTTTATTAGCTAAATTAATAGAGAAAACAGTACAGAAACAGCTGGCTGAACACCTAGACAATAATAACATACTGGTCCCTTCACAACACGACTTCCGAAAACACTACACCACTGAGACATTACTTCTCTCACTAACAGACAACATACTAAGAGGTTTTGATAACAGTAAACATTACATCCTTATAATGCTCGACTTATCTGCAGCCTTTGATACAGTAAACCACAAAAAAATACTACTAAAAAGACTTGAAGAAATTGGATTATGTGACAAAACAATAAACTGGTTCAGATCCTACCTAAACAATTGGTTCTTTCAAGTCCAGATAAAAAACACATTATCAGAAAAATTTAAACTTGAAACAGGAGTACCTCAGGGTTCAGCGCTGTCTGCTACCCTCTTTAACATATATATGCTACCCTTATGTCATCTGCTGGCAGGCCTAGGGATAATACATTACATTTACGCAGACGACATTCAATTAATTTTACCAATAGATGACACAATTGAAAAAACATTAAGTCTAGCTAACATGTACCTAGACATAATTAAACAACTACTGAACCAAATGGAACTGGTTATCAACATTGACAAAACTGAATTCCTTCACCTTGAGAGCTTGAGAGAAAAAATACTGAAATCATTCAAACACCGATAACCCTAAGAAATAACCAGAAAATTGAGCTAGCCGAAAAAGTAAGGAATCTGGGAGTAATAATAGACCCAGAAATCAACCTGAAGCAACACATATCTATAAAAGTAAAAGAAGGCTACGCAAAACTTATGGTCCTCAGAAGATTGAAACCATTACTCACACCCGCCCACTTCAGAACAGTACTGCAAACACTTATCTTTTCCAGCACTGACTACTGAAATGCACTCTTACTAGGACTGCCAAGCACATCGATAAGACCACTCCAGATACTTCAAAATACTGCAGCCAGAATACTGATGGGAAAAAAGAGGAGGGACATAACTGAAACTCTAGCAGACTTACATTGGTTGCCCATCGAATACAGGATAAAATACAAGGCCTTATGTACCATACACAAACTAATATATGATAAAGAAGCAGACTGGCTAAACACAGCCTTACGAGTACACATTCCACAAAGAAACCTCCGCTCAGCAAACAAAGCACTACTAACAATCCCTTCAGTAAAGTCAGCAAAATTAACCCAAGTGAGAGAAAGGGCTTTATCATTGGCTGGGCCCATACTATGGAACACGATGCCCCCTGAACTCAGATTACAGAATAATCTCAAAACTTTTAAGAAAAATTTAAAAACATGGATCTTTAAAAAAGCCTTCACTAAAGAGTCTGGAGGGTAGAGAAAGAAAGTACAGGGTAATGCAGATGAGAATGAATTTACTCAATCCTACATTTAAGAAGTAATATCTCAAAGAGATAGTAACTCAATAACATACCTGGACTTGACCAACAATACTCAAATAATGATTTTATTTATGGTATTGTAACCGAACTTTATTGGCACCTGTTAGAATGTACGATAACCTACATTTACTTACCTTAGTCTATGTGCCTATTTGTAAAACCGTTGCAATGGTATATAACTTAGCGACGGTATAGAAAAGTTTTTAAATAAATAAATAAATAAATACAACTTAGTGGTATGCGCCAGTTTTACTGAGAAGAACCCTAATGGAGTTGGACTTTAAACCAGCCTCCAACAGGTATAGGATGTAGTCAAGCAGTTTTTATGTGGGGCAGGAGAATGGATCTAGGGCCGTCTGCTCACACCATATGGAAAAGCTCCTCTACTTCAGTCCACAGGACTTTCTAGTGAAAGGCTTTCTAGAAACCACCAGGACCCGAGACACATCCTCTGAAAGATCAAGTGGCTGCAGGATTAATCTTTCAACATCCAGGCTGTGAACGACAGGGCCTGGAGGTTGGGACACCACAGCCTGCCTTGATCTTGTGAAATGAGATCTGAGGAAGTCCCCAGACTGATCAGTCTCCAGATGGGCAACTCCTGTAGGAGTGGAAACCAGACCTGTCTTGGCCAATAAGCGGCAATGAGGATCATAGTCCCCCTGTCCTCATGAAGCCTCAAAAGAGTCTACCCCATTAAAGAAATCAGAGGATACACATACAGAAGACCCTTGCCCCAATGATGGGTGAGGTCATCCGAAGCTGGTTTGCATCTCACTTGTACAGGGCGCAGAACCTAGACACCTTCCTGCTGCAGGGGGGACATGAACAGATCTACGTCCAGGTTCCCCCAGAGGTGGAATATCCGATTTGCTATCTCTTGGTCTAGGAACCACTCATGGAGTCTGAAGGCTCAGCTCAGCTTGTACACTATCATATTCTCCGACCCAGCCAGATACATGGCCCTGAGCACCATCCCTTGGGGAGGGTCCATGACCAGATCTGGACCACTTCCTGACATAGGAGGTACAATCCCATGCCCTCCTGCTTGTTGACATACCATATAGCTACTTGGTTGTTGATGTGGATCAGGACAACTTTGTTGGACAGCCGATCTCTGAAAGCTCATAGTGGGTACCTGATCACCTGAAGCTCCAGGAAGTTGATTTGAGAAGAGCGTTCCTGGGCGGACAAGAGACCCTGAATGCTGAGCCCATGTACATGAACTCCCCACCCCAGGGAGGAAGCATCTGTGGTTGGGACAATTTTGGTAGGAGGACTTTGAAACTAGATCCCCCATTCTAGATTTGAAAGTACCTGCCACCAGGACAATGAGTCTTGGAGAGACAGAGTGATTTGGATGCAATCCTGGAGGCTCTGACTGGCCTGCTGCCACTGTGACCCCAGGGTCCACTGGACTCTGAGCATGTGTAAAAGTGCCAAGGGAGTGACATGGATGGTTGCGGCCATATAGCCCAATAATCTGAACATGTGCCAGGCTGACACCTGCTGGCTCTATTGGATCTCTGCCATGGTGGTCGTCAAGGTGATGGCCCTCTGGTGAGGCAGGAAGGCTTTGGCCTGAACCTTGTCTAGCAGGGTACTTATAAATACCAATTGAAGTGAAGGGCTGAGATGGAAATTTGGGTAGTTCAGAATGAACCCTAATGACTCCAACACCCAGATGGTCAAGCGCATAGACCTGGTGGCCCCTGCCTAAAATGGCGTTAACCAGCCAATCATCCAGATACAGGGAAAACATGCACTCCCAGCCTACGGAAGTGCGCTGCTACCACAGCCAGGCATTTTGTGATGACCTATGGGGCTGATGCGAGCCCGAACAGCAACACCTGTTACGGAAGTGCTGTTTTCTGACGACAAATTGGAGAAACTTCTCGATATGAGTGTATGCATTGTTTAGGTGGAGGGAGCATGGCCAGTCCCCTTTTTGCAAAAGGGGAATCAAGATGCCCAGGGAAACCATCTTGAACTTTTCTTTTCTTAGAAACTTATTCAAGGCCCTTAGATCTTTGATGGGACAGAGTTCTCCTGTTCTCTTTGGAATCAGGAAGTACCTGGAGTAGAATTCCCGCTCTCTTTGCCCTGGTGGTTCAGGCTTGAGCAGACTACCTGGGCTCTCCTCCCTCTTAGTGGCCACTCTGGACACTAAGAGGGAAAAGAGCTCTGCTAGTATTTCCTGATGCACTACCAGCCCCCAAAACGGGCACAAAGGGCAATTTGGCAGGATACCCAATAGGTTCAGTTTGGTACCCCTGATGGTTGATGGACAGAACCCACTAGTCTGAGATTATACTGTCCATTCATTCGCAAAGAACTGCAGCCTTCCCCCCGAGCAGAGTCTCCATCATCCCAGGTATAGGCTACTGGCGTATGCTCCCTATGATCCAGTCAAAGCCCCATCCCCAGAACTGACTGAGGAGCCGGCTGGGGGTTGGGGACTCTCTGCTGCCTAGGGCGATTGCGCCCTGATAGTATTCATAGGAGCGAGGGAGGGCGGAGGATGGTACTTCTTTGGCAAAAGAAAGACTTCCTTGGCCACAGTTCGCCAGACTCCTAGAAGAGAAGGACAGGTTCGGAGTACTTATTGGAGGGTTTCATGGTGGTCCCGAAGCTGGGCCACAATATCCCTCACCCTATCTCCAAAGAGATTCTCTCCAGTACACGGCACATTAGCGAGTCCCTGTACATCTGGTCAGAGATCCAAGGCCTGCAGCCATGCCATTCTGTGGGCACTGATTCCCACTGCAGAGACTTTCAATGCCATCCCAAAATATCATAGGTTGCACGGACCTCGTGTTTCCGCACTCCAGGCCCTTATGCATCAGTGACATGAGGGTATCCTGCTGTTGTTGAGGCAACTGCTCAGCCACCTCCTGCACTTGCTTCCAGATGTTCTGCGAGTACTGGCTCATGTAGAGTGGTAAGCAGCGATGTCGGCAATGAGCATGGTGCCTTGAAACACCTTCCACCCAAGAATGTCCATTGCTTTATTGTCCTTCCAAGGATGCACCGAGGAATGAGTCCGAGAGAGCTTAGCCCTCTCAAGGGCAGATTCGACCACCACTGACTGGTGGGGCAGCTGACACTTACTGAATCCAGCAGCCTTCTGAAATAGGTAAACCCTGTCTGCCTTCTTATTAATGGGAGGCACTGTGAGGGGTGTTCCCATATGCTCAGCAGCAACTCCTTAAGGATCTCATGTACCGGGATTGCCATGATCTCCTTAGGAGGCTCCATGAACTGGAGGATCTCAATCATTTTGTGCCTGGCATCTTCCTCAGTCAATAACTGAAACGGGTTGGCTTCTGCCATCACCATTGCAAAACCTACGAAGGTTAAGTCTTCAGGCGAAGACTTCCTTCGCTTCTCTGGAGGAGAAGGTTCTGAAGGGAGAACCTTGGAGCCTTTGTAAGAGGACGCCAAATAATCATTCCCCCAGGAGTCATAGCATTCCTCATCCTCACTGTAAGCCACAGGGGATGGGTCCCTAGGTACTCGGCCTTCGTCCAGAGGTGCAGGCACCAATAGAACTGGACAGGGAGTGGCAGGCTTCGGCATCTCTGCCAGCCTCAGTGAAGCTTCCTCCTCAGAGGAATGGGCAACGACCACCATATCGGAAGGGGGAGGCCTTGGTGCCCCCTCTTGGCACCAATGCCATCACAGGAACCGGCGCCAGCTGGGTCGGTAATGCACTGATGAACACATTGAGGTTCTCCAGAAGCGGTACAAGGATGAGTGGCATTGGGTCTGGTGACGTTGGTGTCACTGGACCGAAGCCCTGCAGTGCCTGGTCCACCGCTAGCTGGACTCGGTGCTCCAGCTCCTCCCCGAATGTTGCCAATGCCAACACCAACTGAGAGGTAGGAAGTGTGGCTAGATCCTCTTTGTACCCTCATGGTGGAACGGTGACTGGCATCAGGACCGGTGGAGACATCACAGACCCCTGGCATTGATGGAGGATTGGCACTCCTCAGCATGGGATTGCTTCGGGGGCATTGCAGCATAAGCTGGTGCATCCCCGTGCCAGCACCATACATCGATGGAGACCGGTGCCGATGCTTCTTCAGCTTCCCTCAATGCTTAGCCTGGTCTTTCCCTGGTACGAGGCTGATGATGTCCTCGGCTTGGAGGAGATTAACGATGGTCGGTCTCCAGGATCCCTGTCTGCCGATGGCCATCAATGGACCCAACGGTCCCCCTGATGTCATTGGCACAGTGTCATGTGTGCAGCTTCTTGGTCCTTCAGTGCCGATGCCGCCTATACTGATGCTGATGGTTCAGACTTCTTCGACCCGAAGAGCAGCTCCATCTTGTTAAATCGAAGCTGTCTCTTCGGGGTCATCTGGGTGCATAAGCTGTCTCTTTGGGGTCATCTGGGTGCATAAGCGGCAACCCTAGACATCATGCGATGTTCCCAGGCAAAGGACACATATCTCATGTGGATCTGTAATGGACATTGTCCTTGGGTATCGCTGAAAACCGAATGTGGCCATTATGGACAAAACAAAAGGGGCAAAAACCAAAGGTGATGATGGCGGTGCATCGATAGCCAGCAGGCACTGATGCATCGCCGCCACAGGGAATCGATTGCAAAAGGAAACTTACCTGAATCACTAAAATCTCTGGCTAGGAAACACTACGGGAGGGCACCAAGAGGGACCCAGTGACAGAACAGCAGAAAAAAAGCAAAAAATGCAAGGCCAAAATAGCTATAGTGAGCTCACTCACACCACGAGGCTTACAGTTCCGCGGAAGAAGAGAGACTGGAAAGGACCCCATGTGGTATAGGGCATGCTGGGCATGCTCAGTGTGCCTAGTCAAAGTTCTAGAAACTTTTACATAAGTTTTCCACATCGGGGCTCCATCTGATGATGTCACCCATGTGTGAGGACTAACATCCTGCTTGTCCTCAGAGAAATGGTAAATTGTTTTAAGTGATGGTGTGAAGGAGAACCATTGGGGAAGACTTTATTGGGTCAATATGAGATGGTGTTCAGAGCGGGGAAACAGACCTTTCTTTGGTTCCTGCTGCAGAGTTCTAGAGTTCATTGGGGAGCTTCACAGTTCCTTGGAGGGCATCTGTTCTACTCAGTCTGGCCAAGCCAAGTATGGGAGTCCACTGAATCATTACTGGACTCATGTGTGCTGTCTGATGGTAATCCAGGAGTTTAGACCACAGTAGCTTTGTGGAGGTTTTTTCTTTCCAGAGGGGAGGAATAGTTTAGATGGGACAATGACTGAGAAGAATTCTGAGTGAAGATGTGAGTATTAAAAATTCATCTGTTATTGGAGGAAGAATTTTTTGTTGTTGCTGATACTGCTGCTAATCAATGCTTTAAAAGCCTGTGAACTCTGATTAGTTTGATTAATGTTGATATTGTTTAACTCTGACTGCTGGAACCTCCAGAAATAAAAGTTTAATTTTGTTGAAGATAGCTTTTACGTGAGATCCTCCTTTATGATGTGGGTTTGAGAGACCAAAAATATTAATGGCACTGTAATTTCTAGAGGGATTTATCAAAAAATGACACCCAAAAATACAAAGATAATCATCTCTTACTGCGTAAAAACTGGTTTTACAAAAAAGATATCATCAATTATGTTCCCCCATGAGGGTTATCGTGTTTTTTATTTATATTGAAAAAAGATATTTACTCAAAGGGTTTTACTCAAAAATTTGCTCTAATGAATTTTTGTATGGAGGGAAGGAAAGTTTCATATCATTATGTTATAACCCCAACCGGGTGATATCAGAGTGTTATAATCATCCGCGATCCTCCTCCATCCACATTTTGTTTTTTATATATTTTCGAGTAGCATGCATAAATTGTGAGAAACTTTTCTTTAAAAAACAAGCTTGTTACCGGCTAATATAAAAAGAATATTGTCCAGACTTATCTGTTTCCAAATAATGACCCGACGAGGCCACGTTTCCGATCCAGTATCGGATTTTTCCCCAGGGGATGTTTTCTTATATATTCGTTGTCGGTGTATCAATGCTTCCAAAGAAATATTTCTGTAACCAGTGATCTTCATCCAAATTTAAATCGGCTTGTAACCTTCAATGCGAGTCATCAGCGATCCTCCTCCATCCACATTTTGTTTTTTATATATTTTCATGTAGCATGCATAAATTGTGAAGATCACCGGTTACAGAAATATTTCTTTGGAAGCATTGATACACCGACAACGAATATATAAGAAAACATCCCCTGGGGAAAGATCCGATACTGGATCGGAAACATGGCCTCGTCGGGTCATTATTTGGAAACAGATAAGTCGGGATAATATTCTTTTTATATTAGCCGGTAACAAGCTTGTTTTTTAAAGAAAAGTTTCTCACAATTTATGCATGCTACACGAAAATATATAAAAAACAAAATGTGGATGAGGAGGATCGTTGATGATTATAACACTCTGATATCACCCGGTTGGGGTTATAACATAATGATATGAAACTTTCCTTCCCTCCATACAAAAATTCTTTAGAGCAAATTTTTGAGTAAAACCCTTTGAGTAAATATCTTTTTTCAATATAAATAAAAAAACACGATAACCCTCATGGGGGAAGATAATTGATGATATCTTTTTTGTAAAACCAGTTTTTACGCAGTAAGAGATGATTATCTTTGTATATTTGTGGGTTTGAGAGAGACATCTTTCGGTGACAGCAGAGTGGAATCTAAAGATTGTGGATGTAATGGGATATAGTCAGAGGGATCACAGAGGGGAAAGCAGTGAGGTCCATATTCAGCACTATCAGTCCATCTAAGTTTGGACTCAGCTGGACAAATGGCAGGATTTGTAAATCCAACTGTGTTGTCCAGCTCAGAGTTAGGTGGATAAGTGTTTATCCTTTAAAGTTATCCAACTAGCTCAGAGGCAGAAACAGAGGCACTCTAGGATAGAGCTGGGTGGTATACGGCTAAGTGAGCTGGATAAATGCCGATTTTCAGCATTACTCAGCTAACATAGCGAAATAACTTTAGGACTGCCAAAGATTATAGTCAGCTAACTTTGACATAGCTGGGTGTATTTAGTGGCATGGGTACCACTGAATAACCCTGCAAAGTTAGTAAGATAAGTTTATCTGGCTAGCCACCAAGCATCTATATATCTCAATGTTTTTTGTGGAGTTTTCCCTGTCCAGCTTAGTAAATCCTTCCCTTGCTGCTGTGCCAGGTCCACTACTCCACCTGCTTGACCATTTTTATTTACTGTGAACCCACCAAAGACTGGTGCTTAGCTCATGAACAGACATCAGGCACCATCTTTGTTTATTATTTGTTCACAGTTATTTGGAGTGTTTAGTTGACAATGAACTTAATGTATAAAGAGAAGGGTAAATCAATTTTAGTGAACTGCACTGCCAAGGGATTTATTTTTAAACAATTGGAGTAAGTTTCATGTTCCTCTTTAATAAGTATGCAGCAATCTTCTTGGGGAAAAGGAAAGGTACTTTCCCATACAGTCAAGCAGTTGAATGCTTTAGTAGAGATTTTTCTACAGTGATGAAATGGGAGGAGGGAAAGTGAGACCTGAATCTTCAGATGACATTTAGTATGAACCACAGAGGGCAGCCAAAGCAGTGCTCAGCCTCACCATGGAGGAAGCACAGGGGGCTCCCACGCTGCAGCCTCTCTGGGACGGCGTCAGGGCACGAGAAGCCTGGCTCAGATCGCCTTTCTTTTCGGTGATCTTCTCCTTTACAGTCTACATGTCTTTCTGCCTTCCTTTCATTCTGATGGACTTTCTAAGTGCTAAAGTACCTGCTCTGAGGAAATACAAGCTCCAGCCTCAGAACAGTCCTACCTTGGGAACGATGATGCGGTGTGTGTTTCACACCATCTACAATCACATTGTCTTCATTTTCCCAGTGACTGTTGCCCATTGGTACTGGCGACCTGTAAACTTACCCGAGGTTGCCCCGGAGCTGCTGAAAGTCCTGCTGGATACCATTGCTTGCCTGCTGCTTTTCGACTTCCAGTACTTTATCTGGCATGTGCTGCACCATAAGGTGCCGTGGCTCTACAAGACTTTTCACAAGCTGCATCACAAGCACACATCTACTTTTGTCCTGGCAACACAATACTCCAGTGCCTGGGAGACGCTGTCGCTTGGATTTTTCGCGGGTGCCTGTCCGATGCTGATGAAGTGCCATCCTATGACAGAGATGGTTTTCTTCGTGGTCAATATTTGGCTGTCAGTAGAGGACCATTCGGGGTACGAGTTTCCCTGGTCGCTGCACAGGCTGGTGCCGTTTGGACTCTGCGGAGGACCTCCACACCATGATATCCATCACATGAAATTCCGGGCAAACTATGCTCCTTACTTCACCCACTGGGACAGACTTTTTGGCACATTCATGGAATAGACCGAAAGCTTTTAATATCTACAGCTACTTTTCATAGTTAAATATATGGTTCCCAGCTGTTTTATAGCCGCAAAATAATTCTATGGCTCAGTGGCTTGTGTCATTTTGCACTTCACGTTTATGTTTGGTAATGCTTCTCGGTGTTGGATTCTGATTGTCAATACATTTATTCACTTGAAAGTTGCTCACTGCGTTTTAGAGTTATTAAATTCTAGAACTCTAAATAATCCTGAAATGTTTAAATTATGTTGAAACAAGCAGTTCTGTAACAAAAGGCATTTACAAATGTCAAATAAATTTATGAACTTCTTTTGGATAATCATGTATATATACTCAAGCATGCAGTTCTCCTGGATAATCTGTGCTCACTTGGGGCACCTCACATGGAGCTAGTCATCCCCAAATCAGCCAGTGTTAACTGTTTCAAAACCAGTTATGGTTGTAGTAACTGACATATTTAATCAGTGTAGAAATGGATGCTGCCAGAAGCGGTATGAAGGTAATGCACTCCTGGCATTCTTGGGGTTTTTGTGGAGGTCTTGATAGATGGGAGGGGTTGGGGAGGAGAGTTATGAAGAATTCCAGAGCCTGCATGTTATTTACAAAGTTGGAGTGGGGAAGTGTGCAGGAGGTCTCCTCTAGCCACTATGGCCCACAGCCAATGGTAATTATTTTGGGGCACTTAAGGGGAACAGCTGTAAATAATGTAATTTTACAGATAATCTGCTTTATTTATTTAGTTGTTTTATATTCCGCTTTTCACACTTCAAAGCGGATTGCGTTCAGGTATGGTAGGTATTTCCTTATACCCAGAGGGCTTATAATCTAAGTTTGTACCTGAGGCAATGGAGGGTAAAGTGACTTGCCCTAGGTCACAAGGAGAGACAGTGGGACTTGAACCCTGGTCTCCTGGTTCAGAGCCCCCTGCTCTAACCACGAGGTAACACGTGAGTCAAGTTTAAGTAAAAAGGTCAGCAATTCTTACAGCTTTTGAGGTAGATAATACAAATTTTATTGTAGCTGCTTAAGATTTTCAATGATTTTAGATATGGTGTACAGTAAGGGGGTCATTTTCAAAGGAGTTACGCATGTAAATGTGACATACTATCGTAGCAATTTTCAAAAGCTATTTACTCGAGTAAAGTGCACTTACTTGAGTAAATCCTATGGACAATTCAATGGCATATATTGTAGCAATTTTGAAAAGCCCACTTACTTGAGTAAAGTGTATTTACTCGAGCAAAAACCAGTTTTGCTCGAGTAAATGCTTTTTAAAATCTACCCCTATATTATTTTAAACGTTGTGATTTAGCAGAGTAAATCACTCGTGTTAACAATTCTTTGGAAATATGTTATTTTTGCCACTAATTCAATTTACACTTTCAAAGACATATTGCAGTGCAACTACCTACCTAGCTTAGAAGTAGTAATTAGCCAATCTTACATTGATCAAGAGTGCTGAAGATGTCTGGAGAGTCTCAGTCACTCACTCTGCTACAGTCCCTGTCATTCCTCTGAAGAATCAGGTCAGGGTCCTGGCTTGGCATGGAGGGCAGCCAGCTGTTTCCCTGCTTAACAAGCAACAGGTTAATACCACAGTCTCAGTGTCAACTTGCAAATGGCTTGAAAGTTGTAAGCAGGCAGGAGGAGGAATGAATGTTCACTTAGCCTGCGAAGGCACCAGAGGCGTAGCCAGGGTCTACGGTGCCTGGGGGGGGGGCGCAATGTATTTGTGTTGTCTCTCCCCCCCCCCCCCCCCAATCACCCACCAGCACAGCACCACTGTGCAGGGTCTCATTTCACTGGGGAGAGGTCGGAAACCTGCCAGTACGTCACTGCAGGGCACCACTGTACAGTCAGTGTTAACATTTTTGAAGCCCTGTGCGAGTAATTATTGTGCTGGCCCCTCCTCATTCTGTTCTTTTTTTTTAAACATTTAATTTGTATTCTGTTTCTAATCAGGGTCAGTGCAAGAGTTTTAGGCACTCTAATTGAATCTTAAAGTTGTGTGCCCTGCCTTCCCCTATCATGGCCTTCTCCACACACAATTTCAAATTATGCATTTATAATAAAAGATTTTACATTAAAAAGGACACTCAAAGTACAGTCTTTTGAAATAAAAATATCACAACAGCATGTATATTATATTTACAGTATATGCATTGTTGTGCTGTCAACCAGAAAACTCTGCATAAAAGCCAAAATAACCCTAGGAACACATATGGTATTAGGTCTATGTTGGGTGTGGGCTTGGTCCTCAGAGAGCCATGAGCAAACTAAATTACAATTACAATATAATAAAACTCTCATTCCAAAACAGCACTAACTTCCAGCACTCACAGTTACAACCCTATGAAATGGTGACCCTGTAAACATCTACCAATAACAAACAAAAGGATTGAGCCAGTTCAATTGTAATCCAGCTGTGATTCAACTAGTTGTCAAATTTAAATTAGAAATCTTAAAACCGCATCAGCAAACCTGTCGGCATACTTTACTGTAAGTTAAAGCCGCCCGGACCTTTCAATCATTTGCAGTTATGGAGGAACACAACAGTGTTTCAAAAACAAATTTTGTAAAACCAAAAAGGTATTATGAAAACACATTATCTGTTTGTCTGTACTCGAGAACAAAATATATGTAGTGGACCCGACGACGGCCGGTGTTTCGCAAGACCGTTGTCAGGTCCACTACATATATACTGTTCTTTTGTACAGACAGACAGATAATTTGTTTTTATAATACCATTTTGGTTTTACAAAATTTGCTTTTGAAACACTGTTGTGTTCCTCCGTAACTACAAAAGATTGAAAGGTCTGGGCGGCTTTAACTTACAGTAAAGTATGCCGACAGGTTTGCTGATGCGGTTTTAAGATTTCTAATTTAAATTTGACAACTAGTTGGATCACAGCTGGATTACAATTGAACTGGCATAATCCTTTTGTTTATTATTGGTAGATTTTGTATGCAGGATTGACTCTAGCTCTTTGTGGTGGTTGTGACTCTGTAAACATTACATCAGACCCTAAAATACCAATATACCTCCTATTGGGAAAAATAGAACAAACCTACATAGAAAAAGACATATTAGCTGAATACTTAACTTCAGTTACACATGCAGAACACAGAATGACCCTCACAAAATACAAAATAAAGTGATCATAAAGTATAAATAGAAAAGTGCAAACATAAACTGAACTGGAAAAACAGAAGCATAACCATTCCTCAAAAAATATCAAACAATCAAACCAAGAAATATAAAGCGTCATTCATAATAGTAAACCATACTAATAAAACAATTAATATTTCAAAACAGCAGATGAAGAGAATAATATACAATAATTAAAAATTCATATATTTTTTAAATTTCCAAACACATAAACAATATTTAAAAACAGCACACATATCAAATAACTGTTATGTTCGTGGACCCTTGGGCCGGTTGGGACAGAGGATGGATTGCTGTGGGGTCCGCAGCAAGTGTCCCAACCAGGAGGCGGTTCGGAGACCCGGAGCAAGCTGATATACTGGACCACGGTGGAGTCCTATGCGACCAAGGACTCTGTACCCACTGGGAGGATGGCCGACGTTGGACACTGGTGATAGAAGAATCTTCACCCTGGAGACCGGCACTCCCCCGGGAGGAGCCCTTAGGAGTCCAGCCGCTGGGACTTTAGGAGATTCACCCTGGAAGCCGAAGTCCCCCCAGGAGGAGCCCGTAGGGACATGGCCGCTGGGACTTAGGCGACTCCTTGAAGGTGGAAGATGGTCCGGATGCAGGCGTCTCCTGCAGGTCGTGGGATCCGGAAGGCTGGCACCTCCAGCAGGTTGTAGGAAATCCAGTCGGTCCAGGAGTCTGAGTCCAAGAGCGGTCCGCAGCCAGTCCAGAAGTCGGTGTCCAGAGAGCGGTCCAAAGCCAGTCCAGGGGTCGGTGTCCAGAGAGCGGTCCAAAGCCAGTCCAGGGGTCGGTGTCCAGAAGAATCAATCCAGCGAGGAGGGCAGAGCAGAAGCGGGACAAAGAGCAAACCAGAACACAGCAACAGCAGGCCGAAGACCAGGAACCTTGTTGCAAGGCACAGGAGAGAGCTAGCTGCAGGGTCTTATAACCTGAGGGCGTCTGACGTCATCTTCAGCCCGGGAGAGGTTTTTCCCACGCTGTCCCCTTTAAATAGGGCTCCTCCCCGCGCACGCGCGTCAGGGGGCGGGGCCAGCTGTGCCGGAGCATCAGCGTCTCTCCCGAGGAAGGAGAGATGTGCTGGAGGGCTTGCAGGCCAGGGGCCTGCTGGAAACGACCCGGGGAAGGCTAGAAACGGCCCGGGCCGCCCCCGAGGTAGGTGGAGGGACCGGGGCACGGCCCGGGACCGTAACAATAACAACCGATTAATTAAAATCAATAAGGATAAAAAAAACCACACTCACTTTCCATACCTGCGAACATTTGACTTCTGGTCACCCTGAGATTGTCATGGATTATTGGGAGGGGAAGGGAGGTGCACAAACTTTCTCCTCTCTCATATATACACACGTTCATCCTCATGCTCACACAGACATACACAAACACTCTTTCAAAATTCAAACACATTCACAGACATACACACACACATGCTGGCTCCCTCTCTCCTAGGTGCACACCCATACTGATCCCTTTCTCTGAGGCCGCCCCCCCCCCACACACACACACACATACACACACACACACTGATTCCTTCTCTCTCAGGCATACACACAGCATTGACTCTCAGGACTCAAATAACTGCAACCTTACAAAAAAGCAGCAGTGCAAATACTACACCAGGCCCTAGAACATTTATATATCACCTACGGGAATAACAGAACAAGCTGGACTACTACAGAGAAACTACACTGCACTTCAGTCACACACAAAGGCAAAACAGAAACCGACCCTTACCTAATATAGAAATAAGAAACTACAAATTAGAAACAGAAACATGCAGACAAAACCAAAATAGAAAGCCTGAGAAACTAGACTCTGAACAGTGGAATACTGAAGAAAGAGCAAATAGAGTGGGAGTGGGAGGAGGAATAGCCTAGTGATTAGAGCAGTAGACTGTGAACCATGAGACCAGGGTTCAAGTCCTGCTGTTGCTCCTTGTGACCTTGGGCAAGTCACTTTACCCTCCATTGCCTCAGGTACAAAAACTTAGATTGTAAGCCCTCTGGGGATAGAAAAATACAGTACCTGAATGTAAACCAGTGTGATATCTCAATTGATATCAAATGTCAGTATATAAAAATAAAAAAAAATACAAAAATATAAGAAATGCACATTCCCAAAGATGGCATAATCCAGTTACTAAAATCTCAAAATAATTTTTTTTTTTACCTTGTTGTTTGATTTTTCTAATCAGTTGGTCCTGGTCTTGTTTTTCCCACTTTTCCCTTATCGATCATTTCCTAATTCCCTTTTCGGGTCTCTCTTCTCATTCTGTTTCTTCTCCTACTGTCTTTTTCTCTTCCTCCCTCACACACACACACACACACACACACACACACACACGCATACACACAGAGAGGCTCATGCTTTCTCTCACATACTTCCTCACACACACATAAGCTCTCACTTATGCTCCCCCCTTGAAGCTCTCACTCTTACATTTTCTATACACACACAAGCTCTCACTCTAACATGCTCTAACATGCTCTACCATACACACACACACAAGCTCTTTCCCATGCTCTACCACAAACACAAGCTCTCAATCTCATATACTCTTCCAGCCCACACACACAAGCTCTCCTTCTCACATTCAGTACACACACACACACACATGCACACACGCAGAGAGGCTCATGCTTTCTCTCTCATACTCCCTCACACACACACAAGTTCTCACTCTAATATGCTCTACCATGCACACACACAAGCTCTCACATGCTCTACCACACACACATACACACACACAAGCTCTCACTCTCATATACTCTCCCAACCCCCACACACAAGCTCTCACTCTAATATGCTCTACCATACACACACACAAGTTCTCACTCTCACATGTTTTACCATAGACACACACAAACTCTCACATTCTCTACCACAAACACAAGCTCTCACTCTCTGGCTCCCATTCTCTCACACACAGATGCATACCCAAGTTCCTATTCTTATACACACACAGATGCATATTCAGGCTCCCATTCTCACCCAGAGAATTGTACACCCAGGATCCCATTCTCACCCCAGGCTCCCATTCTAATTCACCCCCCCCCCCCAGGTTTCCATTCTCCCCCACACAAACATATACCTCAGGCTCCCATTGTAATCTACACAATCACTCAGACTGCCATTCTCACCCCCCCCCCCCCACACACACACCCAGGCTCCCATTCTTACTCACATATATGCATTCAAGCTCCCATTCTCACCCACATATACACGGGACCTTTTTATTAGGCATAGCCAAACTCCTACTTCCGCTGTTGTGGGGATGGGCCTTGCTGCTCCGATCCTCTTCTTCATCATCACAGGGCTGGGATCCTGTGACAGTCTTTCTGCTCCAGTCTTGGAGCTCTGGCCCTCTTCGCTGTTTTGGGGATGGGTTCTCACGATGGTCTTGCAGCAATGGCCCTCTTTTTTGCTGTCACGGAGATGGGATTTCGTGATGGCTTTGCAGCTCTAATGACAGATAGCCCTAGTTGGGTGGGCCTGAGTCCAAAGTGGATGGGCCATGGCCCACCCAGTCCCACCTATGGCTAAGCCACTGAGGTGGATTAAGATCCCCTGGCTGCTGTGGGCCAGTTCCACTTCTGCCACTGGGTGGTATGGGATCCTCCAGTGGATGTGGGTCTTCTCTACCTTTGCTGCTGGGCAGGTTGGGATCTCCTGTCTGCTGCAGGCCTCCTCCATTTCCTCTGCTGAGGGAATGGAATCCTCTGGCAGCTGCGGCCCTTCTTCACCTCTGCTGCAGGTGGGATGGGATCCCTTAGTGGCCGCGGGGCCTCCTACAGCCTGGTGTCTGGGCCTTTGCCCCCTTCACCCCCTCCTCACTATGCCACTGAAAGGCACATACAAGTATAATTCAGCAAGTACTCTAAATTTACCAGAGTGGATTGAGAGGGAATCTCAAGCACAATGCTAAAGCGAGAAGTCTCAGAAGTCTCAGTCCTTTGTTATTCAGTCACATTCATGGCTTCTTCTTCTGGCTCTTGTCAGGACTTCATGCATATGCACAGGATCCAAAAGTTGATATTGTGATTGGATATTACCACAATCCACTGGCATAGGATTGGTAGGTTTTTGATACTACTTCTTCCCAGCTGGTACATGCATGCAGAATTCACCTGAATAATGACGTGTGCTGGAAGACATCTAGTCAACTGCAATGGGCTTCTCAATTAGCTACTAGAAAGTTGTCAAGGCCTATACGGTAAACGCCAATGACCCTAAATAGGATGTACATCATGAATCTTTGAGGCCTACTGCTATGCACACAGACTGAGTTAAAGGTGCAAGCCTAAAGCAATGCAGACATGGACTTTTCAGTCCTGAGATGTTTTTGGCAACTTTATATGAGACTGTTTTTTCACACAGAAGAGAAAAGACTGTTTGTTTCTTCATATCAGAGAGTTGTCATCACCTCCCAAATGAGAGAGGAACCTTGGACCAGAACTGGGAACATGTCCTTGGTAAAACTTTGTATCCAGCCTGATTAACAGTTATGAAACAGGTATTGTTCTAACACATGTTTTGCTGGTGGTCTCTAATGAGCGTATGAAAATATTTCTAAGTATCATGACCTAGATAACATCATTTGCATCCCACCAATCCTGTGTCTATAAGAGGTGGCCATATCCAATCCAGATCAACACTGGACCCTTATTGAACTGAATATTCAATGAAGTTTGATTCTGAGAAGAGGACTCTGAGTTACTCAGGCGATGGCTTGGAGAGCTTGGATTGAGAGCCGTGCTGTCAGAACTGACTGTGCAGGTCACTATAACTGAAACTTGTTATCTGAGTTCTTACTCAGCTCACTTGCTCATTAACGTGAATGCAACTGTTTGCCAAATATTCCCTTGAAGGACTTTTGGCCAATTAGTGAATTTTACCCCTTTTCTGCTGTCATATTTCACAGAGAAGTCTGTGAGAACTTTTTGGGTTTTATTTGTCATCCACTAAAGGGATTTTGGTGGACTAATCCCTTGGTGTTGAGACAGCATCCTATTACAGGCATGACCCTGGACTTGTACAGTACCACAGAGGGTGAGAACACTGGCTTAAATTACCTTTCAATTAGGCTAATCTAGTTTGGCAATTGCATAATTCTTAAGTGCAAAATTAAGATTAAAGATAATGTTTATAAATTCTGCTTATCACACATTACAGTGCTTGCACTGTAAAATTAAAACTGAAACTATAACAAAACCAAAGACACAAAAGAAATAATTGCACCGTATTACTCTTGTTTTCGCCATATGCTGCTAATAAACTAATTGACCACCTGATAAAAGTGTTCATCTCTGCTGCCTAAAACTAATGAATTTGTATCATAAGGTTGCCAGATTAAATTCTGTTAATCAAATGTAAGATATCCACCAGATATATCTCACAGCCCATAAAGATCAGCAAGTTTATATCCGGCTTATACAAGCTAAATTGCAAAGTGAAAACAGATTGTGCAATATGGAGAACAATTGCAGATTTCGTCTCAGTGCAGTCTCACTGGTTTTCATATTACAACGGCAGTGGCCATCACATGTTACTCGCCTTTTATTTTATGTTGCTCGGCCTGCACTCAGTTTGGTTCAGAGTTGCCCAGACTCCTTTTTAGAGTGACTGGCTAGTCCTTACAGGGCCATTAGGTGCTATGCCAGGCAGCATTTTTAGTTATATTAGATTGTAAGCCCTCTGGGGATAGGGAAATACCTACAGTACGTGAATGTAAACCGATGTGATATCTCAGATCGAATGTCGGTATATAAAAAATAATAAATAAAAAAAATAGAAAAATATTAGGGGATGGGGCAGTAGGGACTCAGGCCTGCTGGTCTGCAATATATTTTATTTGGTATTTAACAGGCTACAGGTTGAATATAGCTGGTTAAGGATAACTTTAATGTAACAAGTTATGTTCAAATATAGCCAGTTAGGTTTAAAAGTTAACATTACCCGGATAACTTTAGCTGTATATATTTAGCAGGAGACTTGTCCCCTTGAACATGACAAGTTATCCGGCTATCTTTAGCTGAATAACTTTAACACTCACACTCACCAGCTTACTGGACAGGAATATGATGGGCAGTGGTATAGTAAGGGCACCAGGCTTAAAGAGGACACAGCAGCTTCTGTTCTCTTGCAATCCCAATGTCGAATCCGCCCGACCAGCTCTGCTGAGGCAGCCAATTGTTTATTGTTATGAAAGCAGCAGCACCATACAGTCTGCGAAGTGCCGATTAGCTGGAAGCTTTGGAAAAGCGGCACGATGAGCGTGCTGAACGTGGTGTAAGGAAGCCAGACTCAGGGCACTACAGACAATTTACCTTGAGTAGGCCTGAAGTACTGTGCTGCTTCTCCACTGCCGCTAGGCTTTCTGAACTAAAACATCTGATATTTTTCTGTTTCTGAATCCTTGTATATGCAAATTAAAAAAAGAGATTAATATTTGAAGTTTTTTTTTTAAACCTGAAAAAGGAAAAGAAAGTAGCTAATAATGAAAGGCAAACAATTAAAAATAATATATACTTACACATTGAATATTTCACTTGAAGTTGTTAAAGATGTTTGAAGCTCCAGGGAGGAAGACTCAGAACCAATGTCAGGAAGTATTTCTTCACGGAGAGGGTGGTGAATGCCTGGAATGCCCTTCCAGAGGAAGTGGTGAAGACCAGAACTGTGAAGGACTTCAAAGGGGTGTGGGATGAACACTGTGGATCCATAAAGTCTAGAGGACATGAATGAATGTGGAAAAAAGGATTTGCATTCACAAAAAAGCGGGGAGTAGCTTGCTTGTTACGGCGGTTACTACCCCAAACCAAATAAGCCTGATACTTCACTTTCAATGCATATCCAGCATAGCTCTCTGCTTCAACGGCAGGGGAGAAAGACTGATACTTCACGCATATCCAGCATAGCTCTCTGCTTCAACAGCAGGGGAGAAAGTCTGATACTTCACTTTCAATGCATATCCAGCATAACTCTCTGCTTCAACGGCAGGGGGAATGAAGAAAAGTGGATCTATATACAGACAACAACCAACAAGGACTGAATTACATAGTCTGGGTAAACAAATGATAAATGATAAATGGGTAAAAAAAAGATGGAGAAAAAACCCATCCACCACGACACAAGCTACCTACAAATCTCTCCTCAACACCTACAGAAACGCCATCCTCAGAACAAAGAAAGACTTCTATTCTAAAAAAATCCACAACTTCATCTTTGATTCCAAGGCTCTTTTTTCCTATGTCTCAACACTCACCAAACCATCCCCCCCTACTATCCCAGACAACCAAGCTCTCAACAAAGCCAGCGAACTGGCCAATTACTTCAAGAAAAAAATCACCACCTTGACCGATCCTCTCTCTACACTCAGTCTCCCGCCTCTTTCGGCGCTTGTGACCCTACCTCAACCAACCACAAGTCTGGAATCCTTCGAGCCCACATCCTCTCTCGAGGTAGAAAATATCCTCAAGAAACTCAAACCTTCCTCTCACCCTTCGGACCCATTACCTACGAACCTTCTCATCTCCGTCATGCAGTGGACTGTCAACTTTAACCCACTGTTTTCGGACTCTCTTTTCAGCTGGGAGACAAGGAATGTTTTCCACCCTCCTGTCTCTTGTTTGATTTTTCCCCTGCTTTTGGGTTCAGAGACTGTTTTTGTTCCACTTGGAGCTGAATGCCCTCGGTACCCGGGACTCAGTTACCAATCCATTTGGGAAGAGGTGTCTTTCACTTTGAAAGAAGCAGAAGATTGAAGGAATCTTTCTAAGAGACAATTCTGCTCAGACAAAAGGAGCTGAAAGTATTAAGAACTGTGTCTGCTGCTGACTCAGGCACGGGGTACTTGGCAGGAGAGTGCCCATTTCATACTAAATAGGAGAGCTCAACTATTACAGAAGACTTCAGGAAAGGTATGAGAACTGGAACTACATTCTAATAACATACTGGGACTTTATTCTTATCACCCAACAGTGGTGAGAAGCTGGGATTCAAATTGGGAGTCGGAAGAGGACTGAACTACAGTATATTCAGTTTGGCCAAATTTGAGGAATCTGATTGATTTAAGCAACTGGAAAAGAGAAAGGGATGAAGTGCGTTTCGAGAGGAATTTAGAAACTTTGATACAGGAGCGAGGTCACAAATGTATTTATATTTCTACTATCCTATTATTTATTGACTTTATTTGAACAAGAAGTGAAGCTGTAAATATTCTTCAGTCACCTAATCAACTCTTATTAAAAGAAGTTGGAAACCACCCTGCTTCTGAGTGTGTTTTGTGACTGAAAAGACTGATGATTATTGGTGCTGTTTACAAGGACGGAGAGGGGCTTGTACTGGGAATACTGCAAAAGGGCCTTGGAATTATTGCTCTTCACCTCTGGGAGCCCTGGAACTCAGATTGTGGTTGCTATCCATGGAGAGACTGAAAGATTGAGAAGGAGTTGTATGCATAAAATGGTCCGTCATCTCTCTTCTTATGTGACCCTGGGTGCCAGTAAAAAGATCCATCCTGGCCAGGGGCTACATATGCTTTATGCGAGTTATCTTCCGGCAGAATCTATGTACGTATGCCTCGTTTGCTGGAACCACTGGACTGAGTTGTGTACCAGCTAATAAAACTAAACAAACATATCTCCTTATCTAAGTTTTGTCAATTACTCAAATGTACTTTTCTTTCTCTGTCAGTCTTACTAGTATACAGCTCTAGTAAAGAAGGATTTAGTTAGCAGAGACATTTTCCTTAATTTTATTTCCCCTAAGTATTAACTGGGAGATGTAATTCCAATTAAAAAAAAAAACTGTACTGGTCTCAGAGCTGCCCTTTATAGCAGCAGTTCACTCTGCCAGGGATGTGTGTGTAGAGTCTGTGGTTAAACACAGTTTCAGTCAGTAGTTTCTCACAGCTTCCGATCCTAACACCAGCTTCTGACTGAACAGATCCTTGGATCTGTCGTCCCAATTCCAATTAAACGGATCCAGTTCCGTCTATTTTTCCACACATCTCTGTTGATAACTTTAAATTTTAACTAAATTTTCCTTTCACACACATTTCTTTTTTTTTTTTTTTACTTACCCTCTCTCAAAGGTTTTCTTTCTAGTACAGCTGCATCACTGGGTTAGAACACAACCCACCTCTGCCAAGGTTAAGGGGTTTTTTCCTTTGTCAAACAAGTTCTTCTGCTCTATGACAAAATTCTTTTTTTTTTTCCCACTAACTACACAACTATGCTTCTGGTCCTCTCCAATCCTCCCTCCTTCTACTCCCAAACTGATTTCTTTCCCAGGTGCACAAGCAATAGCATAGGGCCCTGCTCAGCAAACCTGCTTGTTTACTGTTTCCCCTAACCTCAGGCTGTGTCCATGTGCTTTTATATTTACATTTCATTTCTGCAGAAGGCTCTACAGGTCAGCAAGCAATTAATTTAAAAAACATGGGCTCTCTCTATTAGAGCTAATGCATCTCTCTCTCCCATCACCATGCTTCAGAGGCCCTGGCAATTATTATTTTGTTTAACTCTGTTACATTTAAAATGATACAAAAGAATTTATGTTTTTCCCCAGCTGATATTGAAATCAGTAATTAAGTGTATTTTTTTTTCACAAAAAGTTATAATCTTTTCTTACTTCATCAGTGATAAATCTGGGACTGATGTGCTGCAAACAGTTTTATGGATACAGGGTTGAACAGTAGAACAACAGCAGTGCTTCTCATTGTCAACATCAAAATGTTTTAACCTCTTTTGGAATTTATACAGAGCAGAATTAGGATGTTTACCCTTTATTTATGTAGCATCTGATATTTTTTTTCCCCGTTTCAGCATCTAAGGGTTTTACATCTTTGAAATCCTCTCCCTTCCACATCCCCACCTTTTTGTGGGCAGAGGCTCAGGGATATTAATTTCACCCTGAACATGTGATCTAGGTCATTGCTTGTCCCTAAAAGGAATGATGCAGAGGGGTCTGTTTGTTTCCCTGGTAGATGGTACCCAAGGAGAGTGGAGTCTTAGAGAGTAGAATGTTTAAGTTTTGGAAAAATTGTCAAAGTTTTGGATTTTGAACCAGTTTCCTGAAAGAAGAACAAACCCCTGGTTCTGGATCTTTTTTCTTTGTGATCAGTTAACAGCAGAGGTTGGAGATTGTGGAATTCTGGGGAATTCTGAGATTTTTGATAGAAATCCTTGGAGTTATCTGTTTTGGAAGATCTGTTTTTTGGACATGGAGATTCTCATCTTCCATTCCTTGTTTCATGCTGGAACTGGAAAGGGATTATCCTACTGTCCAAGAGGAAGGAATTCTAGAGTTGGATACTGGTTTAGTCTGGAGAAGAACAACTAGGGGATTTACCAAAGGACAAAGAGACCATTGCTTTTTGATCATGATTTTTCTGATATTTTTTAATTTTTTCCATACTGGCCTGGATTCTAATTTTCCAGTTCAGGTCAAAATAATTGTTATTGTTATATAAAGTACAAGGAACAAGATACATGCCTCGGGAGTTAGCTCTTAGGTACACCAGGCATCACAGTACACTTTATCAGAAGAACACGAAGTAACAAAAAAAAAAAAAGAAGAAGGGTTTCAGGGAGGGAGATGGAGAGAGGGAGGGGAGAACCGGACCTGAATTGGGCAGGGGGAAGGCAAGGAGTGATATGTTTACTTGACAACATAGAAAAAGGAGGTCAGACTGCTGAAATAAAAAGGGGAACAGAGAAGGAACATAAAACACTTTAATTATCATTAACAGCATCAGTGAAAAAATGGTCAACCACATGGTGTACCAGCTGCTTAGACGGTGATATCTTCGGGCCGCTTCCTTTTCTTACCGACAGTATAAACAAACAGTAACATTCAAACGGGAAGGTTGTTTCCAGTGGCACAACACTAACTTAACAGCTACAGACAAGAAGAAATCCAGTAGTTCCCTCCCTGGGGTGGGAAGGAGAGGTGGTGTCACAACGAGGGACTTAAAGAATTACTAAGCCGTAAGACATTGTACATGTTAAGTGCAGCATCTTAGAGATCATAACCCAGACCTCCTGCCAGAATTGATGAGTAAGTGATACAAAAGGTGAGACCGGGCCCCCCTGTGGAGCATTACAAGACCAGCAGGAGTGTGACTGTGAGAGTCCAGTCTTAAACTTGATCCAAGGCATCCAGATTGCAGGGTGAACAAAAAAAAAGAACATAGATTGTGTAAGGTGAGAAGAAAGAGAGACACAAATAGTTTTATTCTAAAAGTAGGCCATAGGAAATCATCAGCAATCCGCAATTCAAGGGACGAAACTGTTGCATCCATCGGTCCTAGACGGCTTCGCCCCGTTTGCCTCACCTTATTCATGGCTCCTCCCGCTTACCTTGGGAAAATGGCTACCGCCGTGTGTGCAAGCCACCCTCTCCAGCATCACCGGAACGGCTATGGTGCTGCCTCCCACCATGCTCCTCCCAAGGACCTACTAGGGTGCGTGCGTGCACACTACCCTCATCTTTAATCCAATGTTGGCGTGAACCTCGGGGGCGTTTCCCTCAAGTGACGTCACGCCATCCGGTTATTTAGCCTGCCCTTACTTGCTAGCTTGTTGAGTTAGCCACAATTGGTCTTGACTGGTCAATGCTACTCTGCCGCTTCCGTGCTGCCACTGGATGCTCTTTCTCTGCCCTTCGCGGTACTGACTAACCTGGGTACCTGCTCCTCGGGGGCCCCTCTGATTTATTTCAGGTGCCTTACAGGGATCAGGTACTCACTCCTCGAGGGCCTGCTTTCCCTGCCACAGTGCCAGTACCATCTACTTCAGCCTGGTGGAATCGCATACCAACAGCTACCATCTAGTGAGTAATCTATCAGTCTGTCTCATCCACAGCATTGCTTTGCTGGGAAACCTGCACCGGAATTCCCCTATTCCAACGGGGTGAGAAGGGTCTCCTCTGCTGAAGGTCCCGAAACTGCTACATCCAGATATTCTCCAAGCTTGATCTTAAGGGAGCCTACAACTTAGTTCGCATCCGCGCTGGCGATGAATGGAAGACAGCCTTCAACACTCGGGACGGTCACTTTGAATATCTAGTAAACCGCCTAGACAGACATATAAATGCCCAAATATGCAGTCTATAAAACTTTTAATTAATTAATTAATTAAATAAATAAATAGTGATGCCCTTTGGTCTGTGCAACACCCCAGCTGTCTTCCAGAATTTAATGAACGACGTTTTGCGGGACCTCCTCTACAAATGTGTCGTTGTATACTTAGATGACATCTTGATATTCTCCCAAGACATGACCACTCATCTGGAGGATGTCAAAAGAGTACTGCAAAGACTCCACGAGAATCATCTATAAGCCAAGCTGTCTAAGTACAAGTTTCACAAGGAATCAGTGCCTTTCTTGGGGTACATTGTTTCCAATCAAGGTTTCCAAATGGACCCACAGAAGCTGTAGAGCATTAAGAAATGGACAACCCACTGGTCTAAAGGCTCTCAGACGTTTCCCAGGTTTCACCAACTATTACAGAACATTCATCAAGAACTACTCCTCACTCACTGTTCCGCTTACAGCCATGACGAAGAAAGGTGCCAATGTTGCCAATTGGTCTACGGAGGCAGTAACAGCATTCCAGAAACTAAAAGACACCTTCTCAAGCAAGCTGTGCCTCAGACACCTGGATCCAACTAAGCCCTTCATCGTTGAGGTCGATGCCTCAGACGTCGGCGTAGGGGCTGTGCTAAGCCAGGCGATGATTCCAAGGCCTTACACCCATGCTCATTTTTCTCCCGTCGCTTCTCACCAGCAGAGAAGAACTACAGAATAAGAGATAGAGCTCCTGGCAATAAAGTTGGCATTCGAGGAGTGGCGCCCTTGGCTCGAAGGAGCACCACATCAGATCACAGTCTTTACAGACCATAAAAATCTGGAGTACCTCTGCCACATACAGTGCCTAAACCATAGGCAAGCGAGATGGTCTCTGTTTTTCAACAGATTTGACTTTGTGCTGAAATACCGCCCTGGAGAGAAGAACATCCAAGCAGTTGCCCTATCTCACTCCTTCCTCGCTGAGGACATTCCAGATGAACCGCAACACATTTTCGACCCAAAAAGAGTTATCCTGGCAGCTACTCACTCTGTACCTGTGGGTAAAACCATCGTACCCAAGAACCTAAGAAAAAAGCTGCTAGCATGGGCTCATGACTCCAAACTGGCTGTACATCCTGGTCAATGCAAAACTGTCTAAACTGCAAAATCTTTACTGGTGGACCACCATGAAGGAAGACACATTCTCCTACGTTGCTTCCAACACTAATTGTGCCAGACAGAAAAAGCCATCCTGTCATCCCTGGGGCCTACTTCAACCCTTGCCAGTACCAGACGAGCCATGAACACACATTGCTACAGACTTTGTGGTAGACTTATCACTCTCAGGAGGAAACAACACGATCTGGGTAACTATAGATCAGTTCTCAAAGATGGCTCACTTTGTGGCTCTCCCTGGTTTAGCCACAGCCATGGAGCTTGCTAAGCTCTTCATCACGCACATCTTCCGCCTACACGGCATGCCTAAGCACATAGTCTCCTATCAAGGAGCCCAATTCACAGTTAAGTTCTGGAAGGCATTGTGCAAGAAGTTTGATATCTCTCTTGACTTCACCTCATCATACCATCCACAGTCTAACGGGCAAACAGAGAGAATGAATAGGACACTCAAGCAGTTCATTCATGCCTATGTGGGCACCTGCCAGAATTATTGGGCTGAACTGTTGTCCTGGGCTGAATTCACCATCAACTCTCATCCAGCAACATCTACTGGATCAACACCATTCGAAGTGGTCTACAGACGACTACCATTACCACCACTACCACTTCCACTGTCAGTGTCATCCCCAGCAGCTCAATCTACTGCCAAAAAGTGTGAAAGCTTGCTGGGCAGACTGGATGGGCCGTTTGGTCTTTTTCTGCCGTCATTTCTATGTTTCTATGTTTCTATGTTTCAAAGATATTCAACAACTATGGACTCAGACCAAAGAGATGCTTCTTAAAGCAGGACAATGAGCAAAGAAAGGATACGATGCTCATCACTGCAAAGCTCCAGATTTCCAGCCTGGTGACAAAGTCTGGCTATCCACAAAGCACTTAAGACTAAAACTACCTTCAGCTCGATTTGCTCCACACTTCGTTGGACCCTTTCCCATTCTCCGATGATTAGGCAATCTTACTTATAGTCTGAAGCTACCAACAGCATTGAAGATTCATAATGCACTCCACATCTCACTATTGAAGCCATTGATCCTTAGTGAGTTCTCTCCCAAGACACCTGAACCTACACCAATAGATGCAAAAGAAGACATTGAATACAAATTAGATGCAATCCTTGACATAAGAAAGAGAGGCAGAATATGAGAATACCTCCTGTCATGGGAGGGTTATGGACCTGAAGAAAACTCTTGGGAACCTTTGCCTAATATCATGGATAAAAAGATGCTTCAACAATTCCACAGAATGCATCCCCAGAAACCAAGACCAGGTAGGAAGCCTAGAGGGCACCCTTTGAAGGGGGTACTGTTGCGTCCGTCGGTCCTAGACGGCTTCACCCTGTTTGCCTCACCTTATTCACGGCTCCTTCCGCTTTCCTTGGGAAAATGGCTACCACCGCTTCTGCAAGCCGCCTTCTCCGGCATCCCTGGAACGGCTATGGTTTTGCCTCCCGCCATGCTCCTCCCAAGGACCTACTAGGGTGCGCGCATGCGCGCTACCCTCATCTTTATTCCAATGTTGGCGCAAACCTCGGGGGCATTCCCCTCAAGTGACATCACGCAATCTGGGTATTTAGCCTGCCCTTACTTGCTAGCTCATTGAGTTAGCACCGATCGGTCTCGACCGGTCAATGCTACTCTGCCGCTTCCGTGCTGCCACTGGAAGCTCTTTCTCTGCCCTTTGGGGTACTGACTAACCTGGGTACCCGCTCTTCGGGGGCCCTCTGCTTTATTTTCAGGTGCCTTACAGGGATCAGGTACTCGCTCCTTGAGGACCTGCTCTCCCTGCCTCGGTGCCAGTACCATCTACTTCAGCCTGGTGGAATTGCATACCTACAGCTACCATCTAGTGAGTAATCTATCAGTCTGTCTCATCTACAGCATTGCCTTGCTGGGAAACCTGCACCGGAATTCCCCTATACCAACGGGGTGAGAAGAGTCCCCTCTGTCGAGGGTCCCGAGACTGCTACATCCAGACTACCTCACTATTGCCACCTCTGGTGGTATACATCAAGCTGTACAATAAAAGATCTAATTCTGTGTTTGTGCATCCTGAGTCTAGACCAGTACTGTGGCTCCCCACGGGGCCTCTCCCCGTGGGCATGGTCATCTGCCACAGTACCCAAGAATCCACCCAAATACCGCCTAACCATAACAGAAACTTTCTTCAAACCGGCTCAATGGGGAAAGGAGTGCAATTTAAAGTATTTATATATATGTGCAAGGCACCATGCCCGTTAATGGTCAGGAGGCGAAGAAGCTGCAATGCATGCAGCAATTGGGTAAGTAAAGAAGTATCGAGGGATAAATGACGCAAGCAAAAGACCAACTGAACCCAATAATAAAATTGGAACTGGGGGAGGTGATAGTCAGTTTGGAGTTGAGAAAACTTTAGCAATTTACCATCTCGATATAATTAATTAGGAGACCACAAACCAGTTGTCTGCCAGCTAGGCTAGGACAAAGGCTGACGGCCTATCTGAAAAGTGGAGTTCAACCTCAGAGGTGTGAGCGCTGATGATTTCCAAGGAACTGATAATTGGGGAATAGCACATTCAAAGGCATGAAAAGCAGATTATGTAGTTAAGAGAATAGGATGAGAACGAAAAGGTGCCATTGAAGCCGTTCCTAGAACAGCAGAGAGGGTAAGCAGGTATACCAGCGCCCTCTCCAAGGGGAGCCAAACTGGAGTAGAGGAGGAGCTTACATGATCAGAAACCCAGGCAAGACCCTGTTGAAGAATAAAAGAAAGATGGTAAAATTTGAAGTCAGGAAAGTTAACCCCCCCTGGACTGACTAGGCAGCTTAAGTGTGCAAAGAGCAATACGAGAAGGTTAACCTTTTCATAAAAAGCGAGATAAAAGGCTATCAACTTTACGATAAAAGTGAGAAGGAAATAATATCGGCAGCATAATAAGTATAAAATTAATCTGAGGAGCCAAGACCATCTTAATTGAGTCCAGGCAGCCCCACCAGAAGAGATAAAGTGGCAACCATCTAGTCACATTGTCTTGTATAAGAAAAATAATACGCTCCTCTGCTTTGGAAAATGTGGAAGACAAGGAAGTAATAAAAATGTATACCCAGGTATTTCAGGCCTTCTGGAAGCCAACGAAAAGGAGGGCGTAGGCTCCTCATAGAAGAGGCCCAATCATTAAGAGGCATTAATTCTGACTTATAATTAGCATGATAATGAATTCTAATTTTCAAACTGTAAGTAAAATTATCTTTGAACACCATTCTCGGACTCCATGGTTATTTCTACCTGAATCCCCATTGGACATACTTCCCCATCGAAGAATACCACTGACTAGTGACAGGAAGAGTGGAATGAGCATGATTTTGATGAATGTATCGATGACTGCGCTAGGGGCCCAGGAGGTTAAACCTTCCCTCCCATCAGATGATCCCCAATGCCTCTAGGGGCTCTTGTGAAGTATGTGCAAAAAAAGAAGAGGTCTGGGACACCGAAGAGCTGCCTGGGGAACATTGTAACCCCCTAAATTCACTGCACTCTATGAAGGGTAGATACATTAATTTATTTAAAAGTTCTTATACCACACATACAGATTCCCCTTTCAACTCACCATACAAATATATATTCCAGTTCTGGTATCATCTCCATAACTGCAGCTCAAAATCCCTCCACTGCCAGGTTCTATGTGAAGTAACACAAAAGCCTACAAAAAAAAAGACAATATGAAGCTATATAGCAAACCTACAATACCTTTAAAACACTAATGCCCAGGGCTCGAGCAACAATCCTACCTATGGAAAGACAAAGGAACATGTACGCTCAAAATTTCACACCTGGTGTTGTGTGTCCCACCCGCGGCAGGCCCGCGACCGGGTCTACTTACTTCCGGCGCCCGGCCCCTGGACCCGGCCTGTCCTCACTGGTGGCAGTATTTATTTATTTAAAAACTTTTCTATACCATCGCTAAGTTATATACCATCGCAATGGTTTACAAATAGGCACATAGACTAAGGTTAGTAAATCTAGGATATCGTACATTCTAACAGGTGCCAAAAAAGTTCGGTTACAATTTCATAAACAAAATCATTATTTGAGTAATGTTGGTCAAGTCCATGTATATTATTGAGTTACTATCTCTTTGAGATATTACTTCTTAAATGTAGGATTGAGTAAATTCATTCTCATCTGCATTCCTCTGTACTTTCATTCTCTACCCTCCACACTCTTTAGTGAAGGCTTTTTTAAAGAGCCATGTTTTTTAATTTTTCTTAAAAGTTTTGAGATTATTCTGTAATCTGAGTTCAGGGGGGCATCGTGTTCCATAGTATGGGCCCAGCCAATGATAAAGCCCTTTCTCACTTGGGTTAATTTTGCTGACTTTACTGAAGGGATTGTTAGTGGTGCTTTGTTTGCTGAGCGCAGGTTTCTTTGTGGAACGTGTACTCATAAGGCTGTGTTTAGGCAGTCTGCTTCTTTATCATATATTAGTTTGTGTATGGTACATAAGGCCTTGTATTTTATCCTGTATTCGATGGGTAACCAATTTAAGTCTGCTAGAGTTTCGGTTATATGGTCCCTCCTCTTTTTTCCCGTCAGTATTCTGGCTGCTGTATTTTGAAGTATCTGGAGTGGTCTTATCGATGTGCTTGGGAGTCCTAGTAAGAGTGCATTGCAGTAGTCAGTGCTGGAAAAGATAAGTGTTTGCAATACTGTTCTGAAGTGGGTGGGTGTGAGTAATGGTTTCAATCTTCTGAGGACCATAAGTTTTGCGTAGCCTTCTCTAACTTTTATAGATATGTGTTGCTTCAGGTTGATTTCTGGGTCCATTATTACTCCCAGATTCCTTACTTTTTCGGCTAGCTCAATTTTTTTGTTATTTCTTAGGGTTATCGGTGTTTGAATGATTTCAGTATGTTTTCTTTCAAGGTGAAGGAATTCAGTTTTGTCAGTGTTGATAACCAGTTCCATTTGGTTTAGTAGTTGTTTAATTATGTCTAGGTACATGTTAGCTAGACTTAATGTTTTTTCAATTGTGTCATCTATTGGAAGAATTAATTGAATGTCATCTGCGTAAATGTAATGTATTATCCCTTGGCCTGCCAGCAGATGACATAAGGGTAGCATATATATGTTAAAGAGGGTAGCAGACAGCGCTGAACCCTGAGGTACTCCTGTTTCAAGGTTAAATTTTTCTGATAATGAGTTTTTTATCTGGACTTGAAAGAACCTGTTGTTTAGGTAGGATCTGAACCAGTTTATTGTTTTGTCACATAATCCAATTTCTTCAAGTCTTTTTAGTAGTATTTTGTGGTTTACTGTATCAAAGGCTGCAGATAAGTCGAGCATTATAAGGATGTAATGTTTACTGTTATCAAAACCTCTTAGTATGTTGTCTGTTAGAGAGAGGAGTAATGTCTCAGTGCAGTAGTGTTTTCGGAAGCCGTGTTGTGACGGGTACAGTATGTTATTATTGTCTAGGTGTTCAGCTAGCTGTTTCTGTACTGTTTTCTCTATTAATTTTGCTAATAATGGGAGGTTTGAGACTGGGCGGTAGTTAATGAGGATTAGTGGGTCACTGTTTTTCTTTTTGAGGATTGGTTTAATGATTGCCCCTTTTAGTGTATCTGGCATTAATCCTTCAGATAGGGATAGGTTTATGATATTAGTTAGTGTTGGGGTTACTACATTGGTAATCTTTTTTATCTCAGTTGTTGGTATTATATCGATTTTATGTGGTGCAGCCATCTGTGCTCCCACACCCCTGTTGCCTCATCGGCCATTCCTGGCTCCTCTGCAGACCTCCCCAGCTCCCTGCGGGTCTCCCCACGTTTGCCCACGTTTGCCGTGGGGAGACGCCGCTGTCCAGCGTCCTGCTTCTCCTAGGTGCACACGCGCACGCCTTGCTGGCATTTAAAGGGGCCGCGGTAGGAAACCAACCCGTGGCCCCGGATGATGCATCATCGGGCCCTGCTACTTAAGTTAGGGCCCGTCACCCATTCCTTGTCTTGGCAACAGGTAGCCACGCTTGTCTTGTGCTCGTTGCTCGTCCGAGTTCCTGACTTCGTTTCTGGTTCCTGTTCCTGTCTTCATTCCTGGTTCCTGTTCCTGACTTCGTTCCTGGTCCTTGTTCCTGATTCCGTTCCTGGTTACTCCCTAGCCTTGCTTGAACTGACTACTGGCTTTAACCCTTGCTTTGTTGGACCACACTCAGGACTGACTACTAGCTTTGACCCTTGCTTCGTTGGAATTATGCTCAGGGCTGACTACTGGCTTTGACCCTTTGTTATGATAGTACTAGTATGAACTCCTGGGCCGAGGTCGCAGGAGACAGGTGATAGCAGAAAGTAAAGTTTTAATGTTCTAAACATCAAAATCACAGAACATATAGAAAGACATAGTTTAATGGAACAAAGTCTGCATGGTTTTACCCAAGGCAAGTCTTGCCTCACAAATCTGCTTCACTTTTTTGAAGGAGTTAATAAACATGTGGATAAAGGTGAACCAGTAGATGTAGTGTACTTGGATTTTCAGAAGGCATTTGACAAAATTCCTCATGAGAGGCTTCTAGGAAAAGTAAAAAGTCATGGGATAGGTGGCGATGTCCTTTCGTGGATTACAAACTGGCTAAAAGACAGGAAACAGAGAGTAGGATTAAATGGACAATTTTCTCAGTGGAAGGGAGTGGGCAGTGGAGTGCCTCAGGGATCTGTATTGGGACCCTTACTTTTCAATATATTTATAAATGATCTGGAAAGAAATACGACGAGTGAAGTAATCAAATTTGCAGATGATGCAAAATTATTCAGAGTAGTTAAATCACAAGCAGATTGTGATAAATTGCAGGAAGACCTTCTGAGACTGGAAAATTGGGCATCAAAATGGCAGATGAAATTTAATGTGGATAAGTGCAAGGTGATGCATATAGGGAAAAATAACCCATGCCATAGTTACACAATGTTAGGTTCCATATTAGGTGCTACTACCCAAGAAAGAGATCTAGGCGTCATAGTGGATAACACATTGAAATCATCAGTTCAGTGTTCTGTGGCAGTCAAAAAAGCAAACAGAATGTTGGAAATTATTAGAAAGGGAATAGTGAATAAAACAGAAAAAGTCATAATGCCTCTGTATCGCTCCATGGTGAGACCGCACCTTGAATACTGTGTCCAATTCTGGTCGCCGCATCTCAAAAAAGATAAAATTGCGATGGAGAAGGTACAGAGAAGGGCTACCAAAATGATAAGGGGAATGGAACAGCTCTCCTATGAGGAAAGACTAAAGAGGTTAGGAATTTTCAGCTTGGAGAAGAGACGGCTGAGGGGGGATATGATAGAGGTGTTTAAAATCATGAGAGGTCTAGAATGGGTAGATGTGAATCGGTTATTTACGCTTTCGGATAATAGAAAGACTAGGGGACACTCCATGAAGTTAGCATGTGGCACATTTAAAACTAATCGGAGAAAGTTCTTTTTCACTCAACGCACAATTAAACTCTGGAATTTGTTGCCAGAGGATGTGGTTAGTGCAGTTAGTATAGCTGTGTTTAAAAAAGGATTGGATAAGTTCTTGGAGGAGAAGTCCATTACCTGCTATTAATTGTTGACTTAGAAATTAGCCACCGCTATTACTAGCAACAGTAACATGGAATAGACTTAGTTTTTGGGTACTTGCCAGGTTCTTATGGCCTGGATTGGCCACTGTTGGAAACAGGATGCTGGGCTTGATGGTTGGTCTGACCCAGTATGGCATGATCTTCTTCTTATGCACAGGGGGTAAACCCAGTGATGGTAATGTCACAGATGACGATCCGGTAGTGGCCCATGGAGCAGGGTATGCCAGAAAGTCTTTTAGTAATGGAGGATACTCGGACGTGCTGCAGATCAGGTAGTGGCCCGCAAGTGGGATATGCCAGGAATGAGTCTCAGAGATGAAATGAGAAGGCTTGTCAAAATGCAGCAATAGCCAATAAGCAAGGTATGCCGGAGTTGTTCCTTCAGGGGAGAAGTGGTAGTGGCCCGAGGCACGGGGTACACCGCAGCGAATCCCCAAACGAGGCTTTAGATTGCAGAAGTCCATAGAAATATTTACTCACAGGAGGCAGTTCCAGAGAAAGTTACAGGAAGAGGAACCGATAATAGTTCAAGACAGAGGGTCCTGCGAGGAGCGGATAAACAGAGACAGATAGGGCACCCGAGGAGCAGGTAGCCAGAGAGTCTCAAGCCAATGAAGAAACTGGAACGGACGTCCAAGGAGAGGAATTCAACAGGAAGGAAGTCCTTGCTAACTTGTAGCAGTGAAGGGCCGATTAGTTTAAGTACCAGAGACGGGTGACGTCATTCAGGGGGGATGCCCCCGAGGTTCCCGCCATGACATGTACAAAAGTGGCCCATGTGTGTGTGCGCGCTTCTAAGTGATCCCTGGTCCAAGATGGTGATCGTCAGCGCCCACGCCGTCCCGGGGACACCAGGCAGGTCGGCGTTGGCTGGTGGAGGCCGCCATTCGTCCAAGGAATGAAGATGCAGTGGAAAAAGATGTGAGCATGAGAGGTCGCAGCCATCTGCAACTGATGGGCGTAATACCCTTGCTTCATTGGAACTACGCTCTGGACTGACTACTGGCTTTGACCCTTGCTTTGTTGGACCATGCTCAGGACTGACTACTGGCTTTGACCCTTGCTTTGTTGGAACTCTGCACCTTGACTAGCTCTGCCGCCTGCGCCAACTCCAGCCTTCCCATCTATGCCTCCGGTATCTCCCTGGACTTGGCTCTCTCAGGCTCCAGCCATCTACTACCCAGACTTCACCTGTTCTTCCTGGCCCATCCTTGGCGTCCGGGTCTCTGGATCTCTGCCTTGTCCGGACTTGTTTCGGTCCATCTGATACCTCTGCTGGTTCCTGGCTACCTGCTATAACATCCACCTGGGAGTTCTCTGACGGAGGCCCGCCTAAGACCAGCCAGCCCCAGCACCCAAGGGCTCAACCTGCGAGGAACGTGGGATGGTATTTGCAAAGCTCCAGTCGGCCACCTCTCCTAGTCTGCTCCGCCTCCCGGTGGTGGGAACCCATGGGGTTTGCCCTACAGGTAGCGTCAACCTCACCTCGGGCCAAGGGTCCACCACCAGTGCAACACCTGGTCCAAGATAGTGCTGAATTGTTGGTTTTATCAGGTCCACAGTAAATAGTAGGTGGAGGAAAGCATACCCCATAATTCACCATAAGCCTACTAATGCCTATTTTGCTATGAGGTGCCCTCATTTACATGCAGGTAGGCTCTACTTTAGCGTGCTCCCGCTAACATGTTGGAAGACTATTATTATGTGCATGTTAAGATCTTAATACATAGTATGCTATGTTTATCATACTATATAATAAGCCTTAATATGCATAGTCTAGACCCTTAATGTGAGTCTTAAGTGCAAGTTTCTAAACACTGTGATAATGTTAAGATAAATCTGCTGTGCTTTCCCCCTACACAAGGTTTCACAATTGATAACTCATCTGCTGTGAAAGGATCTGAGAAATTAGCTGGAAAGGTGTGACTCATGTATATGACTACTGAATTGCCTACCTTGTATTGGTCAGCGCATAAGCAAACATACTTCTGGAATTTCCAGGAATCAACTCATGTGACCAAGCACATAGAAAACAAATGATGCAATCAAATTATCTTGCATTGTAATAAAATCAAAGATAGTTGATTCTTTTTTACATACATAAAGGGGTCAGTTTAAAAAGAATGCTCCATGCCTAAATGAAGTCCCTAAATATGTGCGCCTAAAGCCTAGTCAATTAAATTTAGGGATACAATTCATTTGGCTAGATTTAGGAACCTAACAGGGTGATTTATAAGCTGTGGTAAGCATTTACCATGTGGTAAACACATTAATACAGCAGTAAGGCATGGTATTTCAAATACCATGCATTGTTTTTGCTTAGATCAGTGATTTTCAACCTTTTTTGAGCCGCGGCACACTTTTTACACTTAAAAAATCCCGGGGCACACCACCAACCAAAATGGCACAAAATGACACTAAAACAGTACATATTATACATCAAGAAAAATGAACTTAAAAAGCCATCTTTACTTACCCCCTCCAGCAGCTCTCTTACTCTTCTTCCATGCAGGCTGTAGTACACCCCAGAAGCAGCAGTAGTGGCTAAGCTCTATACCAGGGGTCAGGAACCTTTTTGGCTGAGAGAGCCATAAACGCCACATATTTTAAAATGTAATTCCATGAGAGCCATACAATATGTTTAAAACTAAATACAAGTAAATGTGTGCATTTTATGTAAGATCACACTTTTAAAGTACAATAAGTCTCTGAAAATATTACACCAGGCCTTAAGACACCAATACATCTCCTATTAGGAAAACGGACCAAGTCAGGCTGCTATAGAGTCCTACACAGAAACAACACGCCAGCAGAAAACCTCACCTGAATCACGTGCTGTCCCTCACCTAACATAGAATAAAGAGACCAAAACGCATAACAAGAAGCATGCAGAAAAAACTGAATTGGAAACTGCAACAAGCCAGAGTCTCTGTATGCAGTGTAACAAAGGAAAAAAGAAACATCACCCATCCTTATAAAACAAATCAAGAAATATAAAATCATCAGCAGTAAAACTGTACTAACAAAAAGAACATATTTCGAAACAGCTGATGAGTGGAATATCCAATAATTAAAAACTCATATAAAACATTTCCAGATACCAACAAAATATTTAAAAATAGCAGACACAAAGACCCAGTAATGAAAAATAATAAGGATACAAAAATTTTTTTGCTCTGCATACCTGGGAACATTTGATATCCAGGTGTCCTGAGATTGTTCTGAATTAGCAGGAGGTGGGGTGGTTTGCTTGGAACTTTCTCCTCTCTCAGTCACATACCAGCGCTCTCTCTCACACTGGCTCTCAATGACACACCTATACACACATGCTCTCAGTACTCACATATATACATGTTTTTTCTCTCTCATATAGGCTCTTAATTACACATTTACACACATGCTGTCTATCTTTTCACGCTTACACACACACACACACACAGGCTTTCAATCACATAAATACATGCTGTCTTTTTCTCTCACACACAGACTCTCATTCACATGCTTACAAACATGTCCTCTCTTTCTCTCATTTACACACAGGCTCTCAATCACATACTCACATGCTCCATCACCTAAACCAGCTGTCAATCAGACACAGACACACATGATCTCTCTCTTACTTATACACACAGGCTCTTAATCATACATACACATGATTTCTCTCACACACAAAGGATCTCAATCATACACACATACTCTTTCACACAAACTTACACATACAGGTTCCCAATGGTAAACTTACATTCATGCTCTCTCTCTCACAGGCAGGCTCTCAATCACAGACATACTCTCTTTCACATACACAGGCTCTCAATCATTCACATACATGCAATCTCTCACTCACACACACAGGATCTCAAACACACATGCTTGCTCGTTCATTCACTATCTCTCTCCCCCACCCCAGGAACTAGCAGCAGCAGCAGCAGCAGCCTCCTCCCAACGCTAACCTCTTCATTTTCAGCCCTCGCGGAGGCGGAGTCCCATCGGCCGCGGTTGAAACTCCATTTTCCTCCGAGCCGCGCTGCAGTCTTCTTCCCGTCGGACACTAGCGTGGCCTCTTCTTCCCGCGCAGGCACCGGCGTGCTCTCTTCTTCCCGCGGCCCGGAAGAGGAAGTGGAGAGCATCGGGTGCCTGCGCGGGAAGACTCCCGCGCAGGCACCCGATGACTCCCGCGCAGGCACCCGGCTGACTCCAGTCGTGCCCGGCGTGCTCTCTTCTCCTCCCCCCCCGGAAGAGGAAGTGGAGAGCATCGGGTGCCTGCGCGGAAGAAGAGACCACACTAGCGTGGTCTCTTCTTCCCGCGCAGGCACCCGATGCTCTCCACTTCCTCTTCCGGACCGCGGGGGGGGGGGGGGGCGGGAAGAAGAGAGCACGCCCGGTGCCGCTGACTCCAGCTGTCCTGCCGCGTTCCGCCCGGGCTGACAGCAAAGGACTCACATGCTTGAAAGCGCGGCTCTCTTAATTTTACCGGGGCAGTGCCGCCCCCGGGAAGCTGGCGCCCTAGCCTAGGCGACCGCCTAGTTCGCCTAGTGCTTCCGCCGGCCCTGCACAGGGGGGCACTATAGTTTGGGGAACTTTCCCCGCGGCACACCCGACCATGTGTCGCGGCACACTAGTGTACTGCGGCACACTGGTTGAAAATCACTGGCTTAGATCATGCAAGAATGGTAATGATCTGCTTTGCATACAAATGGCGGTGGGGGAGGGGATGTTAGAGGCCTGAAGTGAGGAAATGTGAAAAAGGACAGGGCTTGGGAGGAAGAGAAAGTGCTTGCACTGATACTCTTTGTTATTTTTCTTTTTCATTATTTCTCCATTGGAGCTGACTGAAGAGGCAGCAGGGGTGGTGGGACATGGGGTTTCTTCAAACCCCCAATGGGTTTTCTCTACTTTAGAGGACAATTTTTCAGGCTGCTTGGGCCCTTTAACAAGATGATTTCTGGTGGACTATGAGGCCACCATCATGGAACTTCAAGAGGGCAGCTAAACTGCAGTATTTTTCCTGGTGGTATTTTATTAAGCTGGAGTTTACTAAATTTTGGTACCGCAGCTTCGTAAACCTTGTGCTGTTTTCCCCGGCTCAGTAAATGACCCCCCTAAGTTGGGTGCTTAGTGCTAAAATTTAGAATTAAGCTCCTAACTTTTTCCCCCCACCCTAATTCTGCCCCTCTTCCCATCCCCCATAGCCACCCACTTTTTAGGCACCTAAATGTAAAAGGGTGTCAAACTCTGCCCTTTCCTAGCAGCGTTGCCTTTTAGTGATATGGACTCAGCTGGTCTGAGTGCCCTCAGTGTGTCAGAGTCTCAACCAGATGCAGAGGAGAACTGGAGAGCTGAGAAGTAGGAGCAGAGAAGGAGGTTTCCAGACCTTGGAATCAGGCATGTCTTCCTTTCTACAAAGGGGCACCGATGGGCCTGTGTCCCTCTACAGAGAAGGCTTAGGACAGGAGACACTGTCAAAGGGGGTGATCTGGAGAAAGGTGAAATTTGCACCGGAGAAGATGGCTGGGGCCAAAGGGTGCTCAGACCTTACTAGACAGAGAAGAATAGGATGAAATGTTGGAGGAATACCTCATTTTTCCCTTGAGAGAGTTCAGTAGAAGAGTGGTTTTTACAGCAGGGAGATTGGAAGGGAAAAAAAATCACATCTTGGCATTGGGAGAAGACTCCTAGAGAGGTCTACTAAGTAAAGAGTTTCTTTACCCGGGAGCTCATGTAAGAGGGAAGAGTTGAGAGAGAGTTGAGTGGAGAAAGAAGGTATCCTCCGCCTTTCTAAACAGATATTGGAGGGCTCCCAGAGAGGAATTGGGAATTGACTTTGGAACTGTGCCGAGCTTGTGGACAAGAGACTAAGTTTATTTTTGATGTGTTACTGTTGAACTTATTTTTGTTACTAGCTCACCATCATCAGTAAAGACTTTATTTTTCAGCAACAATCTGAGTGTCAGCTTGCTAATTTTTGGAGTGTCTGGCTGGAGAGCAGAAGAACCCCAGTGTGAAGAAAAACCCTAAGATCCTTAAAAGACTAGTTTCTTTTCCCCCTGTGCAGGAACAATGGGAGGTCCTGATACCAAGCATGGTTAGTGAGCCTCCCAGTGTGCTGATTGGAGTCGAGGCTACACAAGAATGGATTAAGGGTATCCACTAGGGCTGCCAACTTTTCCACAGACCAGGACTGGACACTTGGAAACCAGGTGGGGTGGGGTGTTCCCACCTCATCTGCATAAATTTGTATATATTTCAGATCCTGCCACTTGGAACCCATTTGGTGTTAGGCCTACACTATAACGCATGTTGGGTATGGACAGAAAACAATGAATTATAATTACAGTATAGTAAAATTCTCATATCAAAAGAGCACTAAAAGCTAGCTCTCAAATAAAACAACCCTATCTATGAAAAAAGGCAACATTGCAAATATTACACTAGACCCTAAAGCACAAATACACCTCCTATTAGGAAAAGAAAACAAGCCAGGCTGCTATTAACATCTACACAGAAACTACACACTGGCAGAATATTTCACTTTGGCCACACATGCAAAATGCAGGCAGACCCTCACCAAATACAGAATAAAAATATCATAAAGTATAAACAGAAACATGCAGACAAAAATTGAACTGGAAACTGGAACAAGTCACACTCTGTATGTAGTTTAACAATGGAAAAACAAATCAACACCATGCCTCATAAAACATCAAACACTGGCGGCAGTAGGAGGCCGTCTGTAGGGATGTGAATCGTTTTTCAACGATTAAAATTATCGTCCGATAATGTTTATATCGTCTTAAATCGTTATAGAACACGATACAATAGAAATTCTAACGATTTATCGTTAAAAATCGTTAAATCGTGTTAGTGCGCACTAACTCGATTTAGTGCGCACTAACTGAAAATGATACAAATAAACACTTTCCAGGTCACTGAAGGTCAGTTAGGAATGAATATGAGTTCCTATTGGCTGGCTGCCCTCTTATCTATTGATATTACCAAGGTTACCACTGAGGTGATGGTTGGGGGGATGGGAAATGGAACTGGAAACTAACGAACACCAACAGAAAATGAAACAAAGTGTTCACACTTCCCAGGTCAGTAAAGGTCACTTAGGAATGAATATGTATGTATGTATTCCTATTGGCTGGCTGTGCTCTTATCTATTGATGTTACCAATATGGTTGGGGGGATGTGAAATGGAAACAGTTGGAAGCTTGACAAAAAAAGTAATGTAATGATCAGCACTCACGTGACTAGAACTTGTTTGTTTATTATTTTTGTTAGCAGGCACCTGAAATGCTAGTGCATGTTGAATTTGCCAATCACTGTGCATTTTAGAAAGGTGGTCCTGGCTGGAACTGTACACAGTTCAAATATATGTAATTGATTGTTGGTAAGTGTATTTTTTAAGTAGCCACACTGGCACCAGTATGTTTACTTTTCCTCCTACTTAACTCACTAGCTCAGCTTTGTAAGAAGGGCTTCTCTGCTTGTGTGTTGTTTTTGTTTGGTGTGAGGAGAGCAGAAACATCAGATCTTTATTCAATCTACTACAGTCATCTCTTACAGTGCCCTATCCCTATTAATACCAGGAGTGTTGTGATCTTCCTGCACACAGTGCCCTAACCCTGATACCAGTCTGAGACAGCTCCCTCCCTGCATTACTAGTGAGAGGCTGGCTTCACAGACAGGGGGGAGCTGCCTGACCCTCACTCCTGACTTCCCCCATGTCCCAGCTAGTGAATGGTGTGTGGGGGAGGGGGGGGGGGGGGAGGATGGTGAAGTCTGAGACAGCTCCCTCCCTGCATTACTAGTGAGAGGCTGGCTTCACAGACAGGGGGGAGCTGCCTGACCCTCACTCCTGACTTCCCCCATGTCCCAGCTAGTGAATGGTATGTGGGTGAGGGGGGGGGGAGGATGGTGAAGTCTGAGACAGCTCCCTCCCTGCATTACTAGTGAGAGGCTGGCTTCACAGACAGGGGGGAGCTGCCTGACCCTCACTCCTGACTTCCCCCATGTCCCAGCTAGTGAATGGTGTGTGGGTGAGGGGGGGGGAGGATGGTGAAGTCTGAGACAGCTCCCTCCCTGCATTACTAGTGAGAGGCTGGCTTCGCAGACAGGGGGGAGCTGCCTGACCCTCACTCCTGACTTCCCCCATGTCCCAGCTAGTGAATGGTGTGTGGGTGAGGGGGGGGGGGAGGATGGTGAAGTCTGAGACAGCTCCCTCCCTGCATTACTAGTGAGAGGCTGGCTTCACAGACAGGGGGGAGCTGCCTGACCCTCACTCCTGACTTCCCCCATGTCCCAGCTAGTGAATGGTGTGTGGGTGAGGGGGGGGGGGAGGATGGTGAAGTCTGAGACAGCTCCCTCCCTGCATTACTAGTGAGAGGCTGGCTTCACAGACAGGGGGGAGCTGCCTGTCCCTCACTCCTGACTTCCCCCATGTCCCAGCTAGTGAATGGTGTGTGGGTGAGGGGGGGGGGTGGATGGTGAAGTCTGAGACAGCTCCCTCCCTGCATTACTAGTGAGAGGCTGGCTTCACAGACAGGGGGGAGCTGCCTGACCCTCACTCCTGACTTCCCCCATGTCCCAGCTAGTGAATGGTGTGTGGGTGAGGGGGGGGGGGAGGATGGTGAAGTCTGAGACAGCTCCCTCCCTGCATTACTAGTGAGAGGCTGGCTTCGCAGACAGGGGGGAGCTGCCTGACCCTCACTCCTGACTTCCCCCATGTCCCAGCTAGTGAATGGTGTGTGGGTGAGGGGGGGGGGGGGGAGGATGGTGAAGTCTGAGACAGCTCCCTCCCTGCATTACTAGTGAGAGGCTGGCTTCACAGACAGGGGGGAGCTGCCTGACCCTCACTCCTGACTTCCCCCATGTCCCAGCTAGTGAATGGTGTGTGGGTGAGGGGGGGGGGGAGGATGGTGAAGTCTGAGACAGCTCCCTCCCTGCATTACTAGTGAGAGGCTGGCTTCACAGACAGGGGGGAGCTGCCTGACCCTCACTCCTGACTTCCCCCATGTCCCAGCTAGTGAATGGTGTGTGGGTGAGGGGGGGGGGAGGATGGTGAAGTCTGAGACAGCTCCCTCCCTGCATTACTAGTGAGAGGCTGGCTTCGCAGACAGGGGGGAGCTGCCTGACCCTCACTCCTGACTTCCCCCATGTCCCAGCTAGTGAATGGTGTGTGGGTGAGGGGGGGGGGGGAGGATGGTGAAGTCTGAGACAGCTCCCTCCCTGCATTACTAGTGAGAGGCCTGGCTTCACAGACAGGGGGGAGCTGCCTGACCCTCACTCCTGACTTCCCCCATGTCCCAGCTAGTGAATGGTGTGTGGGTGAGGGGGGGGGGGGGAGGATGGTGAAGTCTGAGACAGCTCCCTCCCTGCATTACTAGTGAGAGGCTGGCTTCACAGACAGGGGGGAGCTGCCTGTCCCTCACTCCTGACTTCCCCCATGTCCCAGCTAGTGAATGGTGTGTGGGTGAGGGGGGGGGGTGGATGGTGAAGTCTGAGACAGCTCCCTCCCTGCATTACTAGTGAGAGGCTGGCTTCACAGACAGGGGGGAGCTGCCTGACCCTCACTCCTGACTTCCCCCATGTCCCAGCTAGCGAATGGTGTGTGGGTGAGGGGGGGGGGGAGGATGGTGAAGTCTGAGACAGCTCCCTCCCTGCATTACTAGTGAGAGGCTGGCTTCGCAGACAGGGGGGAGCTGCCTGACCCTCACTCCTGACTTCCCCCATGTCCCAGCTAGTGAATGGTGTGTGGGTGAGGGGGGGGGGGGAGGATGGTGAAGTCTGAGACAGCTCCCTCCCTGCATTACTAGTGAGAGGCTGGCTTCACAGACAGGGGGGAGCTGCCTGACCCTCACTCCTGACTTCCCCCATGTCCCAGCTAGTGAATGGTGTGTGGGTGAGGGGGGGGGGGGAGGATGGTGAAGTCTGAGACAGCTCCCTCCCTGCATTACTAGTGAGAGGCTGGCTTCACAGACAGGGGGGAGCTGCCTGTCCCTCACTCCTGACTTCCCCCATGTCCCAGCTAGTGAATGGTGTGTGGGTGAGGGGGGGGGGGGGGGTGGATGGTGAAGTCTGAGACAGCTCCCTCCCTGCATTACTAGTGAGAGGCTGGCTTCACAGACAGGGGGGAGCTGCCTGACCCTCACTCCTGACTTCCCCCATGTCCCAGCTAGTGAATGGTGTGTGGGTAAGGGGGGGGGGCGGATGGTGAAGTCTGAGACAGCTCCCTCCCTGCATTACTAGGGAGAGGCTGGCTTCACAGACAGGGGGGAGCTGCCTGACCCTCACTCCTCCGGGGTATTGTGATCTTCCTGCACACAGTGCCCTATCCCTGATACCAGGGGTGTTGTGATCTTCCTGCATGCAGTGCCCTATCCCTATTAATACCAGGAGTGTTGTGATCTTCCTGCATGCAGTGCCCTATCCCTATTAATACCAGGAGTGTTGTGATCTTCCTGCATGCAGTGCCCTATCCCTGATATCGGGATGTGTGCAAGAAGATCACAACACCCCCGGTATCAGGAATAGGGCACTGTGTGCAGGAAGATCACAACACCCCCAGTATCAGGAATAGGGCACTGTGTGCAGGAAGATCACAACACCCCTGGTATTAGGGATAGGGCACTGTGTGCAGGAAGATCACAATACCCCTGGTATCAGGGTTAGGGCACAAGTTCTAGTCACATTGACTGATCACATTACTTGTTTTGTCAAGCTACCAACTGTTTCCATTTCCCATCCCCCATATACTGTCAGTAGGAAACTTGGTAACATGAATAAATAAGAGGGCAGCCAATAGGAATACATATTCATTCCTAAACTGACCTTAACTGACCTGAAAAGTGTCAAATTGTATCATTTTCAGTTAGTGCGCACTAACTCCCAGTTAGTGCGCACTAACTCGAGTTAGTGCGCACTAATCGGAAAAAAACGATTTTTAACGATTTTTTAACTAAAAAATCGTGCCTAAGACGATTTTCTTGCCCCTGCCACACGATTTCTATCGTTAAGACGATATGGAAAACGATTCACATCCCTAGCCGTCTGTGCTCCTGCACCCCTGTTGCTTCTCAGCCGTTCCTGGCTCCTCTGCAGACCTCCCCAGCTCTCGGCGGGTCTCCCCACGTGTGCCGCGGGGAGACACCGCCGTCCAGTGTCCTGCTTCTCCTAGGCATTTAAGGGGGCCGCGACGGGAAACCAACCTGTGGCCCCGGATGATGACATCATCCGGCCCTGCTACTTAAGGCAGGGCCCGCCACCCGTTCCTTGCCTTGGCAAAGGTATCCACGTTTGTCGTGTGCTCATTGCTCGTCCAAGTTCCTGACATCGTTTCTGGATCATGTTCCTGTCTTAGTTCCTGGTTCCTGTTCCTGACTTCGTTCCTGGTCTTTATTTCTGATTCCGTTCCTGAATACTCCCTAACCTTGCTTGGACTGACTACTGGCTTTGACCCTTGCTTTGTTGGACCACGCTCATGACTTTTAGCTTTGACCCTTGCTTCGTTGGAATTACGCTCAGGGCTGACTACTGGCTTTGACCCTTGCTTCATTGGAACTACGCTCTGGACTTACTACTGGCTTTGACCCGTGCTTTAAGAATATAAGAACATGCCATACTGGGTCAGACCAAGGGTCCATCAAGGCCAGCATCCTGCTTCCAACAGTGGCCAATCCAGGCCATAAGAACCTGGCAAGTACCCAAAAACTAAGTCTATTCCATTCTACTGTTGCTAGTAATAGCAGTGGCTATTTTCTGAGTCAACTCAATTAATAGCAAAAAAGATCTTAAAGCTTGGCTACTCAGCCAAACACTCAGACAGTAAAGGATAAGACTTCAGTCCACACCCTTGGCATGTCCCACCTTGGGCATGCAATCTCCCTCCAACGACTACCACTCTGACTCACAGAAACCTTCTTGATTTTTTCTCTGTATCAGCTGTCCCCTTACATGCTTAGAGCACAGATATATACCTAACTATATTGTATATTTTGATTGATATTAATTTATTGTTCAGAACCAGTTTCTGTTTTCTCTGTTAAATACTTTTAATGTAACAGGTTGTTGTAAATGTAAACCGGAGTGAAGGCAACTTCTGCTATACCTCGGTATATAAAAAAAATGCTAAATAAAAATATAAAAAAATAATAGCAGGTAATGGACTTCTCCTCCAAGAACTTATCCAATCCTTTTTTAAACACAGCTATACTAACTGCACTAACCACATCCTCTGGCAACAAATTCCAGAGTTTAATTATGCGTTGAGTGAAAAAGAACTTTCTCCGATTAGTTTTAAATGTGCAACATGCTAACTTCATGGAGTACCCCCTAGTCTTTCTATTCTCCGAAAGAGTAAATAACTGATTTACATTAATCCATTCTAGACCTCTCATGATTTTAAATACCTCTATCATATCCCCCCCTCAGCTGTCTTTTCTTGAAGCTGAAAAGTCCTAACTTCTTTAGTCTTTCCTCATAGGGGAGCTGTTCCATTCCCTTTATCATTTTGGTCGCCCTTCTCTGTACCTTCTCCATCGTAACTATATCTTTTTTGAGATGTGGTGACCAGAATTGTACACAGTATTCAAGGTGCGGTCTCACCATGAAGCAATACAGAGGCATTATGACATTTTCCGTTTTATTCACCATTCCCTTTCTAATAATTCCCAACATTCTGTTTGCTTTTTTGACTGCTACAGCACACTGAATCGATAATTTTAATGTGTTATCCACTATGACACCTAGATCTTTTTTTTGGGTGGTAGCTCCTAATATTGAACCTGACATTGTGTAACTATTGCATGGGTTATTTTTCCCTTTGTTGGAACTCTGCACCTTGACTAGCTCTGCTGCCTGCCCCAACTCCAGCCTTTCCTTCTACGCCTCTGGTATTTCCCTGGACTTGGCTCTCTCAGGGTCCAGCCTTCTACTACCCGGGCGTCACCTGTTCTTCTTCCTGGCCTGTCCTTGGCGCCCGAGTCTCTGGATCTCTGCCTCGTCTGGACCTGTTTGTGTCCCTCCGATATCTCTGCTGGTTCCTGGCTACCTGCTATAACATCCACTGGGAGTCGTCTGACGGAGGCCCACCTAAGACCAGCCAGCCCTGGCACCCAAGGGCTCAACCTGCGGGGAACGTGTGCTGGTATTGGCAAAGCTCCAGTAGGCCTCCATCCCTGAGTCTGCTCCGCCTCCCGATGGTGGGGACCCATATGGCTTTCCCTACAGGTAGCGTCAAGCTCACCTCGGGCCAAGGGTCCACCACTAGTGCAACACCTGGTCCAAGATAGTGCTGAATTGTTGGCTTTATCAGGTCCACAGTAAATAGTAGGTGGAGGAAAGCATACCCCACAGTTCACCATAAGCCCACTAATGCCTCATTTGCCATGAGGTGCCCTCATTTACATGCAGCTAGGCTCTACTTTAGAGACTATTATTGTGTGTATGTTAAGATCTTATTACATAGTATGCTATGTTTATCATACTATATAATAAGCCTTAATATGCATAGTCTAGACCCTTAATGTGAGTCTTAAGTGCAAGTTTCTAAACACTGTGATAATGTAAAGATAAATCTGCTGTGCTTTCCCCCTACACAAGGTTTCACAATTGATAACTCATCTGCTGTGAAAGGATCTGAGAAATTAGCTGGAAAGGTGTGACTCATGTATATGACTACTGAATTGCCTACCTTGTATTGGTCAGCGCATAAGCAAACATACTTCTGGAATTTCCAGGAATCATCTCATGTGACCAAGCACATAGAAAACAAATGATGCAATCAAATTATCTTGCATTGTAATAAAATCAAAGATAGTTGATTCTTTTTTACATACATAAAGGGGTCAGTTTAAAAAGAATGCTCCATGCCTAAATGAAGTCCCTAAATATGTGCGCCTAAAGCCTAGTCAATTAAATTTAGGGATACAATTCATTTGGCTAATAAATCACCCTAACAGGGTGATTTATAAGCTGTGGTAAGCATTTACCATGTGGTAAACACATTAATATAGCAGTAAGGCATGGTATTTCAAATACCATGCATTGTTTTTGCTTAGATCATGCAAGAATGGTAATGATCTGCTTTGCATACAAATGGCGGTGGGGGAGGGGATGAAAGAGGCCTGAAGTGAGGAAATGTGAAAAAGGACAGGGCTTGGGTGGAAGAGAAAGTGCTTGCACTGATACTCTTTGTGATTTTGTTTTTCATTATTTCTCCATTGGAGCCAACTGAAGAGGCAGCAGGGGTGGTGGGACATGGGGTTTCTTCAAACCCCCAATGGGTTTTCTCTGCTTTGGAGGACAATTTTTCAGGCTGCTTGGGCCCTTTAATAAGATGATTTCTGGTGGACTATGAGGCCACCATCATGGAACTTCAAGAGGGCAGCTAAACTGCAGTATTTTTCCTGGTGGTATTTTATTAAGCTGGAGTTTACTAAGCTTTGGTACCGCAGCTTCGTAAACCTTGTGCTATTTTCCCCGCTTAGTAAATGACCCCTCTAAGTTGGGTGCTTAGTGCTAAAATTTAGAATTAAGCTCCTAACTTTTTCCCCCACTCTAATTCTGCCCCTCTTCCCATCCCCCATAGCCACCCACTTTTTAGGCACCTAAATGTAAAAGGGTGTCAAACTCTGCCCTTTACTAGCAGCGTTGCCTTTTAGTGATATGGACTCAGCTGGTCTGAGTGCCCTCAGTGTGTCAGAGTCTCAACCAGATGCAGGGGAGAACTGGAGAGCTGAGAAGTAGGAGCAGAGAAGGTTTCCAGACCTTGGAATCAGGCATGTCTTCCTTTCTACAAAGGGGCACCAATGGGCCTGTGTCCCTCTACAGAGAAGGCTTAGGACAGGAGAAGATGGCTGGGGCCAAAGGGTGCTCAGACCTTACTAGACAGAGAAGAATAGGATGAAAAGTTGGAGGAATACCTCATTTTTTCCTTGAGAGAGTTCAGTAGAAGAGTGGTTTTTACAGCAGGGAGATTGGAAGGGGAAAAAAATCACATCTTGGCATTGGGAGAAGACTCCTAGAGAGGTCTACTAAGTAAAGAGTTTCTTTAACCGGGAGCTCATCTAAGAGGGAAGAGTTGAGAGAGAGTTGAGTGGAGAAAGAAGGTACCCTCCGCCTTTCTAAACAGATATTGGAGGGCTCCCAGAAAGGAATTGGGAATTGACTTTGGAACTGTGCCAAGCTTGTGGACAAGAGACTAAGTTTATTTTTGATGTGTTACCTTTGAACTTATTTTTGTTACTAGCTCACCATCATCAGTAAAGACTTTATTTTTCAGCAACTGAGTGTCAGCTTGCTAATTTTTGGAGTGTCTGGCTGGAGAGCAGAAGAACCCCAGTGTGAAGAAAAACCCTAAGATCCTTAAAAGACTAGTTTCTTTTCCCCCTGTGCAGGAACAATGGGAGGTCCTGATACCATGCATGGTTAGTGAGCCTCCCAGTGTGCTGATTGGAGTCGAGGCTACACAAGAATGGATTAAGGGTATCCACTAGGGCTGCCAACTTTTCCACAGACCAGGACTGGACACTTGAGAACCAGGTGGGGTGGGGTGTTCCCACCTCATCTGCATAAATTTGTATATATTTCAGATCCTGCCACTTGGCAATGAGTATACTGAATTATAATTACAGTATAGTAAACCTGTCATATCAGAGGAGAAATAGCCTAGTGATTAGATCAGTGGGCTTCGAACCAGAAGACCAGCGTTCGAGTGCTGCTGTTGTTCCTTGTGACCTTGGGCAAGTCACTTTACTCTGCATTGCCTCAGGTACAAACTTATATTATAAGCCCTCTGGGGATAGGGAAATATGTGATATCTCAGATTGAATGTCAGTATATAAAAATAAATAATTATCAAAACAGCACTAAAAGCTAGCTCTCAAATAAAACAACCCTACCTATGAAAAAAGGCAACACTACAAATATTATACCAGACTCTAAAGAACAAATACATCTCATATTAGGAAAACAAAACAAGCCAGGCTGCTATTAAACGCTACACAGAAGCTACACACTGGCAGAATACTTTACTTTGGCCACGCATGCAAAATGCAGACAGACCCTCACCAAATATAGAATAAAGAAATCATAAAGTATAAACAGAAACATGCATACACAAATTGAACTGGAAACTGCAACAAGCCACAATCTGTCTGTAGTGTAACAATTGAAAAACAAAACATCACCATGCCTCATAAAACATCAAACAAAAAAATTAAATATAAAACATTATAATAGTAAAATGAATACATATTTCAAAACAACTGATGGATAGAACATTAAAAATTCATATAAAATTTGTTTATAAATTTCACAAACACCAATAACTTATTTCAAAACAGCAGAGTCATCAAATAATACAAAATAATTAGAATTAAGGATTAAAAATTGCAAGCTCTTAACAAGAAATCAGCGGACGTCGCCTTCCTACAGGAGACCCATCTAACTGATATGGAACATGGTAAACTAAGCCAGAGATGGGTGGGCTCAGTACATTTTTCCTCAGCTGGTACTAGGTCGGCAGGGGTGGTTATATTGATTAGGTGATCCTTTCCCATAAAAATATTGAAAGAAATTAAAGATCCGAAAGGTAGAAATGTAATCTTAGAGGCAGAATATAACCATGCTCCTCTTATTTTGTGCAATATCTATGCTCCGAATGTGTATCAGGCCTCATTTTTTCAAGAGCTGCATGCCCTCCTTCTTTCTTATATAGATAATATGGTGATAATAGGTGGAGATTTTAACGCAGTCAAAGATCCTGTATGGGATCGGTCCTCATCGGCCAAAGCTCAGGGGGCACCTAGTAAGGGGATTCAGTTCTTAGAAAAGACTTTACATCTCATAGATGTCTGGCGTACGCTGCACCCAATGGAGAAGGAATTTACTCATATTTCCCAGGCACATGTCACACATGCCAGGCTGGACTATTTCCTACTGAGCACTAACAGCTTTTTCAAGAAAGTTGACGCAGGGATTGGAGATGTGGTAATCTCAGATCATACGCCAATCTGGCTAGAAATGACCAATCCCGTTAAAACACACCACATATCAATGGAAATACCCATATTTCCTAGCAGAGGATATATACTTTCAAAGGTTTTTGAGAAAAAGGTGGGCTGAATTTGTATCCTTGAATAATCAGCATCAGGGAGATCCCATTCTATTTTGGAATACAGCCAAGGTAGTGCTCAGACGAGATATTATTTCATTTGTGGCGCATAGACGGAAATCTTTAGACAAGGAACTTTGAGTGCTCAATTACAGAGAGCCAAACGGGATTTAATTCGGGATCCCTCCACAAGCCATAGGAGAAAATATCTCTCTCTGCAAACAGCCATCAATTCTTTAATCCACCAATGCACTAAGAAAAGCCTTCTATACTAACAGTTTAAATTATTCCAATTTGGGTAGAAGCCCGGCAAATTAATGGCCAACTTAATCAAATTGGCTAGAGGGTCACGTATTGTTCATGCTATTAAGAACACCCAGAACCAAATAGTGACTGATATAGAAGGGATTCAGCGAGCCTTCCACAATTATTACTCTAAACTTTACCAAACTGAGAGATGGGATGCTATTAAATGGGCGGTGTTTGGGGACCAGATTCAGCTCTCCTGCTTGACAGTGGAGCTTAGTCATTATCTGAGTGAGCCCATTTCAGAAGAAGAGGTGGCGCGAGTTATACATAAAATGCATAAACTAAAAGCACCCGACTTAGACGGGTACAAATGCCTCACAGAACATTATTTATTTATTTATTTTAAGTTTTTCTATACCGGCATTCGCGATGGATATCGCATCATGCCGGTTTACAATTAGCAAGTGGAGAAGGAACAATGGCAGGAAGGAAGGAAGGAAGGAAGGAACATGTCTCCAAACTCCTTCCCAAGGTTTATAATTCACTAGTCAGGGAGCATTTCCTGTGGGGGGTATCAAGCCTATGTGACTATTATATTACAAAACACAACAGCCCGGATCCTGACTAACTCACGCAGAAATGACCATATCACACCGGTATTAAAAGACCTACACTGGCTCCCAATTGCATCACGCATCCAATATAAGACTCTCTCCCTTGTCCACAAGGCTTTATACAACCCTGAAATGAACTGGTTCAACGAATCCTTCCGCCTCCACCAATCCAACAGGCCCATCAGACACCAACACCTCGCCTCCATGCCTACACCCTCTCCCAAACATTACAAACTTACCTCCACGAGAGCCCGAGCGCTCTCTATCGCCGGGCCCCACCCTTTGGAACGCAATGCCTGTCGAACTACGACAAGAAGAATGCACAAAAATATTCAAACGCAAGCTAAAGACCTGGCTCTTCACCAAAGCATTCACCTAATTCCCCCACTTTCACACCCATCCTCTCCTGCCCTCTCCCCCTTTCCTCACTCCCACCTCTAAATTCCTCCTTCGCCCCCAACCTGTTCAGTCCTCTTACCTTCTCCTGATTTCTCAGCTCGCCTTCTCCTTTTACCCCATCCACCCCTCCTCCCCTCCTACACCCCCCACCCCCTCCCCATCCCCCCTCCTCTCTCTTATAACTCTACACAATTGTATTTCCATGGCATTGCTGTATTTTTGAATACTTTGTACATAGTGATACTCTATTTATATTTGTAAATTTTGCTCATAAGTTTTGTTTGATTAGTTCCCTCCTTTTTTCCCCCCTCCTCATTTGTTCATATGTTAATTCATTATATCTGTTCGATGTAAACCACCATCCCAGGCGCCTGTTTCAGTTACACTGTAAACCGATGTGATATCCCGGATGAACGTCGGTATATAAAAATTTTAAATAAATAAATAAATAAATAAATATTATCCCTAAACCTGGGAAGGACCCCTTATTACCAGCGTCATACCATCCCATATCGCTGCTGAATGTAGATAATAAAATATTGGCCAAAGTTCTGGCGGATCGTTTGGGGAATGCAGTGCCTTCCCTGATTAAACCTGGACAGGTGGGTTTTGTTAAACAGCGGTATGCCCTTAGGAACATCCGTCAAGTAGCAATAGCAATGGCCCTCTGCAATAGGATTGAAGATCCCTATCTGGTGGTTAGCCTGGACGTGGAGAAGGCTTTCGACCGGGTAGAGTGGGATTACATGTTTCATGTATTACGATTAATGGGGTTTGGTGGTCTCTTTTACCAGGCTGTGAAACTGCTATATCATAACCCGGAAGCTCACATACAGGTTAATGGGGGGCTGTCTGATTCAATTTTAGTGGGCAGGGGGACTAGGAAAGGGTGCCCGTTATCTCCACTACTCTTTTTATTGTCATTAGAACTTCTTTTGCTAGCTATCCAAGCCACACCGACCATTAGGGGAATACAATTTCATTGGGGAGATTAAAAATAAATTTTCAAGTATGCGGCCTTCGCGGACAATGTGTTACTTTTTCTTACATCTCCCCGTCGGTCTTTACCAACTCTTCTCGCTCTTTTTCATGACTATGCAGCACTTTCTGGTCTGCGAATTAACTGGGACAAGTCTGAAGCGCTGGCATTCCTGGAAACCCTTAAGGAGCGATGGGGGGGACCCTTCCCATTGAAGTGGGCCCAAGGTTCTATTAAATATCTGGGGATTCACCTTACCACTGATATAAACGGCATCTACACTCTCAATGCCCTCCCACTGTTACAGCTAACTCAGGAAAAACTCAGAATCTGGCATGATTTGCCGCTCTCCATAGGACGAAGAGTTAACTTGTTTAAAATGGTGGTTTTACCTAAATGGTTGTATGTATTCCAGAATTTCCCTTTAATGTTACACACGCGGGATCTTTCCCACGTAGATCAATTAATCCGCCAGTTTATCTGGAAGGGTAAAAAAACCCGAATGCCATTGCAATGGCTGAAACTCCCTTGGACCAGAGGGGGTATGGGGATACCAGAACTTAATCGTTATGGGATCGCAGCTAATCTCCGCTTGATTAGGGGTTGTCTCATGGGAAAATCTCCCTTTGTTAATATCAAGGCAGAGAACACTTTGATATCCCCATTGGTCCTGAGCTATGTCCTCATGAGCCCGAGGGCGAGCATTCCATCCACTCTGGCACAACACCCGCTAATACTACCTCTTAGGAAAGCGTGGGTCCATCTTACCAATTTTTTGAAGATTCCCAGAATGTGCGTATACTTTACATCTCTCAGGGGAAATTTAGACTTTTCCCCTAGGTCCACCTCTGCTTGTTTTAGGACTTGGAGGAGAACAGGAATTTTGTATCTAGGCCATGTGCTAGACACCGCTGGTTCTCTCCTAACTTTTGATTATCTGCAGGAGCGTTATGGGTTGTCAGGGAATCATATGTTTGGGTACGCGCCAAAAGGGAGGCATTTAAAAGTGGAGCCTGACCCAGAGAAGGAGCAGTGCTACCACCCACAACTGCCTCAGCTGACACCGAGGCCCAATCAAGCGGCAGCATCTCTCTCCCACCTGCTCCTCACTACAGCTACCAAGCCCCTCTCTCTAGCCCACAGGAACTGCGCCATACTAACCTTTCTCTCCTTTCTCTCCTGTCTCTCCTCTCTCTTCCTTTTTCTTTTCTCCCAACAGACACCGCAGCCCCGGATCACACGGCCTCGACGGACCCGGAAGAGCAGCCTGCGTCCCTCCCCTTTGGCGACGCTGCTGATGTCACCGACATCAAAAGCGCGCCAAAAGGGAGGCATTTAAAAGCGGAGCCCAACCCGGAGGCGCCATGCCCCAGAGCTGCGCGCCGAAGGTGCTGGGTACGTGCCAAACATATGATTCAGCAGCGATATGGGATGGTATGATGCTGATAATAAGGGGTCCTTCCCAGGTACAAAGGGGCAGCCCCCTTTGTACGCCCCTTCGTACACCCTGAGAACTTCCAGAGAACAAGAAACTCTTGCTAAACAACCACAGATCACCAAACATGGACAACAAGAGAGAAGAACAGGTAACACAAACAATTAGAGTCTGCCTAAATAAAGGTAAATACGGTAAAAAAGACACTAAAAACTACAATGACAAAGTAAAATACAAAGCAACAAAAACTATACAAACAAATACAAACAACCTAATACAAATCAAAAGAACCAAAAACATAAACAACGGAGATTTAAACCTACTAATGATCAATTTCCTACTAGTAAATGCACAAGCCATAAGCAAGAAATTCCTGATCATTTTATTTTCAGAAATTAGCGCCTACCCAAAGGTAGGCGCAAATTTCTTCCGACACCGGGAAAGTGCACAGAAAAGCAGTAAAAACTGCTTTTCTGTGCACCCTCCGACTTAATATCATGGCGATATTAAAAAGTTAAAAAAGTTAAAAAAGTTAAAAAAAAAGAAAAAAAGATTGGAAGTCGGCCGGCAGCTGTCGGGTCGAAAACCGGACGCTCAATTTTGCCGGTGTGCAGTTTCCAAGCCCATGGCTGTCAGCGGGCTCGAGAATCGACGCTGGCAAAATTGAGCGTCGGCTGTCAAACCCGCTGACAGCCGCCGCTCCTGTCAAAAAGGAGGCGCTAGGGACACGATAGTGTCCCTAGCGCCTCCTTTTCCCCGTTTCTACCGCCGGGCCTCATTTAAATACTGTATCGTGCACACAAGCGAGTGGTCTGTGCGCGCGCCGGGAGAGCGGGCATTTGCCCGCTCTCCCGCGGACTTTACTGAATCGACCTGATAGGAAGGGTGAAAAAAATTAAATGGGACATGAAAAAACAAGGTCATAGATTTGGAAAATGAGCTTCAGTGCTAAAAAAAAAATAAATATAATGAAATCACAGGTTAACCATAGGTCCATTAGCCACATATCAGTTAGAAAGATAAGAAATAGAAACTATCGATGAAAGAGATCTAGGTGTAATCATCTTAGATGACCTCAATGTAACCAGTCAACAATAACCACAGAGAAAACAAATCATAGGCTTGGTTGGATAAGTACCACTATCATAAGCATGAAAAAAGGTAATATTCTTCTTTAGTGAGATCCCTACACTGAGAACTGTGTTCAGTTCTGGAGGTCATAAGGATGTTGAGAGATGGAAGTGATTTAGAAAAGGTCTACTAAAACAATACAAGACCTGGAGGAAAGAAGGGATGGGGGATATAATAAAGCATTCAAATATTTGACAGGCTTCAGTAAGGTAAGAGAAGGTGATATCTTCTATAGAACAGGAAATTCAAGGACAAAGGGGTTTAAAATCTGATCTTGCAGGACAGAAGGTTCAGAAGAAACATCAGAAAATACATTTTATTGAGAGGGTGGTAGATGCCTGGAATAGACAACAGGTAGGGGGTGCACATTTGTTTTCATTCATTTCGGTGGTTGCATACATACAAATTCAATTTTATTCATGTAAATGGCACATAAACTACCAAATCAAATGTTATGAATTGAATAAACATGCTGAAAAAAAAGCTGAAATCAGTGAACGAACCAAACGAAAATGTATTGTGTGCACATCCCTGCCAACTAGGAGAGAGATGGTGGCAATCAAAACCATGACAGAATTTAAACATATAACAAAAAAATCATCGTCTGACATGCATAGGGAATAGTCCATGCTGGTTAATGGAATATGCTAGTCATTTTCCCTTTCACTTAAATGTTGATTAACATTCTGTTTAAACCCTGCTGGCAGGAGTTCCACCAATCTTCCTTCAACAAGGGCTCATAGGCCGATGCAATACGTTGCATGGTAAAATGGATGCTCATATTGGGCACTTAATATAAATTTATTCTGAAAGGGGATTGGTCCTTTCACTGATATGTGACAGTGAATGGACCAATCGGCAGTAAGTGAAGGAGTGAATAAATTAATATTAATTTTTGGGCACTTAATATAAATTAATTCCGTCCTTCACTTACTGCCAATTGGTCCATTCACTGTCACATGTCAGTGAAAGGACCAATCCCCTTTCAGAAAGCTGTCCTGAAAGGGGATTAGTCTTTTCACTAACAAGTGTCAGTGAAAAGGACCAATCGGGAACAGCCCTGCTGGAGAAAGGTCTCCGGCAGGGATTCCTGGCCTGGAGGAGGTATTTGGGGTCTGGTATGGGCTGTTTTAAGACATGGACCTCAGAATGCACCATTTCAGGTAGAGGACTCCCAGGTCCGACCCAGACCACTTGCCTCATCGGGCCAGACCTTGGGTGGGGAGAGGGAGCTTTGGTCTGGTCCGCTGCATGAAGTTTTACACCTGCCTTTGAGCAAGCATTACATTTCTCACGATAGTAGGAGATGTGCTAGGCAGTGCCTTCTTGCATTGCAGGGTAATAGCTAATTAGGCTATTGCCTTGCAATTTGTGTGCACCATGTGCTAAGCCTGCAGCAGGTTTTTTAGCATGGGTTTTGTTGGCGCTAAAGCCCTTTTTACATACCAGGGCTACATTAATACCAAAAAACCCATGCTAAAAAGCGAGTAAAAACCAGCGATAGGTTTAGTGCCCCTTATTGCATCAACCCTTCAGTATGGTGCTGCAGAGCCATAAAGAAGTGCGTGTATGTGCGCTCCCTGCTCATGGAAACAGTGACAAACAATCTGTACTGCTAGATGCTGGTTAGTTGAGCTTTGCAACTAGTTGAGTTCCAGATAATGGAGTTGAGGCATCACACAGGCAGATGCAATATTGAAATGTTTCAAACGTACGTCCAAACTAGAAGCACTTTTTTTTTTAACACGTGCACAATCGCTTCTCCTGGGTGCTTGATGCAATAGGCAAATGAGCCACTGCGCTAGAAAGGACGTGCTAGGGATAAAAAGTGTATGCCTAGCGCATCCATGGCATCGAGCGCCATGATTTCATGAGCATCTGTTTTCCTAACCCATGCACAGCCACGAGTTAGGAAAATGGATGCTCGTAAATTGAACGTCTCTTTTCCTAACCTGACTGCTTTAAAGACCTTTTTTTTTTTTTTTTTGCTGCTTTTGTGGTTCCTCCTGCTTAGTATGGTGACAATCTTAAGTCAGAGGAACTATAGAAAAGCACAGAAAAGCAGTATTTTCTGCTTTTCTGTGCATGGCTTGGGGCACCTCAAAACAACGCTAGCTCTGGGACTGGCGATAATTTTTGAGTGTTAAAACATCCAGCAAACGATAACTTTTTAAATGAGGTGTTTTAGCTAATAGCCTCATCAACGTGCATATTAATGTGATGAGCACTATTAGCTACGCACTGGTTTGGACGTGCGTTTTAGACACGCTAATCTCGGTATTGCATCGGGCGTAGGTCTAGCGCGTCCAAAATGTGCATCTAACCGCTCGTTCAGCGGCGCGCTGACCTTAGTGTTTAATATTGCATCAGCCTGACCGTGCATAGTGGGAAAGGTAGGTGTATATGTGTGGGGGAGGTGTAACAGGTAGAAGAAATAAGGAATGGGGCTTCAGTGTTTGCTTTGTCATATGGATCTATAGGGAGCCAAAGCGGGCAGAGAATGGGGGGTATGGCTGCACGAGCCTTCCAAGAAGTCTGGGTTAAGCTGCATGGAGCAGCCATGGCCAGATGTTTCAGACAACAGACTGTGTTCTCTGTAAAAAAAAAAAAAAATCACTTCAGAGTTGTTACAGGAAGAGACATTCAAAAGTAATTAGTTTGGGGGCGCAAAAACCACAACAATCTAGCTACTTGGAATACAGTGTATAAAAGTGAACTGAACCTACATTTACTTGAACTACTTAGAAAATTTTGGACTGGTGACAGAGTGAGGAAATTTCCTTGGAATAAGTGAGTGCTTTATTGCAGTGGTCCCCAACCCTGTCCTGGGGACATGCAAATTTTCTCTCATGTTAAGATGCAAATTTTCTCTCATGCATATTCATTGTGGATATCCTGAAAACCCGACTGGCTGGTGGGCCCCCAGGACAGGGTTGGGGACTACTGCTTTATTGGATCAGTACCATGGACGAAAGGCTGAAGGACATCCTGGGAGTTCAGCAGGTCAAAGATATTATATAGTGGTGGTCCGAAGTCTGAAAAACCTGTTTACAGGGCAAGGTGCTTGCTGAGAGATTTCCTCCTGTTTTCCTTGCTGTATCTAGGTCCTTTCTTCTCTTCCTTTCTTTTTTAACCCCTTTCCTCCTCCTCTCCCTTTTCCTTCATTCTTGAATTAGTCAGTAGTACTTCTGCTCTGTTGCTGGTAGAGTTTAGATTTGTTGATCCATTTAAAGTAGGCCCTAAAACTGCACCTTATATTCTCAAGTTTTATAACGGTATTTTTGCTACTATTCAGATTTTCAGTTACTCCTTTTATTGTGATGCTGCAAATAATCTGTTTGTATTTGGCTGTTTCTAACATGCTTTACCCTGCTTTGGATGAATTTCATATTCAGAGAGGTGGGTAATGAATCCAAGTAATAAATAAATAAAAAATTCATTCTTTTTTAATCCTTTTCTTCGAACTCCTTTCTCCTCTTGTCACAGCACAAAAAGAGCCTCCATGTTTGAGAAATACATTGCTCAGTTATGCGTGAGCATTTTCCTTCCTACAGTCTTTCTTAATGCCATCCTTCAGGTGGGGAGGCTCTTTTTGGACTTACATTTTCTGCAGTAAATACTGCATCCCTTGTTACACCTTAGTACATAATAGGAATGCCAAAACAGAAGTCCCCATTAGCCTGCCCATTTACATATCTGCATAAGCACCTGGGGGTAACACTGTTTTAGCAGGTGCAGGAGATTAATATACATGCATGAAATGTGTATTATATAGGACCTGTATCAACCTATTTTTGGCTGCAGAATTGGGGTTTTATTATCAATTTTGATTAAACTTCTGGGGAGCAATCAACAGAACAACAAAACAGCTCCAAGGTACTTAGACTGTGGCAAAGTGGCACCAAAGTGGCATGAATAGCCTAAGGTACTTTAAAGGGGCAAAGGGGTACCAGGAGTGGCAAGAAGAGTGCTTTAATAGAGGCACAAAGCAAAGCAGCAGGGAGTGTGTCAAAAACACACCACAGCTTCAAAAGAGAGTACCGATAAGAGATGCATGAACCCTCGAAGGCAACATGACAGGCAAAGTGGCAAGACAAGTGGCATTGACATCCTACAGCACAATGAAGGAGGAACATAGCAAGCAGAAAGACTAGCACCGAGCAACCATGATAGTGGCCAGAACACCACAAGGAGTTGAGTGAGTCATCTGGTGTGTGGCAGCAAGGCACAGAGGCAGAGGGTAGATACAGGCTGGCTACACCCGGGGAGAGTTCCCTTTCCTTTGTGCAGGAAAGGGCTCCCTAGAATGGGTTCACCCCTAGAGTGGGGTGTTTCCATTGACGTCTAGTGAGCTCTCGCTGGTCTTTTAACATCTGATAGAGTTAGCAGATATACAAAAGAGAATTTTCAAGGTCGAGGCTGAGGAGGTTACCATGTAAACAGCGGTTCAACATGGGTCAGAGGGTAGATACAGGCTGGCTACACCCGGGGAGAGTTCCCTTTGCTTTGAGCTGGGAAGGGCTCCCTGGAATGGATTGGCCCCTAGAGTGGAGCACGAGCCTTCACAGTGTGACGAACTGGAGCAGGATCTCACTGTGAGCATGGTTTCACTGTGTTGTGTTTGCCACAGTCTAAGTACCTTGGAGATCTTTTCTTGTTCTGAACATGGGTCAACAGGTGGTAAGAGATAGGCTGCAACAACAGGGAGAGTGTCTGTTCCTTTGAGTAGGAAAGGGCTCCCTGGAATGGGTTGGCCCATAGAATGTATAATGATACAAATTGTTAGGATTTAAGCATTTGCAAACAGATAATGACTTCATAAGCAAGATGGAGGAAGTTCTCTTCTCTGCCCTGAAACTAAAGAAAACTGTTTGTTTTATTTAAGGATCCATGCTGTGAAGGATTACTAGTTTGAATTGCCAGAGACTGAGGTTTCCCTTTGCAACGAGGGTTCAGCTGTTAGGACTGGACATAAGGTCTGGACGAACAGGCACAGCAGTCGAGGACAGAGGTCAAGCCCACGTAGGGACATAAGACCTGGATGGACAGGCACAGCAGTCGAGGACAGAGGTGAATCCCACCTAGGGACATAAGGCCTGGATGAACAGGCAAAGCAGTCGAGGACAGAGGTCAAGCCCACTTAGGGACATAAGGCCTGGACGAACAGGCAAAGCAATCGAGGTTAAACCCTTGTAGGGACATAAAGCCTGGACGAACAGGCAAAGTAATCGAGGTCAAACCCTTGTAGGGACATGAGGCCTGGACGGACAGGCACAGCAGTCGAGGACAGAGGTCAATACCACGTAGGGACATAAGGCTTGGATGGACAGGCACAGCAGTCGAGGTCAAACTCTTGTAGGGACATAAGGTCTGGACGGACAGGCATAGCAGTTGAGGACAGAGGTGAATCCCACATAGAGACATAAGGCCTGGATGGACAGGCAAAGCAGTCGAGGACAGAGGTCAAGCCCACGTAGGGACATAAGGCCTGGACGAACAGACAAAGCAATTGAGGTCAAACCCTTGTAGGGACATAAGGCCTGGATGGACTGGCACAGCAGTTGAGGACAGAGGTCAATACCACGTAGGGACATAAGGTTTGGATGGGCAGGCACAGCAGTCGAGGTCAAACTCTTGTAGGGACATAAGGCCTGGATGGACAGGCACAGCAATCGAGGACAGAGTCAATCCCACATAGGGAAATAAGGCCTGGATGGACAGGCACAGCAATACTGGACAGAGTCAATCCCCCCTAGGGACATAAGGCTTGGACGAACAGGCAAAGCAATCGAGGTCAAACACTTGTAGGGACATAAGGCCTGGACGAACAGGCAAAGCAATCGAGGTCAAACCCTTATAGGGACATAAGGCCTGGATGAACAGGCAAAGCAATCGAGGTCAGACCCTTGTAGGGACATAAGGCCTGGACAGACAGGCAAAACAATCAAGGTCAATCCCATGTAGGGACATAAGGCCTGGATGAACAGGCAAAGCAATCGAGGTCAAACCCTTGTTGGGACATAAGGCCTGGATGAACAGGCAAAGCAAATGAGGTCAATCCCACATAGAGACATAAGGCCTGGACGAACAGGCAAAGCAATCGAGGTCAAACCCTTGTAGGGACATAAAGCCTGGATGGACAGGCACAGCAGTCAAGGACAGAGGTGAATCCCACGTAGGGACATAAGGCCTGGACGGACAGGCAAAGCATTCGAGGTCAATCCCACGTAGGGCCATAAGGCCTGAACGAACAGGCAAAGCAGTCAAGGACAGAGGTGAATCCCACCTAGTGACATAAGACCTAGACAGTGGACGGACAGGCACAGTGTTTCAGGTCAGGCCCTTGTAGGAACGTACGGCCTGGACAGTGGACGGTCAGGCACAGCGTTTCAGGTTAGGTACATGTGCTGCAGTGCTTATATTATCTGGAGCATAGGAGGCAATTGGAGCTGCTGCAAGGCTTTCATTTGCTTTTATTCATCTTGCCATTCACAGAGAAAATTTGGAAAACCAAGCAAAGGCAGGTTTACTTTCAAAAACACTAGCATTTCCATCAACTCTGGTGCCAGCCTTGAGCGGTGAGGGCTCATAATATCCCCTGTCATTGAAAAGACACATTCACTGGGCACACTGGTTGGTAGACATGACAGATATCGCTGAGCCACTTTGGCTAGGTGTGGCCAGACAGTGGAATTGTGTGCCCAATATGCCAGCAGATCTGTCTGCATGTTCTCTGTCGGCTCTGAGAGATACCATGTCACTGACAGCTGTGCTGGTGTCTCCTTTGCTTGGGTGGGTTGAGAGTCACTCATGCCAGCTGCTTTTTCTCTCGCCCGTCGCACAACCGATGAATCTTTATGGGCAACATGCCTTTGGCATTCTGAAGTGGAGGAGGAGGTACTATCTGTCGCTGACAGAGTGTTGCTCCTGCTTGGGCTAGCAACACAACTCTCTGAAGTGCCCGCTGTTTCCACCTCTGCTTCATGCCTAATCTGTCTCTGCCTATGGTGCTCCTGTTCAAGGACTTTTGCTAACAGCAGGTCTTTCACCAATAAGAGACAATCATACTGTAGGGCGAGTTTCCTTTTCACATGGGGATCACAGACTGTGGTGAGCATGTATGTGTTCTGTTCTGTTAAAGGCCTTAATCTTTCTTCCACCTGCTGCTGCAAAACGTCCAGACAATGCAGCACCTCAACTGTCATTCCCTCTTCCTGTTTAAAGGCCTCCAAATGTTCATCCAGGAGATTAACTATAGGGATGATGTCAGCCAAGGTGGCATTTCTGGAACTCAGCTCCTCCTTGACATCCTTGAAGGGCTGCAGGATTTTTACCAGCTGACTCATGACTAACCAATCATGATACCCTAGGGGATTCTGCACACCTATGTCCATTGTACCAGAAAGCACATGAAGGGGTGTCTGCAGCTCCACTAACCTCTCGAGCATCATAAAGGTGGAATTCCACTGGGTGGCAATGTCTTGAATGAGATTCTTGTGAGGCATCTCCAAATCAGTCTGCTTTTGTCGGAGAACCTGCCCCGCCTTCACACTTCTGTGGAAGTGCACTGCTATGTTCCTGCACTTCTGTATTAATCTATGCAGGTATTCATTTTCTTTGTCATTGGAATCCAACCCCAGAGCTGACTTCACTACCAGGTGCAGAGTGTGTGCAAAACATTGGATGTTCTTAAAGTGCCCGTCGTTTATTGCCTTAACCATGTTTGCACCATTGTCTGTGATAAAGAACCCTGCCTGAGGATTCCTGTCTCGCTGGTGTAGTTGCCAGCCCTCCAGCATCTGTCTGATGCATGCTAGAATATTGGCTGCGGTATGGGTCTGGTCCATCAGGTGGGTGTGCAGTAAAGTCCACTTCCACCCTGATACTTGTTCAGTAATAGAGCTGCTGGCTGCCCCTGCCTCAGCCAGGTCCCACCAGTGTGCTGTCAGGGAGAGGTAAGAGTGTGCAGCATTCATGGCGGTCCAGATATCGCAGGTGTAATGTACTCTCCCCTCTGCCTTAGCTAGCAGTGCTTGCATGCGACTGCGACACTGTTTGTACAGGCTGGGGATGACCTTTCTGCTAAATGTGGTTCTGGAGGGGACTTTGTAATTTGGAACTACGACTTTCAGAAAACACTTGAAACCCACATTCTTCACTAACTGCATGGCTGGTCATCAAGGGCAATCATTTCCCCAATGCTCCTGGTTACAACTTTTGAGGCTGCCTGCCTCCTACCCCGGGATAGCGTTACCGCACTCCACCCCATTTCCTCCATGGTGGGTTTTCGCTTCTGCCACATGTCAGGGGGTTGCTGGCCTTCCACCTGACTGCTAGAAGGGGATGAGGGCGTGGGCTGACTCTGCTGCTTTTGAACCCCTTTATGCTGCTTGGAAGGGGTCCCCTGACTGGTACTGCCACCACCCCCAGATGGCAGTACTCTTGTTGGGTGTTGCCTCTTCATATGATGCGTCATACCAGAATTAGATAGATGTCCCATTTGCCTGCCTCTGCTAATATCCCTGCCACAGTAATTACACCGAGCAAAACGCGGGTCATCCGTCACTTTAAAGTGGCTCCAGAACGCAGATGTCTTTCATGATCCTCCCTTCTCTAAAGCCTTGGGGGTGGATGCTGGCACTGGAGCTGAAGTAGTGGGTGCAGCCTGAGAAGCAGCCTCCTCCTCCTCCTCATCAGTTTCATCTCTCCCCTGCTGCACTGAAGTGGAGGCTAAGACAGGACTAACTGATCCTCCTAAAGCTTCATCAGCTATTACTTCTTCCGTTTCTGATGAGAATCCCACACAAGATGATTCTTCATCTGAATCAGAAGCAAACAGTGACTGCGCTACATTGTCAATGCTAAGTGTTAGTCGAGACATCTGTCCCCCTGCTGCTTTGGGGTTTCGACATTTTGTCTGGCATGACTCAGCCTCCCCTTCCCTCACCTCCAAAACTACAGGGTCAGAAACAGGTGATGGTGAAGGCGATGCATCATGGTCAGATTTCATTTTTTTCTAGATGCAAAGACTCCAAAGAGTTTAGATTGCGACAGGTCCCTTTTTAACTTTAATGGGGGAGTGGCACTAATGTCTTTTGAAGTGCCTCCTCTGCCAGTCCCAATCACTTGATTATATCTAGCTTTCCCTGACATTATGGATTTAATGTCACTGCCTAGTGCCTACTGGCTGCCCACTGTCACAGTGCCTTGCTATGCACTAATGTAATGTGTGTGGTGTGCACACACACGCAGCTTGCTTGTAATCACAAAAGAGGCAGACTGGGGATTTCACTGCACAGACTGTCCCAATAATAAAGCTCAGTCTGTTAAACTACCCATTACCCACTGAAGCCCAGTGCACAGAGAGACTGAGTGAGTTGAATTAAACAAACTCAGTTTTAAAAAGCTGGAATTGTTGGCAAAGCAGGAAAATCGATGAAATATATTTTCCAATGGAAATTCTAGCAAAATTGAATATATCTCTCCCAGCCACTACACCCAAATCGTGCTTGCTTGCAGCTTAGCCCAGAGGGTGAATGAAAATAAAAAATGGCACTGCTAGCAGCTTCTCTCCCTGACACAGAGAGACCGTCTCAGATCACCTAAACTGCTTAAAAAACAAACAGGGCTAGCTGGCACAGGCACTGCAGCCAAATAAAGAATAAATATCTTTTTTTCTCTTTACTAACTAGCCTAGGTAGCTCTCAGTGCAGCCTCCTTCCACATAGACCACCTCCCCACATCACCCTTGCAAAGAAAGTGCGTGGCACGCCACGTGCTTAAGTATATATAGTGCTGGGTCATTAGGAAAATGTCACCGAGCACTGAATGACAGCGCGATTGGCTGCATTCAGTGCATTTCACAAAATGTTAGTGCTGATACGCTGCATTCCGGTAGCCATGCCAACCTGTCCGACCCTTTCTTGTGAGTCACTGATGACTCACAGGAAAGGGCTGGTTTTTGGCTCTGGATAGTGGATACACCGAAATGGCGTTCTTTGATTGCAAATGGCGGCGAAGAAAAGCGCGCGCGCAACTGATGAAACAGATGATAAGTTATATTCATGGGTAGTCATGATACATTTCACCTCCCCATGAATATAATGAATAGGGACATATACGTTGCAGATTGCCAATACAGCAAAAATGAATGCACACCCCTACAGGCTTTACTGCTGAGCCATGTTGACTATTGCAATGGGCTACTTGTAGGTTACCAAAGAAGGTTCTTCGGGTTTTAAAGATGGTGCAACATGCGGCCGCCAGGGTAATAAGTGGAACAGGTAGATAAGAGCATATGACTCCAGTGTTTAAGGAACTCCATTGGCTTCCTGTAAATCAATGGTCACAGTTTAAAATGTCGGCACTTGCTCATAGAGTGCGTTATTCTGAAAATAAGTACACGAATGCTAGCAAATTACAGCAATATGAGCTGAAGAGAACATTGAGATCAGAAGGTGCAGGATTGCTTGCTTTACTTTTGAATAATGTGTACCGCTTACAGATGACCAAGAAAAGGGTTTTTTTTCTCTTTCTGTTCCATGTTTTTTCTCTTTCTGTTCCATGTTTATGTTTCATGTGGAACATGCTTCCAGTGACTTTAAGTAAATAATGTGATATAAAGGATTAAAAAACAAATAAAACAAAAAAATAGTTGAAAACTGTCAGAGTGTTTTTAATGACTATTGTATAGGGATATAAAACATCATAAATAAATAAATAAATATATTGTTTCATGTCATTTAAAAAAAAGAAATATCAGTAAAAACCATGAGGCCATTAATTAAATATATCCGGCTATTTAAGTTAGCCAGATAAGACTTATCTGGCTAACTTACACAGGGCATGGCAGTGCCCCTGAATATACCCAGATAAATATTAAAGTTAGCCGGATAAGCTTATCTGGCTATCTTTAGACCTGCTATAGGCCATGTCTGACTTATCTGGTTAACCGGATAGGACTCAGTATTATTACATGTCCAGATAAGTTAACTGGATAGGTAGCACCACCCAGTTAGGCTCACTGCACATCCACTAACTTTATAGCTAACTATTCAGTCAGATAAATCCCTTATCCAGCTAAGTAGTATAGCCAGATATTCAGTGGGAGCCACTTAACTAGATATATCCAATTTATCTGGCTAAGTAACATTTGAATATCTACCACCATAATATTTTAATTTATTTCTTCTTTTATTTTTAGCATGCATTATTTCTGAAGAGTGCACACTATTTGCAAACAGTGAACACTATTCAGAACATAAGAACATAAGAATTTCCATGCAAGCATGGGATAAGCACAGGGGATGTCTGAGGGAGTGGTAGGGATTGTACAACTGAGTAGTTGGTATGGAGGGGCAGACTAGATAGGCCATACAGTCTTTTTCTGCCATCAAATTTTTATGTTTCTAAATAATGTGCACTATTTATTGAAACAAACAAAAAGCAAAAAAAGCCCCCAATAAAATGGAATTTGAATAAGAACCTCTCTCCAACGAAACAAAACAACCTTTTTTTTTTCTCTGCATACCCTTGGTAATGATTTCTTAGAATCTCTCTGTGGTGGTGAATCCCACTGACTTTGGTTAAGGGGATTCCTTTTATGTTCTTCAGATAGCTTGGTACCTGGACATCTGGTCTCTCCATTGTTCTCATGCTGCACCTATGCAGGCAGGACACCTTTTCTTCTATTTAGTACTTTTTCAGCCCAGCTCCTCTTCTTGCATGGTTTAGCAACTGATTACAGTGATTACAGTGATTGTCCAGTCACTGATTACAGTGACTGGACAAATCAGTTTAAGCCTCCTCATTCCTAGGATCGCAGCAGACTGCTGTTAGGACGCCAGCGTCTTTCTTGACACCACTCTAGAACTTTCTTCATCCAAGCATAGGGTCCTTTCCTTCTCTGACATTTCAGTAGCAAGAGCTTTCTTCCATCCCTTTGGGAAAACTCTGGCACTTTTGGTTTTCTTCCTAAAAACATTCCAAAAACTTTGGATGGGGTGAGGGGAGCACTTCTACTCCCATGTCATCCCTAAATACTTTCTAAGACTTCTTTAGTAAGGCCCTCTCCGCCCCATGGGTTAGATCCTGATCCTTCCTCTACTCTAGAGTTACTTCCTAGAAAACTCCTTAACATTCACTGGAGGTGTCAAGTGTGCACCATAAAATGTAACACACCAAGTTACTGCTCATTCTAAACGGGTCCTTGAACTAAGGAGTCCTACAAGAGTGGGGAATCTAAGGATGTCCTGCACTGGGTTCCATTAAAGCGATGATCCTGTTGTAACTACTTCTCATGCCCAAAACTCTGTTGTCTTACCATCTGTGGCTAATGCGGAAACACATCTGGAGAACATGTGTGAAATATGATCTCCGCTCTAAAAAGCAGCTCAGTTACTGTGACGCACAGTAATCTTGGTCTCACTGTTTACACAAGTTAAGATGCCCGAAGCAAACAGTATTGAAACTCATTTTCTCTCATTTTTTTTTTCTTCTTAACCCAGCAGTTTCCTTTTTATCCTTTGGATTTCCAATTCAATCAGAACAAGGGCTGAGATCTGGCACCAACAGCCTTCATTTGCAACAATCCAGGGATTTTTTTCCCCTTATTTTATATCCTCTCCAAACTTACATAGAAAGGAACATTTATGAATGCTGCTCCATAGGCACAATTTGAGAATACGCAGTTCTAGGTTTTTCAGTGCTGAACAAGTGGGTCAGTTTCACAGTTCCGTGTCAGAGATCAAATAATTTCCATCACTCCTTTTCTAGATACGGTTCTCGTGGAAAACTTAAAGATATCCAAGTATAAGGCCCCACTGGGAACCTGAGAAATGTGTTCTAAAGAAGGGTGATACTATGCGTTGAAGACCAGAGGAATGTACCATCTGTCCACAGCATGCCACTGGAGGTTGCTGCAATAGTCCAATCCACCTTTGTTATTAGTGAGTGTCCCTAGTGGGTGTAGGAGTTGTTAATTGCCGTTTCAGAGAAGAGGAACTTTTTGCCTCCTTTCTTGCTGCATTAGAGCTGCAGTTCAAATACCTTGGTGTTGGATCCTTGGATTAGCTACCAGCCCATGGCTGGGGATTGGTGAGCTATTTCTCCCTTTTTCTTTATTTTTTTGTTTTAGAAGGAGTTTTTGTCCTACCCATGCCTTCCTAACAGGTCTATCCAGTAAAGTGCGGCCGCGTTTACCCCGCTCCTAACCCGCGTTCTACTCACTTTCCGGCCGCGTTAGCACTTTCTGCGATCCCCAATCCCCTTTAACCTACTCCTACCGTGTCCTAAAATCCCCGGGCAACCCCTTCCGCACGCGGCATGTATATTACATGTAAACAAGCGTATTAGCTATTCCCTACCATCCATTAACGCGCGCCCCGACTATCCCTTTTTTACCCTGCCGTTTTGCCGCGCGTTTAACCTGCTAACTTACCGCCTACCCCTACCCCTGTGTTAGAGGCAGGGGTAAGGGTAGGTGGCAAACTTTCCCCCAGCCCCCGCTCTCCTGCCCTGGCCGCTTCCATGGGTGTTGGTCTCCGGGGCAGCCCCAGTCCTCTCCCCTCCTCCCGAAGCAAAAAAAAAAAAAAGCGAAAAAAAAAATTGCAAGAGAGAGAGGGGAGATGACAGGCAATCCTACGCTCGGGATTGCCAGTCCTCCCTCCCCTCCTCCCGAGGCAGGCGCGAAAAGCAGCCTTGCTCCTGGAGGAGGGGGGAGGGGACTGGCAGTATAAAGTGACTTACTTTTTGCAGCCCCCCATCCGGACATCGGCGAAGACGACCGCGGCTCCCCTCTCATGCCTCCAGCTGCTCAGGAAGATGGACGTCATGTCTTGAGCGGCCATCAGCAGAAACGGATCGCGGCTCCCCTCCCCTGCCTCCCGGCGAAGATGGACGCCTGCAAGGGGGAAAGCGGCCCCTGTGCGTGCAATTGGCCGCTCAAGACGTGACGTCACATGTCGTGTCGCCAAACGTCGTGACGTCACGCCTTGAGCGGCCCAATTGCACGCACAGGGGCCGCTTTCCCCTGTGCAGGCGTCCATGTTCGCCGGGAGCAGCGATCCGTTTCTGCTGATGGCCGTCTCCTCCGGAGGGCTGCAAAAAAAAGTAAGTCGCTTGGTCGCTTCACACTGCCAGTCCTCTCTCCCCTCCTCCCGGAGCAAGGCTGCTTTTCACGCCTTGCCTCGGGAGGAGGGGAGAGGAACTGGCCATCCCGAGCATAGGATTGCCCGTCCTCTCTCCCCTCTCTCTCTTGCAACTTTTTTTTTCGCTTTTGTTGCTTCGGGAGAAGGGGAGAGAGGGCTGACAATCCCGAGCGTTGGAGAACTGTCCACTTCCTGGTACCTGTCATTTCAAATGTCATTTGAAATGACAGATACCAGCGTGTCCATGAAGCGTTAGGCCCGTGCACCCAGGTTACTGTATAGGCGCTGTATAGCGCTCTATACAGTAAAACGGGTTACGCGGGCCTAACGCTTCACAGGCGCTTCTTAGACGCAGCTTGCATTAGCAAGCTATTTACATACAGGATCGAGCGGTAGGTGAGCTGTACTGTGCATGCGGCAACCGCGGGTGCGCCGGGCACTAACGCAGCTCTACCTACCGCTCGTTACTGGATTGACCTGAAACTGCGCAAAAGTCTCGGGTCCTCTAGGTTTTTGTCTATGGTAGGAAAGAAGGAGCCTGGTAGTAATTCTGAAAGTGAGGAGTTTTGTTTTTGTAGCTGGCGATCACCTATGAGCTTTTGGGAATCTTGCAGTCCCCTTCTGTGCACTCAGCCTGAGGGACTCAGTGCTAACATGGCAGAAAGTTTTTGGAGGAGTGTGTACCCCTTGGGTGCCACTAGAGAGAGAAGGAAGATAGTGCTACCCAGCTGGTGCTCATCCAGCAGAAACAGCAGAGTCAGTGCCAACACAGTACACTGAGGAGAGAAGAAAACAAGCAGAAATCAATCAGTGAATCCCAAGTACAATGGAGAATCCTTAACAGACAAGAGGAACCTTATCATCTGCCCAAGGGAAATCCTAAGATCCAGGAAGGAACAGAGGGGGACCCGAAGGAGTAATCCAGGAAAACACAGATTCACCTGTTGAATGATTCAGTTATACAGTATGGATCGCACAAGGAAAATGTGTACAATGTGCCAAATTATTATTCATTGGCAACAGAAAAAATTAAGGAGGTAGTCAACACCTTTGGCCCTAAAGGTGTATCCTCCTCCCCCCGCCATGGAGAATCCATTCCTGAGTTCTGGAGAAATGTCTGAGGACTCAGTCCCATGCATCGCGTGTAAACCCTGGGAAGGGGGTGTCACGAGCATGCTGCTTCTGCCACTCCTCCTGAAATAGTAGATTTTACAGCTCTCTCCAATACAAACTTCCTTCTTATAATGGTGTTGACTCGGAGCTTCAGGATCACAGTTTACAGTTCAGTAGCAAAATCATTGACTCACTTCAACTTCTGGTATGCTACTCAGATTAAAGAGCCAGGGTTTTAAAACATGTGACTTCACCCCAGCTTACCCAAGCAGGCCTGGATTTGTCAGTAGGCACACTAGGCCTCTGGCTAGGGCAGCAGAAATCTGAGGTAGGGACAGCAGGCTGGCTGAAGATTTGCAGCCTTGCAGCTGTGCTGAATCTCACTCGGCAGAGAACTGCCCTCTGGTTTCCTGACCCGATCTCTTCCCTCCAGCCAGCATTCAAGGAACAGGAGAGCCTGTAGCTGACAGAGCAAAGGGGGATCACTTTGGGGAGATGAGGAGGGGCTGAGTAGAGATCATTGGTGGGGGGGAAGAAAGGCTGGGAGATGAGAGGGGGACCAGCTGGGGGCATACGTCTGTGTGTGAGAAAGAAAGGAATAAGGGTAGGAGGCAGTGTTCATATGTGGGAGATAGGAGGGATATGTGTGTGTGTGCGTGTGTGTATGTGTCGTATTGGATGGGATGTTAGAGAGAAGCTACAAGGAGGAGCAGGACTGAAGCATGGTAGGGTCTCTCTCCCCCCTCACCTCCCCATCCACCTCAATTCAAATCCTCCCTCCCTTCATCTTGGATTCTATCCCTACCTCTCCCTTCTCCCCAAATCCTGGAACCCACTCCCCAACCTTTCCTGCTCCCTTCTCCCCTATCTCAGTCTAAGAACCTCCCTCTCTCTCTCTCCCATTCCAGATTTCTAATCTTCCCCCATCTCCCATCCTCCCCATACCTAGTCCTCTTTCCTTCTCACACTTCTCCCTCTTTCTCTCCTCACCCCATTCCTGATCCTCATCCCTTCCTTTCTCCATTCCAGAGCTCTCCTCCCTGTACTGATGCTTGAGATCCCTTTTCTTTACCCAATAAAAATTAAATAAATAATATTCATAATTAGGGTATAAAACTAGTTTATTTTTATAATGCAATGTAAAAGATGGAAATGTTTGCCAGTTTTCTTCCGAATATTTAAATGTTTGTTACAGGATCTATCCCTGAGCTGACTAGGGGACTGTGCCTTTGACCTTCTGCTTCCTGATGTCCAACCTGGTGGGAGAGGTTAGAGGGATGGCAGGGGGTGATAACACCAAGAGTGCCTAGGGGAGCCAAAATAAAAAAATCCATCACTGTACCCAAGGAAAGGATTTTCTGACTCATGCACTACAGAACACTTCTTTTTTAAGCAAGTTCTACCTTTCTGTTCCAGCAGTACCATAAAATAGGGTCTAAGAAGTTAGCAAGTAGCACATTTAAAACTAATCGGAGAAAATTCTTTTTCACTCAACTCACAATTTAGCTCTGGAATTTGTTGTGGTTAGTGCAGTTAGTGTAGCTGGGTTTAAAAAGGTTTTGGATAAGTTCTTGGAGGAGAAGTCCATTAACTGCTATTAATCAAGCTGGCATAGGGAATAGGCACTTCTATTACTGGCATCAGTAGCATGGGATCTTCTTGGTGTTTGAGGTTCTTGTGGCCTGGACTGGCTACTGTTGGAAACAGGATGCTGGGCTTTGATGGACCCTTGGTCTGACCCAAAATGGCAATTTTTTATGTTCTTATGATATTTGTTAGAGCTTGTCTTTTTCTGCCTTCACTTACTATGTTAATAGGTTACAGAGAGAAAATAAGAAACAAGAGACATGCCAGGGAGACTGTGAAGAAACAAAAGTTAGTGTTGCTGGGGTAAAGAAGGGGGATGGAGTAGAGCAGGCGGGAGGGGATGGCCACAGTCCCCCACCCATGTTAATCTTGCATTCAGTGAGACTGAAGCTGGAGTTTGCTGTGTGAAGTAGCCTGCAAGAGAAGCTGCCTGCATGGAGCTGAGACAGAGAGACTTCCAGAGAGATGGTAGTAGTGTACAGGGGCGGTTCTATAATGAGGCAGGGTGAGGCAGCCACTTCAGGTGGCAGAATTTTGAAGGGGCAAAAAGTGCCCCTTCAAAATTCTGCAGTCCCCACCTCACCATGCCTCCCCCATCGCACCACCCTCCCGACCCCCCCCCCCCCCCCCTTCCCAAGCCTCACTAAAGCCACTTGTGGTCCAGCGGGGGCCCAGGAACGATCTGCTGCTCCCAGGCCGTCGGCTGCCACTAACCAAAATGGTGCCAGCAGCCTTTAGCCTCTACGATGTGACAGGGGCTACCGGTGCCATTGGCTAGCCCCTGTCACATGATAGAGGCAATGGATGACTGACGTCATTTTGGTTAGTGGCAGCCGATGGCCCGGGAGCGGCAGATGACTGCTGGGCCCCCCTGCTGGACCAGCAAGGGCTTTCGTGAGTCTTGGGGGAGTCATGAGGGATCTGGGGAGGGGTATATTTAATTAAATTTGGGGGGGAGCAGTACAGGGGGTGGGGGGGGGGGGCGGTGGCATGAGGTCCCCGCCTCAGGCGGCACATTGCCTCGAGCCACCCTTGGTAGTGTGGAAGTCAATCTCCTAGTAAAACCTAGAGCTCCTGGGAGGAGTATGCAGTCTTAGCTTTAGGAGTGTCTGAGCAGGAAGGACCTGGAACAGTGATGGTAGAAAAAGACCCAAGTGGTTCATCCAGTCTGCCCAGTAAGTTGCCTACTTTGAATTGTATATTTGGAGGAAGAGGGTTTAAGCTCCTTCTTCCAGCTCCTCTTCCTACATCCCCTTAGCATGATCAGCTCTCCATTTCTCACTTATCTTGCTTTCTCTGTTCCCCACCCAGTTCCTCTTCCTATCCCTGCACTCCCCAGCAGGTTCCCCGTCACCTGTCCTTAGTCAGCCGCACATTCCTTCACTGATTCCTACCTACCCCTCCTCAGCATATTAGGCTTCCCTTCATTGGCAAGTTCAGCTCACATTTCAGTCTGTGATGCCCCCCCTCCTCCCTAGGCTTGCATTAGTTCCCTGCTCTGCACTCCCTGAGCCCAGGCACCCTTGTTTTCTGAAACTAAAGCTGCCTCTCCACCCCCTGCAGGACTTATCCTGGCACTCACAGACTCCAGCCCAGAGCCAGTCCCAGGCCTGCCCTCCACCACACGCAGTATCTACCGCCGTCAGTATCTCCCCAGCTCCAGGGCTACAGCTGCATGTGGTACTTTCTGACCTCAGTTTGGAAATCCCAGAGAACTGCTGTCTTCTGTGGGATATAACAGGGGAATGTTTTATTTATTTTTGTAGCAAGGGAAGCTTTGTTCATCTCAATTCAAACCCTGACCACACTTCCTCTTAATACTGTAGCTGCCAATTTTTAAAAGAGAGATTTTGAGTCTATGGTGTCACATGGCACCACAACCTCCTCCTCTCTTCCCCATCCTTTCAGTAAAATACCTTATTTATCATTGTGACCATTTGCTTACCCCCTTGACCCTGCTTGGCTAGCACAGAAATCTTCACTAAACTTCGAAGAAATAATTTTCCAAACTTTTTGTCTGTAGTTTGAATGTACAGTATTTTCTGTCTCTGCTGGCTCTTGGCTTTTTGTCTGCTTTCCCTCTGAATTATTCCTTCCGTTTTCTGGTCTTTCTCTCATTGCTTTATCATTTGCCATTTTCTTCCCTGTGTATAACTCTTTCGATCCACTGGCTGTCTCTCCACAGCTCATTATCTTCTCTCAGCTCCTCCTAGTCTCACCCCCTCCTGCCACTTCCATCTCTTTCCTCACTTTGGGGCCGATGCAATATTTATGCGCAGAAAGCGGGCGCTGAACAGTCAGTGCCTCCAGGCGCCCCCCCGGGGGCATCATGCAGTATTTAAATTAGAGGTCACATTAGCAAGGAGGCGCTAGGGTCGCTTGCATGCCCCTAGCCCCTCTTTGCTAATGAGAGCCCGATCGGCGTCAGCTGTCTGCCAGGGGGTTCAGGATATGGACGCCTGTCAGTTGAGCGTCCGTTTCCTGCACCTGACTGCCGGCGTTTTTTTTTTTCAAACTTTTTTTTAAAGTTAATTTAGTTTAGTTTTTCCTCCTATTTAATATCGCAACAATATTTTTTCTGCTTTTCTGTACTAGTTTTAGGAGCGCTCAGCTATTAACGCCTGCTCTGGGCAGGCGTTAATTTCTGATCGCTAAAATGTGTGTCCTAGATGCACATTTTTTTTTGCATTCGGAGTGAATAACAGCTTTATTCGCATGCATTTGCATGTGATGAGCGCTATTAGTTTCCCTCCACGTTAGACGCGCATTGTAGAGGTGCTAATCCCATTATTACACAAGTGGATTGGTTAGCATCTCTACAACCCGTGTCCAACTGCGGGTTACACAGTGCGCTTGGCTGAGCGCACTGTATTGGATCGGCCCCTTTGCCTCTTCCCTCCACCATGATCCCCTCCCGTCTCACAATGTAATCCACTTTGAAGCGCTGTGAAAAGTGGAATATAAATCATAAATAAATACTCTGATAAATACTCTGATAACCCTTCTCTTGGTTTACTTCCCCTATCAGTCCCCTATCCGCAGCCACACAGCCCCTTCCCCAGTCCTCTTCACTTCTCACTTCCTTTCAAGTTCCCTTCACCTAATCACTCACCCCTGTTCCTCTTCTTATCACAGATAATATCCTCTTTCCCAGTTTGTAATCCCATTTCCTTTCTCTCAGCTACTTTCCCTGTCTTATAGCTCATGTCCCATGTCTCAGCTCTCATTGCTACTCTCTCTGCTTCTTTCACCCTCACAGTCTGTGCCTACTCCCTCTTTCCTCATAGTTCCTCATCTCTTCCTCTCCCAGTCAATATCCTTCTTCCAGTTCCTCTCCCAGCCAGTATCCTTTTTTACTATCTCCAAGAAGTTCTCTCAGCCCCTCTCTCACCCTCCTTATAGGTCATCTGTTCCTCTTCTCCTTTCTAGGCTTTCTATCAACAGCTCCCCCACCTCTACTGTACTTCCGGAAGCCTATCTGTCCTAGACTGCTGCTGCTCTCTGGTCCCCTATTGGGCAGACATTCCACAGCCAGCCAATAGGCTGCAGGGGAAAGCAGGAACAGTAGGTGGGAGACAGATGTGCAGTGCCTTCCCCTAAAACCCATTGGTCAGACATTCTACAGCCAGCCAAAGGACTGCAGGGGGAACTGGAAGAAGTAGCTAAGAGACAGAAGCACTTCCTTATTGTGTTCCCCCACAGCTTTGCAGCATAGAGCTCTCAGCTCCTGACCCACAGGAGTGCAGGAAGCAATATTGGGGGTGCCCAAGCACTTACATACCCACAGAGGTGGCACCCATGTCGGTGTATATTTCTACATGCAAATTTGGTCCTACTCAGGCTGCTGAAAATGACCTTTTAAGAGTTATTATGCAATGTGCATACATAGTTAATTAATTTTAAAATATGTTTAAAATATAAGATAATATAAAGTGGTTACCACATATTTTGTTTTATAAATTTCAAATGAAGCATCAAATCCAATTCAAGATAATTGGTGCAACAGTCTATTAAAGAAATACAGCACTGTATTTAAGAACCACTTAGAATTTTCTCTCTTATATAACTGAGAACTGGAGTTTTCAAATAAAAAGAAAAAATATATAAAGATTTAGACCCTCAATTCTGCAATAACTATGAATTGTGTAAATGGCTAAACACTGAAAGATACTTGGCTTGTAGAACTTTTTTTTTTTTTTTTTTTAATTTTCTAGTGCTACATAAACAATATTTAGGCTGGGAGGATATTTGTCTCTGTTCCATAAACAGTTATGGCAAGTATATAATAGAGACAATGTCACAATCAATGGTAATAAGCATGTAGAATTCAAATATAAACTTAGAGAAGGGATGTCTGCAAGCCAAGATAATTTTAAATCTTACTTTATAATCAATATATAATCTAGAGTAAACAACCCAGACCTTTCAATCATTCATCCCAGTGAGATGTAATAACTATCTGCACTATGTTTTTTGTTTTAAATTGCAAATAATATGCTCTAAATTGTTGGACAATATCACATAATCTCAGCGAAAGAAGACCTCAGTTGTTGGACAATGTTACATATTCACAGTGAATGAAAGCCCTGACAATACCTGATGTTTAGTCAAGTTCCTGCATCAGGGAAAACAATTCAAAATTAACGTATCTGTAAAGCATGATTCTGCCTGGATGCATTCTCATCCTGCAAGAAAATGGAGTCCACTATTCATATAGGGGAAGGCATAGCACAGACTTCCATCATAGTGAAGACTTCCAGCTTTATTGACCAAACTATCAACCAAACATGGAAACATCATGTAATATAAACTACCCTTCTAAAATATATGTCAAAAATAAAAAGAGGCAGCATCAAAACTTTGTATAATAGTCAGGTATTATAAAAATATGGACAAATCATATTCTGTATTTAAACTATCAGGTTGAACTTACATAAACAATGGATCCATCACTGTTCTTTCTGCATAAGATTTTAGAATTGTTACCAGTTCGCCAGCCAGTGAGAGAATGTTTGATGTCACAAAACCGTAATTCATTAAAACCATAGTGATGTTCAATGCAGTGAGAAACTAAAACTCGGATTTTAAAAACCTGGTGCGCGTAAATTTCGGTGTTTATGCGAGTGGCCGGGCCTTGCACGTGTCATGCACATTATCTAAAGGGCCGAGCCTTGTGCACGCCGTGCTAATTATCTAAAGGGCCCGGCCATGCACGTAAACATCATATGCACACAAGTGCCGGGCCCTGAAAAAAGGGTGAGTAGGGGGGGCGTGGTCTGGGCAGGGAAGGACAGAGGCTGGCCTGGACAGTGGCCATTAGCTGCTGTCCTGGGGAAGCGTGCACCGGCAGTTGGCAGGCGCGCGTAACTTACTTCTGCTCTGAAGCAGCAGGTAAGTTACGAAACAGAAAAAAAAGCAAACCTACTTATAGTTATTATAGGGATCGGGGAGGAGAGGGGAAGGGGAAGGAAAGTTAGGTAGGGGATTAGGGAACTGGGGATGGCCAGATTGCGTTGCCAAGTGACATTTGCAAAAATCCACCCCCTGCGCGTGTTGTCTGCACATGTGCACGCGGCCACCAAATTTTATAACATGCATGTGCCGGGAACCGCGCACACATGGACACACGCAAGCATCTTTTAAAATCTACCCCTAAGGGTGCTGTAATCTTAATGTGTTTAATACATCTCTTTTGTTCTCTCATCTTAACATGTATCAATCTTGAAGTTTTCCCTACATGACATTTATTGCAAGGACTCTTTATGATGTAAATCACTTGAGAAGTTGACAGGTTGAAAAATGCCTTAAAGTGATGGTTAACCAAGCTGAAGGAACAAATACAGAATCAGTATGCATAGAAACATCATAAACAGAACACATTCCACATGGTTGATGACCACGCTTGGCGCAATCTGATTGAACAAGTATATTCTTTAGAATAGAGCCATGTTTATATGCAAACTGCGGAGTGTCATGAAACACATGATGTAGTTGTAGAATGTGCCAGTGATATAATATTCAAAAGAGCATGGAGAAAAGGTAAAATGCATGTTAGCCTGGAATTTTCTTGTGTAGTGGCTGTAGAAGAAAACCACTTCTGATGTGAAAATCTGGCTCGTAAATATGCCTTCTTGACAAATGGTTTAGGGTAACCACGGCTTAGAAAATGCTCTGACATCGATCTAGCTTGTGATTTGAATTCCAACAAGCTGAAACAAATCCTGTGGAGCTTAAAGAACTGATTAACAGGTAAACTGATCTTTAATGCTGCCAGGTGAGCACTTTCAAAATGAAATAGATGATTTTAGTCCATAGGTTTTCTGAATAGTGTAGTTTCAAATCCATCTTGCGTCTTCATAATAGTCATCTAAAATAGATATAACATGAGTCATGATATGACATTGTGAATTTCAGGAGATCAATATTCAAAGTGCATTCAGTGCTATTTAGCCAGATAAGTAGAACTTATGCAGCTAAGCAGAGGCCGCTGAATATGCACCTATATTCAGCGGCAGCCGCTGCTTGCTGCATAAGACACTTATCCAGCTAAAAACGTAGGCACATAAGTTGTGGGCATGTAGTGGGCAGAGCAAGTTAGCTGCATTAGTTATCTGGCTAACAATCGATATTCAGAGTTAGCTGCATAAGTTATATGGATAACTTAGACGTGCCCGATAGCTGGTTAGAACTCTGGCTAAGTGCCTAGTTATACTTATATATTCAGTGGCTTTGCCTTGCTGACGAATATACATTGTAACTTAGCCAGAAAAGTTCTATCCAGCTAAGTTACTTAATGGACAGTTCTGAATATCGAGCCCCAGGTTAGAATTCCTATTATTCATTCAGTGTACAAACTGATCCAACAAGTCATGTTTACCTCACCACAACATACAAATATCATCTGTATAGCATTTCTAGCTCAGTACATTTTTACTGAAATGGATGAGTTACCTACTATGATTTCTCAAAAGTGCCTATATAAAGGTTAGCCAAATCTGGGGCCATCATGGCACCCATTGCTGTGCCACAAATCTGTTGATAAAATTGTTGGTTGAAGGCAAAACATTTTGTATTAAAGCTAATTCAATCAAACATACTAAAAAAGACATAGGTGCCTGGTGTGGACATGGTTGAAAGTCGAGGTAAGTAGCAACGACCTTGAGAGCACCTTGTTGAGGAATGCTCATATACAGAGCTTTGACATTCAAAGTCGCTTTTAATGTATCAGTGATATACATGTGATAAATATATATATACAACCTCCAAGCTGTATTTATTGACACTGTAAATTCCATGTATATAATGTTATAATATTATTTTATTTTATTTATTTAACAGTTTTATATACCGAAGTTCTGGTAACAAAGTTACTAATCACTTCGGTTTACATTACAACAATAGATTGACAGTATAAAGAATAATGTCTTACAATGAACAAGGTAAATAGAACTTGGAAAAAATAAATAATAATAACTTAATAAGGGGAAGGAGAGTAATTATATACAAAGTGGTGGACCGTCCTGGAGATCAAAGCTTAGATATTGAGTTTAAGTTTAAGAGAATGCTTGGTTGAACAACCAGGTCTTTAGTCTTTTTTTAAAGGTGGGAGTCGCTTGTTCAATTCTAAGGTCTGGTGGGAGTGAGTTCCAAAGATTAGGACCAGCAGTGGAAATAGCTCTTTTGCTAAGTGAAGTCTTGAGAGGATGGGCTCTTAGCGTGCCTTTCTGAGCTTGTCTAGTCGGACGAGAGGTGGAGTGAAGCTGTAAAGGGATGGTGAGGTCCATTGGAGTGGAGTTATAGATGGCTTTGTGGATTATTGATAGGGATTTATAGAGGATTCTGTGTTTGATAGGGAGCCAGTGAAGGTTCTTTAAAATGGGAGTAATGTGGTCCCTTTTATTAGATTTGGTTAGGATCCTCGCAGTGGCATTTTGTAACATTTGCAGAGGTTTCAGAGTGTTTGCGGGTAAACCAAGCAGCAAAGAATTACAATAGTCTATCTTCGAGAAAATGATTGCTTGTAATACATATCTGAAATATAATATAATACATATTATACACCTTTTTGCTCCTTATCCAGTTCTACCTTGTTATTTTGCCTTATGTTTTGTCTTAAGTACTGCACAGTTACTATTTTTATGTAATGTATCTCTACCTGTTACATGTAAACCGATGTGATGTCCTTCGAACGTTGGTATAAAAAAAGCTTCAAATAAATAAATAAATAAATGTATTGTGAATCTCTGACATAAAATGTCGCAATGGTACAAAAGGTGCTAAAAAAATATCCACTCAGTTGCTAAGTGCTTGTAGCGCTGGAGTAGGATCAATTTGCAAGGGCTGATAATATTCCAAATCAGATAACTGCCACTTTTTAAAGTGTTCTCATCCAGAGATTTACAAGATATGATTTCTCAGTCAGCTAACAACACAAGTGATATCACTGATACATTCATGGTGATATGGGATGTCGAAGTGCTGTATACAAGCATTCTTTAACAAAGTGCTCTTGAGGTCATTGCTATTTGCCTCGCCTTTCGACTATGTCCATACCGGGTACATTTTTTAGTATGTTTAAGTGAATTGGCTTTAACAATAAATTTTTTGCCTTTAACCAATTTTATTTACAAATTCATGACCAGCAATAGGTGTCATGATGGCTCCAGATTTGGCTAACCTTTATATGGGAACATCTGAGAAATCATGGTTGGTAACTCATTAGGGATGTGAATTCATTTACGACGAAAGTGCAAAACATAGCAGCTAAGACTGACTTGTTTCATTTTGGAGCCCCAAAAAGAATCAGGGGCCTCCCCAAATGCAACAAACCTTATTTGTTGCATTTATTTTAAACAAATGCATTGGGCCTAGGCTGTGACCCAAAGCCGGGGCTGCTTACCTGATCCATCAGGTATCCGAGGAAGTAGCCAGGCCAGATCCTGATGCCTGGGTCTCAGCCTAGGCTGGGCCCTTGCCCAGGCCCGATGCTGTGGTTGGCCTGGAGGATGGGTCCCAGTGCCAGGGACTTGACCCAAACCCAAAACCGGGGCCTGGCCTGAAGGCTGGGTACCAACACCTGGTCCTTGGCCTAGGCTGGAGCATGGGCCCCTCGCCTGACACCAGGGCCTGGTCTGAAGGCCAGGTCCCAATGCTAGGGTCTGGCCTAGGGTCAGGTCCAGGCCTCAGAGCAGCTCTGATGCATCCCACGTCCTCTTCTTTTCTTCTTCAACTGACGCTGCCCGTTGGGGTCATGCCAGAGTTAATTAACTCTGGTTCATTCACCCTAGTGGTCAGCACTATTTTGATATATGGCAATGTCCTAATGTTGGGCCTCGGTCTGGGTCGAGGTCCCGGCATCAGGACCTGGTCTTTGGGCCTTGGGTCTGGGCCTGTATTCTGGCCACCCATCAAACCCCTCTCAATCCTTCCCCATTGGAATAGCTGTTATGATTCATTTATATTTATATTTCATGGTAATGTCATCTTTTGCTCATTCTAGTCAAGAAATGTATTCAGTTAGTCCCATAAAAAGGCACCACTATATATATATATCTATATATCTATATATATATGTAGATAGATATAGATATAGATAGATATACATTTGTATATATGTATGTTTTCATTGTTAACCTTTATTTCTCTGTATATTGGGGAGAAACTGAAGCCACCGTGCTCTGCTTTTTAAGGTATCATTTCAATCTTTCCTTCATGTATTTGCATAACAGTCAAACATGCGGTTTGTTTAAGATTACATAATCCTCTATATATAATGAACTTAGGAGGAAGTGGTGTCTATGAAGATGAGCTTTTTGACCCTCTGCTGACACTTCTCCCAGCAGCCCCAACAGAGAATGCTGGAGGATACCATGAGCCATCTAGATTTTAGTTTTCAAAGGCCCCGCACTCTTTCTAGCAGCAGAGACCTGGAAGGCTGATTTGCATACTTCTCCCTGCAGAGGATTCTAGGGGAAACTGTTAGCCATCTAGGTTTCATCTTCCACAGTTTCCTCACTTTTTCCAACAGCAGACAACCTAAAGGTTCATCTGCATACTTCTTCCAGGAGTTGACATTGTGAGCCCTCCATGCTTAATTTCTATAGCCCCTGCACTCAGCAGCAGCAGAGAGCTAGAAGGCTTACTTGCAGCACCACCATACAGCCCTAGCTGAGGACACCACAAACCATCTAGGTTCCAATTTCCCACAGGCTCTGCACTCTTTCTAGCAGCAGAGGACCTGAAGGCTCATCCACATGCTTCTCCCAGCAGCCCCAACAAAGGACTCTAGAGGACACTGCAAATCATCTAGGATAAACTTCCACAGCCCCCACACTTTTCCAGTAGAGGACCAGAATGATCATCTGAATACTTCTCTTAGCATTCTAGAAGACACCATGAGCAACCTAGGCTTTGTTTTCCACAGCCCCTGCCCTGTTTCCAGGAGTACAAAATCAGAAAGTATGTGCCAAAACACCACTTCCTATACATTTTTTATATTTGATATAATAAGAGGGACTCAACTCACAACAAGGGTCAATAAAGTGTGTAACCAGGTAGTTATAAGTAGATTAATTGTAGTTTCTGGAGGATAACTGACAGACAAATATAAAATAAACCAGAAGATTAAAAGTATTTTAGATTAGTTTGCACATTCCTACTTCCTTAGAAATTTTAAATTGCAACAACTGAACAAAATGCAGACAATGAGAGGGGGCAATTCAGTCTCTTGCACTGAGTGTCACATCTATGATTATTATTCATCCATTGGTGAGAGGCTGTGTGTGAATACTCAGTGCAAATAACTCCTAGGCCTCAGAGAACAAGTCCAATTCTGGAGGCTAGAGTGGCTGGGGTTTGGACTGGTGGGGGGCAGGCTGTATTGGGGATGAGTGGAAGGGCTTGGCTTGTAGGGTGGAGGGCTGGATGTGCTGGGGCTGGGGGAGAGTGCTGGCTGTGCTGGGGTTGCTGGGGAGAAGGAAGGCTGTGCTGGGGCTGGAGAGGAGAGGAAATGCTGCTAGGGCTGGGTAAGATGTGATGGGGCTGGGGGGGGGGGGGGGGGGGCAATAAATAAGAGCCTCTGGGGAATTTCCATGGGTGGCTGTGCTGCTGGTACTGGATCATGGAGGGGGAGAAGATAGGCTGTATAGGGGCTTGGAGTAGGAGGGCAGGCTATGCTGGGGTTGGGGTGAGGGAAGGGCAATTCATAGAGGCCTCTGAGGAATTTCTATGGTGTCAGCTAGTAATACAAAAATACACAAGCTTCTGTGGTCTGGATATTTAAAATTTAATAAAACCTGCTCTCTATAAGTGCATCTATGAAACCAGACAATTATGGATGTTGTAAGACAGATAACATGTTTGCATTCTCAGCGAGGAAGCACAGATCTATCCAGCTGGTGGAAAGATACCTCCCAAATGTAATAGAAACAATCTGGAAGCCTATTAAACAAAACTTGGCTCGAACAATTTCTAATCATACACACAAGAAAAATCTCTGCCTTATTGGATTAGACTTCTTTTCTGGTTTATTTGTACAGGTGGTCATGGTACATAAATTCTGCATATAATATGTACAAGTGGGTAAACACTTTGGCAGATATTCAAAGCAAATCTCATATTATTCTAACCTTGTATTTTTTTACAAAAAAAGGTTTTTGAGTTGGTCCATAAAATGCTTTTATTAGTAATTAAATGGAATTAAATGCTAAATGGAATTAAATATTAACTTGAGAAGAAAAATTGCTTTGACATGAGATTCTCATGTTAGCGAAAACAAGATTGGATTACACATTTTGTATAAGATTATAGTTCAAACAAGTTGAAATAGGAATTGTGCAACTTAATTATTCTGAGAACAGGCATTTTTCCAGTCAGACAGTTTCCTCTTACTGCCTACAGATGCTTGAAGATGTTAAACAGTTTTAACACTTTGTTTTCCCACTTACAGGCAGTCGTTTCTTTTTCACTGCTCTGCCTACGGTATATGCAATTGTGCTTCTTTCCAATATTAGGATACACAGCCTTTAAGAAGCCCAGGTCCCCAGTGCATGGAGCTGATCTCAAAACATGACCTCATGCACTGGTGACTCCCCATCTCTTCATTCTCTTCCCATGTCCCATCAGTGTGAAAAATTCCAGCCAACCAGGAAGGGGAGATGGGGGTCTATATGGCCACATAAGAGGCAATGTGTTCCTTAGTCCAGCTTCTTCTGTGGGCATCTAATACCCTTGCACTAAACCGGAAAGAGTGTGTCACACATAGACCCACATAATTCACCCATCTCCCACTTCCCCAGGGAGCATCTCACACTTCCCCAGGGAGCAAATGCTGGGGGAAGGGCAGGAGGCAGGTTGTAGGAGTCTCTGGAATGTGACAAGGTTGCCAGCTTCCCAGAAATACTATCACTAGCTCTCTATCCACCACTCCTCTAGGAATACTGACCTCTATCTTCTCCCTTCTCCAGCATTTCAAATCACCAAAAGGACCAGAAACCAAGAGAAAACTCCCCACCCCCATTGCTCTCTCACTGATTTGACCTGCACGGTGCCTTGGGATAGGAGACACCATCTCATTCCTCACCTCAGGCTGCAGATTGCCTTGCTCAACCGCCCTGTACCCATAGACAGTGTACCGAATTTTAAAAGGGAAAGTACATATGTACATCCCCTTTGAAAATTGCAATGGTGGTTACAAAGTACTCACGGACATTTGCATTTGCTTTTTGGTGCAGGTAAAAATTTCAATGGTAAATAACACATGTAGATTTGGAAATTCAATTTAAGCAGTTTACTTTCTGATGCCGCCAAAAACGTGACCCCCATGGATGCCGCCTCTCAATGCAACTAAAGGTTTGTGCATGATGAAACCCCTCACACACTTTTAGCCCGATTTGTGAAGGCAATTTTCAGACAGACAAGTTACCTGGTATGCTAGACAAGGATGGTTTTGCTTTAAGAATAATAGAGGAAATCAGATCTTCGACTGTGTTCAGGAGATGACATCGCAGATGTGTGGGAGGCTTTGCTGAGCATGTCAAAGCAAGAAATAAGGAGAGGCTTACTAAAAGCCTGTTATCTATAAAAGTTTACACACATCTTTTCTCATAATCATCTATTGGGAAGGGGGACAGAAAGTTAAAAACAATCCCAAGGTACTTTAATTGGATTCTGTTTGTGACATTCTAGGCATGGCCTTAGTCATCTCTGCTCTAATAGAACAAACTCAAATTTTAAACCCAAGTCCTAACCATTGGCGAGGAGGAGCAGCCCACTAGCTAGTGTAGCGGGCTGTGAAGCCAGGGTTCAAATCCTGCTGCCACTCCTTATGACCTTGATCAAGTCCCTTTACTCTCCATTATCTCAGGTACAAGCTAAGCTTTCTGGGGACAGGGAACTATTTACAGTACCTAAATGTAATCTACTTTGAAGCGCCTGAAAGTCAAAAACACAATTTTTGTTCCAGTGTCTAGCAGAGGATCCATCCTGGATAATGGCAGGAGCCACATGGGCAAATTAGTAGGCACTGCGATGCAGATGCAGCATCTTCTCAGGGCTGGTGGTGCAATAATATTTGGTGCCCTTCAGTCTTACATCCTGTCACCCTGCTTCCCTATTAGTGGCAGCAGCACAGTGCTCCTTTTTTTGATGGTATTGACTTTGGCATATCACCCCTCTGGGCCACACACTCACTGTGCTTTGCCATTCCCCCACAATTTTGGTGCTCTAGGCAACCTCCTAGTTTGCCTAACTGAAGCACTGGCCCTGCATCCTCTAGCTGTTGAACTTCAACTCTTTGCTGGGTAAGGGTTGTAGTGTCCTAGAGCTTGCACCCTGTTACTATGCATGAGTCTGTAGCTTGTCTATAGTTGGTATGGCCTTGGCCTTAGGCACCAGTGCAAAAAGGGTTCCATAGTGCGGGGCAGCTGGTGGTGCCAAAGGAGCATACATTCATGGCTTTTCTCAGTGGGGAGCAGATAAGAGTTGCTAATTGGCCAGTTTTCAGCTAGCTTGGCCATTTATTTCTGGCCAGGTCATCTGCTCGTAGTAGGAAAAAAATGATGCGGGACAGCATAGCTTAACAGAAAGAAAATCCAGCATGGGCTCAGAGCTGACGTGTGTTTTCCAGCAGAACCTGCAGCATGTCACCCCAGCCTCCTGCATGGGCCTTCTGCCAGAGCACAGCTGTTGTCGGGGACTAAGAGGGAGAGAAGCCTGGAAAGGGCCATGGGAGGGGAGACTAAAAGAGAGATGAACCTGGCAAGGGCCACGGGAGCATAGAAGGTGGAAATGCCATAAAGGATGGAGGGGGGGGGGGGGGTGCATAAGAGGGTGAGAGGCCATGAGGAGGAATAAGAAGGAGAGAAGCTATATTGGGGGACAGCAGCACAGCCAGCCCACAGGCAATACCACTGCCCGGGAAGTGAATGCTCTGCTCTTACCCTGGTCTGGTCAGAAGATGGGGCACTGGGAAACTGGGGATGTGCATGGAAGAAGGGAGACTCTGGGAGTAGGTGCGACAGATGGGAGGCTCTGGGGATTGAAGGGGATCATGGATCTTGTGTTTGGGGAATTCGGGGGGATCTGGTCGATAGATCATGTGTTATGGGGGGATGTTAGTTTAGAGAGGGAGGAAGAGGAGAGAGAGAAAGGAGGGGAAAGTGGTGGGTTTTCTCTTTTAAAATTTGACAGCCTTAGGAGCAGGGTTAAGTCTAAGAAGCCTTCCTTCCAAGGCAATTCAGTGACCTTCTATTTGAACTGCATGAGGCTCTGTATGTACAAAGCTCCGCATGCGTCAAACAAAGACAGCACCAGAGGTAGGAGAGCCGAAGTGAGTCCCATCAATGCTGGAACTGTGAGTGAGGAAAAAGAGATGCAAATTCCGGGAGGTGGGGGGAGAATGGGATCTCATGGAGAGGTGAAGGGGTGCCTGATGGAGGAGGGGTGAGAAGGGGTGCCAGATGAGGAAAGGGGTGCTTTGTGGAGAAGGGGGTGAGGAGGGGAGAAAGTTAGTGCTTGATGGGACAGCAGAGGGAAGAAAGGAGTTTCTGATGGAGATGGGGTAGCAGAGGAGGGGTCTCTGAAGAGGGAGCTGGGAAGAGGGTTTACCTGATAGGGAAGAAAGGGTGAAGAAATGGGGTACCTGAAGAAAGGGAGGAGTGGGAGAAAAATCTGACACTCTTCCAGTTTGTGTTGTATACCAGTGTTTCTCAAGATGCTCCCAGAATACCCCTAGTCAATCTGATTTTCAGGATATCTACAGTGAATATGCATGAGAGAAGTGTTCATGCAAAGGGGGCAATGCATGCAAATCTCTCATGCATATTCATTGTAGATATCCTGAAAACCAGACTTGTTAGTGAGTATTCCAGGACCGGTTTGAGAAATACTGGCGTACCAGGTGAGGCACTCTTTTTTACTTAGCTGTAGATGTTAGATTGCTTGACATCTATAGCTAAGTGTCTCTTCAATAGATCACTAGTTTCTATACTTTGAACACAGTAAGTTGAATTTTCAAAAGTTGCATGCCTAAAAATCAGCATATACATGTGTAAATAGTATATACTCATGTATATGCTATTTTATAAACCTCAAAACACACGCATAAGGATGGGCTTGTGAGTAAATCTGCATGCATAAAAAAGGGCCAAGTCAGGGTGTTCGGGGCAGGGACAACAATTACGCAAATAAGTTGCTATGTTATAAGCAATTTACTAGTGTAGACTTGGCAGCTTACATTTTTTAAACTTGCTCTATATCTGGAATAAGACATACAAATGTCTTAAAGTGAAATACTGCCTGGGTGGGGAGGGCTCTGGATAAAATGGGGGGAGTTGAAGCTGAAGAACCAGAAGGGTCTTGATGACTGAACAATCTGGTAACTAATTGGTAAAACTGGTAATTCCACTGTCGTGCACATGTTAGAAAATCACCTGTCTTAGATGCAAAAAACCCGACTTATGGGGGGTAAATGTGTGTAAATTTAGAAAGTAATATCTCCGCACATATATTTGTAATTAGACGTAAAAATATATGAGCATAGCAGCAGCATACTATTTATCCAGATAAATTCTGATTTACTTATCTGGACAAGTCTTATCCGCTACTTATCTGGAGAAGTCTTAAAATACTACTTATCCAGCTAAGTCAGATAGCCAGATAAGTTTAAAAAGCACCTACTTATCCGGCTGTCTTAGCCAGATAATGATGCAGGGTACATTTGCATACATTTTATAACCTAATTATATTATATAATGCAGAGGTTATAAAATACAAGAGTCGATTTTCACGTGCCCATATACATGGATATATGGGGGCGCCACTCCCTGTTTGAAAGTTATCCTCCCTATGAGGAAATTGATCTTTTATTTGCATGGAAGCAACAGTTAACAAACGACATGTTGATGTTAAGGATCTTCCGCCAGGGAGGTGGAGTTAGCAATCTGTTATCGATCAGCTCCCCCAGAGGGGAGAGTTAGCAATCTGTTGTGGATCACTCCTCGAGATGGGAGGAGTTAGCAATCTGTTATGGATCTTCCCACCAGGGAGGCAGAGTTAGCAATCTGTAGAATGCTATTTCCCCAAGGGGAGGAGCTAGCGATTTGTAATACTCCGTAGGCGCTGTTAATAATCTGTTGTGGGTTGGCTCCCACAGAGTGGCAGTCTGTATGATACCGCTCTAGCAGTGTAAGGAATAACACTTAATGGAATTGGTAAATCCTTGGGCCGATGGCAGATGACAGCGCCCCCAGGAGGATATCCTGAGAGGGACCACCAGCTAGGCTGGAGTATGGAGACAAACACAGATAGTTCTTTATTAGACAGGAAGTAGAACCACCAGAAGTGGCAGTAGTGAGCTGATGTGCCCAACAGGGCTGAAGTCCCTCAGATACTGGAATTGCGATCTCAGGGGTTGCTGAGCTGTAGAGAGAGACTATAGGTAGTGAGTAGACAGGGTATGCTGGATACATAACCAGTAGTAGATGATGCACTCACAATTGTAGATATCTGTAATGGCTTCTAAGCAACAGAGAGTCTTCAGTATATTCAGGAACAGGAGCCGTAGGCGAGTACTGGTTCCTATATGCAGTCTGGAATAAGAACTCACAATATCTGTGAATGAGATGGCTTCTGGAATAGAAGAGAGTCTTTGGAGGGTTTTAGGAACATAGGCCCTCGTGGAGCGAGTACAGGTTCCTATCTGCAATATGAAAGAGTAATGCACCAGATATAGGTATGCGATAGCTTCTGAGATAGAAGAGAGTCTATGAAGGGTTTTAGGAACATGGGCCCTCGTGGAGTGAGTACCGGTTCCTATCTGCAATCTGCAATAACAACTCACGATCTCCATACCTGCAATAACATCTTAGACAGAAGGGAGTCTTCAGAAATTAGGAACATGGGCCCCCATGGAGCGAGTACCAGTTCCTATCTGTAATAGAACTCACAGTATTCAAGTCTGCGATCACTTCCAGGTAGTAAGGAGTCTTCTGAGCATTCAGGGACGTAGGCCCTCGAGGAGCGAGTACCGGATCCCGTCTTAGCAATCTGAAATCAAGAAGAGAGAGCGGGGCCCCCGAGGAGCGGGTACCCCTTGGTAAGTTTGTGGAGGCAGAGCAGCAGAGAAAGATTCCCCTTGCTAACTCGATTCGTAATTGAAAACAAAGACCTTTTAAGTTGGAAGCGGATGACGTCACTACAGGGGGACGCCCCCGAGGTTTGCGCCCTTGCCGGTACAAACTGTGGAGCATGCACGCGCGCGCGCGCCTTTACGTCATCAGGAACATGGCGGATCCGCAGCATCAGGCCAGCCCGGGGATTCCAAGAAGAACAGCGAGGAGAAGCCGTGGCAGCATCTGTCCATCAGACCCGAAGGGAGTCGCCATCAAGGTAGAGAGGGTGGAGCGAGGGCGAGAACAGGCCTGAACACAACAGTTGATAACCAGACATAAGAAATCATATCATTATTACACCTCGGAAAAAATAACTACTACAAAATTGTCACGTGCAAATCACATTCAGATTGGTCTCTTTTACATTTTCATAGATTTTTCCATATTGAGAAACAGAACTATGAGCAGGTAAAACACGTTCATTGTTTTCTACATAATTTAAAAAATGTATAATTAGACAATAGTTTTGTACATATGTCTGAGCTAAACTTTCCATATCCTGTTTTTTTTGTTACTTGAAGAGGTTATTTTAGAAATAACCTCTTCATAGAATAATAATAATTCTTCATAGAAAATTTCTATTTCGAGCTGAACAGATTGGTGGAAAGAGCAATTACATGAATCATTTCCCTTTGAAACTTTAAAATATAGGGCGTCATCTCCTCAGGTATCAAATAGGTTATTTTAATTAGGTCAACCCAAGAAGATCTAATTTTAGAAACAATGGCGAATGTAACTTGCATATTTTTATTTTCCATTTTAATATGATTTTTAGATTTTCTTTATTAAATTAAAAAATGAATAAATAAATAACTTGCAAAGCTAATATTGTTTACTGTATATAATAATGTAAATCAATGCAGAGAGATGTGAATAAAAACATAAGAAGCATAAGAGCTGCCATATTCATTTATTTATTTTAAACATTTTATAACCTGCCAAATCCAAAAGTTCATGGCGGTTTACATAGTTCTATACATACTTAAAAGTACAAGGCAAACACTATAGAAAAAAACAGAATAAAAAGAAAATAAAAACACATAAAAACAATTCATTCCTTAAGTGATCTGAGGTAGCCCCCTGTTTAGCATTCACAAAGTTCTGTAACATAAAAATTTGCAAGAGTGCTATTGTACTTCAAGATCAAACGCCAACTAGAATAGTTATGTTTTTAATGATTTTCTGAAACTCTTTATGTATGATGTTAATCTCAGATATTTAGGCAAGCTATTCCAAAGCACAACTCCTGCAATTGAAAAAGCCCATTCTCTAGTATCTGATAAGCTGCTGCCTTAGGGGGTGGTATCTTAAGAATCCTAACTTGAGAAGAGCACAAATTTCTTGATGGAACATAGACCTTTAGCAATGTGCTAATCCATGGGGAATCAGGACTATCCAAGAGTTTATGAATAAATGTTGCAGTCTTGTACTTCATAAACCAAGGGCCGGATTTTATAAAGTTGCGCGAGCGCGTACTTTTGTTCGCACATCAGACACGAACAAAAGTACGCTGGATCCGGAGTCAGCGCGCGCAAGGGGGTGCACATTTGTGCAACTTGCGTGCGCCGAGCCAGGCGCGCGCTGCCTGTTCCCTCCAAGGCCGCTCCGAAATCGGAGCGGCCTCGGAGGGAACTTTCTTTCCACCCCCCCGCACCTTCCCCTCCCTTACCCATCCCCCTGGCCCTATCTAAAACCCCCCCTACCTTTGTTGGCAGATTTACGCCTGCTGAAATAGGCTCGGCGCGCACAGGAGGGGGTTGGGGTAGGTTTTCGGGGGGTACGCGCGTATCTTACGAGCATACCCCTTTGAAAATCTACCCCCAAGAGTCTAAACCCGTATCTCATCAGTTTCTTTACTGTTAACTGATACTATATTATGTCTTACCTTGGCAGGCCAAAAATTATAATTTAGCACTTGATAACACTACACTCCAATCTCATTCACATAAATATCCTAAAATTGGCTCTTCTGTGTTCTTTTAAGCATCAAAGTGGCACTAGTGATCTCTATGATGGAGAAGCTGCCAAGCATATCTACTGCCATGCAGTGGCCATATGTGTCTCTCTCAAAGATCTTCTCAGAACTAACTTTGTCTCCTAAAAAGTTATCCCTGCTCCTCCTCTGACATTCTTATGAAGTAGTCACAAGGGGTGCTTCAAACTGGTACTTATATTCAAAGCCTTTCTGCTTTGGATGCCCATAAAGACTGAGGAACTTTGATGTGTTTTAAAATAGTGATTTGGGTACCAAATACTTAAACAGGACAAATCACAGCCTGTCCTGAAGTGTTCCTACACCAGCCTCTTCACATTGTTTCCCCCCTCAGCTTCAGCATGAGAACACTTGGAATGCTGTCAAACCTTGCTTCCCAGTAGGAGGAGAGATCAAAAGCCTGAACTGGATTACCAAAGGTTACTGAAGTGGAGTCAAAGTTTACAATAACTTTGGCATTATTTTTCCTGCAAACTTTGTATAAACACTATTTTTAAAGGGTTGCATGAAGTTTGGGTGTTTTTTTAAACCCTTTTTTTTCCTCAGATATATGCTAAAACTGCGGAAATTCTGTCCAATTTAAGCATTTATAGTCATCAAAAACTACAACTTGGGTGAATCTAGGCTAGGGGTTTAAGACATACCCCCTCCCAAGATGATCCCTGTACTTATTTTTCCAAATTTTGGGCTATTTCTGTTGCTTTATGTAGTTTTATTCCCGCAGTCACCATTTTTAAATCCCTCTTTGGGCTTCCCCCACCTCAGTTCAGGGAGTTTTTAATTATAATTTAATTTAATTCATCAATTTTTAAACTTTGAAAATTAGGCCCACCTCCCAGAAATGGAAGTGACACCCCAGGCTTTCTTCTGATGAAGCCTCTTCACACTGGAGGCTTTCCCAGTGCCCCTGATGCTGAATACAACCTCTTCCATGCAGCGACAGCTTCCCCAGAGATATCTCTGCAAAAAAGTGAAAGTACCCGCGGCAGCTTGATTTCTCCCGTGATCAAAGGGAGCCTTCCCTCTCCTCTCTCACTGCTGTGGAAGGGAGCAGAGCTCCCATGGTTGGCACAGCTGATTTCCCTCAGGTCCCTAAATAGCTGATAATACTGCCAGCTCCTGTTACAGCTGACTGCCCTGGGGATGGGGGGAAGAAAAAAAGAAAAAAGCCATAGCCCAGCATTGCCTCTTCTCTTAACCTCAGCACTGCTTCTACCCTGCAGCCAAGGTAAAAAAAAAGATTTTTTATTCTTTTAGCCCCATTTTTTTTCTTCTGGTTACACATAGATGATAATTAGGCTTTCTTTTCTAGGGGAAAGACACCACTTCCTCCAACTGGTAAAGAATCTGAGTCCCTGGACCCTAGGGTACTCAGTAAACTATAAGAGGAAAAAATCTTACTCAGGGGGGGAAACCAAACAAGAGGCAGGAAGGATGAAAAAACTTCCTCAAAGAACAAATGGGTTTTCAGGACAGGTGCTAGCTTTTATGCTGCCCTGTGTGACAAATTACTGTGCTCCCCCCCCCCCCCCCCCCCCCGATCCATTCAGTGTCTTTCTCGGGCCCATCAAATAAAGCCCAGCTCCGTCCTGCAATCTATATTTTTAAAATCTGACAGCCCCCCCCCCCCGAACCCATGGATAGAGAAGGGTATTAGGTACCCTAGGCAAACCTTACAGCCTTGCACACATGCTACCCACAGCCCCACATGCTTTACAGACACACACAATTAAATTATACGATTTATAATATATTTGACACGAAAAAGAACATTCAAAAGTACAGTCTGATGAAGCAAAAATATCACAACATAAATATTATATTTACATGCACTCCTGTGGTGCCAACCAGAAAACTCTGCAGAAAGACACTTGGAACTCCTATGGAATTAGACTTTTTGTAATGCACATTGGGTGTGCACTTGGCCCTCAGAAAGCCATGAACAAACAGAATTACCAGTACAATATAGTAAACCTCCCATGCCAAAACAACCCTAACAACCTTATTTATGAAAACGCAACACTGACAAATTACACCAGGCTCTAGAACACCAATAAAACTCTTATTAGGAAATCAGGATGCTATAGATCCCTACACAGAAATTACATGCCAGCAAAATACCTCACCTCGGTCACATATGCAGAACACAGACAGACCCTCAACAAATACAGAATAAAGAGATCAGAAAGTATAAACAGAAAAGTGTTGAGAAGAACTGAACTGGAACCCTAAATAAGCCAGCCTCTACATGCAGAGCACCAATGGAAAACAGAAACATTACCATTCGTCATAAAAACATTAAACAATAAAATCAAGAAATATAAAACAATCATAATAGTAAAATCATATTCATAAAAGAATAAATATTTCAAACAGTTAATGAATAGAACATACAAAATTTGCCAAACACAAAAAAAATATTTCAAAATATCTGATCAATAAAAAATCCAGTAATTAAAAAATGTTCTATTCCCCCCCCCCCAAAAAATTAAATGTTTTGAAAGCAGAATTGTCAAATTACACCCATTAATTAAAACTAATATGGATCAAAAAATTCTCATGCTCTTCATACTTGTGATCTTCTGATTTCCAGGCACCCTGAGATTGTTGTGGATTGGAGGAGGTAGGGACGCCCAAATTTTATCTTCTCTCTTACACGAATGCATGATAACACATTCATTCTCTCACACACCCTCTCTCTAACATACACAGGCTCCCTCTCCCTCACAGATACATTATGAGGATCCCAAGTGGGCAGGGGTATCCTGATCTGAGCAGGGGAAAAAACCCTCCAAGCTGGATAGAGAAAATGGAATAACACCGTCTCCGCTCAAATTCACAAATTTCTCTCTGATGAATATTTATCTGCTGAGTACCTTCAGGTCAGTCCCAATTACTAAAATCCTGACAAAATAATACATCTAGGAGGATATTTTCCTGCTTGCTGGCTAGGAAAGCAAATTAATTGTTGCATACCAATTGCCATAATGGAAGCTACACCTGTACTGTGTACAATTCTGGTCGCCACATCTCAAAAAAGATATAATTGCGATGGAGAAGGTACAGAGAAGGGCTACCAATATGATAAGGGGAATGGAACAGCTCCCCTATGAGGAAAGACTAAAGAGATTAGGACCGTTCAGCTTGGAGAAGAGATGGCTGAGGGGGGATATGATAGAGGTGTTTAAAATCATGAGAGGTCTAGAACGGGTAGATGTGAATCGGTTATTTACTCTTTCAGATAATAGAAAAACTAGGGGGCACTCCATGAAGTTAGCATGTGGAACATTTAAAACTAATCGGAGAAAGTTCTTTTTTATTCAATGCACAATTAAACTCTGGAATTTGTTGCCAGAGGATGTGGTTAGTGCAGTTAATATAGCTGTGTTTAAAAAAGGATTGGATAAGTTCTTGGAGGAGAAGTCCATTACCTGCTATTAATTAAGTTGACTTAGAAAATAGCCACTGCTATTACTAGCAATGGTAACATGGAATAGACTTAGTTTTTGGGTACTTGCCAGGTTCTTATGGCCTGGATTGGCCACTGTTGGAAACAGGATGCTGGGCTTGATGGACCCTTGGTCTGACCCAGTATGGCATGTTCTTATGCTCTTATGTTCTTATGTGTGTGTGTGTGTGTGTGTGCATGTGAGAGCTTATATGTGACACATGGGCTCTCACAGGCACACCGACATACACACAGGCTCTCAGACACATTCACCAGCACACAGGCTCTCACACAAACACACACAAACACATGCCGAGCCTATTTTGCATAGGCCCGCGATGCACGCAAGCCCCGGGATGCGTGTATGTCCCAGGGCTTGAAAAAAGGGGCGGGGATTGGGCGGTCTGGAGCGGGGCGGAGGCATGGCCAGAGGCCTCCGAAGGCCTGCTAGGCCGGGGGATCGCTTGCCGACAGGCGCAACTTCAATAATAAAGGTTAGGGGGATTTAGATAGGGCTGGAGGGGCGGGTTAGGTAGGGGAAGGGAGGGGAAGGTGGGGGGGCGGAGGGAACAGGGAAAGCCATCGGGGCTCCCCTAGGGCTCAGCATGCACAAGTGTGCACCCCCTTGCACGTGCCGACCCCGGATTTTATAACATGTGCATGGCTGCGCGCGCATGTTATAAAATCGGGCATAGATTTGCGTGCGCCAGGTTGTGCGCACAAATCTACGCCCGCGTGTAGGTCTTAAAATCCGGCCCCTATGCTCTCAGACATACATTTGTTCTCAGTCACTTACACAAATAAGCCTTCATGCTGTTGATGCAACTCATTATTGCTCTCTGCTTTAACAGCAGGGGGGAAAAAGGAAAAGGGGAATTAGTTTCAGGCAGCAACCAACAAGGACATTAAATTTTACAGTCTGGGAAAACAAATAAGCATGGGGGGAATTTGCTGATGCGGCTGTTACTACTCTTAACCAATAAGACTTATAATTGTACTGTCACTCCAACATTGCTCTCTGCTTCAACAGCAAGCAATAACGGGGAATTGGACTCAGACAGCAACCAACAAGGGCTCTGACTGACGGTTTGGGAAACTAAGTGTGGGGGTAACTTGTCCAGCACGGCAGATGCCACCCCCGATGCTACCATTATGGGGGGAGACCTGTATGGGGCAGCTGAAGTTACCATAGGCTTGCTGGGCGGACTGGATGAACCGTTTGATCCTTTTCTGCCTCATATCTATGTTTCTGTTTCTATGTATTACAGGCAAAATGGGCGAGTGAAGATTCTTTAATAACCCCTGAATCTAGCCAGCCTTTTATTACAGTGCTAGTCCTGCAGAAGCTACTGGGGAATATCAGAGTTGGGGAAAAAATGTGTGTTGCCTTCAGTTTTAATTGGAACTGTCATGTTTCTTGAAAATTGACTTTACTTGCGTCATAAGGGGAAGTAGCCCATATTGTCATGTTCTAAAGTGTATATTCTGGGAAAGATGCCTTCACAGGTCAGAATTTATTGCAATGTTAGGCTTAGTCAGCCTTGGAATGTGGGTTTTAGTAGTACAGCATGGAGCAGCATGTCATGAGACCATAAGCAGACGTTTGTTATATGCAATATCCAGCGCTGCTTGCCCAAGGTGGCTGGTCCCAGTATCATTGAGGGAATATAATCTTGAACTAAAATACATGTAAGATGGACCACTGTTCCAGTTTGCAAGGTGACACTTACCAAGTTCAACCATTTCCCTTTTCAAGTGGATCCCTCAAATCCTTGCAACTGCATTTCTTGTCCGATTGTAGCTCCCGGGGGCACAAAATAAATTACTGAGATTGAAGCCCGGAGTCAATTAAAGCATTATACCAATAATGGCCTATGGAGAATGGGATGCCCTCCCCAGGGTCAAAAGAAATTGAGATTCTTTCCCAGTTCCCTTCTCCACTTGGACGGCCATCCCTTCATACATGGTAAAGAGCAGACATCACATCCTTCCTACGCAGTGAGACAGAAGCCTCACTCAGGGTGTCTTGAACCTGATTTTGTGATGGGCTAGCAGCTGAAGCAGCAGGATCATTTTTCCTTTCTAACAGCTCATGTTAATAACTGATTAGGACTTTTTCCATTCCAGTCCATGTAAAGGCTTGGTTTTCCTTTGTCAGAGCCACCAGCGACTTAGCAATTTCAGCATACTCAGCAGTCTGTCCTTGCACAAAGCCAAAGGCTCTAAGCCAGTTTTGTAGAGTGTGCACATCAATTGGGTGGGGAAAGGTTAAGCAGGGAGATAGCTTGGCTGGAGACCAAACTTCTACCCTGTTGTGCAATGGTTTGTCCTAAAAAAGTGACCTGGAGTTAAACTAACTGGAATTTATGTTGGTTAAACTTAAATTCTGAAGTTCTCTGGAGGACTTCCACAGATTTTACAGTTACTTCTTCCTCGGAGGAACCTGCCATTAGGATGTTATCAACTTAATGCATGACCCTGACTTTCTGAGTCCAGTCCATCCAAGGCTGCTACCACAATATGGTGACAGACTGTGGGGGAATGGTGCAATCCTTATGATAAACAGGTAAACACATATTACCTGTTGTTGTATGATACTGCCATAATACTTTGTGTCTCCGGAGTTAATGTCATAGCAAAGAAGCAATCTGAAATGTCAGTACATGTAAATACAGAGTGTTCGGGTCTTAAGTGAGACAGAATGTCTCCTGCAGAGGCTACTGTGGAGGCCATGTCCTAGAGGGTCTTATTCAGCTGCTGATAATCTACTGTGAGTCTCCAATTCATACCATAGCCTTCATTATTGTTCAAATGGATAAGTTAAGAGGAGACTCTTGAATCCAGCAAGCCTTTTATTACAGGTGCTAGACCTGCAGAAACTGCTGGGGAACATCGGAATTGGTAAACAAAAACAGGTTTTGCCTTTGGTTTTAATCGAAAGTGTAATGGTGAGGACTTCTGGTCAGAATGTACAGCTGAGAGGTCGCAGGTGGAGAGAGCTTCATGAGTGTCTGAAGTATTTTGTTTCTCCATCAAATATTTCTTATAATTTTAGAATATATATACATTGCTGTCTGAAATATCACTTCTGGGGAAGTCAATGAAGGTTGCATCCACTCCAAGAGACAAGAATAAAAATCAAGAAATTAAGATGGTGGCTTCTTTGGAACGTTCTTTTATGGATCTCAAAGATGATTTAGTGCAAGAAATGTCCAAAAATGTATCTGCATTCCTTGTGGACAAATTGAGATAAGAGGTAGAGATAAGAGATGTGAGAAGTATGGAACAACATGCTGGATCATAGGGTTGTGGCGCAGGGGATCTCTTCTGAGCAATTCTCCATTTGATTGGTAAAGTTAATAAAAATAAAATGCTGCAATACTTGATCATATTGACGTTCAAGAAAATAGGGCTTGCCAAAATAATATTTGCATTACTAGTCGTCCCAAATAAGTGAAGCTAGTCCGAATTGTGCATGTGTGGCTGCCGCAATCATTAGGCCTCTCGCTTGTAACAGACCCTATTGCAGTGGCCTGGGCCCACAGCCTGGACCCTTTAAAGAGCGACAATTTAAGATCAAGGCCGGTGATTGCCCATATTCTAAATTACGCAAACAAGTTAAAATTGATGCAAGTCTACAAAAAATATAATAAGCCCTTGGAATATGATGGGAAGAAGCTCCTACTTTTCAATTACTTTTCCAACAGAGTTTCTGGAGTTGATGACTCCAATTTGCTCTGTATTATTCCACAAGGGCATGACATTTTCTTTGCAATTTCACTGGGGGGAAAACAATTATCTTACAATATAAAACACAAGCACAATCCTATTTCAAGCCCTCTATAAAACTTGTTTTTCTTTCCTCTCTTTCCTTCCATGGTATTTTTTTTTAACTTTTCTCTTATGATATCTTTTTGATGAGCTGGGTAATGGCTACCTTTGGAGACATGACTTCTATGTATGTGCGATGAATAGTACCTTATTTCTGTTCATACGTTCAACAAACAATATTTTCACAAATGTAGATTTTTTTTTTCATTGCACCAGCTTTTAAGATATAAAGAAGATAGAAGAAAGGTCCTTTAGAGCACAGGAATCTATTTTTGAGATTTATGCTTGTGGATTCTCTATGCTTTTCTTGTGAGGTGAATCTGGTGTGAATGTGAATGTAATCACTGATATGGTAATAAAGGGGTCTTCATAATGGTTTGTTTTGAAGGGGTACTCTTCTCTTTGACAAATACATTGTTTTGTTCTTCTGGGGAGGTGCCTAGCCTGGGGATACCTCTCTTCTCTTTTTTCAAATGTTTCAATCTCAGTTATCATGGGGTGCATTTTAAGTATCTTATTCTATATTGGCTGATATCAAGTTCATCGCTTTGAATGTAGATGGCGTTCATTCTCCTATAATGAAAAAGCGAAGTCTTCAGTTGTTTAAAAAAGAGTGTTCCCAAACTATGTTTCTGCAAGAAACTCATTTGACAACTGAAGAGCATAAGAAATTTAAAGGGAATATGTGGGACGATGTGTTTCTGTGTCATTTTCTATGAGACAAAACAGAATGCTTATCTTGTTTCATAAAGATTTACCTTTTATTATTGACAAACCTACATCAGATTCTGAAGGAAGATATGTTTTTATATCTGGAAATCTCTATAATAAAAAATATGTTATGTAATATATATGCTTCTAAAGCATATTCCCATTTTATTTTCAAAATTGGTTACTATAGTGATTTTAATTTGTTACATAATTCAGATCTAGATGCGAAACCTCCTAAGAAGGTGGTAAAAAATAATACTTACTTCCTTTCTTCTCTGATTCAACCGCACTCCTGCTCCTTCGCTGCTGAGGCTCTCGTGGGCCCTACCGGGGCAAGAGCCTGCCTGCCTGCCGATCTGAGGTGGGCTGTGCTAAGGAGGAACGCGAAACAGGATAAAGTAACAGAGAAGCTTTTCACCGCCTGCCATCGCGGTGAGTAAACCGCGCCCCCTCTAAACAGCCAGCCAATCACAGTGAAGGAAAATAACTTTAAATTTATTAGCCTCCCGGCGTCGCGCGCCCTAAGGGGCCTGCCCCTTAGCGCGCCCCTTTGCGAGCCCCAGGACCAGGACCTACCCCATTTTCTAACTTTCACTCCTCAAACACCCTATCTTACAATCTCCAGCACGAACAAAACTTCTGCTAAATCCCTTCAACCTCTGAAACACCCAGACATCATCATACAGCACACACTCTATCCACGCAAACCTCCTCCTACTAACCTACCTACCTCTCCAAGCATCCAACCTCCCTCTGACCGATCTCAACATTCCTATCCTGCCCACTTCTAGAAATTACAATCAGGTCTCTGCTGACTGTTGCTTGCTTATCCCAGCCTCAAACAACCAATTTGACAACACATTTAATCCTGCAATATTTCACACTACCAAACAGCAACGAGAAAACCCAAACTCCTCCCCATCAATAATCTTTCTACTCATCAGCTAATCCTCTTGAATACATCCTGCGACTTCAAGATCCTGACTTCATTCAGCTCTCAGCGTACTACTGTGCTGATCTCACACAATTCTTATCCTAACCATATCTGAGAAGAAATTTCCTCACTAAATCCAACCCTACTGTGGACTACCAACAGATCTCATTCATCTATCCCCCTACGCTCACCCAACTCCCAGCCAGAATCTACCTGAATATCTACATACGATAAATCTGATCAGAACTTCGTCACCTGTCCCGTTACGATCCATTTCTGCAAAACCCCTGGCTTGACACCCCCAGCAGTCCACATCTTCTTCAACACATCTCATTTAGATCTCTGTCTCGCAGACGAGGACAACCACCTACATCTTTCACCGTCACCCAGACGAGAAGTACTCTTGTACTGGTTGAGATATTTATCAGTTAAGTACACCATGGCCACCCCCAATGTGACCCACCAGTTGAGAAACAGTCATCTGATCAAAATCCCTCTTCTAAAACATGCAAGAAACCTACTATACCTCACCTTCTTCTTAATAAATGCCTAATCACTGTCCAAAAAACTCATGATAATTTCTGACTTAATCCAAGATAAGAACCCTGACTTCTTCGCCATAACTGAAACATGGCTCAAAGATACCGACCAAGTTCTAATTAATCAGCTATACAACAATGACTATGACCTATTCTCTATCCCACGCCAGACCCGCAGAGGAGGAGGCCTTCTTCTCATAATTAAAAAACATTTCTCTATGAAACTGATCTCACATAACCTCCCTAAGAAATACGAAATTGCTTTACTTGAATCAGAATCTCTACAAATTTGTTTAGTATACTGCCCACCCAAGCTTCTGGACAACGACATCTCCCCCTACTGGAATTTTTAATAACAAACATTAGCATGAAAAAACCCTCTATATTACTTGGGGACTTCAATCTGCATACTGACACAACCCAAGATCACAAAACTGCCAGACAATGCTTGATATGCTTTCCAGTCTAAACCTAAACCAACTTGTAAATAACCCCACTCACAAAGCAGGTCACACGTTGGACCTGATCTTCACCAACAAACATCTCTTCAACTCTTCTATATCTCACAAACCTGTCCCCTGGTCTGATCACTACCGATTACAATGCAGTATTCAAGTCAACACCAACAAACCTACAAGAACAAATGAACGGCTATCATTCAAATACAGACCCCCCTTCCAACTCGACACTCTCCAACAAGAATTAGCGAAACAACTAATGAATCTAGACCTATCCAACATACTTAACGCCACTCAGTCCTGGTTCCACCTCACAATGCAAACTGCAAACAACATAAATCCCGAGAAAATGAAAATGATAAAAACAAAACAAAGTGAAAAACAACCCTTGGTTCAACCCATCCCTCAGAACAATGAAATCTAACCTCAGGAAGTTGGAAAAAGAATGGCTCAAAGCCAAATGCCCGACAACCCTTCAAAGATACTGCAAACATCACGCCGACTACAAAAAAATGATTCTGAACGCCAAAAGAGACTACTATGGTTTAAAGATAAAAAATTCCACAAACAAAGCCAACTCTCTCTTCAATATCGTAAAAACAAATTAAAATACAGCATCAGAAATGGCCAAAATGCAATTTCAATTTATTGTGACTTGCATTATGGCCATTTTGCACAGATTAACGCCACAGAAAAAGGTGTAGTTATTTCCGGCATTAAAACCGTGCGATAGGGCCCCTAATTTTATTAATTCCCGCCCAGTACTCCTCCCCAATCCTGCCCCCCAGACATTATCGCATGCGAAAATTGCATAACGTGCTTTCATGCATGACCCCTTAGCTGGCTATGACTTATCTGGCTAAGTTACAAGGGATATACAGCGGCATGGCTATGCCATTGAATATCTGCATTCAAGCCGCTACTTGGCCAGATAAGTTATTTTTGGCTGTTAAACCTGTTTTTTGACAGGTTTAAATATCACTACTTAGCCAGATAAGTTAACCAGCTAAGTAGCGCTTCCCTGATCTGCCCACTGCCCGTCCACTATCTAGGCATCTAAGAGATAGCCGGATAAGTGACTTATCTGGCTATCTACCAGCCGCTGATATGCACTGGCCTACTTATCCGGCTATCGAGCACTGAACGCGTTTTCAGTATTGGACCCATTGTAACCAATGAAACCTATATAAAATTGGAGTTACTGAGTCAGTCGTTTTTTGCTCCAAAAAGCAGCCTAGCAGTAATATTCTGTACCAGCTGAAGGTTCCTGAGCAAAGTGGAGGTACCCCCTTGGAATAAGGCATTACAATAATTTACATGACCAAAAATCAGTGAGTGAGCTAAGGATTCTAGTTCCTTTCAGTCAAGATAGGTTCTAATTTGATAAAGAAATCAGTAAAAGGAGAAAAGTCCTAATAATAGAAGATATTTGATCACTCATTGTCTGTTTAGTGTTTATACATATCTGGTATTCAGAAGAGCTTAAAGGTGGTAGAACAGAGAAACCAGATGAGAAGAGTGGAAGCATCACAGAGGATCAGGAGAAACATCAATAAAATTCAGGTGCCATATATGGGAACACTAAATTAGAAGAACTATTTTTGTACAGTGGCCTGGGAATCCCTAACTTTAAAAAGGACAACAGCTGGACCCATTAACAGAGAAAAGAGATATGGATTACACAGTTAATGTTTAAATAATTCATTTCTGGAATTTGGATTTATTAAGGGGAAAAGTAAAAGTCAGATTAATAGTATTGAACAAGTGCCTCAGTAAAGTCTATATTGAAACACCATAATATTGGACAAGGAACAGTGAAGCCAACACCTACTGAGTGTGTCCTATGACTCATTAAGGATTTCCCAAGTCAGGGTTACAGTTTCACCCAGGCCCTCAGAAAGCAATGGCTGTGCTACATGTATAGTCCCTAGGGCTTAACAGCAACGTGATGTGCCTTCAGTCCCTCTGAGAGCAAAAAGCAATAATGAAGCATGCTAAGAGGTCAACTGGGATGTGAAAATGGATGTCCCCTTCTGCCTTATGGTATGGTAGTGAGAATGGGGATTCACAGGTTAAAGTTAGAAACAATAAAGAGCTTGGGTTTAACTACAATCCAGAGGCTTACTTCTGATGAAGATAAATTATTCTGCTTTAATGTGGTGATGATAGCTGTCACTGGAGTATAGGGCAAGGTACAGATTTCTTTCCCTACATGTGTGCGAGAATCATAACATGCTCCACAAATTACTCCTCTGAGTAATGGTCTTCCTTCGGTCTGTAGGACATTTATCCTCTGCGCCTATGTTGTGGAGAACAGCTCCCTAGTCAGGTGTCACCGGGGCCTAGCAGCAGCTCTCATCCACAGCAGCAACAACAGTTTTAGCAGAGAGCTGTAACTGTAGCTCCTACTGTTACAGCTTGTCCCTTCCCAAGCCCTCTACTAACCTCCCACTACCCAGTCTATCTGGAATATTCACTGTATAAATCCATGCAGAGTCACAAGTAGCACTTCTGCTCTCCTATTCTCCAACTCCCCTCCAAAAACTCCGGCAGAATTAACATCTTTGTACTCTCATTTGTCAAATCCTTCCTTGCATGACATTAGTTCTTAAAGTCATAGAAACATAGAAAATGATGGCAGAAAAGGACCAAACGGTCCATCCAGTCTGCCTGGCAAGCCTATGGTAGCATTTGTCATGCCATACAGGTCACCCCCAGACTTAGTTTCCTAAACTGTCCAAGACAGAGCCCTTGTTGGTTGCTGTCCAAGTCCAATTCCCCGTTATCTCTTGCCGTTGAAGCAGAGAGAAATGTTGGAGATGCATTAAAAGTATCAAGCTTATTGGTTAAGAGTAGTAACAGCCTCAGCAAGTTACGCCCATGCTTATTTGTTTTCCCCCATATTTATTTGTTTTTCAATGTCCTTGTTGGTTGCTGTCTGAATCTAATTCCCCTTTTCCTCTTTTCCCCCTGTCGTTAAAGCAGAGAGCAATAATGGAGTGGCATCAACAGTATGAAGGCTTATTGGTTAAGGGTAGTAACCACCACACCAGCAAGTTACCCCCAAATACTCTTTTTCATTTCCATTCTCTAGCCTTTAGGGATTCACATTGTTTTTCTCATGCCCCTTTGAAATCTTTCACTGTTTTTGTCTTCACCACCAGGGGCGGATTGAGGGAAAATAGTGGCCCGGGGGATTTTTCTCCATACTGGCCCATGGGTACCGAATTACATATACAATATAATTTACATATATAATTTACATATATAATTTACATATATATGTACACACCCCTATATTTTGGCATGGTCCTCCCGTATCAACACAGTACTATTTGCCAAAACTCAAAGAATAACAACCCCACCTATGAAAAAGAATACCACAAATATTACACCAGAATTTAAAATATCAATACACCTCCTATCAGGAAAACAGAACAGGCCAAGTTACTACAGTTCCCTACAGAGAAACCACATGCTAAAAGAATGCTTCATCTCAGTCTTTGCATGCAGAACACAAACTCTCACCAAATACAGAATAAAGCCACATAAAGTATAAATAGAAATGTACAGACAAAAACTAAACTGTAAAACGTATCATGCCAGACTCTATACAGTGCAATAATGGAAAAACAAAAATGTCACCATTCCTCATGAAACAATCAATAAAATCAAGATATATAAATCATGAATCATAATTATAAAATCATACTAATAAAATAATTTCAAAACAGCTGATGAATAGAATATCCAATAATTAAAGACAAGCAAATTTTGAAACCTTTACCAAACACCAATAAAATATTTCAAATAGCAGATACATCACATACTACCCAATAATTAAAATGGTAGTCAATCAAGAAAAATAAACTTAAAAAGCCACCTTTACTTACACTCTCCAGCAGTTCTCCTACTCCTTTCCCTTGCAGGCCACACCAGAAGCAGCAGTAGCTGCTGAAGCTGTCCTCATGGTCCTCTTCCTTAGGGACCACAACCAATGTCTTCTCTCTCTCTCACACACACACACACACACACACACACACACCAGTCATACCCTCAAGACCAGTTTCTGTCTCTCACACACCAATCATCTCCCCAACCAGTCTCTCTCTCTCACACACACACACATACACAAACACACACATACCGGTCATCTCCCTGATCAGTCTCATACATACACATGTCACCTCTCTGGCCAGTCTCTCTCAATCACACAATGCTCTCGCTCCCTCTTACACACAGGATTTCAATCACACACATGCTCTATTTCACTTACACACAAGCTCTCAATCACACACATGTTCTATCTCACTTACAAACAGGCTCAATCACACACATGCCCTCTCTCACAGCCACAAGCCAGCCAAAAACATGCTCCATCTCTCTTGCACACACACATTGACATACAGAAGCACCCTCCCTGTCTCACATACACATTACACTCTCACAGAAGCACCTTGCTTTCAGACTTGCAGCATTTTTCACTTTTACTAAAAGTGAAAGTGATGATCCCAACCATTAAATAAGAAAACCACATTCCTATCAGAAGGCGAAATGACACCCTTCCTTCAGGTTCTGTCCTCCCAAGGGACAGCCACCCATACCGTACAGCTTCTCTTGTTTTACGCTTTCAGGCAATAAAGCAAGTGTCTTTCTTCAAACTATCAGTCATATGATTATTCATGTGGGAGATATGGAAGGCAATAAAGCAAGTGTCTTTTTCTTCAAACTATCAGTCATATTTATTTATTATTTTTATATACTGACATTTGATCTCAATTGAGATATCACTCTGGTTTACATTCAGGTACTGTAGGTATTTCCCTTTTCCCCAGAGGGCTTACAATCTAAGTTTTGTACCTGAGGCAATGGAGGGTAAAGTGACTTGCCCAAGGTCACAAGGAGTGACAGCAGGACTTGAACCCTGGTCTCCTAGTTCATAGTCCACTGCTTGAACCACTAGGCTATTCTTCCCCCCCCCTCATGAATATGATTATTCATGTGGGAGATATGGAACCGAAAGACATCCTTAGTCAACTTCCCTTTTAAATGGGAAGATTACAGTCTTAGTCATTTAAAAATATACATTTTCTAAAGGCTTAAAAAAAAATAGCAAAACCGTTTCAGATTGGAACTATTCTAGTCTTCATGCTTAAATTATGCTTAAAAAAAACAAACAAACCCCACCTGGCATCAGTATCTTAATTTTGTGATTTTGCTGAGATGAACATTTTAAATAGTTTAATTTTTTTTTGCTTTAGTATTTGTCTCTACCCACTTTGCTAAATTTTATTTTCCAGAAGAGGGATGCTTAAAATTCAGTAGTTTCATCTTTCATCCAACTTTTCCAACGTTACACTACCAGCACAAAAGTTGAGGTATATGTATTATCACATTTCATTTTTTTTAAACTGGCAGATTCCATTCTCACATACATAACACACACACACACACACACAAGCACCGTTCCTTTCTCACATACACACAGAAGCACCCTTCCGATCTAAGGCCCCCAGCTGAACATCTGGTCTCTGCCGGCGGTTAGCAGCACCGGTGTTCACGTCTTCGGCCCCCGCCGGCCTCAATTTTAATTTCTTTGGCCCCCACTGGTCTTGGTTTTAATTTCTTTGGCCCTCTGGCTTGGTCTCTGGAGGGGTCCGAAGAAATTAAAATCGAGGCTGGCGGGGGCCGAAGAAGTGAACACCGGTGCTGCTAACTGCCGGCAGAGACCAGCTGTTCAGCGGGGGTCTCAATTTTAATTTCTTCGATCCCCGCCGGCCTCGATTTTAATTTCTTCAGCCCCCGGCTTGGTCTCCGATGGGAGCTGGCTGGGATGCTCCCATCTTCATTTCTTCGGCCCCCGCCGGCTTGGTCTCCCGCGGGAGCTGGCTGATCTTCTTTTCTTCGGCCACCACTGGCCTCAATTTTTATTTCTTCGGCCCCCGCTGGCTTGGTCTCCGGCTGAGGCTGGGCTGAGGAAGAGCCACACGGTCGAGACCACGTGGCCAGCTAGACCGGCCCACTGGGGGAAGCCTGATCCCCCGATAGGCCAATCCGCCCCTGTTCACCACCTCCTCTTGAAGGGCATTCCATGCATCCGCCACCCTCTCTGTAAAGAAATATTTCCTGATGTTGGTTCTGAATCGTCCTCCCTGGAGTTTCATTACATAACCTCTAGTTCTACTGATTTCTTTCCAATGGAAAAGGTTTGTTGATTGTGAATCATTAAAACCTTTCAGGTATCTGAAGGTCTGTATCATATCTTCCCTGCACCTCCTCTTTTCTAGGGTATACATAATTAGATCCTTCAACCTCTCCTCATAAGTCATTTGATAGAGACCCTCTCACCATTTTTTTTCACCCTTCTCTGGCCTGCTTCCATCCTGTCACTGTCCCTTTTGAGGTACAGTCTCCAGAACTAAACACAATACTCCAGGTGAGGCCTCACCAAGGACCTGTACAAGGGGATTATCACCTCCTTTTTCTTACTGGTTAGTCTTCTCTCTATGCTTCCCAGCATTCTTCTGGCTTTAGCTATCACCTTGGCATATTGGTTTGCTGTCTTCAGATTGCTAGACAATATTACCACAAAGTCCCTCTCTTGCTCTGTGCACAACAGCCCTTCACCCCCTATCACATACAGCTCTTTTGAATTACTAAACCCCAGATGCATGACTCTGTACTTCCTGACATTGAATCCCAGCTGCCATATCTTCAACCATTGTTCAATCTCATCTCATTCTTTTTACTTCTTCTGGCGTGTCCATTCTGTTGCAGATCTTAATATCATCCGCAAATAGACAAACTTTACCTTCTATCCCTTCCACAATGTCGCTCACAATGATATTGAACAGGACCAGTCCCAACACCGATCCTTATGGCACTCCGCTTAACACTGCTCTCTCTTCAACATAGGTTCCATTTACCATTACACTCTGTCTTCTGTCAACCAGTTTGTAATCCATGCCATCATCTTGGCGCTCACTCCCAAGATTCCTGTGCAGGACTATATCAAAAGCTTTGCTGAAATACAAGTGGATCACATTGAGCACTGTTCCTTGATCCAATTCTTTAGTCACCCAACCAAAAAAATTAATCAGATTTGTCTGACAGGACCTTCCGCTGGTGAATTCATGTTGCCTTGGGTCCAACAATCCTCCTGATTGTAGATAGTTGTGGAAGGGATAGAAGGTAAAGTTTGTCTATTTGCGGATGATATTAAGATCTGCAACAGAATGGACACGCCAGAAGGAGTAAAAAGAATGAGATGAGATTGAACAATGGTTGAAGCTTGAACAATGGTTGAAGATATGGCAGCTGGGATTCAATGTCAGGAAGTACAGAGTCATGCATCTGGGGTTTAGATATCCTTTCTTTCAGCAAAGTCTCCATTAATTTTCCCACAACCAAAGTGAGGCTAACCAGACTGTAGTTTCCAGCCTCCTCTCTGCTGACACTCTTTTGAAGTGGGACCACCACCGCTCTTCTCCAATCACTTGGCACCACTCCCGTTTCCAGTGATCTATTGAACAGGTCATGCAGCACATCTCTGAGCTCCCTCAGTATTCTGGGATGAAACTCATCAGGCCCCATGGCTTTGTCCACTTTCAGTTTTCCTAGCTCTTCCCTTACATTATTTTCTGTAAACAGTTTTGTTTACTCCACCCTCATCCACAGTCTTGTTAACTAGCAATGGTCCTTCTCCAGGGGCTTATTTAGTGAATGCCGAACTGAAGTATTTGTTTAATATTTCCTCCATTTCTTCGTTTCTCTCCACACATTGATCCTTGTCACTTTTCAATTTCACTATACCACTTTGGACCTTTCTGCTTTCTCTGATGTATCTGAAAAATGTTTTGTCACCTCACTTTATCTTTTTGGCAATCCTTTTCTCTGCCAGACGTTTTGCTTTCTTCATTACGTTTTTCATCTCCCTGTTTTCCTCTTTTTGGGATCCTTTATATTTCTTGAATGCTATTCTTTTTGCTTTTATTTTCTCAGCCACCTCCTTTGAGATACAGATAGGGTTCTTGTTTCTCTTAATTTTGTTTACTTTTCTAACATATAGCTTTCTTCTAGTTCTACTTCTAGGTACGTCCCCATTTTGACAAAGTCCGTATTTTTGAAGTTCAAAACTTGGGTCTTCGTGTGACTTCTCCATATCCTGTTTGCAATATCAAACCCTACTGTTTCATGATCACTGGTGCTGAAGTGGGCACTCACCCAGACATTAGAGACATTATCCTCATTATTGAGCACTAAGTCGAGTATAACACCCTCCCTTGTGAGTTCCATTACCATTTGTTTTGAAGAGACCCCCTTGCAATACATCCACAATCTCTCTACTTCTGGTAGATTCCGCAGAAGGGATTCTCCAGTCATCGTCTGGCAAATTAAAATCTCCTACAATCAACACTTCTCCCTTCTTTCACACCTTTTGGATGTCTTCGACCAGATCCCTGTCTAGTTCTTCCGTTTGAGTAGGAGGCCTGTAAACCACTCCAGTAAAAATGGATGCACCATCGTCTTTTTTTAAGGACGGCCCGTAATACTTCTTCTCTACCCCACATTCCTTGCAGTTCAATTGCTTGGATGTTGTTTTTGACATAAAGAAGCTACTCCCCCCCCCCCCCTTTCTCTCCACTCTGTTCTTCTTTAACAAGTTATAACCTGGTATGGCCATATTACAATCATGAGAATCCGTGAACCATGTCTCTGAAACAGCAACAATGTCCAAGTCAACCTCCCCAATAGGGATTTTATTGCCCAAACTATGAGCATTTGTAGTCATAGGTTTCCAATTTTTCTCTCCTGATTTTTGTACTTCCTAGACACCTCTTCTGCTTTTTTGAGCTGATTGATTTTGTTATTCTGCCACATCCTGTATTGCTTGGGGGTGACATGTCACTTTCATTGACCATCTCCTGCCACCCCTATTCTTTAGTTTAAATGTCTGTTAATATATGACCTGAATTTTTCCTTTAGCATTCTTCTTCCAGCTACACAAATGTAGGCCATCTTTACCATATAGCCTTTTACTGATGGCCTGCATTTGTATATAGCAGCAACATAGTGCATTCCCGAGATGAAATGACAGGTTGAGGCAACCATATTAAAAAAGGCTGCAGATGTGCAAATCAACAATGTCTCTGCTGACCTTTTGTGATGGACATGAAGGTACACTGTGATTGCACAAACAGAAAAATAAGAGAACATTACACAGATATGTATGAGATTGATTTTCAAACAATTAGAGCTGAATTTCCAAAAATTGCAGGTGTAAAAAACATCATGTACCTACGTAAAAAGGCACATATATGAGTATATAATATTTTCAAAACTGCAAAATATGCACATAAATCAGAGTCCACGAATAAATGTGCACGTATAAAAAAAAAAGGGGGTATGCCAGGGGCATTCCAGGGTGGGGCCTGATGCCATTTTAAAACCTGCCAAAGTGATACACATGTCTTTTACTTGCATAAATTTACTCCTGCTTAATATCTGATGTAAGTCATCATAAACATCTCAAAAGTGAAAAAATGACCGGATAGGGGGTCTGGGTGAAATGGGTGGACTTCAGGCTGAAGAGCCAGGAGGGTCTTTACAAGCTGCAATTGGACTAGGCAAACTGGAAAACTAATAGGTAAAACTGGTAATATCATTGCCATGCGCAGATTATAAAATCCCCTGAGTTAATCCCTGATGTGTAAAAGATGCACGTACAAGCTATTTGCTTAGCCATTTAAATTTTGAAGTTCATATACATGGGTGAATCACTTGCGCACATTTGTCTAGCTAAATTAGGACTTTTCTGGCTGTAACACCTTTGCTGCTATTTAGGTCAAATTTGAACTTATCTGGATAAGTGGCAGCACTTATCTGGCTATATTCCAATTTATCCAGCTATGTAGCAGCAGGTCTACTGAAAACACTACTTGTATGTGTAAGTAGCACTTTTTGGACTTATCTGGCTATGTGCTGCTATTTAACTGGATAAATCGGTATTTATCCAAGTAAGGCCGAACTTGTGCAGCTCATGGTTTTTGCATATGTGAGCATTTGAGTGTGCAAGTGTGCTCGTATTTCATAAGCTTCGCATATTATATGCACGCAGGTTATAATATACAGTAGTAAATTACTGTGCACCCATATACACGCGCATATGGGTGCACATGAGCAGTTCTGAAAGTTACCCTCTCTCTGTCTTTTAAATTATTTATGGTGGGTGGGGGGTTTGCTATTATGGGGGCAATTTTTAGAAAGCCCACATAACTGCACTTTTGTGGCTAATCTTTGACAATTCTCTACAAAGCACATGATTACAAAGTAGCCATGTAAATTTGTACTTGCATAGATCCCATTCTGGTCAGTTTTTGGGCACAGGGACACATGAGAGGGTCACAGACCATGTAAGACTCTATGACCTCCAGGGGATCCCACACAGGGGGGGGGGGGGGGAAGAAACTCTCAATATAGAACTGTTTTACACACTAGTCAGTCACAAAAAATCACCCTTCACTCCAAAATAAAGTCTTTACTGAACTGGTGGTAGAAAAACATATCAAAGACCAACCGTACACTAGAAGATAGTGCACCACATTGTATACAAAGTCCAAAAGGACAAAAAAAAAAAAAACCCAGATTTCAGTCTCTTTCACTTTTTCTCTGCACACACTCCCAAACAGGTCAGCTCTTGGGGCAAGTATCCTTCCTTCCTGGGTCCTGCCAGTACCTTTTTGGTCTGTAGCAGTGATGTGCATGGGTTATATCTGTTTTGGCAGGTATGTGAGTACCTCACCAACTTTCTAGCATGCATGAAAAAATAGATATTATCCGTGTATTTTTAACAATGAGTTATATGCATAATATCTTTTTTCGCATGTACTAGAAAGTCGATGAGATACGTGCATATCTGCTGAAATAGAAGAAACGAATGCACATCCCTAGTCTGTAAAGGCTCTCGGTTCCTCTCTCTTATGTCTCTTAGTGGAGGCTCTGAGTGCTGGTTTTAGTCAGTCAGCACTTTCCTGGGGCAGATTGCTTCTCTCCAAAACCTCCTAAGACAATCCTCTCTACTGCACTCTGTCTCTGAAGAGATCCCTTCTTTCTGGGAGGTCCTGAGATGCAGTTTCTTCACTCCAACACTTCACCCCTCCTGGGCACTGGAATTTCTTTCCCCTTTTTAGGCACTCCCTGCCCAAAAGGTTATCACTCCTTCAGGTCCTATCCCTCTGGAGGGACAGAGCACCTAAGTGTCCTCCACAAGGGGAGACACCTGCTCCCTCAGCTCTGTGCTAAAGCTCATTTGACTCCTCCTGTGTCATATGGGCAGAGGAGTTTTGTTATATCTCAAAGCCCTCCCAGTGGGGATTGGTCTACTACACTAACATACCTACAATACACTGACCTCACCCATAGGGGCAAGATCTGGATGGAGACCTCTGACTCACACTGCTGGCAGGCTGGTCTGTTGAGTCCACAACTGTCATTCCATGAAAGAACAAACATTGCTACTAAAGAGCAGATTTTGAGTTCCTCTTAGACTTGCTTTTTCTATGGCAGTGAAACAGAGACAAAATAACACATGTAGTTCTGAAAAACAAATCTATATGCATTGTTTTCATCCCTGACCTAAACATGTCTCCAGGAATGCCTCCGCGCAATCCAGTTAAAAGTGTACATGTTATAAAAGCCTGTACATACTTTTACCAGGATAGAGGAGGACATTTTTCAGCAATAAGTGTAAGGAAGGTGGACCCTTGAGCCGAGACGAGGTTGTTGCCACCACCAAGGTGAAGCCCCTGGTGGTTCTCGTCGTCGGGAGGTGGTTCCGGGAGAGAGAACCCAACAGGACCTTCACCTATACCAGCCCACATTCCCCGAGGGCTGAGCCCTTGGTTGCTGGGGCTGGCAGGACTTAGGCATGGATGTCTCAGATGGCAGGCAGAAGACAGGTTGGACGAACCATGGATCGAGGCAGGCAGCAGGCTACACGAAGTGGAGGCCAGGCCAAGGTCTGGGCAGGCAGCGAACAAGCAGAGACGTAGGACCAGGCTGAAGATCAGGGCAGGCAGCGGACATGCAGAAACCAGGCGACAAGCAGGGTTGGAGCCAGAAGATCAATCCAAGGAAGCTGGAATGAGGTGGAGCTGGAACATGGCTAGAGCTGTAACAGGGCTAGGGCTGGAGCAGGAGCAGGATCTGGAGCAGGAGACAGAAGAATTACAGGAACACGGGATCAGGATACAGACAACACACACTCACTAGGACCTGTTGCTAAGGCAAGGAGGAGGTGTCAAGGCAGGGTTTTTATACCTGCCTTGCCTGATGTCATCATCTCAGGTCGCGGGGAACATTCCCACCATTGGCCTTTTAAATCTAGCCCAGGCACACACGCGTGCGCATGCCTAGAGGGCCCAGGAATCACTGCGGCATCGGGAGCACCGCAAGCAGGCCGCAATAGTGTTGTTGTGTCTGTCTGTTGCAGACGGCTGCAACTGCTCTGCCTTACCTCTTTTCTTCCCTTTTCCTCCTCCTTGGGCAAGATGGCTGACCCGGTGCTGAGTGCCGAGGGCCTCGGCATCTCCAGCTCAGCATGGGCATCCCAGTCCGCCATGCTCATTCCCATGGCCCCCTAGTGCGCGCGCGCACGATGCTTACGCTCAAATACACGTCATGGCGGGAACCTCAGGGGCGACCCCACCGCATGACGTCAATACCTCCAGGTATTTAAAGCCTCCGCTTCGCTACCATCGTTGAGTTAGCAAAGATTTCAGTTTTAGCTACTTTGACCGCTCTAAGTTGCATGCTCAGACGCTTCTCTACTCTCTGGGCCTCGCTCCTCACGAAGCTCTAGGCACCCGCTCCTCGGGGGTCTCTCGCTTCCAACCACCCTTCGGGGCCTCTACTAACTAGACAACTGCTCCTTGGAGGTCTCTCTCTCTTTCTAATTTCAGGATCTTCTGGACTATCAGGTACTTGCTCCTCGAAGACCTATCAGTCTGTGTATCCTGCACCATGGACCTTCAGTCCCACCATCTCCATTACCAGGAAGACGTCCGCACTACGCTCCTGTGAGTACCTTTACGATCCGGTGCTCCAACTCCACCCACCAGGCTTGGCTTTACCCGCTCCGCGGGCTCCCACCTATCATGAACATCTTGGTGAGACTTCTACATCTGAGACTGTTAGAATGTATTGGCATCTCGCGGACTTCAGTGCCTTGCCTTTCAGCTTCATACCATCTATCTACAGCAGCACAATAAAGCCTTCCACCTACTGCGTGTCTGCTATCTGAGTTTAGCCTATCGCTGTGGTTCCCCACGGGGCCCCTCCCCATGGGAGGAGTCATCTCCACAGCGACCAAGGGTCCACACGATGCCACAAACACAACAAGCATGAACTGCGCTGGGACGCAGCAGTAGCAGGGGACACTGGAGCGGGGTTCCTGCCTGCACAGGTGAGGGGACCTAGCCCGACTCCTCAAGGGCCAGGGCGCCTAACATAAGAAGTCAAAACTGCACTAAATATAAAATAAACAATTGCAAACATCTATTAAAATCTTCTTCAGTTATGGCAAATACAAATGTTGTTGACCCAAGCAATACATTTTAAATATGTAAAAGGGAACCATCACCCAGGAAAGATCCCAGTAAAATGGGTTATGTAATGGCTGATTGATTGCAAATTTAAACTTGCCAGGCCAGTACTAAAATGTAAACATTTGAGTAAGTTATACCATGCCAGTGTTCACACACTGATGGAGCCTCACCTCATCTTTTGTACAAACTAATGAGCAAGAATATTTTGTCATCTTGCCAGCACAACTTCCTGTCTGCAATGTTTGCTGGAATAATTCTACACTGCCCACGCACTGATTTTATCTGGAAGAGGTTATTGTTTTGCAGGTCTGCAGTGAGAGAATCTGAGAAAGGGGCCCAGAGGCAGTTCTGTGTGCCGCCTTGCAGATGATTCCGGTTTGATATCCGGACCTGGATTATGGTCATCAGGCTGGCTGAGGAATGTTGGACGGAAATTCAGGTACGCCACGGGTGGGCAGTTGCCCACCCAATTTGGACCCAGACCCACACAACTGGAACTGGAGTACCGGAACTGCAAGGCCATCGCAGGATCCCATCCCTGCGACAGTAAAGAGGAGGACCAAGGCCATGCAAGACTGGATATGCCATTCCATGCATTTGCACGGCCATGGAGCAGCACACATGGGGAAGCAGCGGGCATGGTCTCTCCTGCAGCCAAATGGCACATCGATCTTCCTGTTTGGGGGGGAGGCAGCAGAAGAATGGCAGCTTGAATGTGCATATGTGAGAGTGGAAGATTGAATGTGTGCATATATGGGTGAGAAAAGGAGCCTACAGGCCAGTAAAGGTTTATCATGGTTCACAATGTCTCCGACAGGGAGAGACTTGTCATAGTGCCTCCTCCCTAGACAGGTATTTGTATCCCTATGGGAGGCCCACCTAGTAACTCGAGGTGAGGTTTAAGTATTAGTGTAGGGGGTTAGGGGCCACTTTCACATTCAAAGTGAGACATACGAACAGAACAGTGGTCTCTTGTGAAGATTTGATGACCTACGGAGTGAGGAAACTCACTCCAAGATGAGATTTGGGCAATGTTCTCTCCACCTAGCTTGTTGTTACCCAGGTAGAGAGTCCATCAAGCTAGGTTGAGAGAACATTGCCCAAATCTCATCTTGGGGTGAGTTTCCTCACTCCGAAGGCCATCAAATCACGTTGATGGCCCCTAACCCCCTTCACTAATACTTAGGCCTCACCTCGAGTTACTAGGTGGGCCTCCCATAGGGATACAAATACCTGTCTAGGGAGGAGGCATTATGACAAGTCTCTCTCTCTCTCTCTCTCTCTCTCTCTCTCCATCATACTGGCAATAACAGCTTTTTGCATAGCTGATTTGCAATACACATGCTTATTAGCATAAGCTACACCCCTTTTTGGTATCGCATGCGATATTGGAAAATGAGGCCCTAAGTTTGTATCTGGGTGAGAATGGAAGCTTGAATGTGTGTATGTGGGGTGAGAATGGGAGCTTGGGTGTGTAGGTTTGATTAATGGCGTCAAACTTTAAGCTAAGTTTCAATTTTTGATTACACTAGGATTTTGGTATTTTGAGAAAAAGCATATATAAAAATAAGAAAAAAAGAGATTATTATCATCATTGACCAATGATTAAATATAAGGCAGAGTAATAAGGTCAGAGAACCGTATGAGGATGCCTATTATGAATGTCAAATATAATCAATAAAAGCGTCTGTTTGAATTCATCTGGAGGTTTCTGGTTTATTGACTGACATCTTTGATAAATACCACAACCTTATAATTTCATTTGAAAGAAGGCACACATGGTAATTGTTAGATTGAGCAATGTAAATATGCCATCTTTGGGAATGTGCATTTCTTATATTTTTGCATTTTGCTCTTTCTTCAGTATTCCACTGTTCAGAGACTTTAGTTTCTCAGGCTTTCTATTTTGGTTTTATCTGCATTTTTCTGTTTCTAATTTGTAGCCTCTTATTTCTATATTAGGTAAGGATCAGTCTCTGTTTTGCCTGTGTGTGATTGAAATACAGTATTTCTGCTAGCATGTAGTTTATCTGTAGTAGTCCAGCTTGTTCTGTTATTCCAGTAGGTGATGTATTAATGTTCTAGGGCCTGGTGTAGTACTTGTATTGCTGCTTTTTCATAAGGATACTGTTATTTGAATCCTGAGAGTCAGTGCTGTAACTGTATGGCAAGGTTTTAGATGCCTCTTTCTTTGCAAGAGTTTGTGTTACTTCACAAAATAGCAGTAGAGGGTTATTTTTTGCTGAGGTGACACCAGAATTTGAATTTTTTTTTTCAGGTTAGTTGTAATGTGAAATGCTCTAGCTCTGCACCTGTTCTGATGATTAATTATATGTTAATGTATTTATGAAGATTTCTGGTTTTCTGCAAAGACTGTTCATGAACGAATACATTATTTTGTTTTATTACATGATTTGATTTGATTGCTTTCTATACTTGTGCATTTATAAACTGCAATAAATATAAAATAAATTCTGATAAATAAGGAAATTTTAATGCTGGTAAGTGCTTAAAATAATTGAGGTAAATTATTTTAAAGTTTCATACATGATGCATAATGGCTGTTACAAATTACTTAGCCATTCAAGGGTGCAGTATATGGCATTATTTATCAATAAGAAAATATCTAGTAGGTCTCAGACCACCCAAAAAATCAATTCTGGCTACGCCACTGCATCACCAACAGTGTGCCAGCTTCTGAAAGGAACCACAGTCCAAGCTTTTTAGCTGGAGGGGCTGCCTCTGTTCCTGTTGAACTGAATGAGGGGGGAATAAAATGGAGATAAACTTCAGGTATCTTTAAGCAAATGCTCATGGCAAATTAGACCAGTTAGGGCAAATTTCAATTTAGCTAGAAGGAAACTGGGAGGAAAAAATAGAAATATCAAGAAAGGCTGATTTAATTTCACAAAGCATAAGAACATAAGAACATGCCATACTGGGTCAGACCAAGGGTCCATCAAGCCCAGCATCCTGTTTCCAACAGTGGCCAATCCAGACCACAACAACCTGGCAAGTACCCAAAAACCAAGTCTATTCCATGCTACCGTTGCCAGTAATAGCGGTGGTTATTATCTAAGTCAACTTAATTCATAGCAGGTAATGGACTTCTCCAAGAACTTATCCAATCCTTTTTTAAACACAGCTACACTAACTGCACTAACCACATCTTCTGACAACAAATTCCAGAGTTTAATTGTGCGTTGAGTGAAAAAGAACTTTCTCCGATTAGTTTTAAATGTGCCACATGCTAACTTCATGGAGTGCCCCCTAGTCTTTCTATTATCCGAAAGAGTAAAAAACTGACTCACATCTACCCGTTCTAGACCTCTCATGATTTTAAACACCTCTTTCATATCCCCCCTCAGCCGTCTCTTCTCCAAGCTGAAAAGTCCTAACCTCTTTAGTCTTTCCTCATAGGGGAGCTCTTCCATTCGCTTTATCATTTTGGTTGCCCTTCTTTGTACCTTCTCCATCGCAATTATATATTTTTTGAGATGCGGCGACCAGAATTGTACACAGTATTCAAGGTGCGGTCTCACTATGGAGCGATACAGAGGCATTATGACATTTTCCGTCTTATTCACCATTCCCTTTCTAATAATTCCCAACATTCTGTTTGCTTTTTTGACTGCCGCAGCACACTGAACCGACGATTTCAATGTGTTATCCACTATGACGCCTAGATCTCTTTCTTGGGTAGTAGCACCTAATATGGAACCTAACATTAGGCTTTATTTACTAAGGCTTTTCTCCCATTCTGTATCTATGGGAAAAATGCTTAGAAAATGAGACTTATTGTGTAACTATAGCATGGATTATTTTTCCCTATATGCATCACCTTGCACTTGTCAACATTAAATTTCATCTGCCATTTTGATGCCCAATTTTCCAGCCTCACAAGGTCTTCCTGCAATTTATCACAATCTGCTTGTGATTTAACTATTCTGAACAATTTTGTATCATCTGCAAATTTGATTACCTCACTTGTCGAATTTCTTTCCAGATCATTTATAAATATATTGAAAAGTAAGGGTCCCAATACAGATCCCTGAGGCACTCCACTGCCCACACCCTTCCACTGAGAAAATTTCCATTTAATCCTACTCTCTGTTTCCTGTCTTTTAGCCAGTTTGTAATCCACGAAAGGACATCGCCACCTATCCCATGACTTTTTATTTTTCCTTGAAGCCTCTCATGAGGAACTTTGTCAAATGCCTTCTGAAAATCCAAGTACACTACATCTACAGGTTCACCTTTATCCACATGTTTATTAACTCCTTCAAAAAAGTGAAGCAGATTTGTAAGGCAAGACTTGCCTTGGGCAAAGCCATGCTGACTTTGTTCCATTAATCATGTCTTTCTATATGTTCTGTGATTTTGAATATAATACTAGATAAAAAATACTATAATAAAAATACTAGAAAAGGTCATAAACAAACAACTAACTGACTATCTAGAGGAAAATAATTTACTCTTCCCGTCGCAATATGGATTTAGGAAGAACCATAGCACCGAAACACTACTAGTGTCCCTTTCAGACTCCATACTAAAATCCCTTGATACTGGTAACTCTTATATTCTGGCCCTTCTGGATATCTCCTCAGCATTTGACACGGTGAACCACAATACACTCCTCTCTCTCCTTTCACAAATTGGCATCACCAGCACTGCCTTATCCTGGATACAATCATTCCTGAAAGATAGGACTTACAGTGTCAAAGTGGGAAACCATACGTCAAAACCTAGAAATCTGTCACAAGGTGTCCCTCAAGGATCCTCACTTTCCTCAACTCTTTTGAATGTATATCTATCTCCACTCTGTAAACTACTGAAGAAATTGGATCTCCGGCATTTCATATACGCCGACGACGTCAAGATCATTATTCCAATCAAGGATTCACTTGCTAAGGCCATGGAAACCTGGGAATCAGCACTTACTGAAATAAAAAATCTACTCATGGAAAACTTTCTTGCAATCAACACCAAGAAGACTGAACTACTCATTATAACACCACACAAGAACACCTCAACCAATACGCTACATGATCCTTCCTCAACAACAGACCATACCAAGCTAAAGCAGGTCCGCAGCCTTGGGGTCATTATTGATAATCACCTTACTTTGAACAATTTCATCTCAACCACAATCAAGAGTGGCTTCTTCAAGTTACATACATTGAAAAGAATTAAACCGTTATTACATCCTCAGGACTTCCGGACTGTGTTACAAGCCACAATTCTACCAAAGATTGACTATTGTAATGCTCTACTACTGGGTCTCCCTAAAAGCACAATTCAACCTCTTCAGATGTTGCAGAATGCCGCTGCTCGTTTAATTACTAATACTCGACGGCATGAACATATTACTCCAGCACTCATGTTCCTACATTGGCTACCCGTATCCTTCAGAATTACTTTTAAAGTTCTCTCACTCATCCACAAATCAATTCACAACCAAGAGATGCAATGGTTCTCTGATCAGCTCATTTTTCGCACCTCCAACAGACCAATTAGAAATATTCACCAAGCGAAATTAGCTGTCCATCCACTAAAACACATCAAACACGTTTCCACCATAGACCGATCATTCTCCATAGCGGGTATCAAAATCTGGAACAACATGTCGTTGGATCTGCGTCTTGAATCCTGTCACAAAACCTTCAAACAAAACCTTAAAACATGGTTGTTTGAACAAGCATTCACTCTATGAATCTCATCTAACCTAAAAATTCAGCTATTCCTTATTATTCCTCACTGACTCCAAGTTCTTTTCCTCGCATTTTGTGCTTACATTCTGCTATTCCATACCCCCCACTGTTACTCAATTTAGGCTATTGTATTCAATGTGGCATTGGTCTCGCTGCTGACAGTTAATTTGCTCCTGCGAATACATGGTTATTTATATTTTATTGTTTGATAATTAATGATGTATGCATATTATCTTTAAAACCCTTGTTTCTGTAAAGCCTGTTGCTGTTAAATGTTTTACTGTTTTTTTAAACTGTTACATGTAAAGCCTGTTGCTAATTTATTGTTTCACTGTAAACCGAGGTGATGTATGACTATACGTACCGCGGTATAAAAGAATCTATAAATAAATAAATAAATAAATAGAACACTTTCCACTGTTTTTCCTGGCACTGAAGTCAGGCTAACCGGTCTGTAATTTCCCGGATCGCCCTTGGAGCCCTTTTTAAATATGGGGGTTACATTAGCTATCCTCCAGTCTTCAGGTACAATGGATGATTTTAATGACAGGTTACAAATTTTTACTAATAGGTCTGAAATTTCATTTTTTAGTTCCTTCAGAACTCTGGGGTGTATACCATCCAGTCCAGGTGATTTACTACTCTTAAGTTTGTCAATCAGGTCTGCTACATCTTCTAGTTTCACTGTGATTTGGTTCAGTCCATCTGAATCATTACCCATGAAAACCTTCTCCAGTACGGGTACCTCCCCAACATTCTCTTCAGAAAACACTGAAGTAAAGAAATCATTTAATCTTTCTGCGATGGCTTTATCTTCTTTAAATGCCCCTTTAACCCCTCGATCATCTAACTGTCCAACTGACTCCCTCACAGGCTTTCTGCTTCGGATATATTTTAAAAAGTTTTTACTGTGAGTTTTTGCCTCTATGGCCAACTTTTTTTCAAATTCTCTCTTAGCCTGTCTTATCAATGCCTGACATTTAACTTGCCAACGTTTATGCATTATCCTATTTTCTTCTGTTGGATCCTTCTTCCAATTTTTGAATGAAGATCTTTTGGCTAAAATAGCTTCTTTCACCTCCCCTTTTAACCATGCCAGTAATCGTTTTGCCTTCTTTCCACCTTTCTTAATGTGTGGAATACATCTGGATTGTGCTTCTAGGATGGTATTTTTTAACAATGACCACGCCTCTTGCACACTTTTTACTTTTGCAGCTGCTCCTTTCAGTGTTTTTCTATTTTTCTCATTTTATCAAAGTTTCCCTTTTGAAAGTTTAGCACGAGAGCCATGGATTTGCTTACTGTCCCCCTTCCAGTCATTAATTCAAATTTGATCATATTATGATCACTATTGCCAAGCGGCCCCACCACCGTTACCTCTCTCACCAAATCCTGGGCTCCACTGAGAATTAGATCTAAATTGCTCCCTCTCTTGTTGGTTCCTGAACCAATTGTTCCATAAAGCTATCATTTACTCCATCCAGGAACTTTATCTCTCTAGCGTGTCCCGATGATACATTTACCCAGTCAATATTGGGGTAATTGAAGTCTAAAGGAACAAAAGCAAGGTTCTGCACTACAGAATAATCCAAATCAGAGAAGTGCAGATCATAGAACTTTAGTCCTGATCAAAGAAGATTCCAAACATTTTATGCAAAAACAATTTATAAATTTTATTGCGGCGACTCCACTGCATAATGTTATCACAGAAAACAATTTTCAAGGTGCCCCAACACGGTCCCATGTTTCGCCGGTGGCTGCATCGGGGGGAACCAACAAAGATTCAATCAATCTGTAAATTTAAAATAATTAAAGATCAGGACATAAACAATGGTCTGAAGCCGATGTGCAACTTAAAGCAGTAGCAAATAACATACCTTGGTACAGAGTGTTCACAGGATGGCAGGGAATGCATTTACCCTCAATTCTGTGAATTCTCCCACTTTCACTTAAAGTATCACTAAAAGTAGAGGCACAGGTCTGTAACAGACTGGTGTATACCACAATAATGAAACAGCCACATAAGTACCACAGCTTGCAATTCAATTAGGTTACACCAAACTGGTAGCTAGCTAGTACTATATACAATCAAGACCTTGCTTCCATTGCAGATGTTTCCCAAGAAGTCAATTGTATATGGGAAAGAAATGGAGAACGAAATCATGTTTCTGTACTTTGGTCATTAAAACCTGTATTTTCAACGTCATTTATGGGCATAAAATATGAAGGGAAAAAGTTCAAGGCACCGTTCAGTCACTAGCCCGTACTGTCAGTGCTAGATATGATAATAATGTATATGTGAAGGATAAGGGATGTACTAACTGTGTCCCAATATCGAAACTGGAGCTGACTGTATTATGTCACCTTCCCCTCTAAATGCCCCAAGGATCCGCCTTGTTAACCATGCTTTTTAATATTTATATTTCATCTATTTGTAAATTGATGGCAAGTATGGATCTCAGCTTTAAGTTATATGATGATGATATTCAGTTTTTTGTGCCAATTAATAACTCCTTCTAAGAAGTCACCAGTAGAATTTCCATTTGTTTACAAAAATTGAGATTATGGCTACTTGACAACAAACAATCTTTGAATCTAAAAAAGAAAACTGAGGTATTATAGATTTCCTTCCGACAAGATTCCAAGTCAAGTGAGTGTGGATGATATATTGATTCCAATTGTTTCAAAAGCTTGAGATTTGGGAGTTTTATTAGACGCTAAATTCATTAAGAAACCACAGATTGCTAAAGTAATTAAAGGAGCTTTCTATAAACTGCATATTTGGTGCAGATTGCGTACTTTCTTAAGTGAAGCACACTTAAAAATTGTGATGCATGCTTTCATTATATCCTCCTCTGACTATTTCAATTCGTTATACTTGGGGTGCCAAATTCTACCATTCGCACCATTAGGTTGGTGCAAAATGTGGCTGCACGTATTTTACAGGCATGTCATGTCAGGAACACATCTCGCCTGCTTTGGCAAAGATTCACTGGCTATCTATTGTTTGGCATATTAAATTTATTCTCTCAGTTTTTAAAGGAATTCATGGACTAGCTCCTCCTGCTTTTAATGCAAAAATATATAAGCTGGTACGTAGCCTGTGTTCCGAGACCCAAAATCTCCTATGTGTCCCTTCATTTAAATTAATTAGATTGGATGAATTTAGAGAGAGGTTATTTTACATACAGGGACCTACTATTTGGAACACTCTTCCAAACATGATTAAATCTGAATATTCCGTGCTGAAATTTAGGAAATTAGTAAAAACTTTCTTTTTCCAACAAGTTTTTTGCAATCTGATTTAAAATCTTGTTGGAGCAGTGGAGCTTTCACCTTTCTTTTATTTTTAAATTTGATCAGATTTAATTCTTTTGAGAATGGGAGGGTTTGGGTTTATAAGAGTTTTCTTATGTTTTTAATTGATTAATTGAATAGTTTTTAGACACCAAGTGAAGAGCAGGTGTTGGGAGCTATTTTTATAGATGAAAAATCCAGTGTGACAATATTAGAATTATTTATGTGTTGAAGAGCTTTTGCAGTATAATTAGGCAAGACTTCAGGTGATTAAAGCTATAAAAGGGTCGGCAAGTTGATCTCGGAATATTGTAAATGAGAGTTGGGAGGACTATTGTTTTTAATATGTATGCTGTTTGAGGTGAATTTTAAAAGCCCGGCACACGCCAAAACTGGAAGATACGTGAGTATGTCCGGCCGTCGCGATTCGAGTGGATTTTAAAAGCTGCCCATGTACACGCAAATCTAGTAGTACACACTCAAGTGAGAAAGCCCAAAACAGGGATGGGGGTGTGGTCTGGGTGGGGCTAGAGTGGGACAAGGGCATTCCTGGACTTTAACTTGAAATGTGCATGTAAGAATTTATGCACACAATTGTGCGCCGGGATTCACTGCCACAAAAATTTACTCCTGCTATGGATGGCGTGTAAATAATTAAACAAAAAAGCCTAGGCTAGTGAGCGGAATTTTAAGGGTTGGGGGCTAACAGGGGGAAAGGGAGGCTAATAACCGAGGAGGGTTTGGAAGCCCTATCCCTTAACTGGGCGAACTGGGAAGGAACTGGGAACACTAGTAATGGCATCAGCGCGCTTCCCTTTTAAAATTTTTCCACTTACATGGTAGAGGCGGCATTTGTGCGCAGATGTGCATATCAATATAAAATTGTGCGCACATGAATGCGTGTTCGGCCTATTTTATACCAATGCACGTATACGCGCGTATGCTATAAAATGACAGTGTCTCTAAACGTACATGTGCACCCGCACACAGGCATTAAAGTTACTGTCCCTGGTTTTTATGATTTTGATAAAGTTTTTAAATATGTTTGTTTGTGCTACTATTGTGAAGGTTTGTTATAAACTGCAAGAAATGGCGATTATCATATCAGAAATTTTAAAATAAATAATAGGGATGTGAATCGTTTTTCAACGATTAAAATTATCGTCCGATAATGTTTATATCGTCTTAAATCGTTATAGAACACGATACAATAGAAATTCTATCGATTTAGTGCGCACTAACTGAAAATGATACAAATAAACACTTTCCAGGTCACTGAAGGTCAGTTAGGAATGAATATGTGTTCCTATTGGCTGGCTGCCCTCTTATCTATTGATGTTACCAAGGTTACCACTGAGGTGATGGTTGGGGGGATGGGAAATGGAACTGGAAACTAACGAACACCAACAGAAAATGAAACAAAGTGTTCACACTTCCCAGGTCAGTAAAGGTCACTTAGGAATGAATATGTATGTATGTATTCCTATTGGCTGGCTGTGCTCTTATCTATTGATGTTACCAATATGGTTGGGGGGATGTGAAATGGAAACAGTTGGAAGCTTGACAAAAAAAGTAATGTAATGATCAGCACTCACGTGACTAGAACTTGTTTGTTTATTATTTTTGTTAGCAGGCACCTGAAATGCTAGTGCATGTTGAATTTGCCAATCACTGTGCATTTTATAAAGGTGGTCCTGGCTGGAACTGTACACAGTTCAAATATATGTAATTGATTGTTGGTAAGTGTATTTTTTAAGTAGCCACACTGGCACCAGTATGTTTACTTTTCCTCCTACTTAACTCACTAGCTCAGCTTTGTAAGAAGGGCTTCTCTGCTTGTGTGTTGTTTTTGTTTGGTGTGAGGAGAGCAGAAACATCAGATCTTTATTCAATCTACTACAGTCATCTCTTACAGTGCCCTATCCCTATTAATACCAGGAGTGTTGTGATCTTCCTGCACACAGTGCCCTAACCCTGATACCAGTCTGAGACAGCTCCCTCCCTGCATTACTAGTGAGAGGCTGGCTTCACAGACAGGGGGGAGCTGCCTGACCCTCACTCCTGACTTCCCCCATGTCCCAGCTAGTGAATGGTGTGTGGGTGAGGGGGGGGGGGAGGATGGTGAAGTCTGAGACAGCTCCCTCCCTGCATTACTAGTGAGAGGCTGGCTTCACAGACAGGGGGGGAGCTGCCTGACCCTCACTCCTGACTTCCCCCATGTCCCAGCTAGTGAATGGTGTGTGGGTGAGGGGGGGGGGGAGGATGGTGAAGTCTGAGACAGCTCCCTCCCTGCATTACTAGTGAGAGGCTGGCTTCACAGACAGGGGGGAGCTGCCTGACCCTCACTCCTGACTTCCCCCATGTCCCAGCTAGTGAATGGTGTGTGGGTGAGGGGGGGGGGGAGGATGGTGAAGTCTGAGACAGCTCCCTCCCTGCATTACTAGTGAGAGGCTGGCTTCACAGACAGGGGGGGAGCTGCCTGACCCTCACTCCTGACTTCCCCCATGTCCCAGCTAGTGAATGGTGTGTGGGTGAGGGGGGGGGGGGGGGAGGATGGTGAAGTCTGAGACAGCTCCCTCCCTGCATTACTAGTGAGAGGCTGGCTTCACAGACAGGGGGGAGCTGCCTGACCCTCACTCCTCCAGGGTATTGTGATCTTCCTGCACACAGTGCCCTATCCCTGATACCAGGGGTGTTGTGATCTTCCTGCATGCAGTGCCCTATCCCTATTAATACCAGGAGTGTTGTGATCTTCCTGCATGCAGTGCCCTATCCCTATTAATACCAGGAGTGTTGTGATCTTCCTGCATGCAGTGCCCTATCCCTGATACCGGGATGTGTGCAAGAAGATCACAACACCCCCGGTATCAGGAATAGGGCACTGTGTGCAGGAAGATCACAACACCCCCAGTATCAGGAATAGGGCACTGTGTGCAGGAAGATCACAACACCCCTGGTATTAGGGATAGGGCACTGTGTGCAGGAAGATCACAACACTCCTGGTATTAATAGGGATAGGGCACTGTGTGCAGGAAGATCACAATACCCCTGGTATCAGGGTTAGGGCACAAGTTCTAGTCACATTGACTGATCACATTACTTGTTTTGTCAAGCTACCAACTGTTTCCATTTCCCATCCCCCATATACTGTCAGTAGGAAACTTGGTAACATGAATAAATAAGAGGGCAGCCAATAGGAATACATATTCATTCCTAAACTGACCTTAACTGACCTGAAAAGTGTCAAATTGTATCATTTTCAGTTAGTGCGCACTAACTCCCAGTTAGTGCGCACTAACTCCCGTTAGTGCGCACTAACTCAAGTTAGTGCGCACTAATCGGAAAAAACGATTTTTAACGATTTTTTAACTAAAAAATCGTGCCTAAGACGATTTTCTTGCCCTGCCACACGATTTCTATCGTTAAGACGATATGGAAAACGATTCACATCCCTAATAAATAAATAAATGCCCATGAATGTCTGATATGCTCAGCAAACAATATGGACAACAAAATCCTCATCCATGTAAATAGTTATGCTGGATGGAAATTCCACAGACAAAGTAAATAGTGTTGGATGTTTGTACTTGATATCTACTCCACTTATTTGGCCAGAATGCATAAAAATGGGCTCAGAATTCATAGGGAGGCTTGAGAGGTGTCCTCCCTATCCAGTCAGTGAAGGTTACTGTTGCGATTGCCGGCTGCGGAGGTTCGCAATTAGCGCCTCTCACCTTCAGGGGAGGAGGCCCGCTCCTGCCCCATCTCAGGCCACACTGTTCTGCCGCCGGTCTCGTACATCTCGGGCCCACTCCTCAGCCCCTGCTGACACCGCTGCTGCCACTGCCAATCCCTCCATCGGTTCCTCTAGGCATGCGCACGCAGCTCTCCCTGCAATTTAAAGGGCAGCAGCAGGATAGATTCCCACAGCCCCAGCCAATGACGTCAGGCCAGGAAGCTATTAAACACTGCCTAGCCATCTGCCCCTTGCCTCAGCAACAGGTCCCACTCTGCTTAGAGTAGCTGGTTGCTTCTGCCTTCGTGTTTCAGTTCCTGCATTCGTGTTCCAGTTCCTGCCTCCGTGCTCCAGTTCCTGACTCCGTGTTCCCGCTCCTGATCCACTCTCCATGCTACTGGTTTCTGCTTCTGTCCACTGATCCCGTGACTGCTTCTCTAGTTCTGACCTCAGAACATTCTTGGATCTCACCTTGCCTGCCACCTACCTCGACCATCTGCCTGTTCCTTGGTTCCTCTTGCCTGCTGCCTTCCCCGACCTCTGGCCTTCACCCAGATTCCATTGCTCGCCACCTGTCCTGACCTCTGGTACGCCTGACACCGTTTGCTGTCTCCGTTGTCATCTGAAGACCTGCACCTAAGTCCAGCTGGCCCTGTTACCCAAGGGCTCAACCTGTGGGGAATGAGGGCTGGTATTGGTGAAGGTCCGGTTGGGTCTTTGCACCGAGCATACCCACCTCCCGACGACAAGGATTCTGTTGGTGGCGCCAACCTCGTCTCGGCTCGGGGTCCACCACCTAACAGTTTACTGAGGCCATGGACTCCTCGGATCATCCCGGTCTGCAGGCCATCCCAGGCCTAGCCCAAAAGATACAGCAGCAGCAACAGTGCCTCGAGATGCTGACTGGAGCTGTGGAGCGCCTTGCAGCTCGCTTGGACACAACTACCTCTGCTGGTTCCAGTGGTTATGCTACTCCGGCACCACCCGCGCTTCCAGCATCAACAACGACACTCCATCTTCTGGCATTGGTGGACTCAATCGCCAATGGGAACTTCATTTCAAGTGAACTAGTTACCCAACTAGGTCTGTCCATGCTACCTAGGACTCCGTCTATAGTTATCTCTGCAATCCACAGAGAACCTTTACTGGGCCGAATTACTCAGATCACCACCCCAGTGTGCCTACCCACCAGTGTCCTGCATGAGGAGACTATTTCATTCTTCATCCTTGAGAAATCGATTCACCCCATTGTCTTGGGACTACCTTGGCTGCAGACACACTCCCCCATTATTAATTGGGGCACCCTCCAGCTGACCTCATGGGGCTCTTGGTGCCAAACTGCCTGCCTTCTCCAGGTTCAGTGCATCGCTGTCTCCCTGGCACCAACCTCCGTAGTCCTACCTCCCCAGTATGCCGAGTTTGTGGATGTCTTCTCGAAGAAGATGGCAGAGACACTTCTGGAACACCGCCCTTCTGCCGGGCACCATGCCTCCTCGGGGTCGTGTGTATCCACTATCTCTCTCGAAACTAGAGCCATGATGCAGTATATCCATGAGAACCTGGAGAGAGGGTTCATCCGGCCATCCACCTCCCCTGCAGGAGCCGGGTTCTTCTTTGTAGCTAAGAAGAACAGTACGCTCTGACCCTATACTGACAATTGGGGATTAAATGCCATCCCAAAAGGGATCGTTACCCCTTTCCACTTATACTAGAGCTACTTGACTGGTTACAAGGGGCTAAAATCTTTACCAAGTTGGATCTCCGGGGTACTTATAATTTGGTTCGGATCAGGCCTGGCGATGAGTGGAAGACCACATTCAACACCAGAGATGGCCACTACGAATATCTAGTCATGCCGTTTAGCCTGTGCAATGTCCCCGCTGTATTCCAGCACCAATTACAGCCACACTGCAGCTTCACACTGCTCCATCTTTGAAACGCAAGAATATATTTCATGAGGGAAGTGAATTTTCTTTGATGTTTTATGTGCATTAAAAAAATTATAAAAATTTTTGGTTCACTGTGGTGCTCTTAGACCTATGCAAGCAATTGGACAATATAGTCTTTCTTGCTGCCGGGTGTTATGATGGTCTTTTAAGCTCACGTTAGTGTTGATTATGATCCTCAAAGATTTGAACTCTGCTATGTGAATGCCTATATTGTTGATGAGTTATTCCCTGCTTGTACATTGCTTAGGCTGTTTTTGTGTTAAGCGATTAATACATTTTAACAAATGAAATGAAACATCATACATGCCCAATGCATCCCACTCCCTTGCAGAGATTGGATCCTTCCTTAGTTGGAGGCCTTCAGTTAAACCACCTGTAGTGAGTACCATGGTTGTTCACTAGAATGTAAATGGTGAACCTCAGAAGATGAGAACAAAATGCCTGTACCTGGTAAAGTTTAAGTAACAGGTTAAGTAGCATCAAACCAGTGCATTGGCTGTAAAGAATTTGTTAACTGATGAACTGTTATTAAGTTTACCCTATTTTCATCGTGTGATTGTTATGTGTGATTGTGGACAATAAGCAAGATGATGTGGCCTCAACTGAAGTGTCCTATGTGATTAATGGAAGCAAGCACGTTTATGTGAAGTACACAATTGACAGTGAGAGGGTTTAGAGAAACATCGAAGACAGCATTGGTATAGCTAATGATGTATTGTCAGGCACCCATCATCTGCTCAGTTTTGTGTACGATTCTACTTAAATAATGTTATCAACATGATGTGAGAACCAGGCTGAGCAAGGCAGCTCAGGGGATGTTATTCGAGACCAGCCCAGAAAAAGTCATGAGAAACCACGCCATTATACCAAGCTGTGCTAGGTGAATTTGCATATGTACTTGTTTATTCTATGCTATAAAACGTGGAAGTCCACATAGTATCTTTGGACTTCACCCTGGACTAGGATTCGTGACCAGTGCGTGGGATTGCAAAGAGGCTTATTGCAAGCATTCTGTCATTGCAAGGGATCTCTGACTGCTGAAGGGGGTGTGAGCATCAGTATTTTATGAGCTTTATGTTGAACAGATGTATTGTAGTGCTGTATTCTAATGTGTCTGCTGCTATTTTCTCAGGTTTATATTTGTATAGTCCTCACTCTCTCCCATGGTGCAATCATTACTGTCTTTAATAACTTGCTTAGCAAAGTTATTTCATTTATTCCACATCGGCATGCAGTCTCTTTCTTCCTGTCTTGGGGCCTGATTTACGAGAGCTTTTCTCCCATTCTGTGTCTAAGGGTAAAATGCTTAGTAATTGAAGCCCTTGGTCAGTTGATAAGCACACCTTAGTTTCACAGCAGAGGGCGACCACCCCATATCTGCCCCAAGAGGCTGCCGCCCTAACAAAGACAGAGGGAGTGCAGGTTTCATGTCATAAATGCTGGGCTGCAGTTTTATTGAACAGACATTTGAGTCAGATAGTAAGTACAAATATCAAATGAAGTGAAACTGATCTTCTACTTTCCCATATTATGGTAATAATTATGAGTAACTGAGATGTTTTATATGACTAAGAACAGTGGAAAGATATTGAGGCTTTCTACACCTGCAAGTAGACCTGCTATGTAGGAAACAGTCTGAGGGAGTTTTAATGAATCAGAGGCAAATGGGGCTATTATAGAAAGCATGGACAAAACAGCCTTTTTCTAACCCAGATTTCATCTGCTCAAATGCCATCTGGTTACATCCTTTTTTTTTATCAAGCTCAGTGTTATCTCAAAACCATCATTTGTGCCTTTGTCTGTCTGACTTCTTTCAGCTTAAAGCACTTATCTCCCTTCTTCTGCTTGACCTGAGGTGGAGTAAAAATTAATTATCCTGTCTGGTGGCCATGATATTCTATTGCTGTGCCCATGTGGTAGTGTCTAGCTGTTTCTACCACACTGGGCACAGCAATAGAATAACTTTGGCCACAGAAATGAGAGTTTGCTCCACCTTAGACCAAAAGAAGGAGTCACATCTCCAGCATAAGCTCTCTGGGGCTAGAACCTACAATCTGGCGGGCACCTACAGCTGAACAAAACACAAGCTCTTTAAGGCAGGCACTTTCAGCTGAATAGTATGCATTTTGGTGCTGTGCATCCTGCTGTGGTATACTGTTCAGCTGTATGTGCCAGCCTCAAAGAGCTTATGGATTCATTGTGCAGCGGTAGGTTCCATCCCCAGAGAGCTTACATTGTCGATTGAAATCCTTTCTGGGTCTGAGGTGAACTACCACACTGGGCACAACAATAGATAACACTGGTGCCACCTCAAACCCAGAAGTTATACTTCTAATGTAAGCTCTCTTAGGAAGGCACCACTCACAGGGTTTTTTGTTTTCCTGAACTGCAGAACAATGCACGCACACAGTATCACAGCGTGTACTGTTTAGCTGTTGGTGTCCACCCGGACAGCCTATGCTTTTTTTCATCCAGCTATAGGTGCCTTCCCCAGAGAACTTATTTGTTCATTTTACTTGCCATTCCTCATCAAAATGGCCTTGAATGAGAGAATGTGTCTCCAAGATGGGATGAACAGCACCATGCAATGCCATTTTGGCAAGACCTGGCAAGAAAAGTCGAAGCGTAAGCTCTCTGAGACAGGCAATTTCAGCTGAACAGTATTCACTTTGGTGCTGTGCATCCAACTTTGGCAGCATGTTCAGCTTTAGGTCCCCCCCCCCCCCCCCCAGATAGTTTATGTTTGTCAAGCTAGTTGCAGGTACCTACCCCAAAGAGCATATGCTTTGATTTTACTTGACATTCCTTGCCAAAATGGACTCTGATGCAAGAAGCTGCTCTCTGGAGTGGGCACCAATAGCTAGCTGAACAAAGTGGAAGCTCTCTGGAGCGGGCATCAACAGGTAACAGTAAGCCAAAGTTGGAATGCACAGCGCCTGTATAGTGTTCAGCTGTGGGCGCCTGCTTCAAGAGCTTCCTGAGTCCGAGGTGGAGTAAACTCACATTTCTGGTGTTCAAAGTTATTCCATTGCTGTGCCCAGTCTACTAGAAGCAGCCAGACACTGCCACACTAGGTACAGCAATAGTATAACATAGCCACCAGCAATGTAAGTCAAGTTAGGCCTGCTTTGACCCAGTGGTAAGAAAATATGTTCTAAGCTGTCTGCCCTTTAATGTACTCCCCTGCATTGCTGGGGGAATAGCTAATGTCATCTTTTACATGGGATTTGCAGGCACCTGTGCGAACCATACCATGAGATTTTTAAGCACGGGTTGATTTTGGCGCTAAAGCCTATATTACATACCTGTGAAAGGTTGCCGCCGAAAAGCCAGTGCTAAAACATGACTAGAAACTCGCGATAGGCTCAGTGCAGCTTATCACTTTGCCCCTTTGAGTGTGAAATTCAGCTGGGAGACGACCTGATTCCTAGCCCTCTCCCTCTAACATTTACTCTGCTCATCTGTAAAAACATTATTCTACGAATTTCTAATATGCTGTAACTTTAAGAACTGTTCCTTTACTCAAATCTTAGCTGATAGATTATTTCCTTGGCTGCTTAAATTGTATTCAGCTGGATATGTCTAGCTGAATAGATTTGGAAACTTTTTTATGTAATGTCTGCAAATTCCACCCGCACTTTATGCAATGATGACTTAATTCTGCAGCTGCATGAGGATTTCATTATTTAGTTTCTCTCAGAAGAAATCTGTGTACATGATTTGAAATCCTGACATGCATGCTACTAAAGGCTAATAAAAAAAAAAAAAAAAAAGAACAAGATAACTTTTTAAGTATTATAATAAACAGTAGATTTAATAGTCACTCTGTTAAGGTCCAAGTCAAGCACATCAGGTAGTTGATACTGAAACAATATTGCAGCCCAATATTCACTAACAAAATTCTAGATTAATTCAACCACTAGAATTCTTGTTTGTAGTTGGTGAGAGAACAGAAAAAAAAGCCATGAAACTAATTTTGTTCCAAAATTAAAATTATTCCTTCCTCACCCAATAAAACTTATTGCAGAAAGTCTTTGGCTCAGCACATATTATTAACTAGATCACAACAGGGAGAAAAGCCTCAATGAATCTGACCCTAAATGGCTTACCCGGCTATGGCATTCTGGGGCTGGGCAGGAAGCATTCTGGCGAGGAGCAGAGTTGGCCACTTAAGTTAGCTAGTTACCTTCTGCGGTTAACTCTGGTCGTGTCGTAGGGCTGTCCTAAAGTTAACCGGTTGTACATAACCGGCTAACGTTAAGGTAGCCAGGAATATTCAGTGGCATGATCATGTCACTGAATACACCCTGCTAGTTAGCTGGTTATGTATAATTGACCAACTAGAGTTAGCTGGTTACGTATAACTGGCTAACTGGACTAGCCACATAGCAGCTGAATATGGACCTCTATATAGCTATAAGACCTATATGTATATATTTGACTGACAGAAGTTGCTTTCACAATATTTCACTTGTGGCATATCACTCATCCTTTTTCCAGCAATTAAGATGAATTGAAAATACTACTGCTCTTTCTTCTATAAATCGCTGTAGCTGTGTAGGATCAAGGAAAATGAAATGGTCTCCTTTAAATTTGACATAGCATTTAGCTGGAAACTGTAAGAAAAATATCATCTCTCATAGTAATCAAGCGCAATCTGTAACTATCTACTCGTGTCTGGAGATATCCTGACTCTTTGACCAAACACAAGGAGGCTCTGTTGCAAAAAAGACCACAAGGTCTGGTACCTGTTGGATCCCAAGACAAATGACACTAGAAGTCTTGCGCTCTTAATCTATTCTGTGACGCTTCCAGCTCTCTGATCAAATCCAAACTATCCAGCATCATACTATTGTCTGCTTCATCTCCATTCACATTCACTTTCTTCTTTAATGATGGAAGATAGTAGACTTGAAACACTGGTGGAAAAGATGCCACAGGATAGTTTAAAATTTCAATTAAGTACTTAGTCAACATTTCAAGTAGTGCCATAGTAACATTTTTAGGAAAATTAGTAAAACACAAATTCCTTCTTCTCAACGTATTCCTCAGTAATTCAGCTTGTTTACGCAGCACCTGATTATCTTTAATGAAAGTGACATTAGTGGCCTGAAGAGTAGAAACATCATTCGACTGATACTGACACACAATGGTGAATACCAATTTTCACTAACAAAATTCTGGATTAATACAACTACTAGAAGTCTTGTTTGTGCTAAGTGAAAGTGACAGCAAAAAATCCTGAAACTAATTATGTTCCATAATTAAAATTAATCCTTCCTCACCTCATAAAAATTATTGTACAAAGTCTGCGGCTCAGCAGGTATCTACATCGCAATAAGCTTGAATACCACAAGCCTCAAGGATAACAACCTCACAAACCCAAAATGGAATTCTTGCACATAAGGGCCAACTCATTAAAGCTGAGGTGATTAACAGGGAATGTGGGGGGGAAAAGGCAGAACCATATGCACCAAAAAAGGTTATTTATGCTGGAGTCACAAAGACTGCACGATTATCTTCATGATGACAGAAATATATTGTAACATAAACAATGCATTCACTGTGATATTAAATGCAGAGCGTGCATGTGTGCCAGTGCACATCCATTTCGTTTACTCAACATCTGACTCATCTGCATAATAACAACATGGTAGAAGATGGCAGAAAAAGAACCTCTGAGACATCCAGTCTGCCCAGTTATGGCATCCACAGAATATGACCTTCTGCAAGATTTCTCTTTATCCAGGACAATATTTTGTCTTCCTCCTTTGAACTCTACTATCCTGGATAGAAGAGCTTGTAAAATCTCCACTTTATTCTGTCCAGCACCCAATTTTCCCATGCCAATCCCCAAAGCTTTGTAATAATCTAAAAGCCAGCAATATTAGAAACATGAAGACAGAAAAAGACAGTATGGCCCATCGAGTCTACTCAATCGTCCAATTAATTTAGCATTATAATTCTCATCACTTTCTTAGTGAGCCCCTATATTTATCCCATGTTTTCTTAAGTTCAGATGCAGTTGCATGCATCTACCACTCTCTCTGTAAAGAAACATTTCCTAAGATTACTCCTGAATCCTACCTCCTTTCACCCTCATCTCTTGCCCCTTCATTCTAGAGCATTCTTTCCATAGAAAGAGACTCACCTCCTGTGTATGGAAACCTTTGAGATATTTGAATGATTCTATCATATCTCCCCTATCTCACCTTTCCTTTGGGGTATACATATTTAGATCTTTAAACATGCCATATGCCATGTGCTTCCCATATGCTTTAGAATAAAGACCACTGAACATCTAACTTTCCTAGGTCCCCTAGGTAGTCTCAGACAGATCTGGGCACCTATTTTCTAGGACTTCTAGGACTTCCAGTTATTGCAATACTAGCAGCCTATCACACAGACCCAACTGCTAGTTGATTCTGCTATAAATCTGGCCATGTAGTTGCCTGTGTTTCCGCTAGGACTTCTAACATTTTATATTAACCACATTTCTATTCAATACTCATTGTATGAATTATTATTATTATTATTATCATCATTTGTATTGCGCACACCAGATGTTTGGGGTTTTTTTTTTATATTCCACTTTTCGCACTTTTTTCAGCACTTCAAAGTGGATTACATTCAGGTACTGTAGGTCTTACAATTTAAGATGTATGTGTAGCTCTTCTTCTGGTATTTAGCTGAGGAGACAGGGGTCACAACAGAGACAAATCCTGAGACAGACCCTTATAGCCCCAGGGGAAGATAGATCTCCAGGGCTCAAGGTGCAGGTTTGAAGTTTTTCAGAAGGTGATATCTCAGGAGGTGTACGCTGCATGGATGCAGGTACCAGTTAACCAGATGGCACACACTGGATGGGTGTTCCAAACTTAACTTTTACTGCTGCAGATCTTCAACTGTAATTAACTAAAACTGTATACATTTATTCTTTGCTATATCCATGTCCAACCTTATTCCCCAGACTTCTCTTTAATTGTGCATATGTCCCTTAGCATCTGAGTCCTGAGACATTCTTTCTTTCAGGGCATGGAAAAGTAAGTATCCCAGGCTGGACTAGAGTCTTATAGCACTCCCTTCCTGAATATACCTGAGGTATAGATGTTTTCCAGTACTCCAAGTCTCCCAGCCTTGTTTTTCCGCCAAGGGCAGTCTCCAGCAGGGCATCCAGATGAAAATCCTATTACTTTCAATTCTCCTCTCCCGTGGCACCTTGGAACGTTCAGGTTGAAAGTCATAATATTCAAGAGAACGGGGACATTTTCTTTCTTTCGCCACTCCTGATCAAGAAGGGTGGCAAAACATTCTTCACAAAACCAAAAAGCAGAACCACTCTAAAATATTCAAGACAGATTCTCTAGGCACAGAGCTGCCACTGACCGACTACTAGGTGTGAAATGATTTCAGCAGATCTTTCCTCTTCCTATCTCTCTCAGGGCAAGGGATTCCCTCCCTGAGGAAGGAATAGGGGATCCAGGAAAACTCCAATATAAAATCCAAAATTCCATAAACAGTTTTCAAAAACCTTGAGACCACCTCACCAGCCAGGTAGTGCACTAGCAAGGGAGCTGTTTTCTTCCTATGTTTTGCAGCCAGGAATGCGAGGCCTAGCCCACTAGGAATAGGGGAACCGAGGAAAAAGAGCTCCATCACCTTCAACAACTAATCAAAAATACCACACAGATCTCTAACCTTGCCAGGAGCCAACCACCACCCAGGGGTGCTGTAGCAAATGGGTTGCATACTCCCACATTCCCTATCTTAGGTCTTAAACTAGGACCAACTAAGAGATTCCAAGAGTGGTCTCTACATATGTAGTGCTTACAGCCTAATCAAAACAAACAGCAACAAAGAAGAGGCTTTGAGCTAAGGTAGCAAGGCCATGACTAAGAAGGATTATGGTGGGTTAAACTGAGAAATGAATTGAGTATCATCAGATATGATATTAGGGTCATTAAATATTTAATGGGGGAAGAACTAAATCAGGAGTGTTATAGGTAGTTAGATGCAGTCTCAAAAGGTGGGCTTATGGATAACTTGCTAATTGATTAAAGCTTCCAAAATCAGGCTTCTGTTCCACTAACAATTTATATAAGAAAAGCAAGGGTGCCTTTTTCCGCACCATTGTTTTAGTTTTGTTTACGATGCACCCTTGTTTTTTATGTGAACCAGCATGATGGGACTGCGTTCTCGAATGCCGGTATATAAAAACCCGAAATAAAATAAAATAAGGGTGGATGGAAGAGCAGCCCCACCCCTTAACAATAACAACAGCTGCAAAACAACTGTTACATTTTTAAAGCAGAAGGAACAAGTCTTATAAAGTCAGATAAATTAACAATTCCCTTACCCCTTGAAACACAAATGTAATAATTTCAGAGAAACATGCAGAATGTGCCTGATCTTCAGACAGAGACCACTTAATCTGATTGGGTAAAGCTGCAAGAAATCAGGACTCTGCCCAACACATAATCTATAAAAGAAAAGCAAGATTTGGGGTCAATTGGTGAGGTAGAGGGAGGGGCAGCCCTTATGAAGACAAAGTGTGCCCTGGAGTCCAGAGATTTTAGTGCTATGTTAATGGAGCTAAAACAGATGTAGCAACATAGTACATGACAGGAGAGCAAAATGGTCTGCCCAGTAGAGATTTATCCAATTTAGGCTTTCATTCCCACACACAAAATCCCTTGCATAACCCAATACCAACTTCCTTCTCTCCCCGCAAGTCTTTCAGCTGTCCTTGCAACCCTTTTCGCACCACTGTCTCGACTATGCCCAAAATCTGCCAGAGGTGACCTCCACAAAAACAATACCCAGTGCAATCATACCACTGCTGCTTAGAGTTTTAACTGGCAATCCTTTCAGGCTAGATGAAATTCCACCCAGGCCAGCATGGCACTATGAACACTTAGATACGTGCCGCTAGATCATGCTTTCTTGTTCTTTCCTCTTTTAGCAACTACTGATTCTCTATGCTAATTCCATGTCCTCTTAAACTTCATCACCACCTACTGCAGGAAGGCATTCCATGCTTCCCCTACTTTTTCAGTGAAAAAATACTTCCTGATGTTTCTCCTCAGTTTGTTTCCTTGCATCCTCATATCATGACCCCCTTCTTATAGAACATTCATTCCCCTGGTCTTGCATCTCCTCTAGGGTATACAGTAACAGTACATTAGTGAGACAAATGCTCCGATTAGAGCAAAAAAGGTGAATATAGTTGATCCTTGGCCATTTAACTAAGCACTTAAAAGGTTCAGACTAGGGGAAAATGCCATAAGAACATAAGAACATAAGAAATTGCCATGACTGGGTCAGACCGAGGGTCCATCGAGCCCGGCATCCTGTTTCCAACAGAGGCCAAAACAGGCCACAAGAACCTGGCAAGTACCCAAACACTAAGAAGATCCCATGCTACTGATGCAATTAATAGCAGTGGCTGTTCAAAAAAGCGTACTCAGACAACCTTGAGAAAGGATAACAACTATCATGCCGATACAGTACAGTACAGTGCGCTCCGCCAGAGCACACTGTTAACCCGCGTTTGGACGCACGTTTTTGACGCGCCGGCTTTACCCCTTATTCAGTAAGGGATAATAGCGCGTCCAACCCCTCCCCCCCCCCCCGAAACTAATAGCACCCACAACATCCCGTGCGATTCAGTAAGTAAAATGTGCAGCTAAGCTGCACATTTTACTTTCAGAAATTAGCGCCTACCCAAAGGAAGGCGTTAATTTCTGCTGGCACCGGGAAAGTGCACAGAAAAGCAGTAATAACTGCTTTTCTGTACACTCTCCGACTTAATATCATGGACGCTCAATTTTGCCGGCAACCGGTTTCCAAACCCGTGGCTGTCAGCGGGCTCGAGAACCGATGCCGGCAAAATTGAGCGTCGGCTGTCAAACTCGCTGACAGCCGGTGCTCCTGTCAAAAAAGAGGCGCTAGGGACGCGCTAGTGTCCCTAGTGCCTCTTTTTACCGTGGGCCCTAATTTGAATAATTCTTTTTACTGAATCGCGTGCACAGGAGCGTGGCCTGTGCACGTGCCGGGAGAGCGGGCGCTCGCCCGCTCTCCCACGACTTTTACTGTATCGGCCTGTTTGAGAGCTAAGGACTATTTTTAATTTCTGGTTGTGGTTTTTTTGAGAATGAAGTAACTGTGTATTGAATGTGTGCTGTAAAATTCTAATATATATTTTGTGTTTTATATTTTATTTGTGAACCGTTGTGATGTATTTCGAACGATGGTATTCAAACTTTTTTTTAAATAAATAAATAAATAAAAAATCAGAAGAACTACTGAAAAATGTTTATTGACTTCCGCTAAATATATTCGATGGCCTCAGAGCAATTCCCTATGAAGTGCAATATGTTAAAACAAATACATGGTGTGATGGTTAATATGTAAAGTGGGACAGGGTGGTCCGTGACCAGTCCCGCGGGTGGACTGTGTAGGGCACCCTGAGAGACAGTGCCAATGTCCGAACCTTCCCAGCTTCTCGTCTCGTCCAAGAGTCTTCCAAGTTCCTCATCTCGTCGAGAGTCTTCCAAGATCCTTATCCACTTCCAGAGTCTTCTCGTCCATTTCTTCAGTCTTCTGTGTCACAAGGCCTCCATCTGCCCTCATCCTCAGTCCAGCCTGCTGCTTCTTGTCGATACCTAGCGGCAAGTCCGAAAGGGCTGGGAACGGTCGGAGGACTATTCACTTACCAACATAGTGTTGTTGGCTTCCAGAAGCATGCAGGTCCGGCAGAGGGTCAGACTTCGTCTTCATCTATGCTGGGACATGCCTCACCAACCCTCAGTGCTGTCTTGGATTCGTCTGGGGTCATGCCGAGATCCAAGGGCACACATTCCCCTCAAGTTGGGATCGCCATGTGTCTGGTGACCGTGTTCCTGTGATGGACTTGCCTTGTTCCTGGAGTTTTGCTTCAGAGTCTTCATTTCAAGTTTGTTCCTGAACTTGTATTTGAACCCAAAATTTTTTTTTGGTTCAGGCTTTCCTTCTACGACTTGCTGGAGGCGCCAGCTGTCTGGATTCCACGACCTGCAGGAGGCGCCTGCGTCCAGACATTTTTCCACCTTTTTTCCAGGTTAGAGTTTTTACGACCTGCTGGAGGCATCTGCACCCCACCTGGTTTGCTGGTTCTGGTTTCCCTCCCTGGGTCCCTCCCAGGTCTCATTTTGAGTCTTCTGTGTCACAAGGCCTCCGTCTGCCCGAATCCTCAGTCCGGCCTGCTGCTTCTTGCCGATACCTAGCGACAGGTCCAAAAGGGCTGGGAACGGTTGGAGGACTGTTCACTTACCAACATAGTTTTGTTGGCTTCCAGAAGCATGCAGGTCCAGCAAAGGGTCAGACTTCATCTTCGTCCATGCTGGGACACGCCTCACCAACCCTCGGTGCTATCTTGGATTCGTCTGGGGTTGTGCCGAGGCCCAAGGGCACACATTCCCCTCAAGTTGGGATCGCTCTCCCCTAACATAACATTTTCTGGCTTTTTCTTTCTTCATAGTAAGGTATAGGTTAAGGGTGATTAGAGGTAAAGGTGAAGGGGTGACATGCTTCAGAGCAAAAAACAAAAGCAGGTGACTATATCTGATGATCTCAAGGTGGATAAGGCTACAGGAAAGCCCAGAAAGATGATTGGATGCGTAGAGAGATGACTACTCAGTAGAAAAAAAGAGGTGATACTGCCTCCGTATAAGTCCCTTGGAAGATCTCATTTAGAATACAGTGTACAATTTTAGAGACTGCACCTTCAAAAAGATATAAACCAGATGGTGTTTTCTAGAAGTGGCTACTAAAATGCTCAGTGGTGTTTATGGTAAAGTGATGGGGTCAGACCTGATCTAAACATGAATACTCTTGAGGTAGAATAGGGGAGATATGACAGAGACATTTAAATGCCTCCAAGGTATCAATGCACTAAGAAGGACCTCTTTCAAAGGAATGGAGACTCTGGAGCGAAAGAACATGGAATGAGGATGAAAGGGGGTAGATTCAGGAGTAATCCAAGGAAGTATTTCTTTACAGACAGGGTGGTAAATGCATTGAACAGCCTCCTAGTGGAGGTGGTGGAGACAAGGACAGTATCTGAATTCAAGAAAGCATGGGATAAGCACAGGGGATCTCAGAGGGAGTGGTAGGAATTGTAGAACTATGGATATGGATGAGCAGACTAGATAGGCTGTATGGTCTTTTTCTACCATCATTTATTCTGTTTCTCAGATCGCATGTTTAGGACCAGCGTCACATTATGATTTTGCACTTACAAGCTATTATATTTAATATTGTTTTCTTCATTTCCTTCAAAATGTGCTGCTATGTATCCTATATTTAGTCCATGTAACTTCTGAAATTCAATTTCTGTTTCATAGAATCATAGGAGGAATGATTTCATTTATAATTTTTTTTTTTTTAGAAAAATGTATTTTTTTATTATCTGACCAATACAGTGGCGGATCACGCCTGTCACATTCTAGTTCATCATCATACCTTTCTTCTCAGGAACACTCTGCTTCAACATCCTGACCTACAACAGTGTCACTAAATTTCCCACTGTTCTCTGAATCAGTTCCTCTTTCATGTGAAAAAAAATTAGTAATTTTATTTTTTTGGCTTATGTTGGCAAACATAGAGCATGAGGCTTAACTTTGAGGAAGCTGCTGAGTGGCAGGCTTATCATTCCAAATGCAACTTAAGAACATAAGAACATAAGAAAATGCCATACTGGGTCAGACCAAGGGTCCATCAAGCCCAGCATCCTGTTTCCAACAGTGATAAATGATGTTCTAAAATGCCTAAATATAATGTCTAAAAATTCACACTATGCTGAACTAGTGTGATGAGTGGCATAGGTGTGAGCCCTTGGTGCTGTGGCATAGTTGACACAGCCTCATAGATGAACCTATGAAGCCTAAGCCGACAGCTGATGAACGCACCCTGAAGTGGGACAGACAGGAGCTTCACCTAGACCAGCCACCTCCCCTGCAGGTTAAGCCCTTGTGTTCCGGTGGCTGGCAGGACTTAGGTAGGTCCCTAAGGCAGTAGGATGAGCTAAAGTCAAGAACACGCCAGGGTCAGCACAGGCAGCAGATAGGAGATACTGGGAACAGGCCGGGGAGGGGGGGGGGGGGTAGAAGGCAAGCAAGCATAGTCAGATCCAAAGCAATGATCAGGCCCAGGCGGCAGGCAAGCATAGTCAGGACCAAAGCAAGAGGTCAGTACCAGGCAGCAGGCAAGTGTAGTCAAGTCCAAGCTAGAGGTCAGTACCAGGAGATCAGGCCAAAGGAAGAATGAGGACTGCTGAGGAGATACTGGAAGAGACAGGTTGGGCTAGGCAAGGCTGGACAAGGCAAGGCTAGACAAAACTGGAATGTAGGAACAACAGGAGCAACATGCACTGCTCTTCGCAGGAGACCCTTTGCTGAGGCACTGGCTGGAAGCGTAGCTGGGGCTTAAATCCTCAGCTGATGCTGACTTCATCTCCCGGCACCTCTGCTTCTTTCTTGCTGTGGGGTCTTTATTTGGGGGGGCACACACCTAGAGGAACACCAGAGGAGCAATGGCAACGTGCCAGCAGCATCAGCACTGTTTTGGGAGCTGGGACCAGCTGGTTAGAATGGTCGGTCATAGGCTTAGCCTGTGGACAGCCAAGCATAATAACTGGAACCAGTATGCTTCTCTAGAATGGCATATAATTCCAACCTCATATCACAGACAGACTGCATATTATGAGAGTATGACTTAACCTCTACACTGTATGTCACTGGTATAATCATAGGTTATATTTCTTTTTCTATTGTTGAGTACAATCAGAAAAATGGTATCCTTTTTCAGTGAATGCAAATATAAAAGTGCACGCTTACCTCATAAAACTTTACTTCTGTGCTTCTTAATTATGTCTCAAGCCCCCACAGACTAGTGTTTCGAGAACAACATCTGCATGGGGGATATATGAGAAGAAAGAATACATAATTCCAGAAGCATATAGTAATTATCAAAAGGGGCAACATGCTATGATAATTGCTGTAGAAGATGGACTTCTCATCATCTCTATAAATAAAAACTTACTGATAGCAACTCAAGCTTCAGTCGTGATCTGTTTTATTTGCAATCACTTCACACCGATAACCACAATTTCTATGTGAGATTTGTATGTGAAGGGAGAAGCAGAGGCCATTCCTGACTTACCAGCTGCTTTACTTGAAGTGAAACAAATTTTATTTATTTATTTTTATATACTGATATTCATGGTAGCTTTATACCGGTTTACATCATGTCTACAAATAATAACAGATTAAATATACATAAAATGAATGTTCTTCTCCATGGACTACAAGCAAAGAGGCTCATTGTGAGAAACCGCTGACATTTTGAAAAACCCATTTTGGCAGGAAAACAGCAGTAGCCAATCAGAGCTCACTTTGAAATATAATACATTTTTGAAACTAGAACAATAGATTCACAAGGTATACCATTCTACAGATTAATTGAGACCATATGTATTTAAAATGTAGGTCCATTGTTGCTGACATCTATTTAGAATCACTGTGATACTGCCTCCTCTAAGTTGTGGTTTAATAACCTGTAATGCTGTCTATTGTAAATCTGTAAAAGCTTGTTATTTTTCAAATAATGCTGTACTGTGGGAGCATTCATCTTGGCTGTGTTGAAGCAGCTCCAATGCTGTATTAATCTCACCTTGACAGAGTGGCTGGGTTGCAGCAGGATGGGCTGCACTGCAGCTCTACCATGCCTCATGTCCTTTCATTGGCTGTGGCAGGCTGGGCTCCACTGCCACTGGGTCTCAGGTTCTTTTAGGCCACGGTGGAATGGGTTCCACTGCAGCCCCTTGTTTTCTAGGGCCACGGGCAAAACGGGCTCTGCTGTGGCCCTGCCAGGCTTCAGGGTCTTGGCGAGATGGGCTCCACCATGGCCTGCCATGCCTCCAGCGCTACGGTGCTTCCTGGTAGGATGTAGAAATCCCATCGGTTTCTCATTAAATTTTAGCGGCTGATTTGCATGCATGCTCAAGGTGAGGCAGCAGTGATACGTTTGGTGGCACGTGCTGACATCCCTGTAATTTTACTGCCTGAGGTGGCTGCCTCACCCTACTTCATTATAGAACTGGCTGTTGATGCTTCCCCACTTCCCAGAGCTGATTGGTCCTGGTGAGCAGAATAAGCAGAAGAAGGTGGGGAAGAAGCAGCAGGCTGTGAAGGCTCTCTCCCTATTTCTGTACCTGGATCAACGGGGCTACCGTGGCTCTGTTTCACATCTTGTGCCAGCTCTGTCATCAGCGCCAGGTGGAGAGAGGCAGCAGTGGTGTCTAGGCAGAAGTATCTGAGGTGGTAATGGGGGCAAGTATAACCCCTGTACAACTTCCCAGCCTCGGGGAATATTGTTATCACTCTCCTAAGCTGGGGAAATACATCTCCAGGGCCGTGAGCTGGGGGCAGGATAACCTGCAGGGCCAGTACCAGGCTGAGAACACGCCGCATAAATAAAGCACTCTCCAGACTCAAGTTGTGCTCCAAATAATAAATAGTTTACTGCAGAATCTTCTGAATGAAACATAAAGACAGTTCAGGTAGACGCAGAAATTAAACAGAATTACTCTTCTCCTTACAGCATCTCTCCTTAAGTAAAGGTTTCTTCTTTCAGGAACACAGGACCTCTGGTTACTTTGTTTCTTTTCTCTCCTCAGTCTTTTGCACAACCTAGCCTGGTCCTTTCTTTATTTTACTCAGTTATCAAAATAGTCACTCACAAGATCATCCTGCTCAGCTCAAGGAAAAATCCTTCTGATGTAGTAAGAGGATCCTCCGAGCCCCAAAACAAGTTCCCTTTGGCACAGTTTTGCTTCCTGGTCCAGATAAGTTCTTGTCTCAGTTAAGCACAGGCTCTTCCACAAAACCCCTATCCTCATAAACCTCTGCCCACCCAAACACACATACAGACCCACTCCTCTACATATACATCTGCTCCCATACAAACACCCCATATACCCTAACATATACGTACCATGCACATCATACCCTCCAGGAAATGCTGGGGATGTGGGTACCAATGACATAGGAAAATGTAGGAGGAAGGTTCTAGAAGCCAAATTTAGGATTTTAGGTAAAAAATACAAATCCTGAACCTCCAGGGCAGCATTCTCCCTGTTCATGCTCCCTGTTCCACATGCAGGACCCCAGAAGCAGGCAGAACTCTGGAGTCTCAATATGTGGAGCAGACGATGGTGCAGGGTAGAGGGTTTTAATTTTGTTAGGAACTGGGCAACATTTTGGGGTAAGGGAGCCAGTTTCGAAAGGATGGGCTGAAAAAGAAGGTGCATGAAGAGTCAACCATGGGTAACAGCGGCTCTAGTAGCAGATGGACCACTCTATGTCCTTATTAAAGCCTGCTGGTGCAACAGTGTTAAGCAAAAAAAATCCAACATTGCTCCCAATAAGTAAAAAATTTAGAAAAAGTTACTGCCACATGGGGATGGGGACGGTACTTCTAGGGCAAAGAACTTAAGGCTACTTAAAGAATGTTAAGCATGTAACCAGTGAGTTAGTATTTCTGATGCATGAGCAATGCTCATAGATACGAGTCTTTAATTTGCGTGTGGTTTTACCTATATACAGGAGGTTGCATGGGCACTGGATGATGTAAATAACCCCTGTTGTACTGCATGAAGATGTATGGTTCAAAAAATAGATGTATTCAGTGATGGAATGTGTGAATGATGATAAAGTCAATGACATGGGGCAAGCTGTATAGTGGCTGCATGGTGCATGTCCTAAGGGGATGTCCTGTGAGGGATTGGGTTTCAAAAAGGAGTGCACTAAGATATCTCGCAGGTTTTTTCCCCTTTGAAGGCAAATCTCAGTTGGTGTGTAAAGACTGGTATAGGCGGCAAAGTTTGCCAGCGCTTGTTAATAATTGAGCAAACTTCCCTGCTACGGCTTAAATGGGGTAAAACACAGGTCATGGTGTACCTTAGGGCTAACTGTGGATGGTAAAAAAAGTCATTCAGGATGGGCATATAAGGCACGTTTGTAGGCTTTTTGAGCAGACTATGAGGATAGCCTCTTGCTAGAAAGTGGGTGATTAGATCTTGTGCTTGTATTGAAAAATCAGATGTGGTAGAGCAAAGTCATTGCAAGCGCAAGAACTGACCAACAGGAATATTTTGACTCATGACATGGGTGTCGCTAGAGAATTTCAATAGGGTGTTGCGGTCAGTTGGCTTATGGTAAATGGATGTAGACAGGTGTCTGTCTTGAGTTGTGACCATGATATCTAGGAATGGTAATTTATGAAGAGAGATGGAATATGTAAATCATAGATTGGGGTCACATTGATTGAGTCATTCAAAGAAAACATAAAAATTGAATAATGGTGCCAGTCCAGATCAGAAAAATGTCATCAATAAAGCATAGCCAAAGAGATATGAAGAGGTTGAAAAATTGTGATGGGAACTGGGAGACCAGGATGGCCGCCAGCTAAACTGCATGCTTGGAAGCTCTCTTCACGTCTTTCCTGAAAGCCTTTTCCTTTTTCAAACATGCCACATACTAAAAGTAAAGTAAAATTAAGGGAAACTTTGACTTTGTCTCCTTTACCTGATCAGTGTCAATTGTGACTTGAGCTGTTCTTTGCGTCCCCCCTGGAAACTGCACCAGAAGATCAAGGCACTTTGGATTCTGGTGAGGAGCTGAAGAAATATCCTTAAGCCTTAGTGTGCCGATGACACCCTTGCCCCCATTTGCAGCACTTAATACAAACAATATTGAACAAATATCTTTTGGGACAGAACAGATCCAAGAGCAGAGTTCGGAAGCCCTGAGAAGGGATGCCATTTTGGCCACACCTTTGGAGAGTCCTTGCTTGCAGGATTCCATGGGCTCCTTGGATGTTTTGGATATACATGCAGCTCCTACGAGCAATGGAAACCATACAGAAAGAGGAGTTTGGGGCTCCAAGGTATGCTCGTTATTACAACCCTTTCTGATTAAACCACCGATAGTAACTCTAGATTCTGTATGGAATGCCTTGATATCGTTGGAGAAAGCTACTTCCTCTTTAACAACTGTTCTGATGGAAACTAATACCAAGGCACAGACAATGGAATCTGAAATTTCCTCTTTAGATGTAAAATTGAGACATTTGGATACATGTTTGACATCTGCTGAAGGGATTCAAAACAAATTGGTTCATTCAAATATCATTTAATCCAAGAAGGTGGAAAATTTGGAAAACTCCTTGAGAGTTCTGAAGGGTTTTGACTTTCCCATATCTTAAACTGATTTCCCCTAAGGATATATTTAGAAATTACTTAATTCATATTCTCAAGTTTCCATCTGAAGCTGTTCCTGTAATAACAAAAATCTTTTATTTACCCTCTGAAGATGCACCGCAAGAAATCTCTTTGAATTTATTGGATATTCTGGAACTTTCTCAAGAAACCAATATTAACATGAGGAAACATTACTGGTAACCTTTGCTTTTCCATCGGAGAGAAATTCAGTTTTGAGATTCTTTTTCCAAAATAGATTACGGTTGTTCCACAGACAGAAAGTCTAGATTTTTCTGGACATTACAAGAGCTACTCAAGAAAGGCAAAGACAATTTCTTTCTATGAAAATAGAAATGGTATCACAGGGTGCTAGTTTCAGTTTAAAGTATCCCTGTAAATGTTTGATCAAATTTCAGAATTCCTAATATTTGTTTTTTTGAGCCATCTCAGTTACGAGCTTTCCTGGACTCTCACTCCTAAATTTTTTTTCTGTGGGGGTCTCAGCAGTTATTTACAATTAATGTAGGGGGTAGTTTAGTAATTGTTTTCTTTTTCTTTTTTATTTCCTTTTAATCACTCTATAACTTTGTTGGTCTCCCCTATTACTTCTTTGTATTATGAGATACTTGTAAAAATGCTCTTTGTTTATGTATTATGTAATTATTTCCTGTCGAGTATTTCAGTTTCTGGTACAAGTTAAATCTTATGTTTATATTGAAAATTCAATTAAAAAAAAGAAAAAAAAAGAAAAAATTGTGATCGATAGATGAATTCTGATTCAAACTTTGAGATATATAGAGAGGCTATGTCTGGGGACATTGTGGCACCCATACCTGTACCACTGATCTGTTGATAGTAAGTGTCTTGAAAAATAAAGTAATTTCTGTGAGTGCTATGGTAGCCAAATGGACTATAAAATCAGTGGGAATCTGTGTGGGTCAAGGACGTGTGTCAAGATAAGTTTCTATAATAAGAAGAGCCTGTCTCTGTGGTATGTTTGTGATAAAGCTTCAGTATCCAAGGTAACTAAAAAGCATGATGGGTTCTACTAGTTCTAGCTGTGTAATAAAATGTGCGTAATCTTGAATGTAAGATGGGCAAGAGGATACAAATGGTTGAAAAAATACAAGTGCAAAAATTGATAATAGTTCCAGTGTGGAGCCAATGCTGGAGACTATCAGTCAACTTGTACTAAGCCAGGTGGCTTGTTAAATTTTTGTGGTTTTTAGGAACTACATAAAATGTGGGTGTGATCAGATGTGAAGTCATCAGGAAGCGCGCTTCTCGAGCTGTCAGGAAATGATTATCAATGTCTTCTTGGACTATTGCTGTAATGAGTGTTTGCAATTCTTTCATGGGATCAAATGTTAGTGGCTTATAGAACTTGGTGTCTGATAATTGATGGTTAACCTCCGCAATGTAATCATGAGAATAATGAAAAAAAGGCTGAAGAGTAGATATGTGAAGATTCAAACTGGGAAACATAAAGACAAGCTATATCAGGGGCCATGGTAGCCCCCATCACAGTACATTTCATCTGTTGGTAAAAAACATCTTGAAAAATAAAAAAAATTTTGGTAAGTGCAATGGTAACCAGGCTTAACATGAAGGCGGTGAGAATTTGAGATGGGTGAGGGTGAGTCTCTAGAAGGGATTCAATAATGGAAAGAGCTTGCTGTTGTGGAATGTTAGTGTAAAGGGATTTGATGTCAAGGATGATTAGGTAAAGGAAATCTTATGAAATCATAGTCTGTTGTAAATGTGTGATAAAATGTGTAGTGTCTCTAATATATGAAGGGACTGAAGTGACAAAATTTTGCAGAAATTTATTGACAAAGATAGAGCGAGGTTCTAATGCCAAATACTATAGGACATCCAGATGGGTGTATTAAGCTTTTATGGATTTTTGGAAGAATATAGAAAGTTAAAGTAACCGGATGTTCCTATAATAGGAAATAGGCTTCCTTAGAGGTTAAAAAGCCCGAGTCTGCACCTTCCTGAATAACTGACAATATCTGATTCTGTACTTCTGTAGTGGGGATCCAGTGGGAGAAGTTGGTAAAAGTTTGTGTCTGATAAATGTCAAAGTGCTTTGGTGATATAGTCTATGCAATTCAAAATGACAGTATCGCCAACCTTATCAGTGGATTTGATCACACTTGAGGAGTCATTGGCGAGTGACCTAATGGCATTCCATTGTGGTTCAGAAAGATTGCTAAATTTCCGCCGTGGGAAAGCTGAAAGTGAAGAGACATCATTTAACACCAATTTTTCAAAGGCTGAAATAAGGGGGTTGGGAGAGCCAGGGGGAAGCCAGGCAGATTTAGAGGAGACAACAGACAAATCAGGAGAGGAAGGGTGCAGATGAAAGAAATGTTTCATTTTCAATAAAAGAAAAAAACGTTGGAGACAGACATTGACACTGAAACATTCAAAAGTGATTGATGGTACAAAGCATAAACCATATTGCAAAATATGAAGCTCAATATCTGAAAGTTGTTTGGAAGATAAATTGAAAACCACAAAGTTTCTGGAACAGAGGTAGGAAAACTTGAGTTCATCGGTGTTAACTTCAGAGGTCGCTGTACCGCTGAATTTGTGAACAAGTTATCCACTGAGAAGGGGGGATAACAAAGTATACCTCATGGTTTTTCTGGGTCCTGGCATGTGGTGCCCCGGCGTGAATCTAAAAAAGAGGAAGAGGTGGATGAAAATGATGAAGCAGGTAGTCCATGAGTATTCTGTTGTGGGTGATTTTCTTCTGACATTGTTTGTTGCCTGAAGAATCACTGAAGGATGAAGAGTTGAAAGCAACCTTCTTCCAAGGAAGGTAAGAGGTGTTCATCTGTGAATAAATATAACCTTTAACATAATCAGATTGGTCGAATTGAAATTTCTTGTATTTGAGAGCTTTTAAATCCGTGAGAAACTTTTCTAGGTTGTTCTGAAATTCTGTTAATTGTGAAGAGAATAAATCAGAAGAGGTATGCAATTTGAGATAGTCTATCTGAGATGTAACTTGTTCCTGAAGAGAGAGGGCAGTTTATTTAGTGGTTTCAGCTATCAAAATCATAAGAGCAAAAGAACATGTATTGAGGATTTAGTTCCAGTGGGTGATAATTTCAGCATTGTCTGTGTGTAATCTGGGTTCCTTGAGGATGCGAAGACCACAGGGTATTCTTCTTACACAACAATATTCAACTAAAGTTGCATCATGTAGTTCAGCACGGGTAGCTCTTTTCTAGAGGGTGATAGACTTTGCCCAAGATAAGTTGCCTGTTAGGTTACTAGAATCTGCAAATAATAGAGTATCCAAAGTAACGACTGAAAGTCCTTTTCGGAATAGCTAAAGGTGTCCTCTGCTGGCAAAGCCATCAACAAAAAATCCACAAGAGAAGGGAAATACTACAAAAAAATGTGGAAAGGTGAACAAACACACTAAGTAAGATGACAGCAAAACAGATGTGTTGCACTTAAAACTTACAAATGGTCCATCAATTTCAGGGTATAGTTGAGTACAATAAACAAGCGAGAATTGCTTTTAAGCTGTGTACATAACAATATTTATTAAACAATTGGTCCCCTAACACGGAACCATGTTTCACATGGGCTGCATCAGGAGAGACAGCTTATGCATGAAGAAACATCCATATAATATTAACCAAGTGTTTTGAATACAGAGTCTAAAAAAGAAACAAAATATATAGCATTAGGTGTAAAAACATTTCCTCAGAGGGGAGCTGTTCCATCCCCTTTATCATTTTGGTTGCCTTTCTCAGTACCTTCTCCATCGCAACTATATCTTTTTTGAGATGCGGCGATCAGAATTGTACACAGTATTCAAGGTGCGGTCTCACCATGGAGCGATACAGAGGCATTTTGACATTTCCCTTAGTTCAGTTAGTGAAGATCAGGTTAGTGATTGGGAGAGGTTACCATTCAAATGCAGCTCCAATGCAGGAGTTTTTCCTGAGTTGCTTTTTCAGGCTCAGTTAGAGGAGCCAGGCAAACCCTGCCAGGGGAGACTGACTAGGGTTGGGAGAGATGTCCTTATCCAGTTCACTTCTTGGCTGTTCAGGATTTTCCTTCTGGGTCTATTTTCAGAACGTTTGCATTTTAAGTGGTAGGAGCTGTGGACTGAGAAAAAAATACCTTTTCCTGGGTTCTTAAAGGTCTCTATATTTGATGGATTGATTATATGAAGGGCACAGTGGATATTTATAAAAAGAAAAATACTTTTTTTTATTTTATAGAGCTTAGGAAGCAGGTTGTCTTCTGAGTTGCTGTTATCAGAAGAAGTGAATGTACTGTTAGATTTCGTTTGGACATCTTGTTATCAAAATATCGAGTGGGCTACGTGCTGGCTTGAAGGATGGATTGTGCAATGTTGCACAAGACTTTGCAGCTGACACCCAACATCATACAATGGATGACACCTAGAATGTATGAAACAGGGGTGTTGTTTCAGTATTCGGATTGGTTACAATTGGACAAAAAATGATTGGCAGCAGACCCTAAGTTAGGTCTGTGATTGGACCAATTATGTGTCAGTAAGAATAAGGATGTGATGTAAGAAAGCTTGTCATCAGGGAATGGAGCAGTGATTGGTTACATACCCTGCTAATGAAATATATTAGAGTTGAGCCCTGGGGGCTAAGGGAAAGATCGGATGAATACAGCACCTGTGCCATAGCCATGTAGAATTTTTATCTCTAATAAATATAATGAAAGATGAAGTGTTGCATATCAGTTCCTTCTCCTTCTAAGAAAAAGGGAAACTAAGAGTTGCTCGGTGGAGATGATTAACAGCCAGGTCCTCTCAAAGCTGCAATTAGGCTGAGAGGTTATTCTTTTGTTTGGATTGTAAATTAAATTCAGCAGAGCCTTGCGAGAGCCTGTGCATTACCTGGGCTCAGGATACAGGGAACCCTTTGTCTGGGGGTATTCAGGTTTGGGAAGATCTGCCCTTCTAAACCCTCAAAAGGGAATGGAGGAGGTGGTGACCCTCTGCAAGGAGGAACTCAATTGTTAAGATTAGATGAAAGAGAAAAGGACTTTGAGTTCAAGATTGAGGAGGAAGTTTTGGCTTCCCTTTACTTCCTGTACCGAAGCAGGATGAGCAACCCTCCCATTGGGGATCCAGAAAAGAGACTATGAGAGAACCAAAGAGATTTAGAAAATCTGCTAACCGTTAGTAAAACCAGTTTGAGATCACTGAGAACACCCATCTGGCATCTTCACCCATGGAAAGAGAGAGCAATTGCCTCTGTATGCCAAGGATAGTTTTAACATTTTTTGCCGGTGCTGGAGAGGTTTCTTGTCCACCTGGGAACTTCACTTTTCAATGTCCTTGAGGGTGGAGACTTCCCTTCCTTGATACAAGTTTTTCCTGCACAGACAGAAGGAAGAAAGTCTAAATTGAAAAAGGAAATCTGAGGCACTGAAGATTAATTTATTGTTGCATATCTCATCATTCTTTAAACAAAAAGATATTTTTTGGACACTAACAAAAGTTATTCCAGAGTGGTTTTTGGCACCTACAGTACACATTTAGGACACGTCTCCTCTTCATGGGAACACCTCTCATCATTTGGGTTTTTCATGTGAACACGTGCAATCACTATGTTTCACTGTGTTTAAACGTGCCCCATTAGTATTTCCTAACTTTAGGAACTGTGTGCCAAAACTAACCATGAGAGGTTTGTCTGTGCAGAACTATTCAGCCCATTGTACTCTGCTCCAGAGTATAAGGAAGCTGTGTCATGTTAGATTCTATCAAGCTATTTCTGAGACCAGCTACATTCTCTGTAGTCACAAGACATTGCTCGGGAAAACTGGCGTGGGGAGCAATCAGCCTTGTTTACTTATTGAGAGTGTGGGCATAGATTGTTAGCAAAAAATATAGTTGCAACACCTTCAGCTGTAAATTGTTCACTCTCAGCAGCAGGTCTAGACCGTCTAAAAATAGCCAGCAATAGAAAAGAAATTTTATTTTTTACATTAATAGGCATATTCAGAAAGGTGCATTAGCATCCAAAAATGCACATTAATTATTGCAGGCTCCATTATTTTCAGTTGCATCTATTTATGAATAATGCATAATTTGGCATTAAACATTTAATGCATCTAAATGAATATGCCTATAAGTCACCAAAAATGTTTTGTCCTATGGAGAGTGAATACACCTAAACAGCAATGGTTGTAAAAGGAGGAATTCATTTCTAAAAAATGAAACTTTTTGTCAGGACCCATAAATGTGGATGCTCCATGTATTACCTCCATTGAGCACACAGACAAGGTAACAAACATGCATTCACCTAAATTAACTCAGATCTTTTATTTGCTTCCAGCAGCACAAGCCTCAGGCAGAAGTAAGTTTTTGGGAGCTGAATGGCCATATCAGCTAGGTTCCCATTATTTTCTATGGATAATTTTTGATCAGTAGAAATCTCTAAACCAGAGGAACCTCTGAATATTACTGGGATCCAGGAAATGAAGACTTTGAGGTGTGTCCTACTGTAGATATTAGCTGGAATCTATGGATTTTTCTTAGGTAAAAGAAAAGTCCATTGCTGGGTACAAAATTGGTTAAAAAAAATAAAGTGGCACAATGAAAAGGACTTCGCATATCAGAGGAAATTTTCGATTCTCTACAGTACGCTGGTTTTCTCTTGGAAATTAGAAACAGAGCCAAGAGGGGAATGAGAATCTGCCAGTAATGATAAAGACATTTGAGCTATAAGACAATGAATTATCTCATTATGATCCACAAAAAAGTGAATGAAGGGAAGTTATACACAGATGTGCAGAAGTAATGAGGGGTGCTGTCTTTGTTTGTTGAAGGACAGACTTTCACATTTATTTAGTGGGTTTAAAATATTGGGTCAAACAGATGGTGAAATGGATCTGAATAAAAACAGTGGGGTAGCTACTTTCCCTTGACTAGTGGTCAGAACATCAGTCCCTCTCTCCTCCATGAACCTGATTCCTGTACTTTTCATAAGTAAAGTCTCCAAAGAGATTCACACCATTCTCAGATAAAATCAAAATTCTTAACTTTATTTCTTGTTCTTACAGCCAGTATCTATTTACAAGTTAGTGTAAGGTAGATATTTAGGTACTGAATACTCAGAGTTCAGAGGATACACAGTCAAAGTAAAACATCCACTGCTAAACCTAATGGCTACCCTAGAGTCAAGGTACCACTCGTCTCTTACCACTTGTCTCTTACCACCATCTCCTCTTTCCACATTCCCTCTCTAATCATAGGGCATGAAGCTCAAATCCCAGTTATCCCTTGATGCCATTTTCCCTGACCTTATGAGCTACTCACAAGTTTTTGACCCCAGACACTTTTTCTCCTATCTCTTTATCTTTTTCCCTCTCTATATATTCTGAGGCTTGCAATTGGCATCCTCAAAACCCTCCTGGTCATCACACCTGATCCCAAGGGTTACTTACAACCTCAGGACCTCAGGAACAACTCTTCATCCTGGGCCTTTCCCTCAAACACTGTGCAAGTTTTCCCTTTTTTTTCTTAAGATTTCTCTCATCTTAGGATACCCCTTCATCTCCTCGTCAGGAGGAGGATTCGCCTTTCCTTTTACTCCTCTTCTACAGCCAGTCCCTCAAAGGAAAGAATCGCCATTGCTCCACTCCATAGACTTGGGTCTTTTCCTTTGAGGGGAAAAGCCCCTGTAGGACCTACTCCATACTGGAGGGGTCCCTGGCTCCACCAGGCTATAGGTTGGCTACTCCAGGGCCAGTACATCCTAGAGGTCCCTTATTTCCCAAGCTTTCACTTAGAAAAGGCAACTAGAAAGGAAAACTAGAAATTCATACAAAATTTATACCTCCCCGTGATACCTCCCATCCAATCATCTCTTCCATTTTGCTTAAAGGGGAACAAACACCCCATCACCCAGAACATCAACCCAGATGCACTACAATATCCCGGCAACCACATTCCCTTGATTCAACATCATTTTGGGTGCCATCCAGTGGTCATCTCACAGCAGTGCAGTTTACAACATTAAACATTTTTCCCAACACCTCAGGCAACAGGAACTCTTAGGTCTCCCCCACTCAAAACATCTTGTTCTAGTAGAATTGAAAGGGACCTGAATTATGGGTTCTCCCCAAAAGTAGACTAGCTATATGCTCAAGGTCTGGAAAGTTATGAAAACCTCTCTGGACGGCACAATACTCTACATTCAGAGATGAATCCACTTTCCAGTCAATATCAGATCAATGCAGTGATGTAATTGGATATGGGTATTGCTAATCTGACAGCTTGTCATGTGTGGAAACTTAGATAGTATGGAAAAAATTGTCAGTTGTCCATATATGTAATATGTAAGCAAAGAAAAAACCTGACTTTGGTGATTTTTTTGTTTGCTTTGCTTCTCTCATTTGGCTATCTTGCCTTTTTTCTGTAAATATTTGCTGTAACTGACAATTTTAGGGGTGTGCTTGGAAACATTTCTAGTTTGTTTACATTTTGTTTTTATTTTTATTCATTTTGTTTGTGGTTTATTTCGAGCCCAATATTCAGTAGGCTGGTTATCTGGCTAAAATTAGTCAGATAAGCTGTCCCATATATTCAGTGGGATAAACGTCCCACTGAATAGAGTTGCTTAAAGTTATCTGCCTTTATGTAGCTGGATAACCTGAACCCTAACCAGCTATGCTTGAATATTGCTGGGTAGATTTTTAAGTTTTAACTTTCTAGTGCTGCAAAACAGGGGAAAAAAGACCTCTGTGGGCCAGTGGCCCAATTCTAAACCATTTCCCCAATAAATTCATATTGGCCTCGCTGGACCGAGTTACTTTAAGCCCTTCCCAAAACCTACAAAGACAGTAATTTGATTTTTGAGGGGGGTCGCATATCGCTCCCATCCACTCGTTTCCTGTTTTAGCATCTATAAAATAATGCTTTCCCGCTTCCACCCTCGCCACTCTCTCTCCTCACACAGGCTCACAATACTATGTACACCCCACATCCCACAGACCCCCCCAAGAATTCCTGTCAGGAGAGAGGGAACCTCATACGCGCTTCAAGCTGGGGATCCGAGGGTGGGGATGGACATAGCATTGTGAGTACAGGTGAGGAGGAGGGCAGCAGGAAATCTTTATTTTACAAATGCCAAAATGGGAAAGGAGTGGGTGGGAATAAAGCCGGCTATCTTAAAGATAGCGTAATGAGTGTATCTGACTAACCTTCGGACATATCTATGCATGACATTAGCTGGATATGCTATCCAACAAACTTTAAATAATTTATCCAGCTAACCTAACTCCTCCCAGAATGCTCCTATGTGGTTCAGCTACATATTGATAATGAGATATTCAGCTAAAGTGTAGTAAAATATGTTCCCAAAATATTCATATTGGCATTTACTCAGATAACTCACAAGTGACCTCCCTAAATGCATCTGAATACAGACCTCAAAGCTTCTAGCTAGACATTTGCTAGTTGGTGTATCCTACACAAAGCATTGACATCACTGATTTGATCATCAGTACGGAACAGTGCAAGAAGACAAAATTCTTTCTGGTATAGGAAGGCACCTGAGTCTAAGCCTAGCAGAAAGCCAGAATTGTTTCACAGAGATATTGGTAGAGAATATTGTACTACCAAGTGCATTAGGGAAAGAGAGATGGCATGAGGGGAGAAAGAGGGAGAGATGGATGGCATGAGGGAAGTGATGAAACAAATCCTCTCATACAATTAAGGTTAGCATTAAAAATAGAATACAAAATGTTGACGGAGCAAAGAGGGCATTTACTGGTGCAGTCATTAGTGTTAGCATAGCATAGTGGAATTCAAGCACATAATATGATTTAACATATAGTAGAACTGGATTTTAATATCAACAAAAAAGGTTAACATAAAAAACAATCCAGTATGTATAGTAAACTAGCTCTATGGTTATTAGATAGCATTATCTTTAACAGTAAAGGAATACATGAAGTTGGCTGGCTCATGTGCTGTTGAGATATTCCTTACTGATTATAGCTCTTTGTAGTGCTAAAATAGAGGGCTTGGTGAAGAGAAAACAATTTCTTAATAAAAAGCTCCTGGCATGTAGCAAACATGGATATAATAATGCTGTATGAATATTTTTTTCATCCTGAGGGCATATAGTGCTTCATTACAGCTAAGCATTCTCTAATGACGATAAAACTAATAGTACTTAGTAGAAGACTATTTATTTTATCTATTTTTAAAATAATTATATCCCACTTCTACAAAGTTTGAAGTAAATTACAATATGCACATTCATAAAATCACATAAAAAGTAACAAATACAAGACAGCTGTGATAGCCTGCCAGAAACCTCTCAGTGTCCATTGGCTCTTAGTAAATCGAATTTACCAAGTCCAGGATTAAATGCTTCCTTAAACTATACCTTCTACTTCTCACATGAGAAACAATCTGTCTAAATTACAGTGAGCTAAGGATAATAACTTGGAAAGCCCCAGGCTGTTAGTGTTAATGACTGAAAGTTTTATTGACTAGCCCTGCCCGAATAGTAAAAGGAATAACAGCCGTACAACATAAACAAAGCACAGAACGACAACTGAACACCCCCCCCCCCCATTAAAACATGGAAAGAGTAACAGACAGTCAAACATAGTTGCAGAAAAAACAGAAAACACCCCCTGCCTCCTTTCTTCCCACCTTGTGTTTTATTTCCGTATGAGATTTTACGCTTTACTTTTCAGTGAAAGAAATCAAAACATTTTTCATCTAGTCCAAAAGAAGACCAGTTTCCCTATTAAGAGACTATGGGGGGAGGATCCATAAAATAGAGAATATTGATCTTTTCTGCACATAGATTTCCAGCCACTGAACATGGCATGCAGTGATACGAAAACAGGCAGACTAGCCTTGCATGCCCACACATGTAGCAAAATGGCTCTATATACAGGGAAGGCAATGTATAAACTTTTATAATTGAGTCTCAAACTGGTTAATAGTTTGCACTAATTATACTAATTAAAGAGATGCACATATTGCCAAACTAGACATCACAATTCTCAACCCATCTGAGAAGTCATAATACGCTATCATGGGCAGCAAAAATGCATATATATGCCAAATTCAGTTTTCCTAAAATATAATTTCATTTTAAGCATACGTGCTATAAACAAGGTAAAGAGTTCAAAGAGGCAGGTTTAAACATACCTGGACAATATAAAAACTGTGATGCATGATTCATTTTTGTTCCTACAAGCCTGATGTATATATTATTTTTTAATGATTTGAACTCTCGGATAGTATCTTCAACTGGTTCCATTTCTTACTTTAGAATCTAGTGACTGTATTAATTCTTGAAAAGAACTGCAATCTTAGTAAATTATGAAACATTTTGTTGGATCAAAATGAAAAAATGCTGTACATAAACATTTGAGACCATATGTCGAGGTCCCAGTCGCGGCAGCCGCGACTAGGCCCTTACCTCTTTGGTCCTGGCCCGTCTCCGAGGGTCTGCGGCCTGTTTCATGGCATCCCCGCGGGGGGACACCGCCGAGAAGCCCTGCCTGGACGCCTTCTCCCTAGGCGTGCGCGCACGCAAGATGCGCTTATGAAGGCCGTTTCCCGCCACTGAAGGCTCCGCCCTATCCGAGACGTCAGATGCCGCGGCCTATGTAAGGCCGCTGTGGAGCCTAGGACTTTGCCTTGCAACAGGGTTCCTTGCGGTTCTCTGTTGTGCCGTGCCCCGGAGTGTGCTGTTGCATTAGCAACTCCGTTCCTGCCAGAGACTTGTTTCACTCCATGCCCAACTCTTGCTTCTGTCTGGCTTGCTTGCAGTAACCTGTTCTGCTTCAGTTCCAGCTTGACTCCAGTAGCCAGTCCTGCTTCAGCTCCTGTCTGGTTCCAGTCGCCAGCCCTGCTTCAGCCCCTGTCTGGTTGCAGTAGCCAGCCCTGCTTCAGCCCCTGTCTGGTTCCAGTAGCCAGTCCTGCTTCAGTTCCTGCTTGCTTCGGTCCCAGCCTGCTTCAGTTCCTGCCTGACCGCTGATTCCTGCCTGCCCGCTCCAGCTCCAGCTTCTGTGATCTCCTAAGTCCCAGTGGCTGGGCTCCTACGGGCTCCTCCCGGGGGAGTACCGGCTTCCAGGGTGAAGCTCACGTCCAGCTCCTGCCTGGAATCCGCCTCCCGACCTGTTACTCACTAGAGACTATAGTACACCTCTCTCCAGTCTCTCACAGGTCGGCCCAAATGTCCACTAAACAGCTCACTCACAACACCATATATATATGGTATGTCTCTTCTTCAAGTGAGACCTATTTGAGCTCAAGAGCTTTGTACTCCAAAGCATAGGATGAACAACAACAAATGTTATGTATTTGATTAAGCTGGAAGATGATTAGAATTTTTGCAAATCTAATAATCTTCTAAGTATGGCTACAAATATCATGTATCTAGGATCTACGTCAAATGGTGGTGCAAGGCTAGTCGGATGAATGACATACAATTGGGGCCTATTTACCAAGCTGCAGTAATGCAACAATAAAGTGTTCAACCCATGTTATCATGCACTATCAGCAAGAGCTATAAATCCACTCATCCAGTATACTGGGACCCACAGTCAAAGGGTTAGCTGAAAAAGTACAGTATTTATTTGATACCAAAGCACTCACATTGCAAAGACAATACAAATATAGGCAAAATATGGTCTGACTGTTTAATAAAGAAGTGTTAACAGACAGCTAGTTGTGCTACTGGGTGAACCCTTAGTTCAGTTAGTGAAGATCAGGTTAGTGAATGGGAGAGGTTACCATTTAAATGCAGCTCCTCCCTTCAAGGGTTCTGAAATTGCCATGTTTCTTAAGTAGCTTTCTTCTGAGGATCTGGAGGCAGTTCTTTATGGTTTGCTTAGAGTTGCGAGATAGAGAGGAGTTTTTCCTGAGTTGCTTTTTCAGGCTCAGTTAGAGGAGCCAAGCAAACCCTGCTAGGGGAGACTGACTAGGGTTGGGAGAGATGTCCTTATCCAGTCCACTCCATGGCTGTTTAGGATCTTCCTTCTGGGTATATTTTCAGAACGTTTGCATTTTAAGTGGCAGGAGCTGCGGACTTTGAGAAAAAAATACCTTTTTCTGGGTTCTTAAAGGTCTCTATATTTGATGGATTGATTATATGGAGAGCACAGTGGATATTTATAAAAAGAAAAATACATGTTTTTTTTATTTTATAGAGCTTAGGAAGCAGGTTGTGTTCTGAGTTGCTGTTATCAGAAGAAGTAAATGTACTATTAGATTTAGTTTGGACATCTTGTTATCAAAATATCGAGTGGGCTACGTGCTGGCTTGAAGGATGGATTGTGCAATGTTGCATCAGACTTTGCAGCTGACACCCAACATCATACAATGGATGACACCTAGAATGTATGAAACAGGGGTGTTGTTTCAGTATTCGGATTGGTTACAATTGGACAAAAAATGATTGGCAGACCCTAAGTTAGGTCTGTGATTGGACCAATTATGTGTCAGTAAGAATAAGGATGTGATGTAAGAAAGCTTGTCATCAGGGAATGGAGCAGTGATTGGTTACATTACCCTGCTAATGAAATATATTAGAGTTGAGCCCTGGGGACTAAGGGGAAGATCGGATGAATACAGCACCTGTGCCATAGCCATGTCGAATTTTTATCTCTAATAAATATAATGAAAGATGAAGTGTTGCATATCAGTTCCTTCTCCTTCTAAGAAAAAGGAAAACTAAGAGTTGCTCGGTGGAGATGTTTAACAGCCAGGTCCTCTCAAAGCTGCAATTAGGCTGAGAGGTTATTCTTTTGTTTGGATTGTAAATTAAATTCAGCAGAGCCTTGCGAGAGCCTGTGCATTACCTGGGCTCAGGATACAGGGAACCCTTTGTCTGGGGGTATTCAGGTTTGGGAAGATCTGCCCTTCTAAACCCTCAAAAGGGAATGGAGGAGGTGGTGACCCTCTGCAAGGAGGAACTCAATTGTTAAGATTAGATGAAAGAGAAAAGGACTTTGAGTTCAAGATTGAGGAGGAAGTTTTGGCTTCCCTTTACTTCCTGTACCGAAGCAGGATGAACAATCTTTTTCCAAGGGATCCCTCCCAGACAAGAGACTACGAGAGAACCAAAGAGATTTAGAAGATCTGAAAACCGTTTGTAAAACCAGTTTGAGATCATTGAGAACACCCATCTGGCATCTTCACCCATGGGGAGAGAGAGCAATTGCCTCTGTATGCCAAGGATAGTTTTAACATTTTTTGCCGGTGCTGGAGAGGTTTCTTGTCCACCAGGGAACTTCACTTTTCAATGCCCTTGAGGGTGGAGACTTCCCTTCCTTGATACAAGTTTTTCCTGCACAGATAGAGGGAAGAAAGTCTAAATTGAAAAAGGAAATCTGAGGTGCTGAAGATTAATTTGTTGTCCCATATCTCATCAGTCTTTAAACAATAAAGATATTTTTTGGACACTAACAAAAGTTATTCCAGAGTGGTTTTTGGCACCTACAGTACACATTTAGGACACGTCCCATCTTCATGGGAACACAGAAGCAGATAAGTGAGACCCCCTCATCCAGGAACAATCCAAGGAAAGACATCCTTACCAGTCAGGTCCTGAAAATGAACTCTTTCTCCCCAGAAAAAGAATCTACACCTTGGGGAAAGAGATTACAGAACAGCTAGCCAGGGATCCAGCCCCAAAGAGACAATAAATATGTTTATGGACACATCGGAGTGCAGCCTTCCTCCTGGGATGGGGTTACAGAAGAAAAAGAATTGAAAACCATTTGTTTTTATTTTGTAATTGTGGACAAGCAAGGCAAATACCATTGTATGCTGCAGTCCAGGGATGCAACAAGAATACAATTAATAATTTTTTTCTATAATACCTTAATTGAATGCAGCATTATACAAGATGCTAACATAGTAGCATGGTAAATGATGGTAGATAAAGAGTAATCGGCCCATCCAATCTGTCCAGTTAAAGACAATTCACAAGGTTACACAGAAAAACTAGGAAAGCCTGACAGGCAGATGATGATATTTTTCATTTATAATTTAGCACAGAATATAATATTTATTTATTTTATTTATTTTTATTTTTTCTATACGGACATTCCTGTAGAGATACTAATCATACCGGTTTACATTTAACTTCAATTTCGCCTTAAGGCGGTACAGATAACTAAGTTAGAACAATCATAGGAATTTAACAGGAAGTGTAAAAGTCTGGTCTAAACGTGGACCAGTAAGATCAAGGGTGATTATATAAACATGTTAGATAATAAGTTTATCCAAAACAAGAGAACTTAAAATAATCATATAGTTAAGGACAGTAAAGTAGAGTTGTTTGGAAGGTGAATTAAATATCCTGAAAGGCTTGGTTAAATAGCCATGTTTTTAGTCTCTTTTTGATATAAATTATGGGCTGTGATGCTGTATTTTCTCAACCTTTCACCTCTCATCATTTGGGTTTTTCATGTGAACACGTGCAATCACTAAGCTTCACTGTGTTTAAACGTGCCCCATTAGTATTTCCCAACTTTAGGAACTGTGTGCCAAAACTAACCTTGAGAGGTTTGTCTGTGCAGAACTATTCATCCCATTGTACTCTGCTCCAGAGTATAAGGAAGCTGTGTCATGTTAGATTCTATCAAGCTATTTCTCAGACCAGCTACATTCTCTGTAGTCACAAGACATTGCTCGGGAAAACTGTTTGGCGTGGGGAGCAATCAGCCTTGTTTACTTATTGGGAGTGTTGGCATAGATTGTTAGGAAAAAAGTAGTTGCAACACCTTCAGCTGTAAATTGTTCACTCTCAGCAGCCGGCCTAGACCGTCTAAAAATAGCCAGCAATAGAAAAGAAATTGTACTTTTTACATTAATAGGCATATTCAGAAAGGTGCATTAGCATCCAAAAATGCACATTATTTATGGCAGGCTCCATTATTTTCAGTGGCATCTATTTATGAATAATGCATAATTTGGCATTAAACATTTAATGCACCTACATGACTATGCCTATAAGTTACCAAAATGTTTTGGCCTAAGGAGAGTGAATAAACCTAAACAGCAAAGGTTCTAAAAGGAGGAATTCAGTTTAAAAAAAATGAAACTTTTTGTCAGAACCCATAAAAGTGGATGCTCCATGTATTACCTCCATTGAGCACACAGACAAGGTAACAAACATGCATTCACCTAAATTAACTCAGATCTTTTATTTGCTTCCAGCAGTAGTACTGAACATTACTGGGATCCAGGAAATGAAGAATTTGAGGTGTGTCCTACTGTAAATATCAGCTGGAATCTGTGGATTTTTCTTAGGTAAAAGAAAAGTCCATTGCTGAGTACAAAATTGGTAAAAAAAAAAAAAAAAGTGGCACGTTGAAAAGGCCTTCGATTAATCAGAGAAAAATTCCGATTCTTTACAGTACGCTGGTTTTGTCTTGCAAAATAGAAATAGAGCCAAGAGGTGAATGAGAATCTGCCAGTAATGATAAAGACATTTGAGCTATAAGACAATTAATTTTCTCATTATGATCCACAAAAATGTGAGTGAAGGGAAGTTATACACAGATGTGCAGAAGTAATGATGAGAGGTGCTGCCTTTGGCCTGGATTTATCAAAATGCACTAAATATTGCATGTGATAGGAAAAGGGGTGTGTTTTATGGTAATAGGCTGTTTATCACAAACTATGCTATCTTAGCATAGGTATTACTGCAGACTGTGATAACTTCTTTGTGGTAAGTACCACAATAACAGAGAGAAGTCCCGTGAGGGGTCGCAGGTCAGGCTCAGCTGTGGACACACAAACACAGATTATATCTTTTATTAGACAGTTTGTGAAGCCACCAGAGGTGGCGGTAGTGAGTAGAAGTTGAAGCCCGGCTGGGCTAGTATTCCTCAGGGCGCTGGAACAGCGGCTTCTCCGGTAGCAGTGCTGTAGGAAGAAGAACTGGGAAAATGAGTACACGGAGATATTCACAGAGTCCCCAGTATGGAGAAGCCCCGAGATTATTTATTTATTTATTTAACAGTTTTTTATACCGACCTTCATAGTAAATTACCATATCGGATCGGTTTACAGATTAACAAAAGGGAAAAACAACAAGAGTAACAAATCCACGTAAACGAAAGATAACAATAAGTAGGAATAAGTCAAAAATTACAATCAACAAGGGAGATAGGGATCAACAATGAGATAGGGAGAGCTGGCCCTCGAGGAGCGAGCCAGATCCCTGGGCACAGAGACTCGTTGGCAAGTACTCACGCAGCAGTTCTCCGTAGAAGATGGCACTGGTGCTGGAATGGAGGGAGGCCCTCGAGGAGCGAGTACCTGGTTCCAGGGAAACAGCTCTGAGGAGTAGATGGTAGTATTACTCACAGATGGTGTCTGTAGTGAATTCTTTCAAGTAGAAGAGGAGATGGATGCAGGCAGCGGGTCAGGGAACATGGGCCCTCGAGGAGCGAGTACCAGTTCCTGATAGCGACCTGAAAGAAGCAGAGAGGTCCCCGAGGAGCGGGTACCTCGTTAACAGCAAAGAGTCCAAATAGAAGTTGAAGGCAGAGTAGCCAATCCCATCCATAGGAATTCCCTTGCTAACTCAGAGGCTAGCAATAAACAGCAGGCTTAAATATCCGGGCAGTGTGACGTCATCACAGGGGGACGCCCCTGAGATTCGCGCCATAGAGGAAATAAGAATGAGGGCCACGCGGCGCGCGCACCCTAAGGTACCTGAGGAGCATGGCGGGAGGCAGCGCCCAAGCCGGTCTGGGAATGCCGGAGAGGACGGCGGGCAGACGCCGCGGCAGCCAGACATCCACAGGGAGCAGGAGGCGTTGCAGAAAAAGAAAAGTAGGCGGAGTGAAGCCGTCGGCAGTGACGGTCGCTACACACACACTCTCTCTCTCTCTCATTGTGGTACTTACCAGAAAGACGTTATCACAGTCTGCAGTAATACCTGTGCTAAGATAGCACACTTTGTGATAAACAGCCTATTACCATAAAACACACCCCTTTTCCTATCATTGCAATATTTAGTGCATTTTGATAAATCCAGGCCAAAGGCAGCACCTCTCATCATTACTTCTGCACATCTGTGTATAACTTCCCTTCACTCACTTTTTTGTGGATCATAATGAGAAAATTAATTGTCTTATAGCTCAAATGTCTTTATCATTACTAGCAGATTCTCATTCCCCTCTTGGCTCTGTTTCTATTTTCCAAGAGAAAACCAGCATACTGTAGAGAATCAGAATTTTTCTCTGATTAAGCGAAGGCCTTTTCAACTTGCTACTTTTTTTTTTTTTTTTTTTTTACCAATTTTGTACTCAGCAATGGACTTTTCTTTTACCTAAGAAAAATCCACAGATTCCAGCTGATATTTACAGTAGGACACACCTCAAATTCTTCATTTCCTGGATCCCTGAAATGTTCAGAGGTCCCTCTGGTTTAGAGATTTCTACTGATCAAAATCTATCCATAGAACATAATGGGAACCTAGCTGATATGGCCATTCAGCTCCCAAAAACTTACCTCTGCCTGAGGCTTGTACTAACTTAGATTGTAAGCCCTCTGGGGATTTATTTATTTATTTATTTAAGGTTTTTCTATACCGGCATTCATGAAAGCGTTCACATCATGCCGGTTTACATGAAACAGGGGTGTGAAGAACAAACCAAGAACATAACTAAACGTGATGAAGAGATGCAGTTACAATTAACAGGGGCTGTAAACTGGGAGGAGGAAAAATAGAGAGAGAAAGAGGAGGTTAATTATATACAATAGTACAGTATATATACATAATCCGAAATATATAGTTGCTGAGTGGAGTCTTTAATGGTTGGCGTGTTAAGTGGAGTTCGTGTTAAGTGGGATAGGGAAATACCTACAGTACCTGAATGTAATCCACTTTGAAGCGCTGAAAAAAGTGTGAAAAGTGGAACATAAATCTAAAATAAAAAAAACAAAACCAAGATTGCACTGTTCTGTTTGTGCGTCGCACTCTGCATGTCAAAGTGGCCCCTAACCCCTACACTAATACCTAAACCTCACCTCGAGTAGCTAGGTGGGCCTCCTATAGAGGTATAAATACCTACCTAGTATGCGGGCCTTATAGCTGGGCTCACTCGTTCTCTCTCTCCCTCTCTCTCTCTCTTACAAATAATGAAAAGGCTATTTGCAAAGTGTGATAAAGCCATACCACATGGCTTAACGCATATCTCCATGTTATTTTTGGATTTATTAACCGCATGTCTATTAATGGTTTAATAGTATTTACTATTTGCCTACTTCTATTAAGTTGTTTCAAAGTAAATACTTGTTTACTTCGTTTGTTTCATTGTTAAAACTTGTTTACTTCTTTTTGCTCAATGTAAAACTTCGTTGTTTAATACTGTTCTATGTAAACCGCAAAATGTAGCGATTGTTACTGTTCTATGTAAACCGGGGTGATATGTATATTATACAGGAACCTCCGGTATATAAATTATTTAAATAAATAAATAAATAAATAAATAAATGAAAAAGGTGTAGTTAAAACTGTGTGATATGGTTTGCAAATTGTGAAGCCAGCCCACTTGGCCAGAACTCCCACCCCAAACCCCTCCCCTTTCCCTAATTTGCATCGCACCATGCGTTATGGTGTTTTTGATTGCGTTAAAGGTGCTTTTCGCATGTGAAAACGCCATATAGCGCTTTGATAAATGACCCCCTTTCTTTGTTGAAGATATCCGAGTAAGTAGAAAATTATCCAGCAACACAAGGCCAGATAACTTTAGGCCTGCCCTAAGCAGCATCTGAAACAGTATCCTTTGCAGCATCTGAAAGTGGCTCCTTGTCTATGTCTGGGCTTTGCTCAAAGAATATGCATGGGATAGATTTGCATATGCTTGATCTCTAGCACATGCAAATTTATCTGATGTATTTTCACTGTGGATATCCTGAAAACCCAGCTAACTATGGGGTCACCAGGACATGTTTGGGAAGCCTGAGCTAGGGAGTTCCAGAGACGAGAGCTTTCATAGAAGAGGCGAGAGCAAGAGTTCTCTTCCCTAAGAGTTAGAAATCCTTGTTTCCAAGGGAGTAAAAAGGAAAGAGCTCCCTGTTTGTTACTAGAGCTATTCACCAGTAGTTCTCTAGAGGTGTACGAAGTGGAGAAGGACAAAAGAGAGAGTCACTAACCTATGTCATGTTTGCAAGTATAGCCATCCGGTGCCATCGGTGAAAAGGAGAGAAGAGTCTTGTCTGCAAGTAGCAGCATGTGTATCAAACTGGAACTAGGATCTCTTCTGCTAGAAGAAGAAGTAGGAGATTAAGAGATTTATCCATGCAGAATTTACAGCTGGGGAAAGAGCAGTATCCTTAGCACACTGGAAGTAAGATAAACAGTCAGAAAAGTTGTTATTAGGAGCATTAAATCCTGACAGTATTACCTGTATGGAGTGAAATTGTGAAGGTGTGTTGGATGGTAAAAAGAATACTGAATGGAGTGCGCTGATTCATCACCTCCCATATTTACTGTGGGGTGAGATCATTACTATTACAGTAAAGATGTATTTCTTTGAAACAACAAGTCTTGGGTGGTATGGCATATGCTGTTTGTTTGTGCCTCAGCGTCTGATTCCTGATGACAAGACCCTGAAGTGTATCTTCCCCCTGTCAGGAAAGAACCCCAAACCCTTCATCCCTTTTCTAGTAAAGGCAGTGAAAGGGGGGAGGGGACATGGACAAAATAAGCAATTGTCAAGATACAGGAATGTTTAAATGTCTTGCATCGCCTTGTAATGTCTGCAATATCATTTATCAGTCTGATGCTTTCATCACTCCAGGGTAACATCACACGTTCCAGCTCTCTCTGTCCTTTGTCAACACATTGCATCAATCCCATGGAAAAAAACCACATTCTTCTCATTGCATGGACCACACACTTGACAAGCAATGAAAAACACGTACAATCACAAAAGATGCATTAAAAAACCCTCCCAAACTAGGTTTAAATATGGAAATTTGAATTCTGAATACATATGAAAAAAACCTGGCTAAATGTGCACTACATTAATATCAAAATGATCAATACAATAATGTGCAAAATGTTACTTTCAACCAAATGTTCAAAAGAATTCTATCAACATTTTTCAAACTAGCAATGTATTTATAACAATTCATTATATAAAAGATAACACATTATATACAGACTCAACCACAAAGAAATACAAATCACACATACATAAAAAGGAATGGATTCCCAACACTCCAAAGCGGAAAACATACAGGCCTCTGTCTAGTCCCAAAGGACCATGCAGGTTGAAATTCAAGCAAAAATAAGGTCCAAGCTGAAAATCCTATCACCAAAAATGTATTACCCGCTCAGAACTACACTAGGCACTGATTTCAGGTGTCATGTTTTCATGTGTACACACCTGGGAGATCGGGTATTCAAATGGCAGATAAAATTTAAGGTGGACAAGTAAACTTAGGGGTTAGCAACCCAAATTACAGCTACACAATGCTACATCTCACCTATATCCCTTACAGACTGGTATCCCACAGGACTTTTCATTTTCAGCAACCTTTCTCAATATCTATCTGGCCCCTCTTTGCTCAGTTCTCTCTAGTCGGTTATTTACTCTTTCAAAAAGTTCAAAAACTAGGGGATGCACAATGAAGTTATTAAATAATATATTTAAAACAAATAGGAGAAAATATTATTTTACTCAGCATGTAATTAAGCTCTGGATCTCATTGCCAGAAGATGTGGCAAAAGATCTTAGCTGGATTTAAAAAAGGTTTGGACAAGCTCCTGAAGAAAAAGTCAATAAATCATTATTAACCCTTTATGTCTCAAAATTTTCAAGGAGGATTTGGGGAAATCCACTGCTAATCCCTGGAATCCTATCAGGAACTTGTGACCTGGTTTGGCCACTGTTGGAAACAGGATGCTGGACTTGATGGACCTTTGGTCTGACCCAGTATGGCAAGTCATACGTTCACATGCTTAAAAGCCATCTGCTGGCTGGAGGTGGTTTCTAGGAGAAAATGGAGGCAATTTGACTGCTCCTAGATGAAATGCTGCAGAAAGCAAGCAGAAGAAATGGTCCAGAAGATAGGAACAGAAAGAAAAAAGGGAACAAGAAAGAAAAGAGAGAAGAGAGAAGAGAGAAACAGAAACAAAGGGGAAGAAGAAAGAGGAGGAGGAGAGGAGAGAGAGAAAAAAGGGAAGAGAGGGATACAGCAGGCGAGAGCAAGAATGCAGCCATATCCCCAGATTTTCAAGCCCAGGGCAACCGGTTGCTGACAACAATGCCACCTGCCTCCTTCTCTAATGCCAATCCTAGTTGCAAACCTTTTATTTTGCTTTCTACTCATCAGGTCATTGTGAGGTGGAAAGAGGAGTCAAGTGCCAGGCCTTAGATAGAAGGAGGGGAGGGTCAATACTGGATTGGGAGAATGGAAGAAGTGGACAGCAGATAGTATGCACCATGGAGTACATCAATCTAGCACACAGCAGGAGGCAGTCTCAGGAACACATGAAGAGAATGGTAAAAAAAGATGACAAGGGGGAAGAAAGGGGTGGCAAAGGTCCCCTTACACCTCCTCAAGTTTCACCTCCATCTCCTCTTATCCATCCTCAGTCACCTTTGAGGGAATCAGGGATGTAGAAGAAGAGTCATTTTCCCTACCACCCAAATCCACTCAATAAAAAACCACACAATTTTACAAAACAAAAATCATTGTTTTGAGAAACCATATAGTACCACTGTTACAAGTGTCGTAGACCAGTGCTTTTCAATCCTGCCTTTGGGACACATCTAGGCAGTCAGGTTTTAAGGATATCCACAATGAATATGCATGAGATAGATTTGCATAGTGTTCACTAAAGAAAACCCTGGAGAAGGACTGTTGCTGGTTGACAAAACCGTGGATGGCTGTGGGGTAGATGCAACCCTGTTTACAGAAGAGAATTTATGGGAAGAGCTAGGAAAACTGAAAGTGGACAAGGCCATGGGGCCTGATGAGGTTCATCCCAGGATACTGAGGGAGCTCAGAGATGTGCTGGCGGGTCCGTTGAAAGACCTGTTCAATAGATCCCTGGAAACGGGAGCGGTGCTGCAAGATTGGAGAAGAGCAGTGGTAGTCCTGCATCACAAGAATGGAAGCAGAGAGGAGGCTGGAAACTATAGGCCCATTAGCCTTTCCTCAGTGGTTAGAAAATTAATGGAGATTCTGATGAAGGAAAGGATATCTATAATCTGGTGGGTTGCGGGGCACGAGTCAGTATAGATTCAACAAGGAAGGTCCTGTCAGACAAATTTGATTGACTTTTTTGATTCATTTGTCTAAATTATCATGAAGGCTGCTCACCCTGTAAAAACAATTTTGTAATGGGTTTGACAATTGCTTGGTTTAGATTGTAAATATTGCTACCCTTAACATAAGTCTTGTTGGTAACCTGCACGGAGCGGCAGTTGCTACCCTCAACAGAAACATGGGGGTAATCCTGCACAAAGCAGCATTTATTACCATCAGAAACTTGCTGGGCAGACTGGACGGGTCTTTTTATGATGTCATTACTATGTTATTATGTTATACTCTTCACACACAAAGATTTTGTTCCAATAAAGTGACTAGAAATCAAAAGTTTCCAGGTATGGAGAGTTTTAATTTTTGAATGCTGTTTGATGTGCCTGCTGTTTGGAAATATTTTATTGGTGTTTAAGAAATTTAAAACAAATTGTTTGAGTTTTTAATTATTTGATCTTCCATTCATCAGCTGTTTTGAAATATTCTTTTTGCTATTATGTTTATACTATTATGATTAATGTAATTATTATATTTCTTGATGGTAATATTTAATGGCAGAGGATTGGTGATTTCTATTTTTCTATTATTGCATTGCATAGAGTCTGACTTGTTGCGGTTTTCCTATTCAGTTTTTGCCTGCATGTTTCTATTTCTATTTTATGGTTTCTTTTTCCTGTATTTGGTGAGGGTCTGCCTGTGTTCTTCATGTGTGATTGAGGAGGGATATTCTGCTAGCGTGTAGGAATCTATAGCAGCTTGGTTTTCTTTTGTTTTCCTAGTAGGAGGTGTATTTGTAGGGTTGTTACTGTTTTAAGTGCTGACAGTTAGTGCTGTTTTGGTGTGGGGAGTTTATTATTTTGTAATTCTAATTTACTCATGGCTTTGTGAGAGTCAAACCCACACCTAACACGCATTATAGTAGCCCTAATGCCGTATGGTTCCAAGTGGGGTTTCTTTGTAGGATTTTCTGGTTGGCACCAAAGAAGTGCATGCAAATACTTATGATATTTGTTTTTACCTCAGAAGACTGTCCTTTAAATATTCCTTTTCATGTAAAATCTATTATAAATGCATACATTTTAACTGTGTACGTGGAGAGAGCAGGAAGCAGGGATGCAAGGGTATAAGACTTACTTAGGGCACCTAACACTCTTGCACCAGCAATGGGTTCCGGGGGTGGGGGTGAAGACCTGGAGGGTAAAGGGTGACAGTTTTTAAAGTTTAGGTTTCTGGAAGGAGCTGGACTTATTTTGGCAGGCCCAAGACAGGGAGTGAATAAAATGTGGTGAGGGGCTGGAGGGGGACAGCACAATAATTGTTCGCACAGAGCAGCAAAAAGGCTAGCACCGACCCTGACTAAGAGGATCCCTTTTACCCTCTTCACACACCTTGCTACCTGGATATCTTGATTCTCCATTGTTCTCACAAGTATCTTTGCAGGCAAGATTTCTCTCCTTCTGTTTAGTCCCTTTTTAAAATAGATCCTTTCCTCTCACTGTTTAGCACCGTACTGGCACTTAGTTATATTGACTGGACAAATTAGTTTACTCCTCTTCATTCTTAGGATCACAGCAGACTGCTAGAGCTCTTCTGGACAGGTTTGTAGAAGTCTCTGCACTCAAGGATCGGATCCTTCTCTTCCCTGAAGATTCTGTAGCAGGAGTTTTCTCCCTCCACCTTGGGAAAACCTTTACTCTGTGGTCCTTTGTCTTAGGGCACTCAAAACTCTGAGGAGGAAAGCTTCTGCTCTCACCTCCTCCCTGAGTCTTTTCTAGGACGCTTTGGGTAAGATTCTTGCTCCTTTCTCTACCTAGAGAAACCTCCTAGAATCCTCCTTCACATCCACTGTGAGTCTCTGCATGCAATGGAGACCCAACACATACAAAGTGATCTCATGCATATTCATTCTGGATATCCTGAAAACCAGACTGGCTGGGCCATGCTCTATCCCCTCTAAGGTAGTGGTTCTCAACCCAGTCCTTCGGACACTCCCAGCCAGTGAGGTTTTCAGGATATTCACAATAAATATGCATGAGATAGATTTCCATACAACGGTGTTAGTATATACAAATTTTCATTTTTCATTTCATTTTATTTGCAAATTTCTTTTTTTAAATACCAGCAATCAGTATTACAATTAAGAACATAAGAAATACCATACTGGGTCAGACCGAGGGTCAGGTTTCTTGCTCTCTTATGCTCTTGTTGCTTTTACCTTTCTTGATTCACTTCCCACTTCCTACGCAAATTGTGCCTGAGTTTTCTCTCTTGCCTGCAAGCAATAATTCCCTTTATAAATGCAGTTTAATCTTATGGATTAATGTATGATTCTGTCTTAATTCCCCTGATGTAATCATTACAGTAAATTTGGGTCAGCCCTGCAAAAATAAAAAAGAACACATAGCACTTATGAGTCAGCACAAATATCCTTTTCCTACTGAAAAATATTTTTTTTATTAATTTCTTCTTTCTTCTTTCACAGAATTGTGCATGGCCTGTGCAGTGGAAGTAGGGGCCATAAACAGTACCACTGCTCCAGTCTGTGTTTCTGTATTCAGCTAACTGGAAATCTCTTTTATTAAATTGTTGCCATATAAATAAAGTTTTGCATCATTAAACTTTATTTTCAATTTGGAACAATCATCACTGTACAGAGAGTGGTTATATGAGACAGTGAAAGAGTCACATTGCCAGAGAGCCCTGAAACTCTGCTTCCCCCAGTTTGGAACAAACTCAAGGAGATGCATTGGGGTGCAATGATCCCAGCATCTTGGTAAGAACACGAGGGGAAGGGGATTACAATCCTGCTGTAACATTTGTAGCCCATTTTCCATTACTATAGTGTCAGAATGGCCGTATTTCAAAGGGGCATGGGATAAACACTGTGGATCCCTAAAGGCTAGAGAACAGAAATGAAGAAATGAGTGCATGGGGGTAACTTGCTAGTGTGGTGGTTACGGTTACTACCCTTAACCAATAAGACCATAACATAACATAAGAACATAAGATATGCCATACTGGATCAGACCAAGGGCCCATCAAGCCCAGCATCCTGTTTCCAACAGTGGCCAATCCACATCACAAGTACCTGGCAAGTACCTAAACATTAGATAAATTATAAGCTACTATTGCTTATTAACTACCGTAATAGCAGTTTATGGATTTTTCCTTTAGGAAATTATCCAAACCTTTTTTAAACCCAGTTACACTAACTGCTGTAACTACATCCTCTGGCAATGAATTCCAGAGCTCAACTATGCACTGAGTGAAAAAAAAATGTCCTTGATTTGTTTTAAATGAGTTTCTTGCTAACTTCCTGGCGTGCCCCCTGGTCTGAGAGAGTAAATAACCAATTTGCATTAACTTGTTCACGTCCTTTCATGATTTTGTAGACTTCTATCATATCCCCCCCCCCCCGCCCCCCTCAGTTGTCTCTTCTCCAAGCTGAACAGCCCTAACTTCTTTAGCCTTTCCTCATAGGGGAGCTGCTCCATGCCTCATATCGTTTTGGTCACCCTTCTCTGCACTTTCTCCAGTGCAGCTATATGCTTTTTGAGATGCGGTGACCAGACGTGCACATAGTATTCAAGATGTGGTCTCACCATGGAGCGATACAGAGACATTATGACATCCTACATTTTATTTGCCATTCCCTTCCTAATGATTCTTAACATTCTGTTTGCTTTTTTGATCGCCACAGCACACTGAGCCGGCAATTTCAATAAGCATTCATACTGTTGATGCAATGCCATCATTCCTCTTTGCTTCAATGGCAGGGGGAAAAGAGGAAAAAGGGAATTAGATTCAGACAGCAAGCAACAAGGATATTGAATTTGGCGATCTGAGAAAACAAACAAATACAGGGGTAACTTGCCGATGCAGCTGTTGCTATCCTTAACAAATAGGCCTGAAACTCTTGATACAACTCTAACATTGCTTTCTGCTTCTATAGCCAAAGTTAACGGGGAATTGAACTCAAACAGCAAGCAACAAGGGCCCTGACTTTGATGGTCTGGGAAACTGATAAGTATGGGGGTGACTTGTATGGCACGGCAGAAACTTCCATGAGCTTGCTGGGCAGACTGGATGGACCGTCAGCCCTTTTCTGCCGCCATTTCTATGTTTCTATATTAGTCCAGTCATCTGGCCCAGTATCCTTTCTCTGACAGTGGCCAATCCAGATGTCTGGGAAGTACCTGACATACCCCAAAGGGTAGCTCCATTTCTTGTTGCCCATTGCCAGGGTTAAACAGTATCATTCTCCAACTAATAATTGTTTATGGACTTTTCTTCCAGAAACTTGTCCAAACCAATATTAAACTCAGTTATGTTGGATTCCTTTACCACAGGGGTTCCCAACCTTTCAGGAAGCATGGACCCCTTTTCAGTTTCAAAACGTTTCACAGACCCCCACACACTTCTCTTTAATCTTTTCATGCCATAAAAAAAATGAGATGCACTTCAGAATCATTCATGATGTATGAACCATTGATCTAAACTGAATACATAGGGAGGGCAATTTCAAAAGCTTTTTAAAAATTTCCACCCATAATTGAAGGTTGAGGCCATTTTACCTTCCACTCCAGCTGCAATGGGGATAAGGAAGCAAGTTGAAAAAATAAAATTCCAGGTTGGCAACTTGAAGAGACCCTGACAGAAAATAATCACTGGTACTTGCAGACCTGCAATCTAATTTTCAAAAAGATACTGCCCAAGGAGTTTCCTTTTGAAAATTTGGGCCAGCGGGGAAAAGCCAGTACTTTGCTCCTGTGGGCTTTTCATCTGCTTTCAAGTAGGTGCAAAGTACCTTCATGAAAGTGTGTGCAAGGATTTCAAAATTAAATCCCTGCATGCACTTTTCCTCCCCTAACCTAGCCCTGCTCCTTCCTCCCTCTCTGCCGCCAGTAAAGTATGTATGCCCCTCAGGTGTGGGGCATAGCAATTTTCAAAGGGCCTTTGGTGTTTACCCACATAAAAAGTTTTGAACTCTACCATCCCTGAAAATTGACCCCTTTTTAGTTTGCTTTTCTTTTATACTTTCTTATTTTCTTTTATGATTCTTACAAACACATATAGAAAATGAGTCACTAAATTTACATTTGAGAAAAAGCATAGGAAAGAAGGCTAATGAGATCTGTTCGTCTGTGTCTCCCCCCTAAATTACTTTTATGTTTAATGTCATATCTACAACTGGCTGTTGTCTCATCCTCCCTCCCCTCCTTGATCCCTAGTGGTCATCTTTCCCTTCTTCCTTCCTGGACTGTAGTGGTCCCTCTGTCACTCTTGTTCTCTCTACCTCTATCCTGGGGTCCCTCCTTCTCTTCCTTGATAAGCTGCCATCCACTCTCACTCCCCTTAACTAGGTCAATAATGGATTCCTGTCGCGTTCTTTATCCTCCATTTCTTCCTTCATTCCTGTCCCATTCTTTCTCCACCTCTTTCCCCTCATACTGTCAACCCAGTCCCGTTTCCTCTTTTCTTCTTTTGAGCTATTCTACTCACTTTTCTGTTGTAGCTCCCTCCTTCTGTCTGCCAGGCCAGTGGCAGAACACAAGGGAAATGTTTCTCACCACTGTGATAATCCACCTTGCCTCCTCAGTGTGCAGCTGAGGTTACAAAAGTTGACAGCTGCAATTGACCCCTCTCTTCCCCACATCCTCACAAAGTGCAGCAGTGGGGTTTATGATTCTGGAGGGCTGCAATTGGTCCCTCTTTTTCCCACCGCTGCTAAACATGCAGCAGTACAGTTTGAGGCTTCTAATGAATACAAATAGCCCCTCTGTCCTTCCTCCTCCTGGTCTATAGCAATGTGGGGTGAATTTTTCTGGGCCATAATAGATGCCAGCCTCACACTCCTAGCCTGTGGCAACAGCTCAGCTAATCACAGATAGCAGCATCCTTCTAATTTTCCCCCAGCTAAACTTTCTTGCATCCCTTCTAGAGGACCTCCTGGGATGCTTTTGTGGACCCCTGAGGGTCCACAGACCCCAGGTTGGGATCCTCTGCCTTACTACATCCTCCGACAATAAATTCCATAGCTTAACTGTGTGTTGAATGAAAAAAAAACTTTCTGCAATTTGTTTTAAATCTGCTTCCCATTAGCACAAGCACTAGGGGATACTCCATGAAACTATCTGAAAAAATAAATAACCATTCCCTATTTGTCTGTTCCATCCCACTCATGATTTTATAAATCTCTATCATTTCCCTTCTCCATCGCCTTCTTTCTAAGCTGAAGAGCCCTAACCCATTTAGGGGCGGATTTTAAAAGCCCTGCTCGCGTAAATCCGCCCGGATTTACGCGAGCAGGGCCTTGCGCGCCGGCGCGCCTATTTTCCATAGGCCTGCTGGCGCGCGCAGAGCCCCGGGACTCGCGTAAGTCCCGGGGTTTTTCGAGGGGGGGCGTGTCGGGGGCGTGGCATTCTGGGGGCGGGCCCAGGGGCGTGGTTTCAGGCCAGGGCGGTCCGGGGGCGTGGCCGCGCCCTCCAGAACCGCCCCCAGATTGCATCTCCGCGCGCCAGCAGCCCGCTGGCGTGCATGGATTTACGTCTTCCTCCGGAAGGCGTAAATCCAGGGATAAAGGTAGGGGGGGTTTAGATAGGGCCGGGGGGGGGGTGGGTTAGGTAGAGGAAGGGAGGGAAGGTGAGGGGAGGGCGAAAGGGAGTTCCCTCCGAGACCGCTCCGATTTCAGAGCGGCCTCGGAGGGAACGGAGACAGGCTGCGCGGCTCGGCGCGTGCCGGCTGCCCAAAATCGGCAGCCTTGCGTGCGCCGATCCAGGATTTTAGCAGATACGTGCGGCTACGCGCGTATCTACTAAAATCCAGCGTACTTTTGTTTGCGCCTGGTGCGCCAACAAAAGTACGCGCTCGCGCTGTTTTATAAAATCTACCCCTTAACCTTTATTCATAAGGAACTGTCCTCTTTATCATTTGTTTATCTGTACCTTATTTAAGATGGGAGTGACCAGATATCAATGCAATACTCAAAGTGCGATCATGTTATTGATCAATATAAAGGCATTATGATATTCTCAATTCTCTATTCTTTTCCAAATAAATCCTAATATTCTATTTGCTTTTTCAACCACTGCCTCGCACAGACCTGAGGATTTCAATGTATTGTCCACAAAGACACCAAAATCCTTTTCCTGGGTGGTGATTCCTAATACAGGACCTAGCATTGTGTACCTATAGTTGGAGATTATCTTTCTCTTTGTGCTTCACTTTGCACTTGTCCACATTAAATTTCATCTGTAAATCAAGAAATCTTGTGAATCTAGTAAATCAAGTGAGAGACCTCGGGGCCTTCCTTGACTCTAGAATGAACTTTAAAAAATTCATCAACAACACCACCAGAGAAGGCTTTTACAAACTACAGGTATTAAAACAGTTAAGACCTCTCCTATACTTCCACGACTACCGTTTGGTCCTTCAAGCCATACTATTCTCAAAGATTGATTATTGTAATGCACTGTTGCTTGGTCTCCCGGCCTCTTCCACCAAACCTCTTCAAATGCTGCAAAACGCTGCAGCCAGGATCCTCTCAAACTCCCGCCGCATGGACCACATCACCCCGATTCTAAAAATACTCCACTGGCTACCCATTCGCTACAGAATTCTCTTCAAGACTCTTACTATTATCCACAAAACCTTATTTCAGGAATCCTCGCTCCAACTTACCATACCCCTCAAACCACACTCCTCTGTAAGACCCACCAGAGCTGCATACAGAGACTCCCTCCAGGTTCCCCCAAAAAAATCCGTTCTGCACAACACTAATGAAAAACGAGCACTATCAACTGCTGGGCCGCATCTCTGGAACTCTCTCCCGCCAGATCTCCGCCAGGAACATTGCCATATCACTTTCAGAAAAAAATTAAAAACTTGGCTGTTCGCCCAAGCCTACCCTTGAAGAAGACTCAGGGTCACCCACACAATCACATACCCCTCGGTTGCGTCCCTTTCCGCAATTCAAAGGAACTGCTTGCTCGCCGTATTGCTCTTTGATAAAACGTGCTTAATCGTATACACAATGTAAATTTGTATATAATTCAAATGCTGCACTGTAAATAATTCCTACCTTATAAGCACTTTCGCCTGCTTATATGCCCTCTTCTCTCCAGTTAGAAATTGTTTATCCTATCCTATCCTTTTTTCTAACAAGCCTAGTTCTACTTTCCCTGTTATAATGTAACTTTTTGCTTTCATTGTTAACTGGTTCCCCCTAGTTTATTGTAAACCGGTACGATAAGACCTGGTCTTGAGCATCGGTATATTAAAAGAATTTAAATAAATAAAATAAATAAATAAATAAATCTGCATTTAGATGCTCAGTTCCCCAGTCTTGCAAGGTCCTTCTGCAGTTCCTTAATCTGCTTGTATTTTAGCTACTTTGAATATTTTTGTTTCATCTGCAGATTTGATCACCTCACTCATTGCTCCCTTTTCCAGATCATTATTGACTGCATTAAAAAAACACCAACTCCTTAGGCATTCCACCTTATACTTGTTTCCATTGAGAAAGCTGATCATTTATTTCTACTCTTTGTTTCCTATCTTTTAACCAGTTACCTATTCATAGTAAGACTTCACTTTCAATCCCATGACTTTTTAGTTTCCTGAAGTCTCTCAAGAGGGACTTTATCAAATGCCTTCTGAAAATTCAAATACCTTTGTTGACTGGCTTCTCTTTGTACACATGCTTGCTCACATTTTCAAAGAATTCTGATAAATTAGCAGAGCATGACCACACTCTGCAAAATCCATGCTGGCTATTCTCTGTTAAACCATATTTATCCATATATTTAGTCATTTTGTTTTAAGCAATAACTTCCATCATTTTACCCATCAGTGATGTCAGGCTCACTGGTCTGTAGTTACTTGGGCACTCTTGGAGCTTTTGTTGAAAATTGGTGTTATGTTGGCTGCTTTCCATTCATCAGGTACAGAGGCAGATTGGAAAGATAAGTTATGAATTACCAGTAGTAAGACTGCAATTTCATATTTGAGTTCCTTTAGACTCGTGGGGTGAATTGGTAATTGGATTTGACTACAAATGTTCATAGTCTGGTCAACAAAATCCCAGACCTGCAGGCCCTAATGGTGAAGGTAGACTTGGACATTGCTACTGTTACGGAGAAATGGTTCACTGATTCTCATGATTGGGATACGGCCATCCTGGACTATAACCTGTTAAGAGAGAACAGAAAAGGGGGAGGAGTAGCTCTCTGTCAAAAATAACATCAAAGCAAATGAATTGCGAGTCGTACAGTAGAGAAGAAGCATTATGGACCATCATAAAAAAGAATATGGTACTTCCATTTTCACTGGAATGATCTACAAGCCACCGACTCAAACAGAAGAACTGGACAGTTGCTTAGGACCAAAAAATAAAAATTTTGCTCCATCCAATTTGAATACAATCTGTGTTTCGTTTGCCAAATTGCGGGCTACTCCTGCAAGCCAGAGCACTCATCCAGGCCACTCAACCAAGTGGCAGGATGCTGCCATCTCTCTCCATCACGGCCAGAGGCACTCCCCTTTTGCACGTGGCTTCTGCATGCCAATAACATGTGGCTCTTATGAAGATGGAAGGTGGCTGCAGGTAACGTCAGCCAGTGATAAGTAGTTTTTTTGACGTTTTGTGTATTACCTTCAGTTATGCATTATTTGCGGCACTTTGCATTCGCACTAAAGAAGTAGACCGGCTCTATCATCATAGGTCAGTGATAATTATAAATATATATGGTTTGATATACATCGATGCTCTTGTGGCCCTTTAGAGCTACTGGTGTTTTTAATTTATTTATTCTGTGGATTTATTGCTCACCTGCATGAATACAAGCGTCACTCAAGATGGGGGTCACCTTGTTAGGATGGAGATGTACAGTATGAGATCAGCAGCAGCATTTCACAATGGAAGAAGGTTCACAGACAGGATTGAAATTAGAGGGAAGTCAAGCATATCAATATGAAACTAAATTAATACTAATGCCTATTCCTTGAATAAACACACTAACTTGTAAATAGCTAAACAATCAATGATAATTGCCTAAGTTAAATAAATAAACTTCATCTCAATAAGGCAGTAAGATTGTAGCAGCATGTTCAGGCACTTAAAAATGATGCCCAACAGTTTATAGCAGTCAGCAGATGTAAGTTTCAGCTTCCCAGTTGTTTTCAAGGGTGGGCACAGTTATAAGTTTGGCATTTAAAGGCCTGGCTGAAGAGCAGACCCTCGTGTATTTCCTGAAACCAGAAAAGAGCAGACTCTGACATATGTGGTATGTATTTGAACATGTTTTGGACTGTGAGTTATTTAAAATCCTTTATAAAAAAAAATGTTTTGGCTTCCAGTCTCCTATTTTGATTACTTTACATTGTTGATCCTTCCTACACTCTCTCATTATAGGATGTCTTTTGTGAAGCATCCAGTCTTCAGACTTTTGCCGGGGATTTCCTTTTTTTTTTTTTTTTTTAAGAGTAGAACATTATAATGTAATGTTTTCAAAATTTTAAGAAAATAAGGAAGAGTACAGTGTATGGGAGGTACAATGGTTATGTAATGTGCTGAAATTCCAACTCGGCATGATATCAGAAGCTCTACCTCATTTAGAAAAACAATACAACATAAATGTTGGTTTGCTTTGGAAAATGAAGAGAGTTTACATTTGCCAAAGGAAGAATTTTACGTCTTGCCAGCTGCCACAATGATTCAGACTTCTGAAAACATTAGTGTTCTTTCTACGGTTTGCTTTCTTCTTTTATGCCGTTATATAACTTTAAATTACATTCCGAGATGGGACCCAGTGTTCAAAAACAACATTTGCTTTCAGATTCTATTCTACTCAGACAATAGTGAGGATTCATTGAAAATGTGCCTTGTGTTTGTGATAGGGCTGCTGTGATGTACCTTGGCACTTAACACGTGAGCCAAGAGCTGGTCGAAAGACTGCATTCTCAATATTCAAAGCAAGTTCTCCTGAGGCAGATCACGTGAAACATGGGACCTATATCAAGAACAGCATATTGAAAATGGAGTTTTGTATCACTGGATATTTAAGTACTTTTTGGAAATTTCTAAATGCATCACTAAACATAATAATAAGTTAGTGTTGGAGGCTGATGATTAAAAAGTTTGATAATGTCGTGGAGCTTTTTGTTCATTGGTATGATGGCCTCCCTGTTCTAACATGTATATTGTCAGGCTTGGGGTAGGTAGATCTTTCGAAGTGTTGTTCCCTGTGAGCTTGAACTAATAAAATGTGAATTTTAAAAAAAGTGTGCTAAATTTTAGCATGCATTTTCTTTTCTCAAGCACTAAAATAAGTTAACTCCGAATGCAGTAAAGAAATGCAATGCAAATGCATCAGGAGTTTAAAAAAGCATGCTAAGGAAAAAATATATGCTAAAATGGAAATGAAAGAGCGAGCTAAGATTGGCACAGCTTTTATATTGGTTAGGTAAAAACGGTAGTAAATTTAAAAAGTGAATTAACATTACTGCTGTTTTTAACTTTAAAATGTTGGAGGTTCTCTGGTCTAGCCCAGAACCCCTGAGCCAAAGGGACCCTGCCCTGGGACCATAGAGTCACCCACTCACTAACCCAACCCCCAACCCTCCCATCTATTTATTCCCCAAATATTCTTCACTAATTGATCCATCTTGCAGGTCCCTCTATAAGAATCCTTCTCATACTTGCCAATCTTGTAGAATTTCTCCTCTTCTACACAGTCCATTTTAAAAATGACTGGGATTCAGCTGGTCAGTGCCCTTAGCTGAGCTCCTGCTATATTTATAATGGCCCAGCGAAGAAAAAAGTAAGATAGTAATGATGGCAGAAAAGGACCAAATGGTCCATTTACTCTTCCCAGCAAACTTCCTTCAGTAGCAACTGCCATTACATGCAGGCTGCCCCAATGTTTCTCTTAAGGGTAGTAATTACCACTCCATACAGTTATACTGGGTGATGAGCTTTTTTGAAAATTCAGACACTGCGGCTTGACGTGCGTTGCTTATGGACTTTGCCATAGAAGCAGTCCTGTACTTTTCCCCTTATGCCTGAGTATCAGTACTCCAGACCGTAGAAGTCAGGGCCCTCTTGGTTGTTGTCTGAATCCAATTTCCCTTTTCCCCCTGCCGTCGAAGCGAGGAGCAATGTTGCAGTCGCATTAAAAGCATCAAGGGCTTATAGGGTAAGGGTAATAATCTCCATGCCTTCTTCTAAGGATAGTAACCACTAACCATCGCACCAGCAAGATACCCCTTGCACGCTTTCTTCATTTCCTTTAGAACTAGGCCATGGAAGCAGTCCTATGCTTTTTCCCTTTTATTTGCGTATCAGTATCCCAGACTGTAGAAGTCAGGGCCCTCGGTTGTTTTCTGAATCCAATTCCCCTTTCCCCCCCTGCCATCAAAATAGGGAGCGATGTTGCAGGTTAAAAGTTAGCACATGATGTGGATGCTGTTGAAAAATGCCATCTTGAAAGCCCAGACTACATGCGTTCCATATATTCAAAAAGGAAGTAAGAATATCAAACGAATGCTAGCATGGTTAAATGGTAATGTGAGACAGGTTATTAAAGCCAAAAGGACATCTTTCAGAATCTGGAAGGTGAATACAAATGAAGAAAATAGGATAGTGCATAAGCACTGGTAAGTTAGATGTAAAGCATTAATAAGGCAAGACAAAAGATAATCTGAAAAGAAGCTTTCCAGAGAGACAAAACTCAAAATAAAAACTTTTACAAGTATATTCAAAGCAAGAAGCCTGTGAAGGAGTCACTTGGATTACTAGATAATTGGGGGGTAAAAGGGGTGCTCAGGAAAGACAAGGCCATAGCAGAAATCTAGTAAATCCTTTGCTTTGGTTTTTACCAAGGATGGTATTGGGAAGATACCTACAGCAGAAACATACTTGAGGATGCTGATTCAAAGGAACTGAATCAAATCACAGTGAGCCAGGAAGATGTTTTAGAGAAAATCAACAAATTAAAGAGTAAATATAACTGAGACTGGGTGGTATACACAGCAAATAACTAAAAAATGAAACAGCAAATTTAATACTAGTAATCTCTAGCTCCTTATTCAACATATTCTCATTTTTAAAAAGGCAAACCAGGGGTGGTCCAGGAAACTACCTGTAAACCTGAAATCTGTGCTGGGCTGGACTGGTAGAAGCTATTCTGAAGAGGAAAATAACTGGCTATCTGGATAGACACAGACTAATGGGGCAAAGCCAACATGGATTTAGCAAAGGAAATTATTTCCTGACAAATCTTAGATTTTTTTGACAAGATTAACAAATATGCTGACAAAGATGAGTCGGTTAATATAATATATCTGGATTTTCAGAAAGCATTTGACAAAGTCCCTCCTGAGACACTCATCAGAAAATTAAAACGTCATGGGATTTATTAACATTTGTATTTTTGTATTTTCTTAAAATTTATTAATCACTTATACCTAAGCCCTAAATGATATACATGATAATAAATATAAAATAAATACATAAAACTCAGACTTGAAACAGACTAAATAGAAAATATAAAGTAAAGCAGAATGAAATTTTTAAATACAAAAAGAAAACAATCTCCAATGCATTAGACAAATGCTTGCAGACCAGTATATGTTATCAGTTAAGAAAATGTATGCAAAGGTTAGTCCCAGCAAGAATGACTTGAGGAGTCCTTTTGTGGATTGGTAACTAGCTAAAGGAATAGAAATAGAGAGTAGGACTGAATGGTCATTTCTGTCAATGGAGAAAAGTAAATAGTGGCGTGCCCAAAGGATCTGTACTGGAGCTGATTCTTTTTAATACAAATGATCTGGAACAGAGAGTGATGATCATATTTGCAGATGACACAAAATTATTCAGAGTTGTAGATCATGAGCCAATTGTGAGAAATTGCAAGAGGACCTTGTAAGCCTGGAGAAGAGATAGCTAAAGGGAGTGTTATGCCCGTTGGTCGCAGATGGCTGCGGCCGCGTCTACTCACATCCTGCACTGTTCTCCTGCCCTTCAAGGGTCTGCTCGCAGCGCAGGCCAATCTCCACCGCCACATTCCCCATGGCTTCTCATGGCGGCCGAGATGCCGCCGCCACCCACGTCGACTTAGGGCCTTCCTAGGTGTGAATGCACGCGCCACTGGGCCCTCCTTTGAAGCCTCTTCGGCGGGAACCTCGGGGGCGTCCCTGATTGATGATGTCATCGGATCAAGGTACGTAAGCTCCAGCTTTGCCCTCAGCTAGCCAACTTGGCAACAGGTTCTGTACGTCTCTACTAGCTCCTGTCTCCATGTTCCTGTGGCCACGCTATTGGACTCAGCTGGACTTTGGACTTTGGTACCCGCTCCTCGGGGGCCAGTGTGCGCACCCAAAGGGGACTTGGTCTCCTGGCCTTGGGCTGGCCCTGCTTCCAGAAGTCCTACCCTGCAAGGCTCCCTGCTCCCTGGTGCTGCCCCCTGGAACACATTTACCACTCAGGAGTTCTACTTCAGTGCTTCCCTGCTCCTCTGGGTTGTGCCCACGTGCTGTGCAAGACTGTCAGCGCTTCCCCGCTCCTATGGACTGCGCCTACGTGCTACCCAAGAGACTGTCAGTGCTGCCCTGTTCCTCGGGGCAGTGCTCTCGTGCTACACTGTGACTATCCACGCTTCCCCACTCCTCAGGGTCGCGCTTACGTGCTACAAAGACTGCCAGCATTTCCCCGCTCCTCAGAGCAGTGCTTCTGTAACATACAGAGACTGTCAGTGCTTCCTGCTCCTCGGGTTTCAGCATACGTCATCAGTGGAGACCTCGCCATCACTGGAGATCTCGGGCTTCCCTGCTCTGCGGTTTGACCTACGTCACTACAGCTGCACGTCCTTCACTCTACAGCTCCGCCCCTCGGGGTTGCCTCTCCAGAATACCTTCTGCACGCCAGTCTTGCACCTCCCATCCGCAGCCTGCCTGGCACCTTCCACTTTGGGGGTCTCTGTCCAGGTACTATCTCCAGCCTCTCTATCTACTGGAGATTTCCTCCTGACTCTTCGGGACCTCTCCACAGTCTCACCCAGAGCTCCCTGTTGTGCCTGACCTCACCTCCCAATGGTGAGGACCTGTGGGGCTCCTCCCCACAGGTGGTAACAACTCACATCTCAGGCCAAGGGTCCACATACCCACAAACCATAACAGGGAGATATGATAGAGGTCTATAAAATCTTGATTGGGGTGGAATAGTAAGCAAGGAATGGTTATTTACTCTTGTAAATAGTACTAGAACTAGGGGACAATCCATGAAGCTAACAGATAGAACATCTAAAACAAATTAGAGAAAGTATTTTTTTACTCAGAGCAAAATTACACTGGAATTTGTTGCCAGAGGATGTGGTAAAAGCAGTTAGTGTAGCTGGGTTTAAAAAGGGTTTACACAAATCGCTGGAGAAAAAGTCCATGTAGCCATGTAGTCTATGGTAATAATTATGAGCAAAAAAGTTTAAATCTAATTAAATATATTCTTTGGGACTCTATTGGATACTTGTGATCTGGATTGGTCACTGTCAAAGAAAGGCTGCTAGTGGGCTTGATGGATGTTTAGGCTGACCTAGTAAGGCATTTTGCTTCTTATGTAGCAAGACATTTTATTTATTTTTATTTATTATTTATTTTATTTAACATTTTTATATACCGACGTTCGTCCTGAAACATCACATCGGTTTTCAATGAACTAGATATGCAGCTAACGGAGCTTTACAGAGAACGGTATTAGAACAGTATTTAAACAATATGGATACATTAATAGTTAATGGGGGCTGAGGGGAAACATAAATACCAAGATCATTATAGTTGTAGAATACGTAATTACAGGATTGATTAAAATTGCATAAATACAGATATCATTAGAGTTGGGTAGGGAATAAAAAGTCGCTGATTAATAGGGGTTGAGGGCAGTAGAGCGTAGAGGGGAAAAAGTTAGAGGAGGCTGAGTGCATAAAGAAACTTGAAGTAATAGGTAGAGGGGGCAGAAAGGGCTTGTAGAAAAGAGAATCACTGAGTAAGGGGGGGGGGGGGGGGTAATTACAGTAGCCTTCCAGGAAGGAATTTACAGGATATTTACAGGATATTGAAGAGATTGTTAGTGGGTGCTGGAGGCGAATAAAGGATATTGAAGTAAAAATTAGTGGGTGCTGAAGGCGATTATAAAAAAGAGAATCATTGATTAAAGGCCCGGGGGGGGGGGGGGGGGGGCGGTAATCACTGGAAAATTACTAGAAAAGTATTTAAAGGGAATTTACAGAGTAGAGAGGTTGGCGGGAATTTATGGGGTAGGGAGGATGAGGGGAGAGGTAGAGTATCTGAAATAGGTCGAAAGTCAATAATTATCTTGCATGGGTCAGGCGTTCACTTATTGCAGTGGGGAACACTTAAGGTGCCTGGGGAAGGGGAAAGGAAGAGAGTTGCGTAGTGTTTCGGTAGGTTTGTATGAACAGCCATGTTTTGACTTTTTGTTTGAACATTTTGGGGCATGCTTCTTGTCGTACCTCAGGTGGTATGGAATTCCATAAGGTGGGTCCAGCAATGGATATGGAGCGTTCTTTGGTTGTTGTAAAGTGAGTAAGTTTGGGTGATTGAGTTTGAAGTGTTGCTAAGTATTGTGATCTCGTAGGTCTGTTGTTCGGGCGGAATAGCAGTGAGTCATTAAACCAGAGCATGTCAGGGTTGTGAAGTGCTTTGTGAATGAGGGAGAGGGTCTTGTATTTAATTCTAGCGGAAATAGGGAGCCAGTGAAGTTGTTTGAGGATGGGGGTAATATGCTCTTTTCTGTGGGTCCCTTCTGTGGGTCCCTGTCAGGATGCTTGCCGCAGCATTCTGGAGCATTTGAAGAGGGGCAAGGGTGTTTTTGGGGAGGCCCAGGAGGATGCTGTTGGAATATTCGATTTTGAAGAGGATGATGGATTGAAGAACAGAGCGGAAGTCGTTGGTGTGCAATAGGGGTTTGAGCTTTTTTAGGGTGTTCAGCTTGAAATAGCAGTCTTTTAAAGTAGAATTGATGAATTTTTTTGGATTGAGATGGGTGTCAAGGGTGGCTCCTAGATCACGTAAGTGAGGGGAAAAGTTGAGTACGGTCAGGCGATCATTAGTGGGGGTGGTGATAATAGGGTTGTGTTGGGGGGTGATGATCATAAGTTCGGTCTTGTTAGTGTTGAGGGCAAGATGGAGCTTGGTAAGGAGATTGTTTATGGCAGATAGGGCGGAATCCCATGTCTTGAGGGCATTATGTATGGAATCTTTGATGGGGATGACTATTTGCACATCATCAGCGTAAATGAAGAAAGGAAGGGAGAGCTCTGAAAGGAGGTGGCACAGGGGCAGTAGGTAAATGTTGAAGAGGGTAAAGGAGAGGGAGGAACCTTGAGGTACACCTCGAGTTATGTTAATTGTTTTCGATTCGCTGGTGCCTATTTTGACCTTGTAGTTCCTGTTGCTTAGGAAGGATTTAAACCATAGCATTGGGATTCCAGTGATGCCTAGTTCAGATAGCCGTTCGATTAGCAAGGTATGGCTAATGGTATCGAAGGCTGAAGAAACATCGAGCATGGCCAGTATATAGGAATGTCCCTTGTCTAGACCTGTCAGGAGATAGCCAGTAAGGGTAGTTAGTAGTATTTCTGTGCTACGATGTTTGCTAAATCCATGGCCTGTTTGAGGGGGGAAGGTACAGTACCAAGGGTTATGGAGCTGTTGATAATGTTGGCTAGGGGTTTGGCAATTACATTAGGGATGGAGAGGAAGGATTTAGAGGGGATAGTGTCTAATGGGTGTGTGGAAGGTCTCATTTTCTTTAAAATTTCTTCTATTTCAGTGGAGACGGTAGTCTCAAAGGGATTTAGTTCGGCATTATGGGTTTTAGTGGGGAGTTTGGTGGTGGGGGGGTGTCTGTGGGGAATCGTGTTGTGAGATTTGATATTTTATCGTTGAAGTATTGTGCCAATTCTTCGCATTTGGTTTTGGCTTCATCATTGGGGATGGAGGTTGTTGAGGTTTTGGTGAGGTCAGCCACAAATGAGAAGAGGACTTTGGGATTAAATTGTAAATCGTGGATTCTTAGCGAATAGAAGTCTCTTTTGGTTTTGAGAATATTTTCACAGTAGGAGTGTAGGAGGGATTTGTATTTCGATAATTGGGAGGGAGAGGGTTCCTTGCGCCATTTCTTTTCTTGTGTTCTCAGGTTGTGTTTCTGTGATTTTAATTCTGTAGTGTACCAGGGCTTTCTGGTGTTGTGTGTAGGGTTTATTTCTTTTGTTCTTAAGGGGCATATCTTATTGGCAATATCGCTGGTGAGGTGAGTCCAGGATGAAAGGGCAGTTTCTGTGTTAGTTAAGTCTAGTTTTTCGAGCTGGTCAGTGAGAGCGTCTGTGAGCTCATCTTTGGTGCAGGTTTTTCTAAACTGGATGCAGGTTTTTGTGATAGATCTGGGTGCATTGCTCTTTATAGAGCAGGTGGTGCGGATGAGGAAGTGATCGGACCAGGGGATGGGGGTGTAGGATGGGGGCTCTGGCAGGATTAAGGAGTTAGTAAAGATAAGGACAAGGGAGTGATCTGCTTTGTGCGAGGGTCTAGTTATGATTTGTTGGAATCCCAAGGCTTGGAGAGAGGTCAAGATTGTTTCACAGGTGTGAGGTAGGGGTATTGCATCAACATGTAGATTGAAATCTCCAAGGATAATAGCTGGAGTGTTGAATGATATATTGGCAGTTATGAATTCTATCACGGGGGATGGGTCTCTGTCTAGTGTATATGGGGGGGGTGTATATTAAGCATATTTGCAGATTGGGGGATTTGAAAAGGCCTATTTCGATTTTGGGGGGAGGGTTGATTGGTTACTGAATGAGTTTGAGATCTTTTTTAGCAGTGAATAGGATGCTTCTGCCTTTTTTGGGGGGTCTGGGAATTGAATAGATATCATAAGAATGGGTGGGGAGTTGGTTAAGTAGGACTGAGTCAGTCTCCTTGAGCCAGGTCTCTGTTATAGCACAGATGTCAGGTTTTTCATCAGCAGTATGTCGTTGAGGATGGGTTTTTTTTTTGTTATGGATTGTGAGTTGAATAGGATTAATGTGAAGGTTGTGAGGCCCAGGAGTTGTGTGAGAGGATTCAGCATGATCGGTATGAGTGATCTGGCATGGTTGGGGGTGGGTGGGTGAGATCCCATGCGTTGCGACGGGGGTTGTTGTATCTGAGTGTTGGTATTAGTTGTGCCATTGAGGGTGAGGGAGGTTCTAATATTTGTATAGAGTGAGAGGGACTGGGTGGCACTCTTGAGTTGAAAACAGAGGTGGGGCAGGAGAGCTTCTAGAGGTAGCAGTAGAGTATTCGTTGTTGAGAGGGAGGCAGCAGAGGGTTACTCAGCAGTACCGTTTGTTCAGTTAGTCTGCTGGGTATTTGAGGGTACTAGGTCCAGCGGGTTAGTGGGAGGTCATCGAGGCAAGGTTGAGAAATTCAGGATGGAGGTTAGAGGAGGAGGTTATGGTCTGGATGAAGTGGGTTGAGGGGAGAGAGGAGTTCTTTTCACTAGGAGCTGGATGGAAGCGGGTTCAAGGTTGCCGGAGGTAGGAAGAGGGGAGAGTGTGTCTGGGTGTTGGATTAGGTATTGGACTTGTAAGACTCAAAGTTGAAGATGACAAGGCCTAATTTTGCCCATGTGATCTAGCTTTGCTGTCATTAATGATTTTCCCCTAATATTTTTCCATCATGGGCAGTGGGAGGAGTTTTTTTTGTATTTTTTAAATTCTCCCCTGGCTTCAACCCCCCTCCTTTTTGTGGGAGACTTCTGTGAGCTATAAATGGCCATGGATCATGCTTAGGAAATAGAGGGAAGGTGAGTAGTGGAGAGGGAAGGTGAGAAGAGAAGGAGATACGGAGGAAAGAGAAGGAATTTCTGTTGATGATCATTGCCTCTCCAAAGAGGACTGATCAATAGCCATGAGGAGATTTTTGCTGTTGTCTTTGCCATCCTCCAGGTGGATTTACCAAGACCAAGAAGAAAGGATTTGAGGTTGTGATTTTGGAATCTGAGCAGTCTGGAAGGAAGGGATTCCCCCTGGTATCCAGAAAGGTTGGGTCATTGATCTTTTTGTCCTTGCTACCAGTCAAAGGCAAGGGTGAAGAGAAGCTTTTGGATTTTGGACTTTCCAATAGGCTGTGCTGGATCCCTTTTTTGATTCTGTGGACTAATTTTGAACTAAGGGATTTTTGCAACTTTTTCCCAGTGAATGTTGGAATTACAATCAAGCTACCCTACCCTTCAAGGGGAAGGGCTGTTGGATATAGAAACCGGTGCAGCAGAGAGGAGAATACTAAGGGAGTAATAAAATGGACAAGAAGTCTAAGGATTTCATGATATTGATTTATTTGATGTTGTTCCTGATCTTTTCAGTAATGGCTTGGATTCTTATTTTCAAACTAAAATTAAGTTTTTGTTTTTTTTTGGACACCAATTGGACTCAAGACTATTTTTATTTTTCCTCCTGTCTCCAGTGGTGAATGGAGTGGCTACTAGTAATTGTATTTTGTATTTTACTTTTCTTGCATTTTTGTGTCTCCTCCTGCAACTCTCTTGCCTAGCCAGTATGAATTGTGGGGTTTTGAGAACTGGATTTACTGACCATGCCAAGGGCCCAGGAAGTCAAGCTTCTCCCCACCCCACCAGATGAACCCAGCAAAAGTAGCTCCCCAGATGCAGCTGACCAGCCAAATGGGGATCCCACTACACCTATAACTAGAGGTAGTGGAGGCCAGCATATTTAACAGCTTTTTGGCATGCTTGGAACAGATATGGAGGGCAGTGGTGGGTAAAGGGTTGATAGGTGAGGTAAAAGACAAGATGGGGGGAGTTGGTGTTTAGTTGCATATGGAAAATTTATATGCTCATCTATCTGTAATCCCGTCCTTCTTCCTTTGCACAGACAAAGGAGCACATTTGAGGGTATAGGGTCTTGGCTAGCTTGCTGCAGTACTAGGCATTCTTCATTGGGGAAAAGCAAAAGCTTCAAAGCTCACAGGGTTAGAAAGCAGACACCACTCACTGAAAAAAAATCACAGACCACACCATTTATGGATGCACAAAATAAAATATAGATGAATTTGGCAGATCTGACGCAATCCATACAGAAAACAAAACTCCAAAACAGCCCAAGTAATACTGTCGCAGAAATCTGACACCTCCTGGGTTTTTCCCTGAAGCAACCCCGAGATGGGTAGGGCAGATCTCCTTTCTTAGCAGAAAAAAGGAAACTAGAAACATCCCTGAATCAATTTCTTACCATTCTCAATAACAAATAGTTATTACAAACTTCATATCAAAACAATACCATACGCTCAGATCCCAGCATTTTAGCGCATCTTAATAACTAATTACATTAAATTTACACCTTTAATATTACAAATATTTTGTTATGTGTCATAGTATGGGATGAGCAGTAGCACAGACGATCCCTATTGCAAAGACATAAAGGGAACGCTAAAAATCAACTAGAGTTTATAGTATGCACAAAGGATATATACTGGCCAGACTAAGGGGCCTTAGGGTCATAGGTTATATTCTCTGTTTCTAGATTAAACTTGCAGACCCCTATTACCCTCTGTTTCAGATATCTTAATCCCACAACAACAGTTGCATGCAAGCAAAAGAAACCAATACCAAACACTTCTGAACCGTTTCATTGTGCTGCCCTCCATCTAGTGTTGTACTTGAGATTCTTTGTTCATTACATAACAAAATGTCTTTTCTCATTAAACTCTTATTGTTACGGAGCATGCTTAGAGTAGACACCTAGAGAATATATGCAAGCAATATTGAACTAATTATGGACTGACTTACTGGAAAGAAAGGCTCTTATGTTCTTCCCTAACTGTATCCTAAACTTTCCAAAATTCACCTACCCATTACACAAAACAGTCTTTGTTTAACATCTTCTTTCACTCAGACATGGATTATGTTGGCAACATTAGAGCTTTTGAGTATTTTCCTCTCCAGTCTCTTCTTCAAAGGGCCTTTGGAAGGTCAGTTTTTATTGCTCTTATCTGAGTTCTGGCAGGATTTCTAAAAAAGAGAACTCATATCTTCTATTCCATGGTATAAAATATAACAGACCTCCCCCCCCCCCCCCCCCAGTAAAAAAGCACGCAGGGAATGCAATAACAAATGCAGGTAGAGACAAAGTAGTTTGAGCTCAGTTTCTCACCCAGTGCAAGTAGCCAAAAGAGCGGAAGGAGGTGAAATTGAATAGTACACAATGGACAGCCTAGCGTTGTTTCCTAAATTAGACTATATTGGGATCAGTTCATCAAAATTTGGGATTTATAATAGAAACATTTATAGCAGAAAGATCTTTGCCAATTTTACCAAACAAAAATATTCACATCCTGTAGAAAAAATGCAACACTAGACCTGGCCCTGTGGTTCAGGATGATTTCTGTGTTTGGATTTCCCATTCTTTGGGGACAGTTGAACCTGGTCAAAAGGAGGAGATGATGCATTCAGGCCTAAGAAGAAAGGGAAGATGACTGCTGGGGCCCTCGTTGGTCATTCTATGAATCCAATTTACCTTATCCATTGAATGAAAATAACATGTCATGCAAAACCGCTACATTATGGCGATTAATGCTGAAGACGCCGACAGGAAATCCAGTATTTATAACCATCACATACTGACTATTGCAACTTTATTGTACCAACAGAAAAGGATTCCCACTAATTGGCTTGATTCAATCCAATAGGACGTGTTGTTTGCCATTTGAAAATAAAGTCTTACTCTTTTTCCCACAAACACAATAAAACATTGCCTCCCCTTGTCATAGGCATATGGTAAATGATAAAAAAAAATGCAAATGATTGACAATGGGGAGGATTTTAAAAGGCCTGCGCACGTAAATCCTTCTGGATTTACGCGCGCAGGGCCCTCGCGCGCCGGCGTGCCTATTTTGCATAGGCCGCCGGCGAGCGTAAAGCCCCGGGACGCTCGTAAGTCCCGGGGCTTTGGAAAAGGGGCAGGGAAGGGGCGTTCCCAAAACGACGCGGCATTTCGGGGGCGTGCCGCGACGTTTCGGGGGCGGGCCCGGGGCGTGGTGCCGGCCCGGGGGCGTGGTCGAGGCCTCCGGACCAGCCCCCGGGACCGGAACACAGAGTGGGGCTGCCAGTAGGGGGGGGTTTAGATAGGGCCGGGGGGGTGGGTTAGGTAGGAGAAGGGAGGGGAAGGTGGGGGGAGGGCGAAGGAAAGTTCCCTCCGAGGCCGCTCCGAAATCGGAGCGGCCTCGGAGGGAACAGGCAGCTCGCGCTGGGCTCAGCGCACGCAGGTTGCACAAATGTGCACCACCTTGCGCGCGCCGACCCCGGATTTTATAAGATACGCGCGTATCTTATAAAATCCAGCGTACTTTTGTTCGCGCCTGGTGCGCGAACAAAAGTACGCGATTGCGTATTTTTTTAAGATCTACCCCAGTGAGTTTATGCTCTACCCTGTGCTGAACCACTGTTAATGAAATAGATGGAAATAAAACCTTTGTACTTAAGAAACTTTCTACATTATTATAAATCATTCTCTCAGATAACTTACTAGTAGTTACTTATAATATAGGTGGTTGGCCTTGACAATTTACTTCTGACTGAAATTGTGCCAATTATAGGTTTTTACTATGTAGATAGATAGATAGATAGATAGATAAAGACAAACACACACATACATACATATACTGTACATACATAATACAAATATTTTCCAGAAAACATGTCACAGTGTCTGATGAATATGTCAGCTATGATTTTTGTGGGTAAACTCCACAATGAAAACCAAGACATACCCTACATTTATAAACTAAAAGAAATCCATACTGGAGAAAATACTCTCTGAAATGACTGGCTGGACTGAACACAGATGTTTCACCTTACTATTCATCATAGAAAAAAAAATTCTGTTGTCACCTCAGTAACAGTGGCACAAGCCCCCTTCATTATCAGGCACTTTGTGAAGTAATACAAAACCCTGCAAAATGTTATTCACAACCTATATAACATACCTGCCACCCCAAAGCTATAGTAACTCCCAGAATTCAAACAGCAATAACCCTTTTCTTAGCGTTTAGACAGATGGATCCTGAACAAGTGGGTTATGCATCTCTGCCAGATGGAGACAGATTCAAGCTGACACCACAGTATATATATCTACTCCTGCATTGACATCAGCCCGCCAGTATTCTCCGTCTCCAGCAGATGGTGGACGTGCATCTCCCTACTGGGGATTGCTTAAAGTTTTTAGAAGGAGAAAAGATGAAAGACAATTAATTTGCCCTGCTCTCCTGTGGTGATGCCATATGAACCCTCCCTCAGTTGAGAATTCCTGAGGTGATATATTGGATTCCCCCTCAGATGAGTGCCTTGGTCTTGGTGGTGGTGGCGGCAGAGTTGAAAAAGGATGGAATTCTGACTGATTTGGGCCAAGAATCTGGAATAGAGCCTCCTGGTGTCTCATAAGGTGATCTCCTTGTTGCAGGAGCTCGATAATTCAACATGTTTGAATACATCACTTTGCTTGGTAAAATGCTCATTTAGGAAATGTATTCAAACGTGTTGAATGATCATGTTTGGTGCATTTCTATACCTGATGTTTCTTCAATAAACTGGAATATATATGCAAAGAAAAAATGATTTGGTGGTGTTATGCGCAAATTGGCTTTGAACAGATGTTTTTGTCTTTGAAAAACTACAATCCTCACACCTTCTTTGTTTGGTTTAGTATATTTGAACCATTCACAAAGAAACCTGCATTTAAACTCCTGCCTTTCCAATCTAGCTGCCAACCCTCCAGCATCTCTCTTATGGCTAACAGAATATTGGCCAAGATAAGGGGGCTATGCATCAACTGGGTGGGCAGCAAAGCCCACATGCACCCTGATGTTCTGTCCCCACTAAAGCTGCTGCCTATGCCTTCCTCAGCCAGGTCCCACCAGTGTGCCATCAAGGAGAGGTAAACGTGCGAGGTGTTCATGGTGGTCCAGATATCACTGGTGAAGTGCATGATACTCTGGCCTGCCTTAGCCAGCTGTGCCTGGATGTGATTATGGCACTGGTTTTATAGGCTATGGCTGATCTTCCTGCTAAATGTAATTGTAAGGGATAGGGGGTGTGTGAGCCATTAGTGCTACAGCATAGTTGACACATCCTTGACAGCAAACTCCCTAGGCCTATGTAGGCAGCTGGAGAATGTGCCCTGTAGTTGCCAGGGGATGTGGTTAGTGCAGTTAGTGTAGCTGGGTTTAAAAAAGATTTCAATAAAGTTTTGGAGGAGAAGTCCATTACCTGTTATCAATCAAGTTGACTTAGAAAATAGCCACTGCTATTACTAGTATCAGTAGCGTGTGATATGCTTAGTTTTTGGGTACTTGCCAGGTACTTGTAGCCTGGATTGGCCACTGTTGGACACAGGATGCTGGGCTTGATGGACCCTTGTATTATTAAAGCTCTGTTGTTAATGCTGGGAATTAGTAATCTGTTATTAACGGAGTTGCTGGAGATAGCAATCTGTTATTATTTAGAATAGTTGTGGGTGGATCCTTGGACCAGTGGCAGGTGACCTCGCCCTTGGGGGAGATCCCGAGAGGGACCACTGGTCAGGCTTAGTGTAGGAGACAGACACACACTAGTTCTTTTATTAGACCATATATTAAACCACCAGAGGTGGCAGTAGTAAGCTGGAAGCACCCGGCTGGGCTGTAGTCCCTCAGGTACTGGAACAGCGATCCCAAGGTGGCTGAGAAAGTGAGTAGGTAAGACATGCAGAGTTCAGGAACAAGTCCTTGATGGTAATAATCACACAATAGTCTCTTGAGGCAGCCCAGGAGTTGGTATGCTTTAGGCCCTCGAGGAGTGCGTACCTGGTTCCAGGGAAAGCTCTGAGAGATAGATAGAACTCATTGATGTTATAAGCAACAAAGACTTCTTAGTAAGCAGTATATTAAACCACCAAAGGTGGCAGTACTGAGATGGAAGTGCCCGGCTGGGCTGTAGTCCCTCAGGTATTGGAACAGTGATTCCAAGGTGGCTGAGCTGTAGAGAAACTAAGAAAGTGAGTAGATAAGATATGCAGAGTTCTGGAACAAGTCCTTGGTGATAACACTCACACCATAGTCTCTTGAGGCAGCCCAGGAGTTGGAATGCAGTAGGCCCTCGAGGAGCGAGTACCTTGTCCCAGGGAAAGCTCTGAAAGATAGATGGAAATTCACTAATGTTGTAAGCAGCGATGACTTCTTAGCAGAAGTGGTATTCAGGAGCTGGTCCGGGATGTGGGCCCTCGAGGAGCGAGTACTGGTTCCGGACTGCGACCTGAAAAGAAAAAGAGAGAGCGAGGCTCCTGAGGAGTGGGTACCTCTAGTGAAGTCCGAGGAGGCAGAGTAGCTAGGTTTGCGGAGAGCGAATCCCATCTGCAGTGACCTGGAGGAAGCGAACCCTTGCTAACTCGTCTTGTTAGCGAAAACTGAGACCTTAAATATCTGGAGCTGATGACGTCATCTCAGGGGGATGCCCCTGAGGTTCACACCATCAGTTGGGCCGCACGTGCACGCGCGTGCCCTTAGGCATCTGATCAACATGGCGGCTTGCAGCGTCGAGCCGGTCCAGGAACGCCGGAGGAGGACGGCCTGGAGACGCCCCAGCAGCTAGCCTTCCATCAACCCCAGAGGGAGTCGCCAACGAGGTAAGGTGGGCGGAGCAGAGACGTCAGACAGCGACGGACACAACACCTTGGTCTGACCCAGTATGGTAATTTATTATGTTCTTATGTTCTTATGAACAGTCTGGAGCTTCGCCTTTACCAGCCACCTCCTCTGCAGGTTAAGCCCTTGGATTCTGGCAGCTGGCAGGACTTAAGCGGGTCCCTAGGGTGGAGTGGTACTTAGAGTCAAGAGACACACCAGATAGAGTAGACAGCAGACTTAAGAGGGTCAGAGGAGAGCCAAGGTTGGAGCAGATATCAGGCAAGAATAGATGGAACCAGGTAAGGGATCGGGTCCAGGTGGCAGTGAATTATAGTCAGGTCCAAGTAAGCGATCAGGATCCATGCAGTGGAGAATCATGGTCTGGTCCAAGCAAGAAATCAAGATCTGGAGTAACAAGCCAAGGATGGTTATGGACACACAGAAGACAGTGGTAGATACAACAAGGAAGACAAGGTGAATGGGTTTGGACTGGAAGGCAAGGCTGAATGAAGCTGGACTGAAAGGCAAGGCTGGAAATGAAGGAATGCTGTAGCAACACACTGTACAAGGCAGAAGACCCATTGCTGAGGTGAAAAGGGGAAGCCTGGGAGCTCTTATTTAGGGCTGAGGTGCTGATGTCATCGGTGAACGCCGTAGGTATTTTGCTGCCACAGGCCCTTTAACTAGCGCATTGCCAGGCAGGCATGCACTTAAGGCAGACTGGAGGAGTGATGGTCTTGGCAACGTCCCACACCATGTGATAGTAAACTGGTGGCATCCTGCCATGACTGAAGGCCCAGCTGTTAGTGGTGTCAGGGGTAAGTCCAGGGATTTGTTGGACCTTCCTGTGAGCCATAAATCCTAATAGTACCCCACCTCCAAAGCCCCCTCCCCATCTTCCTGGGCCTTGGTTTATTGGGGAATCTTTTGTGGAAGCCCTTGAGTAGATGTGGAGCTTGCAGATTAACATCTAGCTCCCAAGAATTTTCCTCAGGTCCATTGTTCTTCCAGGAAATGTGATACTGTAGTTGATTTCAGACCTTGCATGAATCTAGAATCTTTTGTTCTTAGAACTGGGTATCTTCAGTGACCACTTCAGTGGACTGAAGGGTGGTCTCCTCAGCCAAGATAGAAGAGCTGGTTTTAATAGAGAGCTGTGGAATACATTATGAATCCACAATGATGGTAGTAATCTAAGCTTGTATGCCACAGAACCCAGTTGTTGGTCAACAAGAAAGGGTCCTATGAATCGTGGAACAAACTTCATAGAAGGCATTGTGAGTCTTGGCTTTTGGTGCTAAACCAGACTAAGTTTCCTGGGAGCATCTGAGAAGCAGGATGGTGTTACTTATCAGCTTGTTCTTTAGAATGATTTGCCACTTTGACCAGAAGAAAGTGGGTCTTTTGCCAAAGTTCTTGAAACTCATTTCCCATCAGGTTAGCTGCTGGACAATTGTCAGAGATAGGAATTGGTCTGCTTACACGAGGATGTCGCCTAAAGATGATATAAAAGGGTGAGGATCCTGTGGAGCTATTCATATGATTGTCATGGGCAAACTCAGCCCAGGGATGAAGAGAGGCCTAATTGTCTTGATGTAGATTCATGTAAGCCCACAGAAAAGCTATGAGGCTTTGATTCACCTGTTCTGTTTGTCCGTTTCTCTGTGGGTGATAAGCAGAGGGGAAATCCAACATAATTCCAAATTTCCTGCACAGGCCCCTCCAATATTGGGCTGTGAACTGAACCTCAGGTCCGAAAGGATGTGAAGTGGTAGCTAGGGGTGTGCATTCAGTCCCTACGTATTGGCAATCCGCAACGGATGTGGCCATATTCGTTGTATTCGTGGGGAAGCGAAACGTATCGCGATTTCTCATGAATACACAAATCTTCGCCGAATTATTCAGCCTCCTAAAGAAACCAATTTAAACAAACCCCCCCTCCCAAGACTTACCAAAATTCCCTGGTGGTCCAGCGGGGGGTTCCGGAAGCCATCCCCTGCACTCACACCCTCGGTGCTGGTTTCAAAATGGCGCCGATAGCCTTTGACCTATTATGTCACAGGGGCTACCGGTGCCATTGGTGAGCCCCTGTCTCATGGCCATCGGTGCCATCTTGTGCTCCTACCATGTGACAGGGGCTGATCAATGGCACCGGTAGCCCCTGTGACATAGTATGGGCAAAGGCTATCGGTGCCATTTTGATTACTGGCAGCTGACAGTCCGAGTGCAGGAGGTCGCTCCTGGACCCCCGCTGGACCACCAGGGACTTTTGGCAAGTCTTGGGGGACCCTCCTGACCCCCACAAGACTTGACAAAAGTCCAGCGGGGGTCCAGGAGCGACCCTCCTGCACTCCGGCTGTTGGATGCCAGTACTCAAAATGGCGCCGATCGCCTTTGCCCTCACTATGTCACAGGGGCCGACGGTCGGCCCCTGTGACATAGTGAGGGCAAAGGCGATTGCCTTCCAGTATTCAAAATGGTGCCGATCGCCTTTGCCCTCACTATGTCACAGGGGCCGACCGTCGGCCCCTGTGACATAGTGGGGGGTTGTAGTTAATTTTAGTGGGGGAACGAATCAAAATGGACGTATTAAAGGATTGGGGCACCATATGGCGAATGCAACGTATCCATCCCCGACAAATCTGAATCCCGAATGCAACGTATGGCGTCCCTCTGCACATCCCTAGTGGTAGCTGGTGCAACTGCAGACAGAAGATGTGTTGCACCAAGAGTTTATCTAATTCAGGTACAGATGGGAGTCCGGGAAGAGGGATACAATGTGCCATCTTTGAGAATCTATCCACAACCACCCATAATGGTGGTATTGCACCAGAGAAGGGATGATAACAGACAACCTCTGTGGCCACATGGGTCCAGGGTTCCATGGGGACTGGCAGCGGCTATAGCAACTCCCATGGTCATGCTCTGACACATTTATGCATGGCACATGTAGGGCAGGAACCTACATAATGCTGAATGTTGGTCTTCATCTTAAGCCACTAGTAATGTCATATGATTAATTTTAATGTTTGGATGAGGCCAGGATGACCAGATAGATGAGAGTCATGACCCCACTCAAGAACCTTTTCATGTAGGTGACAGGGTAACACCATATTGCTGGGAGGGACCGTGGAAGTGGTGGCAATTACAATCTTGGCTAGATCTATAATGTGCTGTGGGGGTTCCAGGGTCCCCTCAGTATTGAATGACCTTGAGAGAGCATCGGCTCGATGATTCTTGTCAGCAGGCCAGTATCACAGATCAAAGTCAAATCGATTAAAAAACAAAGACAAGAGGGCTTGCCTGGGTTTGGCCTCTGAGCTTGTGTCAAATGGTCAAGGTTCTTATGATCTGTATAAATGGTTACTGGGTACTTGGCCCCTTCCAGCAGATGTCGCCATTCTTCCAAGGCTAGCTTGACTATTAGTAGCTCACGATCACTTATGGTATAATTCTTTCTGCCAGAGAGAATTTCCTTGAAAAACAGGAGCAAGTAACAAGAGTACCATTAGAGTTATGCTGTAGGAGGACAGCACCTACCCTGAGGGTAAATGCATTTACGTCTTGCATCTACGAATCTAAATGATGTAAGCATGCATCAAATGTGAACTCCTTTAGCAGTTCAAAGGTCTGAATCACATCCAAGGTCCAGTTCTTGGTGTCTGAACCCTTTATTGTGAGGGCCATGGGTGGGCTGCCAAGGTGGAGTATTCTGGGATAAATTGCTTGTAGTAGTTTACGAATCCCAGGAAGCATTGTATTGCTTTGAGGCCTTCTAGCTGGGGCCACTCTAATATGACAATTTAATTTCTCTGGTGCATCCGAAGACCTTGACAAGAGATGATATATCCCAGAAACGGGAGTTCTTCCCATTCAAAGATACGCTTTTCTAACTTAGCATAGAGATGGTGCTCGCACCTGTTTCACATGATGTTGGTGCTCAATGACTTTGAAAAGATCAGGATGTTGTATAGGTAAACCACCACATGGGAGTAGAGCAAGTCCTGGAAGATCTCATTTACCATAAATTGGAAGACTGTGGGGGCACTGCACAACCCAAAGGGCATTACCAGGTACTCATAACATCTGTCACGGATGGTAAAGGCGGTCTTTCACTCATATCCTTTTCGAATTCAGATCAAGTTGTATGCCCCCTGAAAATCCAATAGCATGATTATTTGTGTGCCCTGATGCAGTCAAAGAGCTCTGAGATCAATGAAAGTGAATATTGATTTTTCTTAGTAATAGAATTGAGATCTCAATAATCAATTCAGGGATGTAACAACCCTTCCTTCTTCCCAATGAAAAAGAATCCAGTCCCTGCAGGAGAGGAAGGGGGATGAATAAAGCCTCAGTCCATATTTTCCTTAATGTCTTTAGTCATAGCATCTATTTTAGATGCAAAGAATGAATAAACTCTGCATCTAGGTGGAACCTTGCCTGGGATCAGGAGTGATGAGGTGGCATGATCTCCGCCTACTATTTTCTGACTACATCAGAGAAGTTGATATACTGTGCTACAGGCCTGAGAGTTCAGAGGTGACAGTCCTGGCCACAGGCTCCAGCATTAGGCTTAAGCCTGGACTTGGGCCTCAGTGACAATCTCCAGCCTCGGATCAAGCCCCAGGATTGGATCAGGGCCCAGGCCCATATTTCCTTTTACAATGAAATCAATGGGGCCTATTGATTACTTCTCCATTGACTTTAATGTAAAATGAAAAAACAAATGAAACAAATCAACATTTTTTTTTTCATTTGAGACAAACCAGACAAATGGTTGCACTCTACAAAATGGATGAATAAACCAAGCCAAATAATTTTCCTCTGCACTTCCCTATGAATGTTATGAAAGATGCATTTATGGTCAAACTGTTAATACTGTCTTATGCCAGTTAATATCATTTTACCAAAATAAGTGACTTACACTTTCTCAAGGCAATCTAGCTTCCTTTTTGAACTTCTAGTGCTTCCCCTCTGGAAAGTTCCTCTTTGTGTCTGAAACCACAGATGTTAACACTCTCATAGGCAGTCACACTGAGACCCAGTATCAAGCAGTTTACCACAGACTCAGAATGGGGGGAAACCCTTTGAAGAATAGAACCCATTGTATCTGAAAGACAAAAAAGAATCAAAGATGTCTGAATCAGTTCTAAAAAAAAAAAATTCCTTTGCTACACCAGCAGAATGAGATTTTTTACTTCAGGAAAACAGTGTGGTTGCTGTGTTAGTTTGTTTCCTAACACATGGTTTACAGCAAGATGCAAAAGAAGAAAAGGAAATTGAACCTGAAACGGTAGAACCTAGGCAAAATGACAAGCTGTGTTGTATTTTTAACTATCTTACCCTTGACATTTACTTCTAAAAGCCTTTTTTGTAGGACTTTCACACGCCAGCTTCTATGAAAGAAAACATGGGGTTTACACACATGCTGGGCATGACTCAGAAAATAAATTCCCCTTTTATTGCCATAGAATGTCAGACTGAAAACACTAAAACCTCCCGAGCCATTTCCTTTTGTGTCTGGGGGTGTCCGAAGAAAGAGGAATTTGAAGCAAGTGTAGAAGCCCCCATGTGCTGAGCAGACTTGGAACGAGCAGACAGGATACTGTCTGTCAGCCTGAAGGGACTGCACGCTGCACAGGGAGGGTGAAGAGCATACATCTGCCAGACGACCACTGCACTTCTGCCCAAAGAAGCTAGGACCTCAGCTGCATGAATCTGCTTAGCATAGCTGTGCACTGGGAGGTTTCAGGGGAAGAAAGGAGCGAAGAATTAGATGCGGAAAATCATTTATTTTGAAGGTAAAGATCAGCATTCACATTTACATTTATTAAACTTTATGAATCGCCTAACACAGAAGGCCTAGGCAATGAACAGGTGAACATACATAATCATATTAACAAAGCAAGATCACAAATCATAATGAAACAATAAAATGAGCAAAATAAACATCTTCAAAATAATAATCGTAAATAATAAAAAAATAAAACCGATATCCTAATTATAAAACAAACAACTAAAAATACACACATACAATTTGTACAGATAGAGTTATATCCACCCAGCGTGGTCTGTCATCAGATGTGCGGTGTCCAGAATCCACAAGAAGGGCACAGGCCAATTCGATAAGCAACTGTAGCCTTACGTTCGGCCTCTCATATTACTATTATTACTGTAACTCCTACTTCTGATTTGCATTGGTTTAGGGTCACATAGGGTTCTTGGGGCCAATTTTCCAACTCCAAACTCTTTCACACAGTCTCTTTGACCCCAAGGTCAGGTTATTTTACTTGTGTGGGGGGATAGGGGGAGGGATTTCTCTTCAAAGGTCCTTGGTAGCAGGAATATAACTGTCATTTTTACCTGGAAGAGGTATGAGTTCCCTTTTACCTTCGTGATGTGATTGCAAATAAGTCACTCAGGAGACTCAGGTTAAGTATCCAAAAATACACTTTACTGAACTTTTTTCTTTGATAAGTCAGTGACACTAGCTCTTATCACCACAGATGACATGTGTAGTTCTCAGTCTTTTCGCTATCTGTGCCAGGGTCTCTTTCTCTATCAGGCCAAGGGAATGCTCACCTTCCAGGGTGTGGAAAAATGCTGCTGGCAAGTAGCCAGGGGTATCCATGTTTGGGCAGAACCCCCCACCCCTCCAAAATGGTGAGAAAATGGAAAAGTTCAGACTCTTACAGAGTCCCAAAATACCTCTTTCCCAGGGTGAAGACTCCTGATGGGGGTCCTCAGAAAATCTCGGCATGGTCTTACTCACAGTTCTCCAGAATGTCTGTCACTCGGGATCCCAGGCTGGTAAAAGGATCCAAGCAGGAGCACCACAGCTCTCTCGATGTTGCTCATTCAGGGCAGGAAAGGGGCAGCAAAATCTTTCTCCCAGGTCTTCTAACCAAAAATCTTCCCCCCCCCCCCCCCAAATGAGTTCAAACACCAGAATCTGCTTGCAGGGGGTCCCCACCTCTGTTCTCTAAGAAGGTGGAGAAGGGCAGGATTTCCCTACACTAGAACCCCAAGGAAAGATTACCCCATAATATTTCTCCAGGCCAAAAACCAGGTTTCCTACCACTAAAATTGGAAAAATCTCCCAAACAACTCAGAAGGCAAACCCAGTCAGCCAAGGAGTAGACTGGAAAGACAACTTCCTGACCTTTTCCCCAGGAACTGCAGGCAGGGTGTCTGAATCCCAGAACAAGCCCAAAAATAAACTGAGGCAAAACCTTCTGACTCTTCTAACTCCACAGTCAAATTGGACCATCCCACTACTTTTATACTCTATGGGAATGGCCATCCAAGCACCCTCAAAGGGAGGGGCTGTAATGAATGGTGCCTCCCCTAACTCACTAACCTTTCCTAGTTCAAGGAGTTAACTAGGGACTTACTGGTAATGAACCCAGAATGTCATTACATTACTAAACATTTATATAGTGCTACAAAGTGCATGCAGTGCTATACATGCACAGCAAAGACACTGTGGAGCTTAGTCTGACTGACAGCTAATGAGAACAGATGCAAACAAGCACTTTCTGGGGCAGAGCTACATTTGAATCAGTAAGAGTAAACAAACAGTATAAAACATATTTTCATACATATCTCTTTCATATGTAGTATATGCACATAATGTGTGCATGCAATAGTATGATACTTGCAATGAAACCCCCCCTCCTGTGTACAGCAGGGGATAGGGGGAAGAGAGCATGCTGCAGTTTAAGTGAAGCAGGAGGATTTGAAAGAGCAGCAAGGACCGGCGACCTGTTGGAATGGAGCTACCTCTTCACAGAGTAGCACCAGGGGCCTTTCCCTTCACAGAGAAGGCTCAGAGGAGAAAGAATAGAGAAGAAAGAGAGAGGTTCCTGGAAGTCCAGAAGCTGAAGGACAGGATCCTGAAAGCTGGAGTGAGCGCACCAGGAGGTGTCAGAGAAAGGACAGCCTGCCTGGGAAACTCTGCCAGAGTGAATTTGGGAGCACTAAGGAGAAAAGGAACTCTCTGGAGAATGTGTGGACCAGTGAACTAGGAGGTGCCAGAAGAGGGGCAGCTTGCCTGGGAAAGACTGATTCAATTACAATCAACCTGAGACACCAGAAAGGGAGAAATAGAGAAAACAATTACAGCTGCCAAACAATTACTGGGAGGGCACTGGGTGAAAGGGGTACCCATCCCAAAGAGCTGACCTGTTTGGGGAGAAGGGTGAAGAGGTAAAGAGAGACTGTGTTTATTTTTGTGATTTTTGAATTGAGTTGCTGTTGAGCACTACTAAGAAGTGCTTCTTGTTGGATTTTGATTTTCCTGCCATCAGTCAGTAAAGAATTTTTTTTTTTTTAACACAGCTAGTGTGGATGTGATCTTTTTTTTATTTGGAGTGCTTGACTGGTGAGCAGAAAGATTCCCTTGTGAGTACAAAACCCTAAGGCCTTGTAAAGACTACATTTTTCCCCTTTGTGCAGGAACTCTGGAAGGTCATGGAGCCTTGCGTGTTTCATGGCCCTCTCCCTATGCCCAGAACCAGAAGGGAATGGGGCTACAATTAGAGATCCCAATGACTCACCAGGGTGAAGCAATACAAACACAGAGGGCAAATATTAAATGGGTTCTCTATATTCAATAGTTTTGACTACACTACCAGAGAACCCTAGAAATCATCACATCAAACACTTAAATACAAACATGCAAAAATATTTATTTAAGCATAACACAACACCTGTCTAGACAATTAAATACTGTCTAACCATTCATACAATCACAACATTCATTCATTAAAAACAAAATACAGTGCATCATGAAATGGACCCAACATTTGCAATATAACATTAAACTCTTTCAAAAATGGAAATGTATTTATCAGCTTAATCAAATTATAATGAACGTGGAGTTTAAAGATCTCATATTTTTAACAAACTGCAACAGTAATCATGATTATATAAGTATATTATAAATACACCTCGTTGAAATATCTTCCACCATTCTTTCCTCAAGTGGAGCCAATCCACTTCACCGGTCCATTAAAGATGGTTATTGTTGTGCACTGCCTTAACGCTGTTCACGCGGCTATTCCCCGCCATTCGCTCGGCTACTCCCCGACAAAGATCTTTGTTTCACCCGCAAACGGGCTTCTTCAGGGAGAACCTCTGCCGATTTTCAATGTCACCAAACTGAATTAAAAATGATGAAAAACATCTTAATCACTTTAACTAACCACAACATCCTTTATAAGCCATATCCAAAAAGCCGTAATAAATCCCTTACCCTTTCAACCGCAACAGATACTTAAACACCGTGGATACTTGCTTTCACAAACGAATTTCCAAAATACAAAACATGTATAAGTCTTCTCCAAATGCTTAGTTTCAAACCTGTAGCACAAATTGCAACCAAGAGAAATAAATTTATATGATTAAAAGAAATTTTTAGGTAAGAGAGAAGCAGCACACATACCTGAACAAACCCTACAAAGCCACAAACCTTCGTGAAACCGGAAATGACAAATTCACCAGACAGCTTCTAAAGTCTAAGATTACTCTCACTTCCTTATATTGCCACCAAATGACAAGAGTGTAATCAATCAACTTAATAATAAACAAACCCTGGTGAGCCTCTTAAAAATAAATGATTACTAAACATCTTTTCACCCAATAAAACCCAACAAGGTCCCAAAATGCTGGATATTATCCAATAAAAGCAGTCCACTCAATAGGGCCATTCAATCCATAAGGGGTTATGGTATTCCAATTAAAAATAAACCTTTCCTCGACCCGCCTCAAAACTGAAGACAAATCCCCCCCAGGTTCCAATCTAACCTTTCTGATACAAAATATTTGAGATCATCTAAAGAATGTTGTTTTTCCATCCAATGCTGTACCAATGGTGCATTCTCTACATGAGAACGAAGTCTACTCTTATGTTCCACAATACGTACCCTAATTGATCTGGCAGTCTGTCCTATGTAAATATACTTACACAGACAAACTACCGCATAAATCACCCCAGTGGATTCATAAGTAAATAGTCCTGGAAGAACATAAGGTTGACTCAAATTGGAATGATGAAATACCTTCAAAGGCAGAACATGTGAGCAAATAGAACAAGACCCACAGGCTAACTGACCATGCTCAGACCCTTCAACAATATCCTGACCTGTGCGTTGGTTTAAATTATCCCACAGGCTCTTACGTTTCTTAATGGCAAAGATTGGTGCATCAACAAATATTTTTAAAGGTGCAAGCACATGCCAATATTTACTTATTAATTCCTTGATTTTAAAGGATTTTGTTGAATATGGTGATCTTAGACTTTAGAAGCTGTCTGGTGAATTCGTCATTTCCGGTTTCACGAAGGTTTGTGGCTTTGTAGGGTTTGTTCAGGTATGTGTGCTGCTTCTTTCTTACCTAAAAATTTATTTTAATCGTATATATTTATTTCTCTTGGTTGCAATTTGTGCTACCGGTTTGAATATGTAAAATACTTGAAACTAAGCATTTGGAGAAGACTTATACATGTTTTGTATTTTGGAAATTCGTTTGTGAAAGCAAGTATCCACAGTGTTTAAGTATCTGTTGCGGTTGAAAGAGTAAGGGATTTATTACGGCTTTTTGGATATGGCTTATAAAGGATGCTGTGGTTAGTTAAAGCGATTAAGATGTTTTTCATCATTTTTAATTCAGTTTGGTGACAGTGAAAATCGGCAGAAGTTCTCCCTGAAGAAGCCCGTTTTGTGGGTGAAACAAAGATCTTTGTCGGGGAGTAGCTGAGCGAACGGCGGGGAATAGCCGCGTGAACGGCGTTAAGGCAGTGCACAACAATAACCATCTTTAATGGACCGGTGAAGTGGATTGGCTCCACTTGAGGAAAGAATGGTGGAAGATATTTCAACGAGGTGTATTTATAATATACTTATATAATCATGATTACTGTTGTAGTTTGTTAAAAATATGAGATCTTTAAACTCCACGTTCATTATAATTTGATTAAGCTGATAAATACATTTGCATTTTTGAAAGAGCTTAATGTTATATTGCAAATGTTGGGTCCATTTTGTGATGCACTGTATTTTGTTTTGAATGAATGAATGATGTGATTGTATGAATGGTTAGACAGTATTTAATTGTCTAGACAGGTCTTGTGTTATTCTTAAATAAATATTTTGGCATGTTTGTATTTAAGTGTTTGGTGTGATGATTTGTAGGGTCACCAGGGTGAAGGTCATGGCCTCTGTGTCAGGTCTGGGCTTATACCTAGGCGAGGACCCGGTGTCAGACCTAGGCCAATGCCCCAGTGTCGGGCCTAGGCCTAGGCTGAGGCACCAGCATCACACTCGGGAGTATGCTGTTGCCCCTGATTTGGACCTTGGCCTGTCCTTAGGTGAGGCCCTGGCCTCAGACCTAGGCCCAACTGGTGACTTTTATTTTTATAACAAAACTTGAAAACCAATGAAATTTCATCAGTTTTTCAATCATTTCAATTTGAAAATGAAACGAAATAGAAAATATTGTTATTTCCTATTTTGTTTCCAACAAATGCACATCCCTATTAGCCTTGTTATTGGTAGCTCAAGGGGAGTTACATTCAGGTACTGTAGGTGTTTCCCTGTTCCCAAATGACTTACACTCTAAGGGCGTCATTTATTAATGCACGTTAAGACTTTAATTTTTAATAAACAGTATTTATTACATGCTAAAAGCCTTAAAATGGAGATTACACACAGTATTTCAAATACCGTTTATTATCCCCCACCCCCACCCCCACCATAAAACCAGGCACAGTGCAGAAATAATAATGAGCTGATTTGCATGCAAGCAAATCAGAATATTACTTGTAAATCTAATGCAAATAAAATTATGTAGTTAGCATCTCAATGCTCCTAGGAAGAAAGATGTGTTCTGATGCTCCAGGAGTTCACCTTAAGGGGCCCAAATATCTCCCCCTACCTCCAGGTCTCAAGAGACTCCTCCAGTTCCACCCACCCGCTGACCCTTCAGGCGGTCCCATAATGAAAAAAATAAGTCAATGTGCTATGTCATTCCATCTACAGGCCCCCTCCTTCCCATTGCCCCCTTCTAGCAAAACATTCTTCCAGACCTCGCCCCCTGAATTACCTTAAGATTCCTAGTGATCTGGAGGGGTTTGGACTGACTCCTAGGGCTCCGAACCTTGGCATCGACGTTTTCCAAATGGCGCCAGCTGGCCACATATAGACTTTTGCCCCATCACATGATTAGGGGAAAAATATACAGTCAGCTAGCCAGTGCCCCCAGTGTATTCATGAGACCAGGGGAGGGGGGGAAATAGAGATTCAGGCCGCCTGGTCCTTTATTTATTTATATTCTGCATTTTGGCATTTCAACACAGATTGCATTCAGGTACTGATGGTATTTCCTTATCCCCAGAGGGCTTACAATCTAAAGTGGTCATTAACTAAGCTGCAATATTTTGCCCCCCCCCCCCCCCCAAAATATTGTGATGGTCTCACCATGCAAACTTTTATCATGGAAAAAATGCGTGACAATAAAATCACATGCGTGGTCTAAGCGTGGAACCTTTTTTTGGAAGGGGGGGGTCTGGGTGGAGGAGGCATGAAGGAGCACTTGGATAGGGACTTTACTACCAGGAGGGATGTTTGGTTGGTGCAAGGGGGATTACTGTAAAGAGGAGGGGTTTGAGTAGAGGGGCGGGATGTTGTGGGGGGGGTCACCGCACAATTTTACTTTATTTTTTATTGAGGTGCCGCCTGGGCAGGAGGCCCCAGGGTGGGTGGGAGGTCTGCCAAGACCGCCTAGGACATAAGTACATAATTAAGATTTGCTATACTGGGTCAGACCAAAGGTCCATCAAGCCCAGTATCCTGTTTCCAGGAGTTGCTAATCTAGGTCACAAGTACCTGGCAAGATCCCTAACCTTTTTTAAATGCAGCTATACTAATAGCTTTCACCATAGCCTCTTCTAACGAATACCAGAGTTTTAATTATGCGCTGAGTAAAAAACTATTTGCATGCACTGTTTTTTCAAAAAGAACCTAAAAACCTGGTTATTCCAAAAAGCTTACCAGCCCACATGTTAAACTCCCCCTTCCCCCTTCCCGCTTCCCATCCCATTCTCATAATACAATGTAAATGTCACTATACTCTTCAGCCTTATTGTATACCTGCATACCACAATTAAGTTCCACCCTGTTCCCTATGTTCCTTTTTTACAATGTAATAATTTCTTGAGTTACATACTGCTAAAATGTAATTATATTAGTTGTCGAAATTACTTCCGTTACAACATAATCCAGCCCTCCATTACAATGTAATTCCATTACTTTGCTATTCAGCCTATTGTATGCCCACATACCACAATTAAGTTCCACCCTGTTCCCTATGTTCTTTTTTATACAATGTAATAATTTCTTGAGTTGCTTACTGTTAAAATCTATTCATATTAGTTGTTGAAATACTTCCGTTACAATGTAATAATAATAAGACACCTTAGTCTTACTATTCTCCGCGTTAACATGTAAACCGATGTGATATACCCCAATAAATGTCGGTATGTAAAAGCAAATTAAATAAATAAATAAATAAATAAATAAATAAATAAGAGAGATCACGTGATGTGGTGGGCTCGGTAGCTGCGCGCTGTCTGAGCTCCGGCCGTCACCTCAGCCCGACTGCTTTTAAAACCTGCTAATTCGCTGAATAAGTCTTCCGAGCTGCCCCTATCTGTTTTTTAAGCTCTTTGTGCGTCTCGGCGACTCTCCTGCGGTGCTCTATGGCTACGAGAGCAGTTAAAAAAGATAAAGAAAAATCGCGGGTTCAGGACCTCAAAATGGCGGCCGCTCCAGCCTTGGGGGAGGATGTCGGGGAGGAATCCCTGGAGGAAAAAATTTCTAATGCGGTGGTCTCGGCCTTGGATGTCCGCTTGCATCAACTCTCTGAACAAATTGCGGAGGTAAGAGCCTCCTTTACTGAAATAGATGGCCGCGTGGATAAAGTGGAAGGCAGAGTTTCGCTCGCGGAAGATGACATCACTGCTTTAGAACGTCGAGTTGATGAACTGGAAAAAGCCGCAAAACTTAGGGATGAAAAATTAGATGACCTTGAGAACCGGTCTCGCCGGAATAATCTCAGATTTGTGGGTTTCCCAGAGGCATTGCCAGATGCTGATATCCCGCGAGTGCTGGAGGCCTGGCTTCTTAGCGTGGTACCCTCGCTGGCGTCCCCCTCGGGGGGCCTACTAGAACGGGCACATAGACTTGGCCGCAAATCTGATGAAGCGCAGGAAAGACGCCCGCGAGTGGTCATAGCCAGATTCCTTCATTTTGCCCACAAGACTCTGGTTTTACAACATTTTCGGAAGGCGAGGGAATTATCTTATGAAACCCATCGGATCCTGATTTTCCAGGATTTTTCTCCCAGAGTGACTCTCCAGCGGAAGGAATTTAGTGGTGTTTGCTCGGATCTCTACAAGAAGAATATTCGTTTTGCGCTCATGTTTCCCGCTCGCTTGAGAATCTCCCACAATGGTTCTACAAAAATTTTCACCGTGGCGAGTGAGGCCCAGAGCTACGTACGTACCTTGCAAGGCGTAGAAGATGCGGCGCCATCTTGAGTAATTGCCTTCATAGCTTTTCTACCGTTTGGAGTGCCTGCCTATGGCATACCAGCAGGCAAAATTGTGGTTACCTTTTTTTCCAGCAGTTTCATTGCTGTGTTGGCAGTAACTGTTTGGCCTTTTTGACTTCTTCAATGACCACGTTTAAAGATATTGGTGTGACTGAGTTCAGCGGGTGGACCTGGATTACACTTCACATCGGTTACTTGGACATCTTTTTGGTTGATATTTGTACTGGTGAAAGCTAAGTTTTTTCTGCTTTCTAGTTATTATTTTCATATGCTTTTTCTGTGTAAAGTGATAGGGGCAACTCTTTTTCTGTTTCCTACTTATTAGGTCTGTCTTTTGTCAGCTTAACATTATTGCTCTCTGGGGTGATGGCTGAGCACATTGTGACACCTCGTGTTCTCCTACCCTTCGGGGTCTCTAGGTTTGTTAAAAGGGGGGGGGATATATCTGTGATTCTGCTCTGACTGTTATGGGAGGCATGTCTTTGCTGGAACACGGCAGAACCGCAGATAGGGAAGGGGGGGGGTGGGGGGGGGGGGAATGTGGGATGGGAGCACTAGATCTCCGAGAGTTTGTTCTGGCATTGTTACATTTTTTATGGGTACGGAGTGCGGATGTGATCTGGGTGGCGCACTACAACGTGGACGACGTGGTGGCTTGGGGATGTCTGGCCGTTGCTGACGCTATAAGCCTTATTGGCTATTTTACGGCAGTTCGGCAAGTTTTTGCAGATATCTTTATAACATGACTCATCAGATTATCATTTGGAACGTGGCGGGTCTGGGCACCCCGGTTAAGCGAGAGAAAATTCTCACTAGACTTAACAGACTTCATGCCCATATAGCGCTTCTCCAAGAGACCCATCTACTCCCGGCTGAAATCCTTAAGTTAAAGAAAAAATGGGTTGGGCAGCTTTATTATGCCACGGGAACTTCCAAAAGTAGGGGTGTTGCAATCCTCTTTCATAAATCTATTTCTTTCAAGTGTCAAGCTCAGCTGGCTGATCCGGAGGGTCGATTCATTATTTTACGGGGCCTTTTGATGGGTTCACCTGTTATTTTAGCATCGGTTTACACCCCCAATTCTTACAACCATGCTTTTTTTCTACGCCTGTCGAACTCTTTGACTTCTATGGGGGATTTCCCACTCATAGTGGGAGGCGATTTTAATTTTGTCACTGATCATGAGCTCGACAGACATCCACCGAGGAAGGGCAGATGTATCAGTACCGCCAAGGGCCCAAACCTATTGTGTAGGGACCTGCAGTTGGTAGACCTTTGGCGCACTCTACATCCCGAGGACCGGGAGTTCACTCACGTGGCCCGGGCGCACCCAGTGTGTTCTCGCATTGACTATCTTCTCATATCGGACACCTGGTTCTCTCGCTTTGCTGCGGCGTCCATAGAACCTCTGGCCATTTCAGACCATTGCCCGGTAGTGGGTGTTATGGGACAACGAGGTGGCGTCTCTGCTAGCCAATGGAGACTGCCCTCTTACTTAGCGACTGATCCCGACTTTTCAGGGTATTTAAAAAAAGAAATGGGTGGATTTCATGGAATTCAACGGCCAACATAGTAATAACCCGATACTTCTATGGGAAACCGCGAAGTCTGTTCTTCGGGGAGCCATAATTAGTTACTCCAGTTTTAAAAGACGACAATTGGATAAGGAGATCCTGACCTTAGAAAATAAACAACGTCTCTTGAAGAGACAACTTATTGCTTCTGGTACGGAGGCTTTGCTACCCCAACTTAAAGCGCTACAGGTGGCTCTAACTGACTTACTTCACACACGGGCGACAAGGGCCTTACGATTTCAGTGGTTCCACTTTTTCCAACATGGAAATAAAGCCGGGCGACTCTTGGCCCGCCTAATTAAAGCGCAGGAAGCTTCCAAATTGGTAACTGGCATGAGAACTACCTCGGGAGCGATAGTAACGACTGCCCCGGATATAGCCAAAATATTTTCGCACTATTATAGAACCCTTTATTCGGCGGAACCGGTGATAGAGGCTGATATAGACCAATTCCTTGCTACCTTACACATGCCTCAATTAACGGGAGAGCAGTTAGCGTCTCTTCAAACGCCCATTACCCTACTGGAAGTGGTGGACGCCATAAAAATACTTCCTGACCACAAGGCCCCGGGACCTGATGGTCTGACAGCCCTATTTTTTAAGTCCCTGTCCACGGAAGTGACCCCTTTGCTTCAGCAGGTATTTGAGAAGATGGCTGATATGCAAACAATGCCCAGCACTATGAGAGTGGCCACTATTGTGGTCCTCCCAAAAGCGGGCAGGGACCCTATGACCCCTTCCTCTTATCGACCAATTTCTCTTCTCAATCTCGATATTAAATTATATGCAAAGATTTTAGCAACGAGATTAAAGCACCTTATGCCCTTGTTGGTCTCTGCCGATCAAGTGGGGTTTGTGGCGGGACGTAGGTCCACGGTCCATGTACACAAGGTGCTCACCGCCCTAGAAACCTGTCAATTTTCCACAATACCGGACCCTTTGCTTGTCACATGTGATGCCGAAAAGGCGTTTGATCGGGTGGCCTGGCCCTTTCTGCGGAAAGTCTTGACGAAATTTGGGTTTTGTGGTCGGATACTTGACTACATTAATGTTCTGTATTCGAACCCCACAGCTCAAATTCTAGTTAATGGGGTGCTATCTGAAGAATTCTGTTTGGCTCGGGGTACTCGTCAGGGGTGCCCTCTCTCGCCACTTTTGTTTATATTGACTGTGGAACCTCTGGTGTGCGCTTTAAAAGCCTCTCCGGATGTTAAGGGCATTGGGATCGGTCCTCAAACATATCTTACCTTGTTGTTTGCAGATGACCTTTTGCTCCTTTTGTCTTATGCGCGCACTTCTCTCCCCAGGGCCCTACAGATATTTACCAAATACCAGTCATTGTCTGGTTTTAAACTTAATCTAGACAAGACGGAGGCCCTGGATCTTTGTGGTGGTTTGCGTGCCTCTTGGGTGGACTTTCCAGTAAAATGGGCGGATAATACCATTAAATACTTGGGTATTCTTATCCATGCCAATCCCAAACGTTGGTACTCTCTGAATATTCCCCCTACGATTAATAAGGCTATTTCACGGATGGAGGGGTGGCATTCTCTACCGCTCTCTCTTCACGGTCGCATTGCGCTTATAAAAATGGTAATTGCCCCACAAATTCTTTACAAATTACTGATGTTGCCACTTATTTTACTATCTAAAGATCTTCATTTTTTGTATAAGGCCTTACGCCGGTTCCTTTGGCAGGGGAAAAGAGCGCGCCTCCCACTACAAACCCTAATGGCCCCGAGGTGCCAGGGGGGCTATGGCCTACCGGATTTTTTGTCTTACTCTTGGGCGGCGAATTTGAGGTTTTTGGGAGATTGGCTTTTTGGCACAGCTGAGTATACTGATCCCCAAATGATTAAATCTATTTGTGCCCCGTGGGACCCGATATATCTCTTACACACGCTCCCACAAGGGTCTCCAGCTATAGCAGTGAAATACCAATTGGTCCGAACTGTTCGGAAGGTATGGGGCATAACCCGTAGATTATTGCGCCTTTCGGATAGGGTGTCTTACCAATATCCTATGCGGACCTCCAGTCTGGCCCCTCACACTCAGCTCCCTCAGATGCACTCTTTTCAGACTGCTTTTAATTGGCCTTTGATAGATTTTATAGATCATACTACGGGCGATGTATACTCTTTTGCTCAGTGTCAGGAGCGCCTAGGGTTTCGTCCTGGGCACTTTTTGCTTTATGCCCAACTGAGAGCTCGGGTTCGACATTTGTTACAGGACACATGTGGTACTATTGATAATTCATGTTATGCTGCTCTGTTAACCTGTTTTCGCGAGAAGAAAGCCAATTTGTCATGTCTGTATTCTTTTTATTGTGCTAATCGTTCCTATGGTATCTATGAGAACCTGAGGGCGCCATGGGCTGAGGACTGCGCAGAGGAGTTGACGGTCTCCATGTTAAAGCAAGCTTATTCTGCTATTTACCTAGTGACTGGGAATGTTGCGCTACGGGAAATGCAGCAGAGAATTTTTCACCGGACAGTCTGCTCCCCGACTCGAGCCCATCGGATGGGTATTGCCTCTTCCTCGGAATGTTTTTAAATGCTCTCGATCTTCTGCTTCCTTGATCCACTGTTTGTGGGAGTGTCCCAAAATAGGGTTTTTTTGGGACCGTGTACGAACTTTTCTCTCCAAGATATTTCACATGGAAGTTACATGGTCCTGCTCCTTTTGCCTTTTGCAGAATGACATTGGTGATGACAGTACAAACATTGATAATGTGCTTTTTCTTTCTAAAGCTTGTCTTATCGCTAAAAAATGTATCCTATTACGTTGGCTGGATCGGGACGCACCCACGGAGTCTATGTGGATAACCCAAATGACAGAACTTTATTTATTGGAATATGGTGCGAAAATTTAAGCGTTTTTCTTATAAGAAAAAATGTTTCTTTGTAGATATATGGAGGGCGTACTTTGACTTTTTGCCCCTTCATACCCAAAAGTTGGCCCCACTCCTGAAGGATAAATCCTGATGAAAACTTTTTGTTTATTTTTTTGGGGCGTCATGTACCCAGTCAGTTTATCTGTCCCTAAATAGTGTTGGTTTGCTATTTCTTTATTTGCCTATTTTCTGCTAGCTTTACAAAGTTGGGTGTGCCACCCTGATCGTCCATCTTTATGTTTTTATTCAGTATGTGCCTAACAGCTTATTTAGTTTCACTTTTTCAAGTTTTTGCCCTCTTTGTTACATTTCTAATTTTTGTTACTGTGGTGATCGCTGCTTTCATATGGGGAGGGAAGGGGGGGGGGGGGGGGGGTGGTGGGTGGAGTTGGATTCCGGGTTGGAAAAGTGTAAAAGAAGGTATATCTCCTGGTGTATTTTGTTCCTGTTATTATCATGGTTGATATGTTGAGATACTGCCTTCAATAAAAAACTTTATTACAAAAAATAAATAAATAAATAAATAAATAAATAAATAAATAAATGGTTTATGGACTTTTCCTCCAGGAACCTGTCCAAACCTTTTTTAAATGCAGCTATACTGATAGCTTTCACCTCATCCTCTTGTAACGAATACCAGAGTTTAATTATGCGCTGAGTAAAAAACTATTTGCATGCACTGCCTCTATAGCATACAAATTTTATCTCAGGCATATTCATTGTGGATATCTTGAAAATCTGACTGGCTAGAGGTCCCCCAGGACAGGTTTGGGAACCTCTGTTCTACATCTATAATACATGTCAGTAATGTTAGCTACCTTGTATAATTACCGTTATAGAATTAGCTATGTAAAACATTGTTTTTTATAAATTTGTAATACAGTAAACATTTCATGTAGACCTACATCTGATTTTTCTTTTTCACAGTTTGTCCATTCATAATTAGTTTAAATTATACCTTCATTTAGGGGATCATTTTCCAAGCGGATCGCACGTGATAAGGGATGTTTTGCACGCGAAAAGTCCCTTATCGCGTGCGATACCAAGATCGGGGCGGAGTCGGGGCAGCATCAACCCTGGAAGAGGAGGAGTCGGGGCGGCACCGGGGCTGATGCTGCGAAAACTTCGCCGACAGCGAAAGGTACGCTGCGTTTTCGCTGCCAGTTTCACGCTGAATAACTACACCTTTTATGGTGTAGTTATTTGGCGTGACGTCAGCAGCGATCACACCACAGAGGTGCGATCGCTGCCGGCTCTCGCAGGACCGCAGCCCCCCCCCCGTTTCGCGCCCCCCCCCCCGCCCCCCCATTACCACCGAATTCACTACGCCTTGCGGCACTAGTAAATCCAGCCCTTAATTTGCTGAATTTGTCTAATACAAAAATAATTTTGACATCTTGATTAAAGTGTACCGGTAACTCATTTTTTTTATTCATGCCTAGGAAGTATTGGAATAATGAATCTTGCTTGAAAGCAAAAACAGTTCGCATATGATGTGGCATTTAACCTACAGTGACATAGAAAACAATGAAATAGTATACTCTGATGAGATAACTGATGCCAATTTTGAACAACTATTTGGCACTTCAGATGGTGAAGATAATGATTTTGAAGGATTTTAGTGACTTATACGGAGATTGTCTAACTTTATAAAAAACTGGATGTTCAATAAAGTCATGCTTAAAAAGAATGGCCTATAGGCGAGTTTTGAATTTTTCCAGTTTAGGAGGTTAAAAAACGATGGTCAGCTTATATGTGAATATATACGGTACGCCCATCCAGTCAGATTTTCAGGATACTCACAATGAATATGCATGAAATAGATGTGCTTATGAATTACAAATTAAAATTGTGAATTTTTTTGGTCCATTGTTATTATAGAAAATGCGATGGTAGAAATCCATTTACTATTATAGTAAATTCTTTTTCTTTAATTTTCTTTTAAAATGCTTCATTGCCTTTCCTCACTGTCGCCTGTCTCTAGCACTTTTTCTGTCCTTGCTCCTTTCCAGCCACAGAGAGCCACTTGTGCCTTCCTCCTCCTTCCTCACTGCAAGCGCCTTTAGAATAGTGCAAGAGCTCAGGTTACTCTGAAGACTTGGAAGGAAAAATACCGAGAATACATTTGTGGGTTTTCTTTGTGAAACAGAATCCAGAATTATGAAAGCCACGCTTGTGATTAGCGGATTGAATTTTCAGGCATTGTGCTTCTTCCAAATCATGTTCAGATTGCAGGAAAACAGTCCCCATCAGATCAAAGGGCATATAAATTTGTTTTCTTAACTTTTTGCCTGTCTCTTGTGACAGACCCTGTCGGTTTATAACCAGCAGACCTACATCCTGTGAGGGAGCAGGGTGAACGATGCCAGCACTGTATAAAACAGAGACAAAGAATACGCAAGCAGTGGTGGATTTAGGATTTTGATGCCCCTTAGGCACCGCTAGTGCCGTCACCCCTGCTGCCCCGCCCCCTCCCCCATCAGAACCACCAAGGGACAATAGAGCAGAAGGTGTAAGGCACAGGTTTTTGTTTTTTTTTGCTCTGCTCTGTCTGCTGCAGGCTTATTCCTCCCTTCATGACCCTAAATAAGAGGAGAGGTGGGGTAGAGGGGCAGGATTAGGCAGGAGATTGGTTTTTCTTTGCTCCCTGCTGTCTACTGTGGCCTCATCCTTCTCTTCCTGTTCCCTGTAGAGACCAGGATGGGACGGGATGGGATGGCATGGAGAACAGAGCAGTTTGTCCTTGCTCTTTCTATTTTAGCCTCACCCCTCCCTTTCAGTTCTCTGCACCGGGGAGGGGGGAGGGAGGGGAGCTGCAGAGATTCAGCACAGCTGGGAGACAGCAAATCTTATGTGGGCCCGCTGCACCCCTCCCCCCCCCCAAGGCACAGGCCTAGTGCCTATTGGGAAATCCAGGCCTGTATGTAAGGGGGACCCCCAAACAGTTAAGTTGCCCTTAACTGTTAAGGCTATAGTGCTCCCCACAGGCCTGGTGTGCCAGTAGAGTTGGATTAGTGGAGTTTAGGGAGTTTTGACATGCCCCAGTGGGCGGTGACTCAGGTTTAATAAAGTTCCTGTGCTCGTGTGATTCAAGGGAGTTGGAGGTGTCACTCCAACAGGAAGGCACTGGCCGCCATGCCTCTGCCAGCAGGGAGGTGCTGGTGGGGGTCTTTCTCTCCAAAGGGAAAGGACCCAGAAGAGTGGGCTCTCTCTCAGCAGAGGGGTGCCTGGAGAAGAAGTGCTCCTGGGCCTAGGAAGGCGGTTGGATCCCATGATAGGGGTTCCCAGGTCCTCAAGGAAGGAAGGAGTCTTGACACTCAAGAGAGTAATTTCCTGAGGCCTGCTCCTAAGGAAGTGCTAAGTTCCGAAGGTCCAAGGAAGAGGGGATTGCTTTAGGCAGAGAAGATGCTTGAAAAAGTGTGGAGAAATAGAAGATGGTCTTTGATGGGAGTTTAGGGAAGAAACTGCCCAGCTGAGGAAGATCCTAGACAGTTGCTGACTAAAAAGAAATCATCTTGAGGCTCTTATGAGTGTAAAAAGAAGAGAAATTCCAGAGAAGAGGAGAGCTGTATCTGGACACAGGTACCTGGGGAGGGCTAAGAGAGAAGGGTCCCTCCCAGAGAGTTTACCTGCCAGAATGTGCAGCCTATTGCTACTGAAGGCACTGAGATTTGATTTTGTGCTTTTGGACTTTGCTTTGCTGTCTGGTGCACTAGCCTTTGGTGTATATTTGTTTTTCGCTGGGTTTTACTGCCATCAGAGCCAGTCAAGGACTTTTAGTTTGACCAACAACTGCGGTATCCGCAGGGTGTTTATTTTGGATTGGGCTGATAAGCAATAGAGCCCCAGTGAGGAAAAAAAACAAAACAAAACCCATAGCAGCCTTGAAGAATTCCATCGTTCCCCCACCCCCCCTGCGGGTAAAGATGGAACTCTTATGGGGCCTGTTCTAGGCCATAAGCCTCTCTGTGAGCCCTGTGCCCAGGACTGGATCAGGACGGGAGCCACAAACATAACAACAGCAAAGGACTAGAAGCAGGGCCGGCATGATCAAAAGGGTGGGTACAACCCATGCGTTTATACCGGGCAACTTCTGGTGGCAGCAGGAATGCTCACCGGTTCCCATACTGATGGAGATCAGCGTGCAGAGCAGGCTGCTGCTTATCTCCTGCAGCTTACTGGTTTCACTCTGCTCAGGAGAGTCTGATAGGAAGGTGGGAGATAGCAGCCATGTGCTCGCCGCCAGTACCAAAGGGGGATGGAAAGACTGACTGAGAAGGAAAGAAAACAGTCAAGGAGAAAGAGTGGAGTCCAAGGGAGGGAGAGCAGCAAAGAGGAAGAAAGGGGGAATTCAATGAGGGAGCAGAGGGTAGGAGAGTAACAAAGAGAAGGAAAGGGAAGAAAGGGGAGGGAAAGCAGCAAAAGAGGAAGAAATATGGAGAGTCAAGAAGAGAGAGCAGTAAAGGGGAAAAGAGATGGGCAAGTCAGAAGAGAAGAGAACAGAAAGGAGAAGAGGGGATAAGAAGTGAAGAAGGGAGGATGGGGAACACGAGAGATGAGGAGAGAAACAGCAGCATAGAAAAATAAGGGAAAAGAAGAGAAAAAAATGAAAGAAAAAGGGGGAGGGAAAGCAGCAGAAAGAAGGAGGAGTTGAAGAGTAGCAAAGGAGGATGTGGGAAAGAAAAGAGAGGAGAGGAGAATGAAGCAGGGATGAGAAAATAGGAAAGAGGAGAAAGGAAAGATCATCCACAGAGGAAGAATGTATGAAAGGGGAAGAAGAGGGAAAGGGTGCGGCAGAGAGGAGGAGGAGAGATGTAGCAGGATCTCTGTATGTAGAAGTGGAGCCAGCTGTATCAGCTGCAGGGGGATGGCCTGAGGAGGAAGAGGAGAACCAACCAGAGGAAGAGGTGATGAACTGGAGGAGAGGTGGGTGAAAGGGGGAGAGCAAGGGAGGAGAAGGTAGGTGGGAGAAAGGAACAGTGCAATTGGGGCTGGGCTGAGGCCATGATGAACCATCCCTCCACTGCATGCCATCATTTTATAATGGCCATAGTGGGAAATATTGGAAGACCACTGCTGTACAGGCTCTTGGTTTCGCAGAGCTGGCAAGTGTTCTATTACTGAGTTGTCCTGCATGTACAGATACCTGCGTGTCTAGATAGATCAAATTCAGGCCACTAATGGATTAGGATGTTTTAAGGGTGTTCCCTGCCCAGAACTGTTCAATAAAGTGCAGACCTTTGTCCTCTCTGTATTGTTACACCTACAGCATCTGCTCTAGCAGCAATCTGTGGTTATATGATACAATATACTAATATTGGAAATATTGTGTCATCTAGCACCCTGATAACCTTGTTGAATCTCCTCCGTACCCTTAATGTTTGTACTGTAGTGGGACAAGCCCTGCATCTCTCCTTTACCATTGGTGTACAGGAACTGAGTTAAAGCATGCCCCCAGACTTTGCCCCTTAGCGTGATAATCTTCAAGTTGGACCCAAGATTCCTGATCTCAAGTACTCTTTTACATGTGACAATCTAACTGCCCAGTAGCAAGTTTGCTAATTAGGGAGCACCCTTACACACACACACACACAAAGGCTGGCACTTGACAAGGTACATGTTGAAACAGATATAATCGTTTTGGCAATAAGTTCTTCAAAAGATTAATCCTGTCCTACAAGGACATGAACAAATGGGTTGGAAGGGAACCTGTATTAGTTTATCGCAGAAACATGACAGAAATGGGTTTAATTGCTCTCTTGAAAGATTTTATGTACTTACGACTGCATTAAGTATTGATTTGATGTTATGCTGGATGTGAGGTAATGTGAGCAAATTTGTGACTGTGGTCCCAAATTTATTTTAGAAGGAGAAAAATGTGGGGCCCCGCTGGGATCCCAAGAGAGGTGTGCCCTATAGAAAAGTCATAGACTGGGAGGAGGAGGAAGCCAATATACCATCGATCCCTTATGAGGCTGCTGAGATAGTTGTTTCCTGGGTCTGCATGAGACAGAGGTCCCTAGAGGAGTTGTAGATCTTTGTGTTGAAAAGCGCACAGAGAAGAGTGTTCTTTTCAATTTCCTTTTCCTGGCAAAATGGTAGTCTCCAGTTAGTTGGTCAAGGAGTTTTGGAGATATGAGAAACTTTCAGATTTTTTTTTTTTTTTACGTTTTTGAGTTAGAAAGGACTCTTCTTTTTAGGTTCCCCCTCCCCCCCTTCCTTTGTCCTTGTTTTATTTTCCATCCGGTACAACAGTGTAAGAAAAGGAGAAAAGAAGTGGAGAATTTGATATCCAAACAATGAATCCAAGGCATTTGACTTTGGAATTTAAACCCGACCATTTATAGAAACCCAAGGAGGCTTCACTTTTCTAATCCAGAATAAGGAAGGGACTCTGAGAATTAGGTAGCAGATTAAAGAACCACAGAATAACATATTTAACAGTTTGACTTGTTTTATGGCTATTATCTGAAGAGATTTTGTACAAAGTGCCATTAACACATAAGGATTGCCATACTGTGTCAGGCCAAGGGTGCATCAAGCCCCGTATCCTATTTCAAACAGTGGCCAATCCAGGTCACAAGTACCTGGCAGGATCCCAATCGGTAGTTAGCTCCTCTGCTGCTAACACTCAGGGATAAGTAGTGGCTTTCCAAAAATCTACCAGGAACTTTTCCAAACCTTTTTTAAACCCAGGCACGCTAACTGCTTTTACCACAATTAAATTCTGGCAAGAGTTTAATTGTGGGTTGAGTGAAAAATAATTTTCTCCAAATTGTTTTAAATATGCTACTTACTAACTTCATTGAATGTCCCCTAGTCTTTTTTTTTTTTTTTGAAAGACTAAATAACTGATTCACATTTACCTCCTCTACTTCACTCATGATTTTATGATTTTATCATATCCCCCCTCAGCTGTCTCTTCTCCAAGCTGAACGGCCCTCTCTTTAGCCTTTCCTCATAGAAGAGCGGTTCCATCCTCTTTATCATTTTGGTTTCCATTCTTTGTACTTTTTCCAGTTCAGCTATACCCTTTTCTTGAGATGCTGCAACCATAATTGCACTCTGTACTCTAGATGTATTCTCACTATGGAGCAATGTAGAGGTATTCTGATATTATCTGTTTTATTCTCCATTCTTTTCCTAATAATTCTTAACATTGGGGGTTATTTTCTAAAGGTATTGCACGCTTGCGCTGTCAGCACAAGCACGAGATAGCTAAAAAGCTTAGCGCATGCTTGCGCTAGCTACACCGGGGCGGAATCGGCCCCGGAAGAAGAGGAGCCGGGGCGTCACCGGGGCCGACTCTGCGAAGACGGCACAGACAGTAAAACGGCAAGGTTCTGTATCACTGCCTATTTCGCGCTGAACAACTATACTAACTACAATAACTAACTAGTGCAGGACCGCCTTCCGCTTCGCCCCCGCCCACCGTTACCACCGGGATTCATTATGCCTTGCGGCATTAGTGAATCCAGGCCATTGTTTGCTTTTTTTGACTGGCACTGCACACTGAATTGAGGATTTCAAAGCATTGTCCATGATGACACCCAAATCCTTTTCCTGTCAGGTAACTCCTAATATGAAACCTAATATCAAGTAACTACAGCATGGGTTACTTTTCCCTATATGCATCACTTTGCACATTAAATTTCATCTGCCATTTGGCTATCCAGTCTCACAGTTTTGTATGGTCCTCCTGCAATTCCTCAAAATCTGCTTGTGATTTAACAACTTGGAATAATTTTGTGTTGTCTACAAATTTGATCACTTCACTTGTTCTTTCCCCAAATCATTTATAAAAATATTAAAAAGCACTGGCCCCAGGATAGATCTCTGAGGCACTCCACTCTTTTCCTTTCTCTTTTGAAAAACCTGATTATTTAGTCCTATTCTCTGTTTCCTATCTTTTAACCAGTTGGAATTCACAATAGGACTTTGCCTCCTGTCCCAAGACTTTTCAATTTTCTCAGGAGTCTCTCATGTCAAATGCCTTCTGAAATTCAAATATACTATATCCACTAGCTCACCATTATCCACATATTTATTATCAACTTCAAAAAACATATGGCAGTTTGGTGAGGAAAGACTTCCATGTGCAAATCCATACAGGCTGTGTCCCATTAAACCATGTCTTTCTATGTGTTCTGTGATTTTGCTTTTTTTTAGAATAATTTGTTAGATTTGTCCTGGCACTGAAGTCATGCTCACCAGTCTATAGTTCCTGGATCACCCCAGAGCCCTTTTTAAAGATTGTTGTTACATTGGCCACCCTCCAATCTTTAGGTTACAAAATACTAGTAATAGATCTGCAATTTCATGTTTTAGCTCTTTCAGAACTCTGGGGTGTAAACCATCTTGTCCAGGTGATTTGTTACTCTTTAGATTGTCAGTCTGCCCTATTATATCATCTAGATTCAGCCTGATTTGTTTCAATTTTCCAAATCATCACTATTAAATACCATTTCCAGCATGGGTATCTCCCCAATATTCTCTTCGGTAAACACCAAAGCAAGGAATTAATTTAGCCTTTACGCTATGGCCCTGTCATACCTTAGTGCCCTTTTAACCCCTCAGTCATCTAACAGTCCAACTAACTCCCTCACAGGCTTCCTGCTTCAGATATACAGAATTTTTTAGAAAGTTTTTCTTATGAGTTTTTGCATGTATGGCTAGCTTCATTTCAAATTCTCATTTTGCTTACCCTAACTTGCCAGTGCTTATGCTTCTTTCTATTTTCTTCAGTTGGATCCTTTTTTTTCCAATTTTTGAAAGTTCTTTTGGCTAAAATAGCCTCTTTCACCTCACCTTTTAACCATGCCAGCAGTAGTTTGGCCTTCCTTCTACTTTTTTAAAGTATGGAATATATCTGGTCTAGGCTTTCAAGATGGTATTTTTAAACAATGTCCAAACCTGATGTAAACCCTTACGGGTAGATTTTTAAAAAATACGCGCATACTTCCATGTGCGTGCGCTATCCGGCATGCACACATGGACGAGCAATTTTATAACACGCAGGCACCAGTGCACATATTATAAAATTGACAGCAGCACGCACAAGGGGGGGGTTGATTTGGTTAACATTTGTGCGGCAACACACCGGGGCCTTCCCCAGTTCCCTCCCAGTCCGCTCCCAGTCCTCACCCTCTAAAAACCATTTTGAAATATTTTTACCTTTTATTTTTCAAGTTACTTCAGGGCCCGGCTGGCTGCCAGCGAGCGAGGCTCCAGGATAGCGAACAATGGCGCTTTCCCAGCCTGGCCCCCGCCCATAACACGCCCTCCGGCCCACCCCTTCCAGAGGCTCACTACTTGAGCGCATCCCGGCCTTTATGCGCATGGCCGGGCCTCTTGGAAGATTCACCTGGTGCACGTAAGGCCCAGCCACGCGTGAAAAAGCCGGGATTTACACGCACCGGGCATTAAAAATCTGCCCTTGAACCTTTATAACTGCACCTTTTAGGTTTTTTTTTCCTATTTTCCTAATTTTATCCAAGTCTCCGTTTTGAAAGTTAAATGCTAGAGAAGTAGATTTACTTAATGTCCTTCTTCCAGTCATTAAGTTACATTTGATCGCTGTTGCCAAGGAGCCCCACTACCGTTACCTCTCACACCAAATCCTGGGTTCCCAATAAGAATTAGTTTTAAAATGGTTCCCCCTCTCATTGGTTCCCAGACCAGCTGTGCTATAAAGCAGTTATTTATTTCATTAAGAAACTTTACCTCCCTAGCAGTTTCTGAGGTTACATTTATGCAGTTAATATTAGGGAATATGAAATCTCCCATTATTACTCTGCTGTCAAAATTGTTAGCTTCTTTAATTTCTGCTAGTATTTCATCACCCATCTGTTCTTTTTGACCAGGTGGATAGTAGTAAACTCCCGCTGCTATTTCTTCCCTATCACACATGGAATTTGCACCCATAAAGATTCTACTATGCATATAGGGGTAGATTTTAAAAGAAGCGCGCGGGTGCGCATGTGCATGCGCTACACGGCGCGTGCACATTGACGCCCGATTTTATAACATGCGTGCGCAGGTACACGCATGTTATAAAATTGGGGGTTGGGACGCACAAGGGGGTGCACAATAGTGCACCCTGCGCGCGCCGATGCCCACAGCCTTCACCTCGGAGGGAACTTCCTAACCCCCTAATCTAACCTTCCTCCCCCTGACCTTTGATTTACCTTCTGCGCTTGCCTCCGGGCAGGCGCAGTTTGCGTGCAATGGAAGCCTGCCGGCATGCGATCCCCTGGCACAGCTGCAAATGGCCGCTGTGCTGGGAGCCTCTGACCCCGCCCCATCCCCTCCCTGCCCCTTTTTCGAAGCCCCAGGACTTAGATGCGTCGCGGGGCCTTTCTAAAATAGGCCCGGCGCGCATAAATCCTATGGATTTACACACCTAGGGGGTAGATTTTCAAAGGGTTACGCGCATAGGTTACGCACGTAACCCCCGAAAACCTACCCCAACCCCCCCTCCCCCTGCGCGCACCGGGGCTGGTGAGCACCACCGAGCCTATGCAAGATAAGCTCGGCAAATAAAGGTCTCCTACAAATACCAACAATTAAGGGTGCTCACCTGAGTGATGTCAGGGAGAGAGCAATTTCCATAGCCGGTCCCAAATTATGGATCACCTTGCCAGTCAAGCTTAGATTTGAACCAAACACCAAGACTTTCAAAAAGGGATTAAAAACATGGCTATTCGGCATCACATTCCCACAGTCAGACAAAGGGTAGCAGGGAAATTACTGCAGTCAAGCTTGATTTAATTATTGTAATTGGTCAAAGAGTTGTAGGAAAACTATAATAGTTAAACTTAATTAATTTAGTTTTACAGTACCAAGTTTATTGTGTTTTTTATATGATGTTTTCTTTTTTTGTGGTTTTAGTTTCTGTAAACTGCCAAGATTGTTCACCAGATTGACGGTATACAAATAAATAAATAAATTAATAATAATAATAATAACTCAGTTCAAACTGAAGCTTTAATAGATATAGGAGCCAGGGGCAACTTTATTTAAGAATCATTGTTATGCCTATGTGGCTACCTTACCACCAGCTTGACTACTCCTCGTGTTATTTCTTCCATTTTCTGAGAATTGTTACCCAGTCACATGACCGCAGCCACCTCGGCCATCACTATGCAGATAGGGTCTCACTAAAAAAAATCTTCAGTTCTGTGTGTTACCTAAGTCCTCTTGTACTTGTACTACCCTAGCTGAGACTCCATCAACCATCCATTGACTGGAGCACCTTAAAGATCAACCACTGGGGCCCATCCTGGGGCCCATCCTGCTGAGAACATTGTGCCACTTCATATCTGGGTACTCTGCTCTGGACTACCTTGCCTGAAGCACTGGATCTGCTGCTCCTGTTTACATTCTGTTCCATCTTATGTCATGATTCATGAGACATGACCAGGAGTCCTAGCATCTTGCAATTCTGCTCACTGCTCTAAATTTTTGAAGTATGTTGTCATGGAAGAAGAAGCCACTGCCAAGTCAACAAGGGTCGTCCTCATTCAGCATGATAATCTTGATAATTATAAGTCATATCTTTCCTCTGCTGAAGGACCCTTGTCTGTAGAACAAGACCAGTTCATGAATACTCTTCAGTTCAACTTCAAAATCTAAGAATCCTTGGACATCATATCGAGATCATTAAGTTCCCTGTGTTTAGGTATTAGTGTAGGGGTTAGAGGGGTTAGACATTCAAAGTGGCCTCTAACCCCTACACTAATACCTAAACCTCAGCTTGAGTTACTAGGTGGGCTTTCCATAGAGATATAAATACCTATCTAGTGTGAGGGCATTATGGCATTGACTAGGTTCTCTCTCTCTCTCTCTCTCTCTCTCTCCCCCCCCCCCCCCCCTCAGTCACCCTGATAGTAAACATAAGAAATTGCCATGCTGGGTCAAGCCCAACATCCTGTTTCCAACAGCAACCAGGCCACAAGAACCTGGTAATTACCCAAACAGTAAGAAGATCCCATGCTACTGATGCAATTAATAGCAGTGGCTATTCCTTAAGTAAACTTGATTAATAGCAGTTAATGGACTTCTCCTCCAAAAATGTGATTAATAGCAGTTAATGGACTTCTTCTCCAAGAACTTATCCATGGTCCCCCCCAGTGGTTGTATGTAGGAAATACCACAATTCTGGCACTTATCTCAAAGTGCAAAAAAGTTATCACAATTTGCAGTAACTTAGCACTTTGCATAGGTATTAGCACAAATTGTGATAAACTGCCTATTACCATATATATCCCTTTTTCTATCGCATGCGATATTTAGTGCATTTTGATAAATCCAGACCTAAATTCACATCAGATATTTCAATATCCAAATCTTGAATCATATAATTGGAAGTACTCCCTTTCTGTCAGAACACATTTTTACCATCCTTGTCAGCCATGTGTCCTGGTACCAATTGATTATTTCAGAGTTCCACTAAGTCTTTAGAAAATATGTATAAAGAATATTAAATTTTCAGTTCCTAAAATATCAATGTAACCTACTGTCACCTAAATGCTGACTTATGATTTGATTCACTAAGATATTTCCTGATATACGCAGAATGGAAAAAAGTCTTAGAAAATCCAGCCTTTAGCTTCTGAGGCAAAAAACACAAACATCTGGAGAAAATCTTCCATAGAGCATTAAAACAGCTCTGCCTCCTGTTTAGAGAAAAATTGCAGTATTACAGGGTATCTGACTCTCTTTTTCTCTATTTCTCAATGTGGTTATAATTCTGGTAAACCAATGGAGCATCTCTAAAAAGCATCCACTTGATGGTTGTGAGCATAACATGATCACAGGGCAGAGCAAAGAGAAAACAAGAAACCATGTTAATCATTTTTTGTTGACTCACAGCAAATTAATGTATAATCATAATATTTTCCAGAAATGGGATTGCTTTTTGACAAAACAGCCCTGTGGGTTTTTTTCATTTATTGTATTAATAATTCTTCTATTGCACTGCAAATTATAATTTTGCAATGAATAAGGCATTTCTACTTTAAATCAAGAATAGGACAGATACAGATCTACAAATAACTCCATTTCCTTTCTGCAGGTTTTTCTTGATGAAAGTAAAAAAAAAGTGGGCTAGTACAATGGCACAGGCATGGCATGGCACAGTGTGGTTTTAGCACTACTACAAACAGAAAACCCACTGATAGAAATACATTGCTTCTCTTTAACAGCCATCATCCGAAGTAATTGAAAGATAATATTCCAATAGGCCAATTGATGTTTGTGATATTTGTGTTCCATTAAACAAGAGTATAAGATTCAAGCTGTAGATATATTTCAACATTTTGTCCAGCAAGCTGACTCTGCCCTGTGACGTCAACAAAGGGTGCCGAGGGGGCCATAAGTGTGCCACAGAGAACCGGAGAGTGACTTGCTTTTCTCTTTGCTTGCCTTTTTCGCTACCTCCAAGACACCAAGGCCCTGCTCATTGGATTTAAATCTGCCTGCATGCCGCACTGGTTCCCGTTCTAGCAAGTCGCACCATTCCCCCCTCGCGAGCTGACTCTGCCCGTGACATCAGCAAAGGGCGCCGAGGGGGGCCATAAGTGTGGCGCAGGAAACCGAGGTGTCCCATGCCTAAGAAGTGCGACAAAGGGGCCTGCCCCTTTGTTACCCCTTCGTACAGCCCTGAGACTGATCCATACTGAACAGTCACAATGAATTCCCTATCGATGCCTACTTCTAGGATTCCTGTACTTAAGAACCAAGGAAAATACGCATGGACACCAAATCGGGACATGAATCGGATCACAACAAAACGGGAAATAAGAATGTCAAAAAAACCTAGTTTCAACTTAATCAACATTAATATAAAGGACTCTAACATACAGGCCGATTCAGTATAGTGCGCGCAGGCTGAGCGCACCGTTAACCTCCGTCTAGACATGCATTTTCGACGCGCTATTATTACCCCTTGTCCAGTAAAGGGTAATAGCACAAGGAAAATGCGTGTCCAACCCTCCAAACACTAATAGCACGCACAACATGCAAATGCATGTTGATGAGCCTATTAGTTAGTCCCGTGCGATACAGAAAGTAAAATGTGCAGGCAAGCCGCACATTTTACTTTCAGAAATTAACGCCTGCCCAAAGGCTTTTCTGTACACCCTCCAACTTAATATCATAGCGATATTAAGTCGGAGGCCCCCCAAAAAAATTTAAAAATCATAAAAAAAAAAAAAAATCAGGCCGCGGCTCGCAGGTTGGAAGACAGATGCTCAAATTTGCCGGCATCCATTTTCCGAACCCGAGGCTGTCAGTGGGTTCAACAACTGATGCCGGTAAAATTAAGCGTCGGCTGTCAAACTCGTTGACAGCCATCGCTTCTGCCAATTAGGAGGCGCTAGGGACGCGTTAGTGTCCCTAGTACCTCCTTATTAGCGTGGTCCCTCATTTGAATACTGGATTGCGCACCTAGGACAGTGGCCTGGGCGCGCATCGGTAGAGCGGGCGCTCGCCTCAGAGCGCCAGCTCTCCCGCGCATTTTACTGAATCAGCCCTTTTATTAGTAATTGTTTAGTTTTGTCTTTTTTATTGATAAATATTCAAGCGATATCCAAAAAAAAACATGATAATATATGATATGCTACGAGATCATAATTCTGACTTTATAGCTATTACGGAGACATGGCTAAAAAATACTGATACAGTAGTACTAAATCAGATTGCAAATAAACAATATAATATAGAATCTATTCCTAGACTCCAACGGAAGGGAGGAGGAATAATGCTTATTAGTAAAAAAAAAGTCTAAATTTGAAAAGAACGATCTTAGAAGTTCCTACAAAACACGAAATTGCTATATTTGAATCACATAATCTTCAAATCTGTCTTTTATATTGTCCCCCAGGACTTTTAGAATTTAACATCTCTCCAATCATTGAATGTCTTACAACTATCATTAATCCCAATAAACCATCTAACACATTTGGTGATTTCAATTTATATATGAATGTAAAACCATTAACTTCTGCTTATAATACTCTCACTGAAATGCTACAAGCAATAGGCTATGATTTAATAACTACCAGCACCACTCATAAAGGTGGACATGCCCTCGATTTGATATTTGCAAACTCCAAACAAAGTCATCAAACCTTAGCATTAGTCCAGTTCCATGGTCGGATCACTTTCTATTACACACAAATATTACCTTTATAACACAAGTTATGTACGAACCAAGCAAACAACTTATTTTTCAATATATAGATAACCTTTTAATACTGAAACACTTCAAAATGAATTATCAGTTTACATACCAAAATTAAACTTAAAAACAAGCTCAGAGGCAACTGAGGAATGGTACAAAACTACTCAAGAGATAGCTGACAAAATCAATCCACTCAAAATTAAATATGTTAAAGAAACAAAAAAAAAACCAGAACCCTTGGTACAATAGTAAAATTAGACAAACAAAAAAGGTTCTGAAAAAAAAAAAAAGAGAATGGCAAAAAACAAAAAGTATTTTATCCCTTAGTAATTACCGCATATATTTATCATACTACAAAAAACTAGTAAACATCACAAAGAAAGATTACTATGATTCCAAAATTCAAAGGTTCTCTCATAACTCAAAAGTATTATTTGACATTGTGAGTAAACTAATTAATGATTCCACCTCCAACAGAGAAACCCTTCCAGAAACTCGTTGTAACGAAATGGCAGGTTTTTTTAAGAATAAGGTAGATAATTTAATAGGCACTTTAGACCACATTCCAAAACAAACAATAAATATGACTAAAAAAGAAATACCATTATGGTCTAACTTTGAGAATACAACCATATTAGAAATAGAAAATCTACAAAATTAACTAAATCCAGCCAATCATCCAATAAATGTGATTAACATATTAGCACTAAAACAATGTGCAAACATAATTAGTCCCTTTCTAGTAACACTAGTAAATCATTCCCTCAACGGAGGAATTCTACATACAATGTTAAAAAATGCAATAGTAAAACAAATCTTGAAACGACGTGATTCAGACCCCACCATCTTAAAAAATTACAGACCCATTTCCAATTTACCATTTTTGGCAAAATTAATTGAAAAGGTAGCTAATAAACAATTAACTGAACATCTCGAGATGAATAACATTTTATACCCCTCGCAGCACGGATTTCGTAAATCTTATAGCACTGAAACTTTACTTCTTTCGTTAACAGCAGGGGCGAATCGGCCTATCAGGGGATCGGGCATCCCCTGGTGGGCCAGTTGCACTAGTCACGTGGTCTGCCGAGCGTGGCCATGACAGAGCTGCGCTCGGCAGACCACGTGGTATCTCCTGGGCCGGCCTGGGTGGCGAATCCCCGGGCCGGTCTTCATCGGGAATCCGCCACTGGTTAACAGATACTGTTCTTAGAGGGTTTGACAGTGGCCAACGTTACTTGCTGGTCCTCTTAGATTTATCGCCACATTTGACATGGTAGATCAAAACATACTTCTTACCAGATTACAAGAAATAGGGCTGACAGATATTACACTAAAATGGTTTACGTCCTTTTTAAACAATAGAACCTTCGCAGTAAAACTTAAGGACAGTATATCTGAAAATTTAAAATTAACAATGGGAGTTCCACAGGGTTTGGCATTATCGGCCGCACTTTTTAATATTTATTTACTTCCCTTGTGCCACCTGCTTACTGGCCTCGGCTTAACACATTTTATATATGCCGATGACATTCAGATTTTATTTCCGATAGAGAACTTATAAATTAGTTGACGTACCTGAAAATAATTGGACAACTTTTAGCGCAAATGAAACTTATTTTAAACTTAGATAAATCTGTTTTTATTATCGTAGAAAGAAAAAATACGAATATAGAACAAAAAGTAATTATTTTTAGTGATAATTTAAGTTTTAAATTATCTGATACTACAAGGAATTTAGGTCTTTTTATAGATACAAAGTTAAACTTGAAATTTCACATTGCAAAGAAAGTAAAAGAGGGATTTTCTAAATTAATGGTGTTAAGGCGTTTGAGACCTCTACTCTCCTAAGAGAACTTTAGATCAGTATTGCAAGCTATGTTATTCATGGGAATTGATTACTGCAATTCAATGATATAAGGTCTCTGCAAATACTTCAAAACACTGCAGCCCGCATTTTAACTAATACGAGAAAGAAAGATCATATTACTCCAGTCTTGAAAGAGTTACATTGGTTACCTGTGGAACAGAGAATAATGCATAAAACATTATGCATTATATATAAGATATGTTTGGTGAACTGACAGATTGGTTAAATACCGCAATTAGACTACACTTACCACAACGTGACTTAAGGTCGGCCAATAAAGACCTCCTGTCAGTACCCACAATAAAATCCGCCTGCCTAAGCGAAGTGAGAGATCGATCTATCTCAATAGCAGGACTGAAACTCTGGAATAAATACCACCAGAATTGAGACTTCAATCCAATAGGAAAAAGTTTAGGAAAGAATTAAAAACATGGCTATTCCAACAGGCATATTCGATTGACAACTAAGCCCCAAGCAGAAACCTATACTCTTTTCATGATTTCTACTTTTTATCTTTTAATTAATGGAGTTTTTATTTAGTGTTAGTTAATCTTGCCTTTGATAATTTATATTGGATAATTTTGTGAATATGTATTTTATCTATTTTCCTTTTTTAATATAATTTATTTTAAACCATTGAGATAGAATTTTTTTCTGTGCAACGGTATAGAAAACTGTATAAATAAAATATAAATAAATAAATAAATCCATAGGGGTAGATTTTCAAAGGGGTACGCGCGTACGATACGTGCGTACCCCCCGAAAACCTACCCCAAACACCCCCGCGTGCGCCAAGCCTATTTTGCATAGGCTCGGCGGCGCGCGCAAGCCCCAGGATGCGCGTAAGTCCCGGAGCTTCCATGGAGGGGCGTGTCGGGGGCATGTCTGGGGGCGTGCCGCGAGTGACGCGGCGTTTCGGGGGCATGCTGCAAGTGACATGGCATTTCGGGGGTGGGACCGGCGGCATGGTGCTGGCCCGGGGGCATGGTCGAGGCCTCCAGACCAGCCACCGGGTCGGGTGATGGCGCGCCAGCAGCCCGCTGGCGCGCAATTTATGCCTGCTTTCAGCAGGCGTAAATCTGCCAACAAAGGTGGGGGGAGTGGGTTAGGTATGGGAAGGGAGGGGTAGGTGAGGGGAGGTGGAAGGAAAGTTCCCTCCGAGGCCGCTCCGATTTCGGAGCGGCCTCGGAGGGAACAGGCAGCGCGCGCTGGGCTTGGCGCACGCAGGTTGCACACATGTGCACCCCCGCGCGCGCGCCGACCCCGGATTTTATAAGATACGCACGTATCTTATAAAATCCAGCGTACTTTTGTTCGCGCCTGATGCATGAACAAAAGTACGCCCGTGCGTACGTTTATAAAATCTACCCCATAATGAATCTAAATAGAGCATTTAAGCATGCTTATTTGAGAAAGGTCAATAATCATCTATACAAAATTTGGTTTAGCCTTTGCCTTACTCTTTTTAAAAAAATATAGTCAAGAAGATTATGACTCATCATTGGAATATATTAGCGACACACACCATTTTAAAATGCGTTTCTCAGCATTATTTTAGAAAATAAGGAAGAAAGGGTCTTTAGGTCAGTGTGCTGCAGTCCATAAGTTTAAACACATGAGTTTATGCATCATGATATTCTTAGTATGATTAACATTGCTTTTAATTTTTTATTTTTACAGAATATTGAAATAAGAATAAGTTAATATATCATAGAAAATGAAAAGATATTCAAACAATTACTCCGGGAATGAAAGAGAATACATCATCATGCCAGATAAGTTTCAATTAATGATTTAAAGGTTTTGCTGTCATGAAAATTTATTGAGTACTATTGCTCTAGAAGTCTTTACTTAGTAAAAGTGAACATTTATCCCCTTGAATAAACCATGACTGGTGAAACAAAGGAGCTTTGTTAGGGTTTGGAGTTCAAATTTATGAAGAGGTTGCTGAGTTATGTTTCATGAGAAGCAATATACAAAAAAATAGAGAATACTATAATTTTTGTTTGAGTTGATATCTGGTATTGAATGTTTGTGTGTTTTTTGATCCAAAATGATTATATTCACAACTGGAAGAAATATTTGGAATGAATGGGTCTTTTATAAAATAAAATAAAAAAGCATAAATAAAGTAATAAAAAGGAAATGGAAACAAAAAAAGGTTTCCAGACTACATTTAGGAAATTCATAAATGTTGCACTCGGGGGTGGACCCTTGTCCTGGGGCAGAGATGGAACGCTTCCTGAAAGGGAACAGGAGGTAACTGCCCCTAGGGGGTGGAGCACTGGAGGAGACAGAGGCTAAGAAGAGCTTCACCACTGGAAGCCTGAGTCCCCCCCGGGAGGAGCCCGTAGGGACCCGGGCTGCTTGGACTTAGGTGGGCCTTGCAGGGTCTCCTGAGAGATTGGAAGTCCGGCGTGCCCACAGACACAGAAGGAACGCGGTCGGGTTCTAGCTGGAGCAGGGAGAACCAGAACAGAGTTGGAGTTGACAAGGCGAGGGACACAGCCAGAATCTGGAGACAAGGTCAATGTCCAGAGGTCAGTCCGAGAGTGGTCAGGCAAAGCAGGGGTCAGATACAGGAGGGCAGGCGAAGTCAGAGGCAGGCAGAGGTCTTGAGGCAGGCGGCAGACAGGTGGGCAGGTCAGGAGCAGGCTGAGATCTTTGAGGCAGGCAGCAGGCAGACAGGCAGGCCAGGAACAAGCTGTGGTCTTGAGGCAGGCGGCAGGCAGACAGGCAGGCCAGGAACAAGCTGTGGTCTTGAGGCAGGCAGCAGGCAGACAGGCAGGCCAGGAACAAGCTGTGGTCTTGAGGCAGGCGGCAGGCAGACAGGCAGGCCAGGAACAAGCTGTGGTCTTGAGGCAGGCGGCAGGCAGACAGGCAGGTCAGGAACTAGCTGAGGTCGTAGACAGGCGGCAGGCAGGCAGGTGGGTCAGGAGCAAGCTGAGGTCAGTACTAGAAGTCAGTCCGAGGGTAGTACCTGGGTAGTCAGACAGACAAACACAGGGACAGGCAGGACTCAGGAACGAGGATGCAGGAACAAGTCAGGAACAGAACTGGAACAGAAGGATCCTGGAACGAGACTAAGAACAAGCAGGAACACGGGCAGAGACGATCTAGTTTACAAGCCAACCCGATTGCCAAGGCGAGGAAGTGGAGACAGGAACTTCCTTATATTGTTAGATCAATCAGGGCGCATCGTGGAGCCAAGACCCATCCTCGGCTCTACAAGTGTCCAGGCGGTCCACGTGCGCACGCGTAGGGGCGTGGCTAGCATGGCAGAGGACGCCGAACCTCGGCGTGAGGCCTGGCACGCAGTGGAAGGACCGGCGACCGCTGCCACGGGACGCCAGGGCCTAGCAGGACTAGCAACTACCGAGAGGGAGGTTGTCCCGGGACCCACTGAGGAACTATGCAGGTGAGTGTTTCCGTGCGCGGGATGGCCGCCGGTGGGGCGCGTAACAATAAGGTATCCTCAATATCTTATGTAGGTTTTCTGAGAGCTACCTGAGAATACTATCTGGCAAAGTATGTTCAGAATTGAAAGGAGACAAAAAGAAAAGTCAAAAGATTAAATGCAAGTATATTTTCAATCTGTGGAGATATTTGCAGGAAAAAATGTTTCCATTTTTAGCATTTAAATATCATGAACTTTAGAAATGTTTTGCAGAAAACAATAGCTTTTTTACAAAGGCACTATGCAGATGAAATGACTTTCATACAATTGAAGTTATTTCCTTTCCTTTTAAGTTATTAACTAATACAGCAAACAGGTTCTGGGAAAACTAATCATCATTTTCATGCTGTTCACTTTTACTGCCAGTAAACTGAAATATAAATTATATAACTTCCACCTTTTATACAGAATACAGGATGTCCTGGAATTGTTTAATCTTTCTGTATCCTTTAGATGCAGACTACTTGACTAGTTTAACACTTATATAAATATAGTGAAAAAGCTATGAATACTGCTCAGGACGCTTTTCGGGAATAACACTGGGAGATGTCAGTTACTGGTACTAAGAAGGGCAGTGTGAATTATTTAGATTAAATTGGATCTTCTTAAACTTAGGGGCGGATTTTAAAAGGGCCGCGCACGTAAATCCTTCCGTTGGCTGGCCCCTGTCACATGGTAGGAGCACTGGATGGCCCGCGCCATTTTTAAAGATGGCGCCAGCCATCCAGTGCTCCCTCCATGTGACAGGGGCCGGCCAATGGCACGGATACCCTGTCACATGGTAAGGGCAAAGGCCATCGGCGCCATTTTTATTAGTGGCAGCCGACGGCCCGAGAGCGGGAGATCGCTCCCGGGACCCCCACTGGACCACCAGGTACCTGTAAAATGTTTTTGGGGGGGGTCGGGAGGGTGGGGGAAGCTAAGGGATTAGTTTTAAAGGGTCGGGGTGGATTTTTTGTTTATCGGCTCGGGCGCAGCTGATAAACAAAACCGCGATTGGGCCAGACGAAAAAAAAAACACGATGTGAATCAGAACCGGAATCTGAACCGATTCTGGTTCCGATTCACATCTCTAATAATATGCCCCATGTGTGCTTGCGCACAACTTTTCCCATGGGCAATCTCAGCTTCAGCTCCAACCCCCACTCCCAAGAGCAGGAAGGGACTCATCCCACCACGGCCAGAAGAAAACAGAAGGCCATGTATGTGTATGTCTATGCAAAAACTTGTGTGTGTGTGTGGGTCTATGTGACAGCCTGTATGCATGTGTGTGTCTGTGTGAGAGCCTATGGTGCTTGTGTGTGCATCTGTGAGAGCCGAGCCAATGTATCACATATAGACTCTCAGGCATTCATGCACACACATTATGTATTTGTGAGGGAGAAAGAGCCTATGTATGTGTCAGAGAGGGAGTATGTGTGAGAAGATGGACATGTATATGAGACAGGGAGTCTGTGAGAGAATCAATGTGTTATTGTGTGTGTGTGTGTGAGTGTGTGTGTGTGTGTGTGTGTGTGTATGACAGAGAGAAGATAAAATCCGTGCAGCTGTACCTCCCCAAATCCATGACAATCTCAGGGTGACTAGAAATCAAAAGATTCCAGATATGGAGTGCAAGAGATTTTTTAATACTTTTTATTATTGGATGTAATTTGATGTTTTTGCTGTTTTAAAATATTTTATTTGGAATTTTGAAATATGGATTTTTAAAAAATATTTTATTGGTGTTTGGGCAATTTTAGATATTCTAATCATTAGCTGGTTTGAAATATTTATTCTTTTTATGAATATAATTTTACTATTATGTTTTATATTTCTTGATTGTATTATTTAATGTTTTATATAATTTTACTATTATGTTTTATATGTCTTGATTTTATTATTTAATGTTTTATGAAGAATGGCAATGTTTCTGTTTTTCCATTGTTGCCCTGCATGTAGAGGCTGGCTTGTTGTGGGTTCTATTTCAGTTCTTTTCAGCACAATTCTATTTATACTTTCTCTTTATTCTGTAATTGGTCAGGGTCTGTCTGTATTCTGCATATGCAACTGAGGTGAGCTATTTTGCTGGCATGTAGTTTCTGTGTAGGGATCTATAGCAGCCTGGCTTGTTCTGTTTTGCTAATAGGAGGTGTATTGGTGTTCTAGGGCCTGGTGTAATTATAGTGTTGCCTTTTCATAGATAAGGTTGTTACTGTTTGAGTGCTGGCATTTAGGATTGTTTCGGTTTTGGAGGTTTACTATATTGTAATGGTTATTACATTTATTCATGGCTTTCTGAGGTGCCATTATAAATTCCATAGGACCTCCAAGTGTCTTTTGCAGAGTTTTCTGGTTGGCAACATAGCAGTGCATGTAAATATAATATATAAATTGTAAGTGATATTTTGTCTCAGATTGTACTTTTGAATGTTCTTTTTCATGTAAAATTTGTTATAAGTGCATAATTAAATTTTTTGTGTCACTGTAGATGGTATGGGAGTGTGGGGTGGTGGGATGTGTGCAAACTGTAATGTTTTCCTAGGGTATGTAATATCCTTCCCTTGACCATGGGTTACGGGGGGGGGGGGGGGGGGGGGGGGGGATGGTGTCAGTTTTTAAAAATATAGATTGCTGGAGGGAACTAGGCTTTATTTGACCGGCCTGGGACAGAGACTGAATGAATTGGCGGGGGAGGGGGGTTGGGGAGGAGGGCAGCACAGCCATTGTTTGCACAGGGCAGCAAAAAAGCTAGCACCAGTCCTGAGCAGAGCAATTGAGCAATTGTTTTCTGCTTTACAGGATCAACCAACCTTATCCCCTCCCTTTACTCAGTAAGCCTTCAAGGAATAGAAGGGGAAGAGAGGGGCTAGAGAAGGGAGCAGAGCAATTTCTTTTCTGCATTGCAGTGTCTGCTCCAACTTCACCCCTTCCCCTTCCTCACTAAACGTGCAGGGAACAAAAGAAGAGGGGTGAGCCTGGAGCAGACACTGAAGGCAGCATGTGGGGAGAAACTGCACAACAGGAGATGGAACAGAGCTATTCAGCCTGCAGTTGTGAATCCAGGACTTGGGGTTCAACTGAGAGTAGAGTGTGGGAGCACAAGTCAGGGATCTGTGACCTATAAAGGAGGTTAGGGGGGAAAAGAGTGCTGGAGTTTACTTGGAGGGAGAGGAAGGGTAAGAGAGAGAGGGAGTGTGGATTAGTTAGCGGTGGAAGAGAGAAAGCTATTAAGCATTCCACCCCCACCCCCCACTAATCAGAAGCAATCTCAGGATGACCACACAAAGGTTCCCAGGTATGTAGATGACAGAGGATAATGGTAAATGGAATTCACTTAAAGAAGAAAGAGTTTGTCAGTGGAGTGCCTCAGGGATTGGTCCTGCGGTCACCTCTGTTTAATATCTTTGCCAATGATGTCATAGAGGAGATAGAGAAAAATCTGAATTTTTGCAGATGACACAAAGATCTTCAAAAAAGTGAATACCTTTGAAGGAGTAGACAAAATAAAAAATGATCCATGAAAGATTGAGGAGTGGTTGAGTACTTGACAGTTAAGATTCAATGCCAAAAAATACAGTTATGCACTTGGGGTGCAGAAATCAACAGGAGTGGTATGTAGTAGGTGGCAAAGAAATGATGTGCATTGACCATCATATTTTGCCAAATTTGGTGGGGGAGAGGGGACTGGGAAGAAGGAGGCTTTTTGGGACTATTTTGGGAGACTTGGGAGGAGGGGTTTAGCTGGCAAGGCCAACTTTTATTTCACTGGTGTGGGGTATTGGACTAGCAGGCCTGCGTGTTTTGTTTTTTTTTAATGTCATGGTCTATTTGGCTGGGTAAGGGGATCCCCCTAACAGAAGCAGTACAGGGCTCTCTGCCAGAGCAGAGCAGAGTCTTCTGCCTTACCAACCACTTCCCCCTTGGGTTGGGCCCATGGGTTCTGGTGGCCAGCAGGACTTCTGGAGGCAGTGCACTGAGTAAAGAACAGGATACTCACTGGAACAGGGAATGCACCGATTGGATAAGAAGATAAGTAAGACTAAAACAGAGTACATGGCAAAGAACAGATAGAAAAGCTAGGCCACTGGGAAGCCTAAATAGGGCAAGGGCATTGAGAGAATCACAGGAAATCAAAAGCCACTGGGGCCTCCAGGGAACAGAAGGGTCATTGGGAGACTCACAAGGAAACAGGAGGACCATTGAGAGGCCCACAGGGAACAGGACAGGAGTATAGCAAGGGAAAATACAGACAAGGGAGGCAACTGGAGGGCCTGGGCTGGACAGGACAGGATACAGAATACACAGACAGGAAAAGCCCAAACAAGACAAGGACAAGACAAGTAACACAGACAAGAGACCAAACAAGGCAGGCAGGCAAGAAGCCTAAACAGGGCAGGAGCAAGGCAAGGATCCAGGAACAAGGAACAAAGACAAGGTATACAGGCAAGGGTCCAAGAACAAGAGCAAGGGCAACAAACATATAGGAACAAGACAAGACAATATAAGAAGGTCTAAACAGGCCACACTGGAACAAGGCTAGGCAAGAAGGAAGGATTCTCTTGTTATACTCTGTTTATTATTATTATTATTGTTGATGTTGTATAATATCTTGCTGAATGTTATTAGTATTATGTATGTGTTTTATTTGTGTTTAAAATTGATTGTAATCTGCTTAGCACAGCATACCAGTTTTGATGGAATATACATATTTTTTATTAAATAAATAAGAAGGCCAAAAGGGAACAAGTCAAGGCAAGAAGGCCACACTGTAGCAAGAATAAGTGCAAGACGAAGGTTGTTGGCAAGATGGTGGCATAGACGCTGCGTTGAATGTGTCGCTGAACACCGAGCTCCCGAACTTTTTCCTTTTTCTGCTTTCAAATACAAATATGCCTTCTAAAAGAAAGGGGAAGGTAAGGATCTTCCCACCAGATCCCTTACCTCCTCCGGGGCAGTTGGACATCGTTCGCTTCATGCGGCAGCTGGAACAGGAGGAGGGAACCGATGAATCAGGCTTGAGCCCCTGCGGGGGAGAGCAGGGCGCTCCAACCGACGAGGCATCCCTCAGCCCCGACGTCAGACCGCCTCCGGCACAGAGAGAACCCGACCGAGTCGCTCCCCAGACGCAGGCTGATGACGCGGCCAGCGCGGAGGGGGGGTGGAAAGCGACTCGGAGAGAACGCCGAGTGCAGAGGAACACGCACAGGCAGGAGGGAGCTCGGCAGGTGCGATAGCTGCGGGAACCTTGAGCCTGGAAGCCTCCCGAAGGGAGGGAGAACAGGAGGAGGTGTCGGCAGACGAAGTCCCGAGAACAATGGCACTCGGTGAATCTGGTGAGTCCCTCAGTCCACCTATTAGACCGGAGGCAGTGACATTGGAGTCACTGTGGGACTTGATGGTAGGTCAGGGGCAATCCATGAAATGGCTAGAGAAGAAAATGGACTCCTTGAATTATAAATTTCAGCAAAAAATACTCGGAGTGCAAGAACAGGCCACAGAGACTAATAATAAAATTACAGAGGCTGCAAGTAAAATTCAGTCTCTTCAGGCTGTTAATGCAGCAGTAATTAGAGAACAGATGGCCTGCTCTCGACGCTTGGAAATTATAGAAAACAACATCAGGCACCTTAATTTACGTATAATAAATTTTCCTAAGGTAGCTGGCGAAATTCCTTTTATTACTTTGAAGAGGCTCCTTAAGGAAGGCTTGGGATACACAGATGCTGATATGCCTTCAATAAACTTTTGTAGGTTTCTAAATAACAGACCTTCCACTTTAGGAAATGCTCCGGCTCCTTCTATTCCTATGAACTTAACCAGCTTCCTAGAAAATTCTGATACGGATGTTCTTGAACGCAATACTTTACTTGTTGCATTTATTACTGTCCAAGATTTGAATGGTGTGATGCGTAAATTCTTTAGAAAATTTCCGTTGATGTTTCATGGACAAGCTGTTAGAATATATCCGGATCTGGCTCAAATTACTCAGATCAGAAGGAAAGAATTTCTTTCTTTAAGGCAGGATGTTGTGGCTTTAGGATATGTGTTCACACTTCGTTATCCTTGTAAATGTTGTTTAAGAAAAGGAGACGAATCCTTTATATTTTTTCAAATAGAACAGCTCCGGCACTTCCTGGATGCCCGTAGACCTATAACATCTTCCCCGGCTGACTAAAGGGAAATTAGGATTGGTTTCAGTTTGATCTATGTTAAATGCCAATATTTGTTATTGATTCTTTAAGAACTCTCACTTTGTTTTCTTAAGCCCTCAACTCTAATTTGGATTTTTTTGGATTGTATTAAGAAGTTAATAGGTAAAGTTTACAATTAACATATTATATATATATATTTTTTTCCCCCTACTTGAGGAATTGGATATTGGATTATTTTTCTTTCTTGTTGTATTATTTTCATTTGAAATATGTTCTATTATATCCAATCTTTGTAAACTACCTAAAGCAATGTTTCCTAATCTGTAACTTGAAAAGGATAAATAAAGAATGAAAAAAAAAAAAAGAATAAGTGCAAGACTGTCCAAAGCAAGGAGCCAAGGTGACTACATGAAGAGGCTCCAAGAGCAGGAAAGGGCAGGGTTATATAGGGCAGGGCTTGCTGAGTCAAGCAGCCTTCAAGATGGTGGCTAGAGTGAGTCTGAGTGTGGCTCAGAGATGACCCTTTCTGACCGGAGGGCTGCCTAACAAACAGACTCATTACATTAAAGTTAGACTTGATATTTAATTGGATAACTTTAATTCTATTCTTGGCCACGACTTGAGTTAGCCAAATAACTTGGCCACATCTAGAGTTAGCTGGATAATATGTTCAATTAATTCAACTCTGCCCTGGAATGCCCCTGAAACGCTTCTCACTTTTCTAGATAAAATGTATCTGGATAATGACTTATTTGGCTAAGTACAAATGATATTCAAAACTCAGCATTTATCTGGATTACTCAAAAGTTAAACAGATAAATCTCTTTGACTATTAACCTCAACATCGTCATCTAGACAAACAAAGTTAACATATGAACAGTTTTGGGTTTTTTTTTTGTTTAGAAAAAAGTGTTAAAAGGGCAAAATGGCAGCTATCTCTGGTTCAGTATTACTGTAGTGTGGTAAAAGGGAAATCTATAGAATGAGCTAAATATTTCTTCTAGATATTACTGTTCCTCTAAAGTGGATGATAGATTTTATTTAAGTTCATCTATTTTTGTTTAGGAAGCTTTTTTATTTCCTTATAGCTTGAATTCTTGCTGTTGACTCTTTTTATTTAATTAAAACATTGAACTGTTAGATAATTCACTGATAACATCTGGTGCAGTTGGTAAGTATTTAAGAATTTACAAAATATACAGGTTGCAGATAGTGAAATTAAGCCAGGGGTGTAGCCAGAACTGACATTTTTGGGGAGGGACCCAAGATTAATATGGAGGGCACTGTGCTAGCCCCCTGCTCCAACCCATCTCATGTGAGTCCTAGCAGTGGCTACAAACCCTGTATCTTTTGTCTTTACATTGTCTTCTTGCCCTGGCTGTCTCTCACCATCTCTGTATGGTTATGGCAGCTTCTTGATGCAAGTGTTAATCTCTCAGGCTGAGTAAGTATGTAAACAGGCTTCCAACCAGCCAGGCATTCCTGAACTTTTAAGCTGCTGAAAGGAGAGGGGATAATTACTGCCAAAAGTAAACAGAAATCTTTTACAGAACTAGCCCAAAGGCACAGCTGTTTGCTTCTTTGAGTTAGCCTTTCTAAAAGCACAGGGGATCAAGGACCGGAAGTAATTCCAGTGCCTCCAGACCCTCTAACTGCTGCACCTTGAAGGGCTGACTTAGTTATGACATGATCCTGCTGCTCCAAGAGAGGGCCTGAGCCAAAGAGCCCGAGGGTGCCTCATAGATACGCTCCAAGAGTCAGCTAATTACAGTGAGGTTACATCAGCACTTCAACATATCCCAAGCCACTGAAGGCTAGAAATGTATAATACGATAGTAGGGATGTCCATGGAAAATTAGTTTCTTGGGGGGGGGGGGGGGTTTCATTTCATTTCATTTTGGTTTTGTTTTCTTTTTCCCTTTTAATGAGCACTGAAACATTTTAGTGTGCTCCAAAAACTTTTAATATGCACACGGACGGTAACTTTTAAACAGGCGCACGGGCACCCATGTCAGCACATTTGTCGGCCCGCAACAAGGGAAGCGGCCATTTTATAACAATCGCGCATATATGCGTGCATGTTATAAAACAGCCTGACCGTGTGCAATTTTAAGTGGACGTGTGCCTATGCTGCTTCTACCGTGTAAGCGGGGTGATTTTAAAAGCCACATGCACCAAAAGCATTAGCCGTTTTCCCAGTTCATTCCCATTTCACCCAGTTTAATAGCCTCCCTTCTCCCATCAGACCCGACCCTTAAAACCCTGCTGATTTGTCTAGATTTGTTGGTTTTACAATTTGAATGTTCTCCATAGCAGAAGTAAAGTTATGCAGCAGGGGCTCACATAAGTATTTATGCACTAATTTCAATGTGAAATCCACGAACGCCCATGCCCCGCCCCGACGCTGCCCATTGTCAAGAATAGTAACACACGTGCTTACCTAATAAAAACATTCTAAGGTGTGCTGAAGCTGCTGCTGGTCTGTATGCGCATGTACGCATATTTGTATGCGCAAAACCCTATGCAGGGATTTAATAAAGGTTTTGTGCGCAGGAAAAAAGTACATATGAACGTGCTTACTGACCTGCGTTTTTTTCTGCACGAATGCTCTGCTAATGGCATGCAAAGGAGGCGATTATCTAATCATGGGCAATGCAGGAACCGTGCTAATACTAATGCGCGTTTATTAATGCAGGTCTTTTACCGCCACGGTCAGAGCATGAGAAAGTTACAGTGCGACTCAGGGGCCATTTTATTCCATTGCTTGCATTGGTGTGGTGTGGTTGTGTGTCCGCGCAGCTCTGGTGTGATTTCTATGATGGAGATTTCTGATTGTGTCCAGCTGTTCGCCAAAGGATGACAGCAGCAGAAAATTTGGCAGGTGGCAGAAGTCGTGGCAGGAGAGAGAGGATCCGGAGGAAGCAGGCAGAGGGATGGTGAGGAGCAGGTTGTTCCGGCTGGAACAGGCCACAGAAGGGTATGGAGGAAGCGGATATTTCAGCTCAGGACCTGGGAGTGCTCTAGTCTGATGTGGTGAGGACCTACAGACTGAGCTCCAGGACTATCATGGGCCTGTATAAAGATCTCAGAGAGGACATTGATCTCCTCACAATTCTTTCCAGAACACAGTGGCTGTGGTGGCTGGCATGGAGCAATCCACGTTCTCCTGTCACTTCACCCAGGTACTGAGGGCCATGCTGAAGAGGGTGAAGAAGTACATCAGATACCCACAGCAGCTTTAGGAGTGGCAGCAAATGAAAAGAGCATTTTTCGACATAGCCGATATGCCAAATGTGATGGGAGCTATCGACTGTACCCATGTGGCTTTCACTCCTCCTCTTGGAAGAGAGATGGCATACTGGAATCGAAAGCATTACCGCTCCCTCATTGTGTATGTGGTCTGTAATGCTGATCAGAAGATTCTCAGCGTGGTGGCAAAATTCCCTGGTAGCAACCATGAATATTTCATTGTGGCACAATCAGCATTGGCACAGCAATTCACTGAAGAGAAATATGGTGAAGACTGGTTGCTGGGTAAGTATGCTTAGCTTGGAGAAGAGACGGCTGAGGGGGGATATGATAGAGGTGTTTAAGATCATGAGAGGTCTTGAACGGGTAGATGTGAATCAGTTATTTACACTTTCGGATAATAGAAGGACTAGGGGGCATTCCATGAAATTAGCAAGTAGCACATTTAAGACTAATCGGAGAAAATTATTTTTCACTCAACATACAAACTCTGGAATTTGTTGTCAAAGGATGTGGTTAGTGCAGTTAGTGTAGCTGGGTTCAAAAAAGGTTTGGATAAGTTCTTGGAGGAGAAGCCCATTAACTGCTATTAATCAAGTTTACTTAGGGAATAACCACTATTAATTGCATCCGTAACATGGGATCTTCTTGGTGTTTGGGTACTTATTAGAAAGGGAATGGTGAATAAAAAGGAAAATGTCATAATGCCGCTGTATCGCTCCATGGTGAGACCACACTGTTATGAATCGGTTATAGATCTGTTGCTGGATACTCCTGTTGGGGGAGGAGTCAGCAATCTGATGTGAATACGTCTCCTGTGAAGGAGGAGTTAGCAAACTGTTATGCTCCGTGGGCGGAGTTAGCAATCTGTATGGAACTGCTCCTGAGGAAGGAGGAGTTAGCAATCTGTTATGGATCTGCTAGGGAGTTAGCCATCTGATATGCTCAGCTCCTGTAGAGGGAGTAGATAACAATCTGTTACCAGCGGAGTGCTTAGAGAGGGCTCTCAGCTGTAGTAGAATGTAGAATGGTGGATCCTTGGGCCAATGGCAGATGACAGAGCCCCCAGGAGGATATCCTGAGAGAGACCACCAGCTAGGCTTGGGTATGGAGACAGAGACAGATAATTCTTTTATTAGACAGGTTAGTAGAACCACCAGAGGTGGCAGTAGTGAGCTGATATGCCCGGCCGGGCTGAAGTCCCTCAGGTACCGGAACCACAATCCCAGAGTTGCTGAGCTGTAGAGAAACTATAGATAGTGAGTAGACAGGGTATGCTGTGTACATAGCCAATACTAGATGATAACTCACATAAGGTCTTGAGGAAGCTCAGTAGCTGGAAAGGGTTAGGCCCTCGAGGAGAGAGTACCTGGTTCAAAGGAAAGCTCTGAGAGAGCGATGGTAACTCACAATTGTCTGTATCTGTAATAGCTTCCAAACAGTAGAGAATCTTCAGTGAATTCAGGAACATGGGTCCTCAAGGAGCGAGTACCGGTTCCTATCTGCAATCTGAAATAGAGAAAAGAGAGTGAGACCCCCGAGGAGCAGGTAACTCTGGTAAGTCCGAGGAGGCAGAATAACTTGGATGAATCCGTAGAGTCAGTGTCCTTCTCCTTGCTAACGCAATTCATTAGTGAATACTGAGACCTTTTATATTGGAGGCGGATGACGCCATCTCGGGGAACGCCCCCGAGATTCACGCCCTTGCTGGTACATCAATGGGTGCATGCACCCTACGTCATCAGGAACATGGCGGATCTGCAGCGTCGTGCCGGTCTGGGGACACCGGATGGAGACAGCATGGAGACGAAGCGGCAGCTAACCGTCCATCAGACCCGGAGGGAGTCGCCACAGAGGTAGAGAGGGCGGAGTGAGCGCATCGAGCAGCCACGGACGCAACACACACCTTGAATACTGTGTACAATGGTCGCCACATCTAAAAAAATATATAGTTGCGATGGAGAAGGTACAGAGAAGGGCGACCAAAATGATAAAGGGAATGGAATAGCTCCCCTAAGAGGAAAGACTAAAGAGGTTAGGACTTTTCAGCTTGGAGAAGAGACGGCTGAGGGGGGATATGATAGAGGTATTTAAAATCATGAGAGGTCTAGAACGGGTAAATGTGAATCGGTTATTTACTCTTTTGGATAATAGAAAGACTAGGGGGCACTCCATAAAGTTAGCATTTGTTGCCAGAGGATGTGGTTAATGCAATTGGTGTAGCTGTGTTTAAAAAAGGATTGGATAAGTTCTTGGAGGAGAAGTCCATTACCTGCTATTAATTAAGTTGACTTAGAAAATAGCCACTGCTATTACTAGCAACAGTAACATGGGTACTTTTGGGTACTTGCCAAGATCTTATGGCCTGGATTGGCCACTGTTGGAAACAGGATGCTGGCTTGATGGACCCTTGGTCTGACCCAGTATGGCATGTTCTTATGTTCTTATATTTAAAACTAATCGGAAAAAGTTCTTTTTCACTCAATGCACAATTAAACTTTGGAATTTGTTGCCAGAGGATGTGGTTAGTGCAGTTAGTGTAGCTGTGTTTAAAAAAGGATTGGATAAGTTCTTGGAGGAGAAGTCCATTACCTGCTATTAATTAAGTTGACTTAGAAAATGGCCACTGCTATTACTAGCAACAGTAAGAACATAAGAACATGCCATACTGGGCCAGACCAAGGGTCCATCAAGCCAGCATCCTGTTTCCAACAGTGGCCAATCCAGGCCATAAGAACCTGGCAAGTACCCAAAAACTAAGTCTATTCCATGTTACTGTTGCTAGTAATAGTGGTGGTTATTTGTCAACTTAATTAATAGCAGGTAATGGACTTCTCCTCCAAGAACTTATCCAATCCTTTTTTAAACACAGCTATACTAACTGCACTAACCACATCTTCTGGCAACAAATTCCAGAGTTTAATTGTGCGTTCAGTGAAAAAGAACTTTCTCTGATTAGTTTTAAATGTGTCATATGCTTCATGCCCCCTAGTCTTTCTATTATCCGAAAGAGTAAAAAACCGATTCACATCTACCCGTTCTAGACCTCTCATGATTTTAAACACCTCTATCATATTCCCCCTCAGCTGTCTCTTCTCCAAGCTGAAAAGACCTAACCTCTTTAGTCTTTCCTCATAGGGGAGCTGTTCCATTCCCCTTATTATTTTGGTAGCCCTTCTCTGTACCTTCTCCATCGCAATTATATCTTTTTTGAGATGCGGCGAACAGAATTCAAGGTGCAGTCTCACCATGGAGTGATACAGAGGCATTATGATAATTTCCGTTTTATTCACCATTCCCTTTCTAATAATTCCCAACATTCTGTTTGCTTTTTTGACTGCCACAGCACACTGAACCAACGATTTCAATGTGTTATCCACTATGACGCCTAGATCTCTTTCTTGGGTAATAGCACCTAATATGGAACCTAACATTGTGTAACTATAGCATGGGTTTTTTTTCCCTATATGCATCACCTTGCACTTAGCCACGTTAAATTTCATCTGCCATTTTCATGCCCAATTTTCCAGCCTCACAAGGTCTTCCTGCAATTTATCACAATCTGCTTGTGATTTAACTACTCTGAACAGTTTTGTATCATCTACAAATTTGATTACCTCAGTTGTCCTATTTCTTTCCAGATCATTTATAAATATATTGAAAAGTAAGGGTCCCAATACAGATCCCTGAGGCACTCTACTGCCCACTCCCTTCCACTGAGAAAATTGTCCATTTAATCCTACTACCTGTTTCCTGTCTTTTAACCAGTTTGTAATCCACGAAAGGACATCACCACCTATCCCACGACTTTTTATTTTTCCTAGAAGTCTCTCATGAGGAACTTTGTCAGATGTCACCCATTTTCAATTTTCCCCTTACATGATTTGAGCATGGATATATACCTCGTTATATTGTAGATATTGATTTGGATTAAGTTGTTGTTCGGAACCAGTTTCAGTTATTGTTAAATGCTTTAAATGTAACAAGTTGTTGTAAATGTAAACCGGAGTGAAGGCAATTTCTGCTATACCTCGGTATATAAAAACTGCTAAATAAATAAAAAATAAATGCCTTCTGAAAATCCAAGTACACTGCATCTACGGGTTCACCTTTATCCACATATTTATTAACTCCTTAAAAAATGTGAAGCAGATTTGTGAGGCAAGACTTGCCTTAGGTAAAGCCATGCTGACTATATTCCATTAAACCATGTCTTTCTATATGTTCTGTGATTTTGATGATTAGAACACTTTCCACTATTTTTCCTGGCACTGAATCAGGCTAACCGCCTTTCCCGAATCGCCCCTGGAGACCTTTTTAAATATGGGGGTTACATTAGCTATCGTCCAGTCTTCAGGTACAATGGATGATTTTAATGATAGGTTACAAATTTTTACTAATAGGTCTGAAATTTCATTTTTTTAGTTCCTTCAGAACTCTGGGGTGTATATCATCCGGTCCAGGTGATTTACTACTCTTCAGTTTATCAATCAGGTCTACCGATGTGGTTCACAGTGATTTGGTTCAGTCCATCTGAATCATTACCCATGAAAACCTTCTCCAGTATGGGTACCTCCCCAACATCCTCTTCAGTAAACACCGAAGAAAAGAAATCATTTAATCTTTCCGCGATGGCCTTATCTTCTCTAAGTGCCCCTTTAACCCCTCGATCATCTAACGGTCCAACTGACTCCCTCACGGGCTTTCTGCTTCAGATATATTTAAAAAGGTTTTTATTGTGAGTTTTGCCTCTACGGCAAAAATTCTCTCTTTTCAAATTCTCTCTTAGCCTGTCTTATCAATGTCTTACATTTAACTTGCCAAGTTTATGCATTATCCTATTTTCTTCTGTTGGATCCTTCTTCCAATTTTTGAATGAAGATCTTTTGGCTAAAATAGCTTCTTTCACCTCCCCTTTTAACCATGCCGGTAATCATTTTGCCTTCTTTCCACCTTTCTTAATGTGTGGAATACATCTGGATTGTGTTTCTAGGATGGTATTTTTTAACAATGACCACGCCTCTTGTACATTTTTTACTTTTGTAGCTGCTCCTTTCAGTTTTTTCTAACTATTTTTCTCATTTTATCAAAGTTTCCCTTTTGAAAGTTTAGCACGAGAGCCATGGATTTGCTTACTGTCCCCCTTCCAGTCATTAAATCAAATTTGATCATATTATGATCACTATTGTCAAGTGGCCCCACCACCGTTACCTCTCTCACCAAATCCTGTTCTCCACTGAGAATTAGATCTAAAATTGCTCCCTCTCTCGTCGGTTCCTGAACCAATTGCTCCATAAAGCTATCATTTATTCCATCCAGGAACTTTATCTCTCTAGCGTGTCCCGATGATACATTTACCCAGTCAATATTGGGGCAATTGAAGTCTCCCATTATTACTGCACTACCAATTTGGTTAGCTTCCCTAATTTCTCTTAGCATTTCACTGTCAGTCTCACCATCTTGACCAGGTGGACGGTAGTAAACTCCTATCACTATAGTCTTCCCCAACATACAAGGGATTTCTACCCATAAAGATTCATTTGTGCATTTAGTCTTGTGCAGGATGTTTATCCTATTGGACTCTATGCCATCCCGGTCATAAAGCACCACACCGCCTCCCGGGTGCTCCTCTCTGACATTGCGATATAATTTATACCCCAGTATAGCACTGTCCCATTGGTTGTCCTCCTTTCACCATGTCTCTGAGATGCCAATTAAGTCTATGTCATCATTCACTGCTATACATTCTAATTCTCCCATCTTACTTCTTAGACTTCTGGCATTAGCATACAAACATTTCAAAGTTTGTTTTTTTGTTTGTGTTTTCATTCTGCTTTTTAATTGATAGGGATAAGTTAGAATGTTTTAGCTCATGGAATAGACTTATTTTTTGGGTACTTGCCAGGTTCTTATGGCCTGGATTGGCCACTGTTGGCCTGGATTGGCCACTGTTGGAAACAGGATGCTGGGCTTGATGGACCCTTGGTCTGACCCAGTATGGCAATTTCTTATGTTCTAATGAGAAAAAAGCTGGTACAAGTACTTGGAATAAGTTTCACTCAGCTCTATGGGGTACAGGGTATGCACAGACATAATTTAAAAACTGTGATGGGGTAGGAATCTAAGGCATAGTAGTAAGTACTTTCTTGTACATTGGCGCCCAAGTGCTTACTAATCTGTGATCTCACATGTTTTATAAATTAAAAATACCTTTTTATAAAAATTGGTGGTTTGGGGTAAAAATGGGTATATAATGTTCAACCTTTTATGTTAGCTGGGTTTTGGAAAGTAGGGGATTACTCAGCAGTTCGCAATTATTCTATGTGGACAGGATTAGTGGAGGGGGAAAGGATAATAGTTTTGTACCTATTTTTTTTCAGATTGGACTTGAAGGCGTTGCCCTCATTGGTACCATCATGTTTTTAAGGCTAGATAAGGTAGACAGCCAGGAAATGAGTCTATTATTTCATTTAACCGATTTTTTATTGGATAGTATGGACTTTAAAGGATATAGAGGTTCATGAGTTAGAGAACAAATGGTAAAGAATAGGCCACATTTTTCTGGCACACATGAATCAGATAAGTAATGGCAGAATTGTTCATACTATCTTGTACAAGGCTGTCACTGCGTCTATTAATATGTAGTGCATGTTAGTAAATAGGACTGAGCCCAAAAGGCAGAATAATAATTTTTTTTATTGTACATAAGAGACTCATTTGTAATTTTAAAAATGTTACAGATGTCAGCTTAAAGGAATCTAGTTAATTTTATGCAAAATAATTTTTTTTTCAACAGGTGATGCTGGCTATTAATGCAAATCATGGCTGCTAACACTACTTGCAGTTCCTAGGATGGCTGCGGAATTGAGGTACCAAGAGGCACATGTCAGGACACGGAATATCATAGAGAAAACATTTGGCCTCCTCAAGAGTTGTTTCTGCTGCCTGGATCACTCAGGAGGAGCACTACAGTTCTTTCCTAAGAAGACAGAGAACATTGTGGTGGTCTGCTGCATGCTTCACAACCTTACTCTGCAGCATGGTCCTCCACAGGACATTAATCCTGACCTGGAGGGAGAGCTGGATATGAGCTCTGCAGATCCTGGAGAGAACACAGCCAGGGGAAATGAGGTGGGGAAATGAGGTCAAGAGGTATGTCATACAAGACTTTATTGGAGACTGACAATAAGGATTGTGCCTTAATGAGTACCTCTTCTTCGGCCGGTTATTTATCCTTGTACACACTTGTTACTATTGTTAATAAATGTTTATTTCTTCACCAAATACTTGTTTTAAAATGTTCTCTATCTCTGTTGGATGCGGTCCTTGGTATGGATGGTCACTGGGGGTTGACAGTCTAGTGTCCAGGGTCTTACAGACCTGGGCAGGCAACATACAAAGCACATCTCTGCCAAGTTCAGCAGCCATATTGCGGTTTATTTCTCACCCCATTGAGTATGTTAATTTTAGGGAGGGGATAGGTAAGGTAACAGTTGAAAAAGGGGTTAGTAATGAGGGAGGGGGAGGATAACGTGTTTGGAGAAACCCATGCTTATGATGGGAGGGGAAAGGAGAGAGAGTAGTGGAGTTGATGGACATGGAAGGGAAGAGGGAGGATGGGAAAGGGTGATGGGAGAGAGGTGGGATTAGGAGAAACCTAAGCCTGAATGGCCAGATTCCTGCAAAGCCTGACACCTTTCTGGGCGCCCAAGCACCCAGATTCATGCCCAGCTGAGTGCCTATTTCATCACCCGAGCAGTTCCTGCTTAGCTAGGTGCCTTTCTGGGCACCCAAGCGCCCAGATTCGCACCCAGTTGAGTGCCTATCTCTGCACCCGAGCGGCCAGATTTCTGCTTAGATAGGCACTGTTCTAGGCACCCAAGTGCCCAGATTCGTGCCCAGCTGAGTGCCTATCACAGTGCCCGAGTGGTCAGATTCCTGCTTAGCTAGGTGCCTTTATGGGCACCCGAGTGCCCAGATTCATGCCCAGGTGACCAGCTATCTCAGCACCCAAGCGGCTAGTTTCCTGCTTAGCTAAGCATCTTTCTGGGTGCCCAAATGCCCAGATTTGCACCCAGCTGAGCGACTATCTCGACGCCTGAGTGGCTAGATTCCTGCCTAGCTAAGCATCTTTCTGGGTGCCCGAGTGCCCAGATTCTCGCCCAGCTGAGTGAGCATCTCAGCACTCGAGCGGCCAGATTCCTGCTTAGCTAGGCACCTTTCTGGCCGCTTGAGTACCTAGATTCACGCCCAGCTGAGTGCTTATCTCAACACACAAGTGGCCATATTCATGCTTAGCTAGGTACCTTTCTGGGTGCCTGAGTGCTCAGATTCACGCCCAGCTGTGCCTATCTCGGTGCCCGAACAGCCAGATTCGTGATTAGCTAGGTGTCTTTCTGTGTGCCCGAGCACCCAGATTCGCACCCAGATGAGTGCCTATCTCGGTGCCCGAGCAACCAGATTTGTGATTAGCTAGGCACCTTTCTGGGCACCCAACTGCCCATATTTGCATCCAGCTGAGGGTCTATCTCCCAAGTGGCAAGATTCGTGATTAGTTAGGTGCCTTTCTGTGCGCCACTGTTATGCACGTAGATCCATTCGCACCTAAGCACATACGAATGTGCACGCACATGCTCATACTAACTTCCTCGAGGGTAGAACTTCCTGTTTTTCATGGGTATGTCACCACAATACCTCCACCAGCATGCCAGCCCAATTTTACCACCAGGGATGTTACCCTTTTAGCATCCCTGGTTGTGGCTAATGAAACCAATTTATATAGGTGTACTGGTGAGAAGCGCAAAATCCCTGGATATCTTTTTAAATATCGGGGTTACATTGGCCATCTTCCAATCTTCAGGTACATCGGATGATTTTAATGATAGGTCTGAAATTTCATTTTTTAGTTCTTTCAGTACCCTGGGATGTATACCATCTGGTCCAGGTGATTTACAACTCTTCAGGCCTATCACATCTTCCAGGCTCACCGTGATTTGGTTCAGTTGATTTGAATCATCACCCATGAAAATCTTCTCCAATATCTTCTTCAGTAAACACTGAAGCAAAGAAATCATTTAATCTTTCTGGGATGGCCTTATCTTGTCTAAGTGCCCCTTTAACCCCTTGAACATCCAATGGTCCAACTGACTCCCTTGCAGTCTTTCTGCTTTGAACATATTTAAAAACATTTTTGAGTTTTTGCCTCTATGGCCAACTTCTTTTCAAATTTTCTCTTGACCTGTCTTATCAATGTCTTACATTTAACTTGTCAATGCTTATGCTTTATCCTATTTTCTTCTGATGGATCCTTCTTCCAATTTTTGAATTAAGATCTTTTGGCTAAAATAGCCTTTTTCATCTCACCTTTAAACCATGCCAGTAATCATTTTGCCTTCCTTCCAACTTTCTTAATGCATTGAATTTATCTCATCTCTGTTTCTAGGATGGTATTTTTTAACAAAGTCCATGCCTGTTGCACTTTTTACCTTTGTAGCTGCACCTTTCTGTTTTTTTCTATTTTTCTCATTTTGTCAAAGTTTCCCTTTTGAAAGTTTAGCGCTAGAGCTGTTGATTTACATACTGTCCCCCTTCCAGTCATTAATTCAAATTTGATCATATTATGATCACTATTGCCAAGTGACCCCACCACCATTATCCCTCTCACCAAATCCTGTGCTCCACTGAGAATTAGATCTAAAATTGCTCCCGCTTTCCTTGGCTCCTGAACCAATTGCTCCATAAAAAATGTCTTTTATTCCATCCAGGAACTTTATCTCTCTAGCATGCCCTGATGTTTCACTTACCCAGTCAATATTGGGGTAATTGAAATCGTTATTACTGCACTACCAGTTTGGTTAGCTTCCCTAATTTCTCTTAGCATTTCACTGTCTGTCTCACCATTTTAGCCAGGTGGATGGTAGTATACTCCTATCACTATTCTCTTTCCCAACATAAAAGGATGAGATTTCTACCTATAAAGATTCAATTGTACATTTAATCTCATGCAGGATCTTTATCTTTTTGGACTCTATGCCATACCAATATAAAGCGCCACCCACCCACCAAGATGTTCCTCTCTGTTATTGCAATATAATTTGTACCCCGGTATATCACTATCCCATTGGTTATCCTCTTTCAGCATGTCTCTGAGATGCCAATTATCATCATTCACTACTATACACTCTAATTCTCCCATCTTACTTCCTTAGACTTCTGCATACAATCTTACTTCCTTAGACTTAGTATACAAACATTTCAAAGTGAGTTTTTTGTTTGTATTTACATTCTGCTTTTCAGTTGATAGGGCTAAATTGGACTCCTTTAACTCAGGTGATTTTTTAATTAAAGGCACTTGGACTACTTTTCTTATTATTGAAATCTCTCTGTTGTGATGCCCTAACTCTAATGCTTCATTAGTATCCTTTGAAGATACCTTTCTCTGAACCATGCACTGCAGAGTGACTGTCAGCTTTCCCCCTTGTTCTAGATTAAAAGCTGTTCTATCTCCTATTTAAAGGTTAGCGCCAACAGCCTGGTTCCACCCTGGTTAAGGTGGAGCGAATCCCTTTGAAAAAGACACCCCCGTCCCCAAAAGGTTCCCCAGTTCCTTACAAAACTGAATCCCTCTTCCCTGTACCATCGTCTCATCCACGCATTGAGACTCTGGAGCTCTGCCTACCTCTGGGGCCCTGCATGTGGAACAGGCAGCATTTCAGATAACACTACCCTGGAGGTTCTGGATTTCAGCTTTCTACCCAAGAGCCTAAATTTGGCTTCCAGAACCTCTTTCCCACATTTTGCTATGTTGTTGGTGCCTACACGTACCACGACAGCTAGCTCCACCCCAGCACTGTCTAAAATCCTATCTAGGTGATGCGTGAGGTCCATCACCTTTGCACCAGGTAAACATGTTACCAGGTGGTCTTCACGCCCACCAGCCACCCAGCTGTCTACATTCCTAATAATCGAATCACCAACTATGACGGCCGACCTAACCCTTCCCTCTTTAGCAGAAGCCCTGGGAGGCACATCTTCAGTGCAGGTCCTTGCTACAGAATCATTTCCTGCTGCACCAGGTTGATGCTCTCCAATCATGAGACCTTCTTCCTCCAAGGTAGCACCAGGGATGCCAGACTGGAGTTGGGAATTGGCTACTATGTCCCAGAAGGTCTCATCTATATAACTTTCTGTCTGCCTCAGCTTCTCCAGGTCTGCCACTTTAGCCTCCAGAGATCAGACTCGTTCTCTGAGAGACAGGAGCACCAGCAGGTAAAAAATCATACATGTGACACTCAATGCAAAAGACTGGGAGGCCCCCCTCTTGCTGCTGGACTGCTGCCTTCATCTTAAATTTCTTCAGTTCCTAATTAAGTTTTAGGTTGTTATGATTTTGTAGACCTCTATTACATCCTCTCCCAGTCATTTCTTCTCCAAACTGAAAAGCTCTAACTTCCTTAGCTTTTCCTCATAGGGCAACCGTTCCATGCCACTTATCATTTTGGTTGTCCTTCTTTGCACCCTCAAACAATTGCACACCCCTCTCTCCTGCTCCATCTGCCCTTCCTAACTACACTCACCTGAGACAGATGCCTCACTCCTCCTATCCATCTTTTCCCCACTTGGCCACCTATCATAAGAAAGAACATAAGAAATTGCCATGCTGGGTCAGACCAAGGGTCCATCAAGCCCAGCATCCTGTTTCCAACAGAGGCCAAACCAGGCCACAAGAACCTGGCAATTACCCAAACACCAAGAAGATCCCATGCTACTGATGCAATTAATGGCAGTGGCTATTCCCTAAGTAAACTTGATTAATGCACATGCACATGCACATCCTTGTCCTCAGACAGGCCCCCTCCATCACACTCCACTCTTTTGTTATCTAGAGGATAAAAACACAGACAGCAAGACAATAATAAAACAATGCTCTCCTAAATTGCAATCACAGACAATAGACCAGCGGTTCTCAACCAGTGTGTCGCCAAGCACCGGCAGGTGTGTCGCGGCTCCCGGTGTCCCACTGCCCTGCTTGTGCTTCCCTTCTCCCCAGGGGCGGGGCTGAAGAGTGGAGAGATCTGTGTGCCGCCGCTGCCGCAGGCCAGGCCGAAGAATGAAGAGACGCTGCGCGCCACCGCCGGAGGCCAGGCCTGAAGAGTGGAGAAACCTTTTCTCTGCCGCCAGAGGCCAGGCCAGCGGGGCCGAAGAATGAAGAGACGCTGCGCACCGCCAGATGCCAGGCCGGTGGCGGCTGGAGAGAAGTTGCATGCCACTGGAGGTCAGGCCAGTGGCGGCTGATAAGTGGAGGCCAGGCTTATTGGGCCAAACAATGAGAAGAGACTCCATATGAGCTTGTGTGTGTGTGTGTGGTTGTAAGTGACAGAGCATGTGTGTGATTGAGAGAGACTGGTCAGAGGTGGATGTGTTTCTGTGAGAGAGACAGACTGCTCAGGAAGATGACTGGTGTGTGTGTGTGAGAGAGAGAGACAGAGGCTGGTCAGCGAGGTGACTGGTGTCTGTGTGAGAGAGACAGACTGGACAGGGAGGTGACTGGTGTCTGTGTGAAAGAGAGAGACTGGTCAGCGAGGTGACTGATGTGTCTGTATGTGTGTCTAAGAGACAGAGACTGGAGGGAGGTAACTGGTGTGTGAGAGACAGAGACTGGTCAGGGAGGTAACTGGTGTGTGTGTGTGAGAGACAGAGACTGGTCAGGGAAGAGACTGGTGTGTGTGAGGAAGAGATACTAGTTAGGGAGGTTACTGGTCTGTGTGAGACAGAGCCTGTGTGTGAGTGACTGGTTGTGGGCCCTAAGGAAGAGGACTGTGAGGGCAGAGCTTCAGCAGCCACTGCTGCTTCTGGTGAGTGCTATTGGCCTGCAAGGGAAAGGAGCAGGAGAGTTGCTGAAGAGGGTAAGTAAAAGAGGCTTTTAAAGTTTATTTTTCTTGATTGACTGCCATTTTAATTATTGGGTATTATGTGATGTGTCTGCTGTTTTGAAATATTTTATTGATATTTGGACAATTTTTAATAATTTTTATGAGTTTTTAATTGTTGGATGTTATTCTGTTCATCAGCTGTTTTGAAACATTTATTAGTATAGTTTTACAATTATTTCTGTGCAGGGATCTATACGCAGCTTGGCTTGTTTCTGTTTCCTGATAGGAGGTGTATAGTGTTTAGGGCCTGGTTAAATATTTGTAGTGGTAAATTACTGTCTTTTCATAAGGAGGGGTATTGTGCCTGCCGGTAAAGAGAGTTTGTTTTGCTTTTACTGAGATGTCATCAGAACCAGAATATCTTTTTTTGTATGGTGAGTTGTATGGGTAATGCCCTAGTTCTGCTCTGCACCCATTTTTGGGAGTCGAGGAGGTTCCTGAGGATATAGAATGTATATTTACATTTTGCCCCTTGATAGGTCCATGTTCAGTGTGTCACGCATGTGAGAACCATCTGTCAGGTGTGTCCAGGCCGAAAAAAGGGTGAGATTCACTGCAATAGACAATGGGAAAGGGAAAGAACAATGAATAAAACAATTAGCTCAAAAAAAGACAGCAATCGGCAAAAAATAACTCCTAAACCTGCCGCTAGCCTCTAGACACCTCCTACTCCCACCACTCCAAACTACACCCATGCCAGGCTAATGTAAGGATCTGCTTTCTAGCAGGAAAGCAGTGTATCCTGTGACTATTGACATGTATGTGCACCAATCACAACTCTTTGAAGATCATGCCACTGTACAGAACCAATAAAACATGTGCTACAATTTCCCACTCTCCCCTATACAGCCAATGCTACATTTCCCTTGCTTACCGATGCAGCCAGTAGAACAAGCACTGCTTTTCCCGCTTTTAAAAGCCCCACAATTATTGCTGCCATGCAGTGTGAATTATCACCTTTGAAAATATTTGACGTTTTCTGCAGCACACAGTTATTAGAAATATTAAAATACATTCCAGGGTCATCCTTTTATTGAATAAAGAGACCCATTCCCTCGCTCGCTTTTATGCACGTGTTATCGACGCTCGAGCAGCCAGATTCGTGAATAGCTAGGTCCTTTGTGGGAGCCCAAGTGCCCAAATTCGTACCCAGCTGAGCACCCATCTTGGTGCCCAAGCAGCCAGATTTGTGATTAGCTAGGCACTTTTCTGGGCGTCCGAGCATCCAGATTCGTTCCCTGCTGAGCATTTTTCTTGGCGCCCGAGCAGCCAGATTCGTGATTAGCTAGGTAGGTGCCTTTCTGGGTGCCCAAGCATCCAGATTTGTGTCCCGCTGAGTGTCTATCTGGTGACTGAATGGCCAGATGCGTGATTAGCTTGGTAGGTGCCTTTCTGGGCCCCCAAGCGTCCTGATTCACGCTTAGCTAAGCGCCTATCTCGCTGCCATGCAGTGTGAATTATCACCCATGAAAATATTTGCCATGTATTCTGCAGCACACAGTTATTCAAAATATTAAAAATACATTCCAGGGTCATTCTTTCACTAAATAGGGAGACCCGTGTGCTCGCTCACTCGCTTTTATGAGCGTATTATCGGCGCAGCTTTTCTGCAACGAATGCAGCTTGCTTATTTACATAAGGCCTTATGCGCTTAGGTACACGCATTTCTTCATGTGTGCGTGGATTTCTGTGCGCAAATAATTTGCATTATTTTTTTTTTTTTTTACATCCCACAGAGGCACCAGCCTGTTTTGCCACAGGTCTTATTACATCAGCACCTCTAAACTGTGGTGTTCAAAGCACAATTGTTATGGTCGTCAGTCGCAGCGGTCCCCGACCAGGGTCGACTGTCCAAATGTTTACCCGCGGCGCCAGGGCCGGGTCCAAATGCTTACCCGTGGCGCCGGGCTGTTTCGGAGGCTCCTGCTGGAGCAGGCAGCCTCCCTCGGCGTTCTCCCCACGGCCTTGGCTGCTGCTGAAGACTGGCAGCATGGCCCTGCTTGGCCGGGAAGACTCCTCCTCCTCCGGGTATGTTAAGAGCTGCGCGCATGGCTGAAGATTTTATTTAAGGGGCCACGACAGGAAGTTGTTGTGGCACCTTCCTGAAACTCCTCCCTCGATTCTAGTATTTAAGGCAAGGTCTGAGGAGCAGACCTTGCCTTGGTATTGAAGCTCCTTGTTGTTTGGATCCTGAGTCCGTGCTCCTGGTTCCTGCTCTTCGTCCTGCTCCTGCTCCCCTCCTTTGTTGGACTGATTCTTGGCATCTGACTTTGGACCGGCTTCCGTTCTTCTCTTGGCTCGACCCCGGACCGGCTTTGGACCACTCTCTTGACTTGCTCCTGGACCGGCTCTCGACCCCTCTCCTGGATGTGACCATTGGACCTGCTCCTGACCATTCTTCGGCTTTGACTCCGGGACTAACTACAACCTGCTGGAGGCACCAGCTGTCTGGAATCCACGACCTGCAGGAGGCGCCTCCTTCCAGGCCTATCTTCAGTCTTCCGTGAGTCTCCTAAGTCCCAGTTGCCCGGGTCCCTAGGGGCTCCTCCTGGGGGGGCCACGAGCTTCCAGGGCGAAGTCTTCGTTCAGCTGCTGATTCACCAGGCCTTGCCCTCCAACGGTAGGGACCTAAGAGGGTTGATTCTCTCTTTGGTAGCACTAACCCTACCTCGGAACAGGGGTCCACCCTCTTATTCATTACAGAATACCAAGGCCATGGACCTGGCAGAGGCTTCAGCTCGCCAGGCCATTCCTGGACTAGCCCAGAAAGTCATGGAGCAGCAACGGGTATTAGAATCCATGGCGTCTTCCTTAGAGCGACTCAACGCATGTCTTGATTCTATAGCTGTGGCTCACGCAGCTCCTTCACCATTACCACTATCATCCGTGATGCAGGGTAATACCCGTTCCACGATTCCATTACCTATTCCTCCACGTTACGCTGGCGAACCTCGCTTGTGCCAGGGATTCCTCGACCAATGCAGCATGCACTTCCATCTTTAAGCCTCCCTCTTTCCGGATGATCTTACAAAAACTACATATATCCTGTCTCTGTTACAGGGTAAGGCCCTGGCCTGGGCTTCTTCCTTCTGGCAATGGTCAGATCCAGTCCTGCAAAACCTTCCTAAGTTCTTGGAATTGTTTCAAACTGTATTTGACGATCCAGGGAAACAAGTATTCGCTGGCTCCAAGCTTCTACAACTTCGAAAAGGAAGTCAGCCACTGGCTGATTACACCATTGAATTTAGAACCCTTGCATCTGAACTCCATTGGGAGAAACGCTGTCTCCGGTCCATATTTTTGGAGGGCCTGTCATCCAGAATTAAAGATGAAATGGCAGCCCAGGAGTTTCCTCAATCGTTGGACTCTATCCATCGTCTACAAGAAAGAGCTCATCAGGGATCGAGCACGAGAAGGCACATGGCGGCTACTACTCTTTCTCGCTCTTTTGCTTCTGTCTCTCGAACTGCATCTAACACAGAAGGGACTGTCGAAGAACCAATGCAATTGGGTCATGGTCCTCTCTCTCCTGAGGAACGGCAAAGACACCATAACGCAGGCCTCTGCCTATATTGTGGAGGATCAGGCCATCTCATTGCTCGTTGCCCAATACATCCGGGAAACTCCCAAGCCTAGGCTCCATCAGGGGAATAACCCTAGGCATCACTTCTCTGGCTCCCCCACTAACTCTGCATATCACACTGTGTCTCTGAGATCACCAGTTCTCCACCCTGGCTTTAGTAGATTCTGGAGCCGGAGGAAATTTCATTCTGCAAAATGTGGTTGAACAACTGCACATTCCTACTCATCTGTGTCTAAAGCCGTTAATTATATCTTCCATCCATGGAGATCCCCTGCTGGGGAGAATAACTCATCTCACAGTTCCGATGGAGTGCCACATTGCACCGAACCACACTGAAAGTATCTCCTTCTATGTCATCCGGAGAGCCATCCATCCTATAGTTCTTGGTATTCCGTGGCTGCAACATCACAATCCACAGTTCAACTGGACATCTTTAAAACTTATCAACTGGGGTCCAGCATGCCATAAGACCTGCACTAAAGAATCAAACTCCTCCTGTAGTTTCATCTGCACCTTCCGTCTTGAGGGAGGTGCAGACGTTTTCTCCAAGAAAGCTGCTGACACTTTGCCTCCACATCGAGAATTTGATTGCAGCATTAATCTGATTCCTGGAGCTACCCCGCCTCGTGGTAGAGTCTATCCGTTATCTGCCCTGGAGAACCGGGCTATGACTGAATATATCCGAGATAATTTACAGAAGGGATTTATTAGGCACTCTAAATCTCCAGCTGGGGCTGGCTTCTTCTTTGTTGGGAAAAAAGATGGGATTCTGTGTCCATGTATTGATTTCTGTGGGCTAAACGCCATTACTATCAAAGACCGGTACCCCATTGCCGCTAATAGCTGAACTCTTTGACAGTCTACAGGGAGCCAAGGTGTTCTCTAAGTTGGATCTTTGAGGAGCGTATAATCTTATCAGGATTCGGGAGGGTGACGAATGGAAGACGGCTTTCAATACCAGAGATGGACATTATAAATATCTAGTCATGCCTTTCGGATTAACTAACGCTCCGGCAGTATTTCAGCAACTCATCAATGAGATATTCCTAAACTTGCTTTTATGTCTGCGTTGTAGTCTATCTAGATGACATTTTGATTTTTTCTTCCAATTTACAGATTGCCTCGACAACACGTTTACTCTGGTTTTACAAACGCCTAAGAGAAAATCATCTCTATGCTAAGATTGAAAAATGCATTTTCGAGCAAGAGTCACTACCATTTCTGAGGTATATCATCTCCAAACAAGGCTTCCAGAAGGATTCCTCCAAATTGAAATGTATTCAAGAATGGCCCCATCCTAACGGTTTACGTGCGCTCCAGCGCTTCCTTGGTTTCACTAACTACTATCGTAGCTTTATTCAGAATTTCTCCAAATTGGCTGCACCTCTCACGGCTCTTACGTGCAAAGGGGCAAACATTAAGTTCTGGCCTACAGAGGCTGAAGAAGCATTTTGGGCGCTCAAGAGTTCCTTCCTCAAAAAACCCTGTCTTCGGCATCCTGACCCCAGATATCCATTTGTGGTAAAAGTGGATGCATCAGCTGAAAGGGTAGGAGCTGTCTTAAGCCAGAATCACCCCACAGGAACTTCTCATCCTTGCTCATATTTTTCTAGGAAATTTTCGTCGGCTGAACGTAACTACTCCATCGGTGACAAAGAGCTTCTTGCCATTAAACTGGCATTTGAAGAGTGGCGGCAATGGCTGGAGGGAGCCCAGCATTGTATAACAGTCTACACTGACCATAAGAACCTGGTGTACCTCCAACAGGCCCAACGTTTGAACCCACGTCAAGCTCGGTGGGCCGCTCTTTTTCACACACTTCAACTTTGAACTGAGATATCGTCCTGCTAACAAGAATATTAAGGCAGATGCCCTATCCCGATCCTTCTCTGCAGAGGATATTGATGAGCCTATTCAACATATTATAGATCCGGCTTGCATCATCCTGTCTGCAACATTTACCATTCCACCTGGTAAAATGGTTGTGCCTAAAAGACTGCCTGGGGGCATGACTCTCAGCTAGCTGGGAACCCGGGAAGAGCTCAGATTCAACCACTCCTACAACAATATTATTGGTGACCTGAGATGTGCAAAGATATTCGAGCATATGTGGATTCTTGCTCAACGTGTGCGCAACACAAGATTCCTACTGGGAAGGCTTGGGGACTTTTACAGCCATTACCTACCCCCTGGAGGCCTTGGACACATATTTCCACAGATTTTATTGTGGATCTTCCGCCAGAGGGCAACTGTAATATGGGTAGTAGTAGATCGATTTTCAAAAATGGCCCACTTCATCCTGCTACCCTCCCTCCCATCTGCTCCTCACTTGGCCCAACTGTTTATGTTTCATATCTTCCGTCTCCATGGTCTTCCACTGCACATCGCATCTGATCGCGGCCCTCAGTTCACGGCCCATTACTGGCTCAATCTCTGTAAGAAGTTTCGCATTTCTATAGACTATACCACTGCGTTTCATCCCCAAGCAAACGGTCAGGCGGAACATGCTAATCGTACTTTAAAACAATTTCTTCGGATGTATGTTAACTCCCGTCAGGATGATTGGGCAACACTTCTCTCTTGGGCTGAGTTCTCCCACAACTCACATGCCTGTACCTCTACGGGGGCCTCTCCTTTCCAGATTGTATTTGGACAACAACCCAGACCACCTTTGCCTTTGCCGGTGCCATCACCGGCAACCCAACTTACTACAGTACAGTTGCGGTGGCTCTGGATTCATACCCAACACATACTTCGTAAAGCATCTCACACCGCCAAAACATTTGCTGACAAGCATTGGCGACCAGTTCCATGGTTCCGACCAGGAGAAAAGGTGTGGCTTAGCACCAGGCACATCCAGTTGAGAGTTCCTTCCATGCGATTGGCTCCACATTATATTGGGCCTTTTCTGATGCTGCGACAGCTTCGTCCTGTGACTTATCAACTTCGTTTGCTGGCCACATTGAGAATTCATAACTCCTTCCACACGTCCCTTTTGAAGCCTTTGGTTCTCTCTTGGCCTACTCGGAAGGTTCCGAAGTTCCCCAACCTAGGGCTGAGGAGGAGACTATATCGAGTGCGTGAAGTACTAGATGTCTGGAAATGAGGCAACACATGGGAATACCTTTTAGCGTGGGAAGGATTCGGACCTGAGGAGAATTCCTGGGAGCCTGCCAAGAACATCCTGGATAAGACTCTTCTCAAGAACTTTCACACTGCTCACCCGGGAAAACCCAAACCTTCTAGAGGGAGGCCTAAAGGAGGGGGGGTACTGTTATGGCCATCGGTCGCGGCGGTCTGCAACTGGGACTGACTGTCATGGCCGGGACCAAATGCTTACCCGCGGCGCTGGGCTGTCTCGGAGGCTCCTGCTGGAGCAGGCAGCCTCCCTCGGCGTTCTCCCCATGGCCTTGGATGCCGCTGAAGACCGGCCACATGGCCCTGCTTGGCCGGGAAGACTCCTCCTCCTCCGGGTATGTTAAGAGCCGCGCGCACGGCTGAAGATTTTATTTAAAGGGGCCACGACAGGAAGTTGTTGTGGCTCCTTCCTGAAACTCCTCCCTCGACTCTAGTATTTAAGGCAAGGTCTGCTCCTCAGACCTTGCCTTGGTATTGAGGCTCCTTGTTGTTTGGATCCTGAGTCCGTGCTCCTGGTTCCCGCTCCTGGGCTTGTTCCTGCTCTTCGTCCTGCTCCTGCTCCCCTCCTTTGTTGGACTGATTCTTGGCATCTGACTTTGAACCGGCTTCTGACTTCTCTTGGCTCGACCCCGGACCGGCTTCGGACCACTATCTTGACTTGCTCCTGGACCGGCTCTCGACCCCTCTCCTGGATGTGACCATTGGACCGGCTCCTGACCATTCTTCGGCTTTGACTCCGGGACGAACTACGACCTGCTGGAGGCGCCAGCTGTCTGGAATCCACGACCTGCAGGAGGCGCCTGCATCCAGACCTATCTTCAGTCTTCAGTGAGTCTCCTAAGTCCCAGCAGCACAGGTCCCTATGGGCTCCTCCTGGGGAGTCCACGAGCTTCCAGGGCGAAGTCTTCATTCAGCTGCTGATTCACCAGGCCTTGCCCTCCGACAGTAGGGACCTAAGAGGGTTGATTCTCTCTTTGGTAGCACTAACCCTACCTCGGAACAGGGGTCCACCCTCTGATTCGTAACAACAATAACCGACATGATGGAAAATGACCTAATAGCTGTGTGATAAATGCTTCTACGGTCAAGTCCAAAAGCAAAGCACGTTCAAGCAGCATTGTCTGAATTATCATAGAAACATAGAAATGATGGCAGAAGAAGACCAAACGGCCCATCCAGTCTGCCCAGCAAGCCACGCACCTTATCCATTTTTTTTATTTCCCTTTTTCTCTCTCCCACCTGTCACTATTGGCTTCCAGCACCCTCCAGCCCTAACTCCCCTCCATCCCACCACCAACGTAGAGAGCAGCGCCGTATCTGCATCCAGCTGAACATCCAGCTCAATTAGGGGAAGCAACCGCTGTGCTGTAACAAGCAGGCCACACCCCTGCTCCATACTCTTTCCCACCCCTGTTTTTTTTTTTTTTTTTTTTGAGATGGCAGCCCTCCATCCTTCCGCTCCGTGAAGGTGGAACACCAACCACTGGCATCCCGCTCCGTGAATGCCTCTGTGGCATTCACGGTTTCTCATCCAGTAAAAATGTTGCTAGCATTAATTTTGTTATGGGTTTGGCAGTTGCTTGGTTTTGATTGTAAACGTTATTACTCTTAATATAAGGCTTGGGGGTAAGTTGCACAGAGTGGCAGTTACTATTATAAGAAACTTGCTGGGCAGACTGGATGGACCATTTGGTCTTTATCTGCCATCATTACTATGTTACTATAACAATTGTATTGTACATACAATATTTTAATCATAGGTCAGTCCACAATTGAAAAACATATAAGATCCCAACTTTTTATTTTTTCTTAAATTTTTTATGTACTTACAAAACTTTTAAACCATTTTTGGACCATCACCATGAGATGCTAAGGTTTGCCATTGATGATCATCATGAGGAGAACACTCTGGTGAAGCAGTAACGTTGAAACAAAAATCTCCCAAGGCAGATGCATTAACTACTTCGAAACATGGCAACTGTTGGGTCTGGGATTATATTTTGATGATGCTCTAAATAAGATAAGTTCTTTAAAGATTTCCCTTTAATATGTTGTGTACTAGTGCCTGTGTGTCTATATCATGATGATGGTCCAAAAGTGATTTAAAAGTTTACGTGCATAAAAAAAATTAAGAAAAAATAAAAAGGGAACATGTTTTTCAATTATGGACTGACCTATGATTAAAATATTGTGTGGTATGTACAATCATTATCACACAGCTTTGAGGTAATTTTCCATCATGACTTGGTTAATGTTCCTATGTCATTTTAAAATTAAAACACATCCCTATACGATGAAAAATACTTTAAGGACATCTAAGTTTGTCCAGTTTGTCTTCTGGTGTAATGCTATAGACCCCTTGTCAATTTCTGCCTTTCCTATTACTTTCTCACAACTAGGGATCCTCTGTGCTTATCCCATGCTTTCTTCAAAAGCCAGAAGAATGCTGGGCTGCATAGAGAGAGGAATATCGAGTAAGAAAAGGGAAGTGATTATCCCCTTGTACAGGTCCTTGGTGAGGCCTCACCTGGAGTACTGTGTTCAGTTCTGGAGACCGTATCTACAAAGAGACAAGGACAAGATGGAGGCGGTACAGAGAAGGGCGACCAGGAAGGTGGAGGGTCTTCATCGGATGACATACGAGGAGAGATTGAACAATCTAAATATGTACTCCCTGGAGGAAAGGAGGAGCAGGGGTGATATGATTCAGACTTTCAGATACTTGAAAAACTTTAATGATCCAAAGACAACGACAAACCTTTTCCGTCAGAAAAAAATCAGCAGAACCAGAGGTCACGAGCTGAGGCTCCAGGGAGGAAGACTAAGAACCAATGTCAGGAAGTATTTCTTCACGGAAAGGGTGGTGGATGCCTGGAATGCCCTTCCGGAGGAAGTGGTAAAGTCTAAAACTGTGAACGACTTCAAAGGGGCGTGGGATAAACACTGTGGATCCATCAAGTCTAGAGGGCGTGAATAAAGAGGAGGCAGCAAAACACTGCATGGAGCGGCAGTAGCCACAGAGGCATTCAAACACTGCACGGAGCGGCAGTAGCCACAGAGGCATTCAAGCACTGCACGGAGCGGCAGTTGCCACAGAGGCATTCACAGAGCGGGATGCCAGTGGCCAGTAGTTGGTGTTCCACCTTCACGGAGCGGAAGGATGGAGGGCTGCTATCTCCAAAAAAAACAAAAAACAAAAAACAAACAAAAAAAAATAAAAACAGGGGTGGGTAAGAGTATGGGGTAAGGGTGTGGCCTACTTGTTACAGCAGTTGCTACCACTAATTTATTTATTTAGAAACTTTTATATACCGGTATTAGTGGGGACATCATACCGATTCACATAATAACTGAAAGTTTGGAAAATACATTTCAACAGGGAGAATGAACCTGGGCGGGGGTAAACCAAAAGGTAGTAGGAGGATAGAGAAAACAAGAAGGTCATAACAAAAGAAAATAATTTACAAATTTACAATGAATGTCTCCTTAAAATAAGTAGAGGGCGGTCACCTGAGTGGAGGGGGGGGGGGGGAGTGCAGGAGCTATTCTGTGTAGGCATGGTTGAACAGGAGGTGCACATTTGTGCAACCTGCGCGCGCCGAGCCCAGCGCGCGCTGCCTGTTCCCTCTGAGGCCGCTCCGATTTCGGAGCGGCCTCGGTGGGAACTTTCCTTCTCCCTCCCCCCACCTTCTCCCTCCCCCCACCTTCTCCCTTCCCCCACCTTCCCCTCCCTTCCCCTACCTAACCCACCCCCCCTGGCCCTATCTAAACCCCCCCTTACCTTTGTTCCACGATTTACGCCTGCTAAAAGCAGACGTAAATCTATGCGCGCCAGCAGGCTGCTGGCGTGCGATCACCCGACCCGGGGGCTGGTCCGGAGGCCTCGACCACGCCCCCGGGCCGGCGCCACGCCCCCGGTCCCGCAACACCGCACCACGCCCCCGAAACGCCGCATCATTTTAGACGCGCCCCCGACACGCCCCCTCCCCGCCCCCTCCCCGCCCCTTTTAGAAAGCCCCGGGACTTACACGCATCCCGGGGCTTTCTATGCAAAATAGGCGCGCTGGTGCGCGAGGGCCCTGCGCGCGTACATCTGGCCGGATTTGCGCGCGCAGTATATTTAAAATCCACCCGTCAATGAATATAATTGAATCAATGTAGTTGCATATTTGTAAGCTTTGAAAAATTATAAATAAAGAATTAAAAAAAAAAAAAAGATAGTTCCTCTTCCTCCTACGGCACCTTGGCTTTCAAAGGGTTCCTCTCCCCCCGCTGGGTTGGACGCCATTAATCAACCCACCACAGTAGGAATCTCGGTCTCCCCTGGTACGCGCACCTCGGGTGTACTCACCCCAGCTAACGACATCCGTTGTTGGGGGAGCTCTGCGCTTGCAGCTTGTATCCTTGCTGGGGGGGGGGGGGAGGGAGTCAGCGGTGCGCCAGGGCTCAAAGTTGTTTCGCCCGCTGCCGATAACGTCTGCTCACTAGTCATCACTGGCGCGGGACTCTCTGGAGTTCTAGCTGCCTGAGAGAAAAGATCCGGGATTAAAGTCTGCGACATCGGCAGGTTGGGGGTCCCCGAGGTAATCTCCCTTATCCTGCCTTTCCTTTTCATGTGCGGCATAATTTCCAATTCGTGGAAAAGGCAACAAGGTAACGCTTATATAGACAATCACAGGAGTTCCAACTCTGCGTCCTCTCAGATTGGCGCCATCTTGGATCTCTCCCACACCTCACTTTTTAAATGCTCTTGTTGCTGCTACCCATCACAGCTCTTCAGGTAAGAGAAGCTGTTGGGGGGGGGGGGGTACTGTTGGGAGAAGATTTTGGGGAATGCCGACCCTGCCTCCCCCACTGACCCCATCATTTTCTTAAGCTTTACAGGAACTCTGCATCCCTTCTGGGCTGTGCCTTGGGCAGCTACCTCACTCAGCCCACTCTTGTTACATCAGAGCTGAGAGGATCCCTAGATGCACTGAAGTGAAGAGAAAGCCAGAGACTGATCAGGGTCTATGGCATTGCATCAGGAAGGAAACTGGGCAAATCAAATAGCCTTGTGAACTTTATTTGCATCATATTTTACGGTTCTGTCTTTGAGTGCTTCCTACAGTTATATTTCATAAAGTAGTTACTTTGAATAACCTAGTGTGTTAGTCCACTTGAATGCACGGAAATAAAGGTTCACCAACAATATATATATATATAAAACACACAAAATTCAGGCAATATTGCTAATTACCCAGTGCTTAACACTTAATACCAAAAAAAAACCACTCCTTACAGAGTGGGATACAAGTACATACCAATACTTTATATTGACTCTGTGTCACAAACAATTTTTATTATTTTTCAAAATTCATCAGTACAAAACAAATTGCATTTACCATCAGTTAATTGTGCGGTTATTAACAAACCTCACATTCCATAAACCCATGGAGAATGTAATATAAAAGATTTTTATGTATAAGATTATCTTGATGAATGTACAAGATTAGTTTAGTAATTTTGTGGGTTTATGGAATGTGAGGTTGGAGGGGGTATTTTATGAATGAGTTGTTAGTATGATTGAGTATGTATGGGTATGAGTGAAATGTTTTTTAATGGAGATTTATTTATTTAAAAACTTTCCAGTACTGTCATTAAGTTAATTAACCATCACAACGGTTTACAAAAAAGCACAAAATAGGGTTAAAAGTTGATTGATATAGATAACATATTATAGGTATGCTATTAGGGAATGGTAACATTTTTTCAAATCAAAACTATATGTTGAGTTTGCTTATATTGGAATAAAAACTTCTTAACAGTTCCTATATAAAATATTTAAAAGGTTTGTTAATAACCGCACAATTAACTGATGGTAAATGGAATTTGTTTTGTACTGATGATGAATTATTGAAAAATAATAAAAATTGTTTGTGACAGAGTCAATATAAAGTATTGGTATGTGCTTGTATCCCACACTGTAAGGAGTGGTTTTTTTGGTGTGTATATATTTGATGATACTGTTTTATTGAGTTAACTGAATACATATCTTGACTAGCTTCCAGGTGTCAATACTCCCTTCCTCAGAAAGCTCATTGTGCACTTGAGAAAGGTTGGAGGAAGAGAATGTTAACTCTCTAAGTTAATCATCACAAGTCTTTTCTTATTTAATTACTTCACTACCTGAGACTGTAAACCCAGAACAAATAAAAGTGCATAGAATGAGGTTTTCTGCAAACACACCCTATAAACAGGTATTGCACAATGCAGGCTAATTCAATTGGACTGAACAATTACATCTGTTTTTAGGGAAATACAAGTGGGAATAGAGTGTAATTAGCCAACCACAAAAACCTAACTAAACACATAGTTAATAGACTGGGATCGTTTAGGTTAATTACATTCGTACTGGGAATAGAACAGGAAAGCCAGTTTATCTGCATGTGCCAACTGCTGAAGGAGTTCAGCAAAACACTTCATCAGAAGCTGTAAATGCTTGAGCATATTGATTCTACTGAATAGTAAAACAGGCTGAGGAGAAATGCCTCTGACTCTTTCCTAATAGTTATATTTCTGCGAAGGATGAAAAACCAGTTTCAAAGAAATATAAACAAAGAGGCCTAAAGTACTAAATTCGCTGATATTTGCAAATGCATGAATGTGCATTACGTTCACCGATAACATGAGCTACATTGATTAGGTGCATTATCAAAGCTTTTAACATGCATTATTTAGCTTTTCGGAACATTGGTGCAAAGCCTACGCAAAATAGGTAATGAGTTGCATAATTATGCAAATCAGCTCAATACTTAGGAACACATAACAAATTAATTCATGGGGGTGCAAATAGGGGGCGTGAACAAGCCTCCAGGGGATGCCAGTTGCTCTGAGGGGCAGGATGTGAAGGAAAATCTAAACCTTAAGCTGGCTGACAGGTGGCTGCCTTGAGCCTCAGCTGAGCTTGATAGCCTTAGGAGTGCTCTGTCTCATGGGAGACTTCATACTGACAGAAGCAACCCTGAGGGAGGCCAGAGAGTGTCTTCGAGAGGCAGAGGAAAACTTAAGGCATTCCTGCATGCTTAAGTTTTTTGGGTTCTCTTGTTGTGCTTCATCCAAGTTCTAAGTATAGCGAGGGCTTTGTCTCGTAACTGAAATTTCCCTCTGGTGACATTTTGGGAAATATTTACATCTTTGCTCCTCCCCCTGGCTTTAACCATTCCCCTTTTTGTGATGGGCCTACCCTTTTATAAAGGAGGGTCAAGCTTTTTTCTGGGAGGCATTTGCTGATGAAGAGTGGTAGTGGAGCTGAGGAGGCTGTTTTCCTCAGGGGTGTTCAAGTAGGCAGCCCTGCCTAGCTCTGATAGCTGGGGGTCTCTCAAGGACTTAATTTGGAGAGCCCTCCCTGATCTCAGGGTGTTTTCCTTGTTTTCAGCGGAGAAGATTTTGTAATTTTTGATATTGACCAACTCCTGGTAAGTAGGGCTGTACCCCTGCTTCAAGGAACTGGATTATCTCTGTGGTATGGCCCTACAGACAATTAACCGTGGAGGCCCAGCCCTTGTTCAGAAAGACTCTTTCCAGTCACCTGCGTTGTGAGGAGGGAACAATGGTGAGAGCCTGACTCCAGTGGACGATTGTTCCTGAGGACCATTTCTCTAACCTTGACTACCAGAGTTTTATCTATTAAGAAACAATCCAGCCTAGAGTAAGATTGGTGGACTTTAGAAAAGAAAGTATAGTTGTGAGCTGTTGGATGTGTTATATATATATATATATATATATCCACTAACCTCCTATATGATATCATGTGTTTAAGGGCTACACATGAAACCCTGGATCCCGCAGCACCCCTTTTAGAATTATCCAGATAGGGGTAGCGAGTAGTGGTGTGCAACATTTTTTTTTTTCATTGCCTTTTCGTTTTCGGGTATGGGGTGGGCCATTTTGGTCCACCCTTATTTCGGAAAATATTTTTCATTGTCAATTTCGTAAGAAAAAAAACCAACCCTGTCCCAATCTGTCAAATTTAATTAAATGCAATTCCTCCACCCTCCCGACCCCCCAAGACTTGATGAAAGTCCCTGGTGGTCCAGCGGAGGTCCCGGGAGCGATCTCCTGCTCTCGGGCCGTCAGCTGCCAGTAATCAAAATGGCGCTGGCCTTTTGCCCTTACCATGTGACAGGGGCTACCGGTGCAATTGGCTGGCCCCTGTTTACATGGTAGGAGCAATAGATGACCGGTGAAGGAGCAGCAGTTGAGATACCACTGCTGCTGTAAATTTGTCATTTGTGAGGAAGGAGGCGGGGTAGGGGGAGGAGAAACAGGTGAGTGAGATAAAGTATGCCTCCATGAAAGGCTTGTGGTATACACAAGGCCAGATTTTGGGGTGGGCAAACTGGGCAGGCACCTGAGGTATTGGGAGTCCTGGGCCCCACCAGCATCACCCATACTATGGCGGCATGACCACGGTGGATCCCAACTGGCCGCAGCCGAAAAGAGGCCTGGTAGCCTTGGTTAATGTTAACACAAGTTGGTAAAATGTGAATATCCCGATGGTTTAAATTTACGCATCTGCAAATTGCTTAATCCTAATCATTAATCTGGAAAATACATTCTATGGCACAGAAGATTGGGTTTCAGAGGTTAAAAAAGGAGGCTCTGGGTCTGAGGAGAAGGAACATAACTACAGGGTAAGCCTTTTCAGCTGGGTCCAAGCTTCTGTTTTCCTCTGTCAACATCACCCCCACTCCATGCTTCATAAGGACTGCACACTGTTCTGTCAGAGCAACCCACCTGACAAACCCCAACAAAGATGGTGCTGGTAACTTCAACTGTGGCCAAACAACTCATAATAGAAAGCAGAGAGCGTCCAGTGTGTGGTAGCATTTTCTCTTCTCTAAGGTAGCAAGCTGCGGCCAAAGAGAGGCCCAGTGGCTGCGGCTGACACCACCCCGGTGTGGCTGAAGAGAAGCCTGAGTGAAGAATGCTTTTTGTCCAGGGCGCCATTTGCTCTAGAGCTGGACCTGGGCATGCACTTTTTAACTTGCTTCCGTGTCTGATGCTTCCTTTTTTAATTTGAAGTTTTCATGATTATAACCACACACATAAAAGAAATACTCGTTACATAGAAGATATATAATAATTCAATCAATCTGACAAACTTTGAATAAGCACTTTATCACTAAGGGGTCAATTCATCCCCTGCATTTTGGGCCTGTCCTTGGTGAATGGCAGCACCCCAGGACGCTAAAACTATTTGTGTTATTTGATTTTGTTTGTATACTTTCTATGCATTACTCTTTCTGTAATTGTTTATTGCATTTTGCTATTAACTTTTAGAATAGCTATATAAATATAGCAAAATATAATAAATGCAGAAAATAAACAAGGAAACCTTGGGAAAAAAACAACAGGATATTATTCTCACCTAGAAAGCAAAGGGTTAGCTACTTCTTTTGCATGTAGCATACTATCGTAGCAACTTTCATAAGCTATTCACCCATGTTAACTGCAGTTAATGTGGATAAAACCTATTAACAATTCAATAGCATATACTGTAGCAATTTTCAAAAGCCCACTTACATGAGTAAAGTACTTTACCCATATAAATGCTTTTGAAAATCAGGCCCACTGCGGTGGAGGAAGATAGTCACCTAGCAAGTTGGGACTTGTATAGACGCTACCTAATCCCCTTATGCACTAACCTCCTATATGATATCATGTGTTTAAGGGCTACACATGAAACCCTGGATCACGCAGCATCCCTTTTAGAATTATCCAGATAGGGGTAGCGAGTAATGGTGTGCAATAAGGGGATTAGCGCCTCCACAACACGTGTCCAATTTAGGGCAAAACAAATAGCGCTCATCACATGCAAACCTATGTGAATTCACTCTGAATGCAAGGTGTTAATTGCTGAGCACTTCCAAAAATTGTACAGAAAAGCAGAAAAAAATGCTTTTCTGTACTTCCTCCTACTTAATATTGTTGCAATATTAAGTAGGAGGAAAACAATCGTTAGAAAAAAAAAAGTGCTGATGGTCGGATTAAGGAAAAGGATGCTCACTTAACAAGCATCCATTTCCCGAATCCCTGGCTGTGCGCTGATTAGGAAAACGGATGCCGAAAAATTTGGCTTTCAGCATACGCCCCAAAGTGCGCTGAACATTCAATGCCTGCTTTCCTAATGCGCCCCCAGGTACCCCTCCTGGGGGCGCCATGCAATATTTAAATCACAGTTCGCGCTGTCCATGCAATTTTTAAATTAGGGGTCGCGTTATCAAGGAGGCGCTAGGGGCATGCAAACAACCCTAGCGTCTCCCTGACAATGGGAGACCGCGAGCGGTCAGCCATCCAGCAGTTAGGAAGCAGAAGCCAAATTTATCAGTGTCCGTTTTCCTAATCAGCACACGGCCAGGGGTTTAGGAAATGGACGTTTGTTAACTGGGCGTCCGTTTCCTGAACTCGACCACCAGCACTTTTTTTTTTCAATTTTTTAAAGATTTTTATCTTCTTACTTAATAGCGCAATGATATTAAGTTTTCTGTACAAATTTTGGGAACGCTCAGCAATTAACGCCTGCTCTTAGACACACATTTTTTTTGCATTCAGAGTGAATAACTAATAGCCTCATTCATATGCTTTTGCATGTGATGAGCACTATCAGTTTCACCCCGCATTGGAACTGCATTGTGGAGGCGCTAATCCCCTTATTGCATTAGGGGATTAGGTAGTGCTTATAGAACCCGCGTCCAAGTCGGCTGAGTGCACTGTATTGCATCGGCCCCTTTGTTTCTCAAATAGGTCTTGTAATACACCTTGCTTCCTTTCCATGCAAATCTTTCTCATACATATTCCTTGTGGATACCTTAAAAATGAGGATCAGCTTAAGAAACACTGCTTTACTGTAAACATTACTGTTTTAAATATCCTGCAGTCCTTTGGGCTGATTCATTTTCTTTGGCTCTCTCCAGTGTAATGTTCATATTGGGCCGGATTTTAAAAAGGTTACGCGTGTAAATCCGGAGTAAGCAAACTGCATCTCTTAGCCATACACTATGACCCATTATTATCCTCCTACTCATCATCATCAAATCTTATTAAAATACTCATTTTAAAATTATTAATGCCCAAGGCAAGCTTACAGCAATAATTACACACAGTTATAACAAACATTAAAATAACATTTAAAAAATATCAATTACCATCTCTAATTTATTTGATGTTAACAGTTAAGTAAAACATCAATTCAATGAATACCCCCAATTTATAAAATAAAAGCAAACAATGTAACCCAATTTATTGCAAAAAAAAATAAAAAATTTAAAGATTCTGCAACCAAAGATTGATTTTTTTTTTCTCAACTTCAAATTTGCCCTCCATTGAAATAGAAGATGGAGTCCACTACTGGCTATAACTTTTTGGTACTTTTTTCTTTAGTTTATTTCTGCTTAAACCCGCCCTACTGAGTAATCACTAGCAAACCTTAGTCATTTTTCAGCCAAACACCCTCTGTGATAACAGAACTGCCAGAGCTCTCCCTCCTCCATGTGGATAGAAGGGTGGATGGGGTGTTTACGAAAGCTATTAAAGTCCTCCAATAAGAAGTTGGCCACACATCAGTGCTTTGGAGAGGGGGAGGGAAGAGGCTGAGAGGGAAGAAAATAGAAAGATATTTTCTTCTCCAAAATCTTATTCAAATAATTATCTTCTCACTGGCAGATTTTTAAAAGTAAAAATGTACTTGTTAGCAGTCTTGTTTTTAATTATTTTAGTTTGCTATAAAACAACCTGAGTGCGTGCTACAATCTTATGAATAATAATACATTAAAAAAAAAAAGACTCAGTGGCAAAATTCTGTTAGTTAGCAGCATGTCAGGTGCCATGGGCTCTAGTACATACAACATGGGCGTAGAGGTAGGAAACCAGAGAGCTGCATTTTACTGCCAAAAAAAATGTCAACAAAAGGGAAATTTCCAGCTCTCATATTTGCACATGAAATCATTGTGGAGTTGGAAGATTGTACGGTGTCATGTGCCTGGTGGAATAGGTTAGAGAACCTCAGTGCTGCCTTACCTTGGACTGGAATTTCCTGTGCTTTGTTTATGACATAACCAGATGAAGATGTGACTGGCAGGCGGACTTTCCTTACAAGAGCTGTTGGACCTGTTTACCATTCACATCCTGCCATGAAGAGGAAAGTTTCTGTGGCCCTCGGGAACAAAAGTAATTGTCCTGGGACAGTACCTGGCTTTCTGCCAGGGATGGTGTAATATTTTGCATTCTCCAAACAAATTACGTAGGTTATTTCAAATTCATTCCCTTAACAAAATCATGAATATTGTGACAGTTTGGACTAAAACAGTTGTTTTCATTGGGTCAGGTTAGTGCTGATTTATAATGTTTACTGTGTTAGAGACAGGCTCGGAATTCCCACTGGTCAAGGTAAGCTGCTGCCTCATCTGTCCTGATGCCACTTTCCCTAAAGAGGTCAGAGCAGCAGTGCCCCATCTTACCCTGTCCTTTAAAGGCACAGGAGCGGGCTGGCAGCTTTCTGAGGAATGTAGAATTGCTGCTGGTCCACCCCTTTGCCTTTAAGGGGGCAGGTCTGACAGAACGTTGAGGGTCAGGCTGAACAGCTTTTGAAAAACAGGACCACCCTTTTCGCTTCTCAGCTTTGCTTCTAATTCATCCTCCCATGTCCAAGGGTGCCAGAGTTAGAGAAATAGAGGTTGATATTCAAAGCTTTGTCCAGCTAAAATTTGGAGACAGCTGGACAAAGCCCAAGATTTGACTAGCTAAATTTTGTCCAGGTAACTAGTTACCTGCTCAGAGGTTATCTAGATAAAAAGAGGTGATGATGGAGGTGTTGCAGGGGAGAGGTTATATTTTAGCTAGTGAGAGCTGACATTCAGTACTAGCTGGCTAAAATTAGCTGGACAGATCTGGTTGGAAAAATATGTCCAAAAGTTATCCAGAAACTTTATCCAAGTACATTCAGCAGAACTCTTATCTGGGTCAATTCCCCTGAATATCTGGTTAACAAAAGTTAACACAAGGGCTGCCATATAGAAAACAATACATAGTAAATCTAGTAAAAGGTATCAAGAGCTTTTTATGACATCTCTAACTGGAACTTTGAATATTTTCATTAGGTCTTCTCTCTAGCTAGCCCCCCTTTCCCACAGATTGGGCCTTTGGGTGCTAGGGGCCAGTAAGAGTCCAGTGCTGCAGCAGCAGCATATGGGAAGCCTGGAAACAGTCTGGATCAGACAAGGCAATAAACAGTCTGAGTTAAGCAAAGCTGTAGCCAGGCTGAACTAAGCAAGGCTGTGGCAGGATGAACAGGCAAGGCTGTAGCCAGGCTGGACCAGGTAGGGCTGTGGACAGGCTGGATGCGGTGAAGCTGTAGCCAGGCTGGACCAGGCAAGGCTGTGGACAGGCTGGGCAGGATTGGAACAAAGCTGGGTCTAGGAGCAAGCACAGGACAAGGACTGGGACAGGACACAACACCAGACAAGGACAGGGCAGGACTGGAACAAGACTAGACAGAACAAGGTCTGAGCAAAGCAACAGAACACAGAACAAATATGCCCAAAGGCAGGCCACTTAGTAACAGAATAAGGCCAGATAGGCAGGTGCAGCGCAATCAGGTGTCCAAACTGTGCATTTGCACGGAGCAGCACACCCGGGGAGGGGGCGAGCCGACGGGTTGGTGGCAGCAAGAGAGATCAGCAGTGACTGAAGATGGAGAGAGTGCTGCCGCCGCCACCGCAGGGGGGTGTAGGGGTGGCACAGCACAGTACTTGCTTGCAGACGGCGGAAGACAAGCTTGCACCGACCCTGCAGATAGGCCACAAGACAGACAAGGCAAGGAGCAGAAGACCCAAAGACCGCAAGGCAGGGCAAAACAAAGAACGAGAAGGCCAGATGGCCGCAAGGCAAGACAAGACAAGGAGTGAAAGGCAAGATAGCCACAAATGAAGGCAAGACAAAGCTAGGAGCAGAAGACCTGAAGGCCACATGGCAGGACTAGGAGCAGAAGGTCACAAGGCAAGGCTAGAGGAAAAGTAGCAAGAAAGACAGACAGACCAGGACAAGGAGCCAAAAGTAATTCCATGAACCAACAAGGTGGCTATGGCAGGGCTGGATTACATATGGCAGAGAGCCAGGTGTGGTGGGAACAAAGAGGAGAAGCTTGGCCAACCTGGACAGTATGCTCGTTGAGGTCCCCTGGTGAAGGGGAAGCTGCAAACAGGCTGAGTCATGAGACCAGAGAAGAGATGATGACGTCAATTCTGAGCACGACTCACTGAAAGTCTCTGCTAGTAGAAGACGTCATAGTCAGGGTATGGTGAGGCTGCATAGGAGCTGAAATCGTAACAGTATCATTCCTGGTCCAAGCAAATTTTTATTTTCCTCCATTGTCCTCCACGCTCCTGTGTTACTAAGCATACAAGATCCTCTTTTTTAGTTTACCCCCAGAACTACTCTCAATGTACAACCATGAAATCCCACAAAAATCCAAAACTGCCACTAACAGTAACATGGCTGTTACCCAAATATCCAACCTTCTAGGTCCACATGACAGATAGACAGATGCTCTTCATTACCAATTTGTCGTACTGACAGACCCAGCTACACGAACACGGACATTTCCATTCAAACTTCTTCTTACTGAATTGGCAGCTGCCAGTTTCAGCTAAGACTTCTGTTATTTTTTTTTTTTTTTACTTTGTACAACTAAGGATCCTCTCCAACTTCAAAAAAAACTTGGGATAAGTACTGTATTGGTATCCACCACTCATCAAGGCAGAGGTGTGGTCGCTTGCTCAAGAGAGATTGTGAGCCCTTGGGCCACGGCGCAGCTCAGGGAGGAGCCCCAAGACACACACTGTGGGAGGTGAGAGTGTTCAGGCACGGGCTGGACCAGGATCAAGGCGTGGAACATCAGGAACTAGAACAGGGCAGGCTCAGTCCTCCACTGGATCTGCATGCACTGGTGAGACCCAGCAACGCAATGCTGGTCTCAAGAGTAGCCCTCCGGTCATTCGGTAGCCCTTCCGGACCCGCCGCTTGGGAACGACGAGTCGTGAGCCCAAACGGAGGCTGAGAGCAGGAACAAGACAAGACATGGAACTCAGGAAGCTTGGAAGACTCAGACGAGGGTTCGAAGAACTTGGAAGACTTGGACGAGGTTTCAGGATACTTGGAAGACTCGGACAAAGTTTTGTGGAACTTAGAAGATTCAGACAAGGATCCAGGATCCAGGATATTTGGAAGACTCAAGCGAGGATTCAGGGTTCAGGCACTTGTACAGGGTGAGTACTGCACCACAGCACGCCCTACACAGCCACCCATGGCTGGTCGTGGTCCAAGCTGAAAGCGAAGCAGACTCCAGAAGAGAAAGAGAAGACTTAGAACTGGAAACATGTCGAAGATTCAGGAGAGGCCTGCACAGAGGTGCACCCTATACAGCCGCCTGTGGCTGGTCGCGGACCATGCTGAAGCAGAGCAGGTTCTGGCTTGAGTCTTGGGCATAGACGAAAGCAGGCACAAGGTGCTCCGAAGACCGGGAACAGGATTCAAGACTCAGGATTCAAGACTCGGAACTCGGGTTCAGGAACAGACCTCAGAATTAAAAGCAAGGGGCCTTCCGGAGACTTGCACTGCAGACTTGAAGACAGGCCTTGTGCCATGAAGCGCCCTACACAGCCCCCCCCATGGGCTGGTCACGGACCACGACTGTGTCACGCCAGGAAAGGTGGACAAGCAGGAAACCTGGAAGCAGGATGAAGAACCAGAGACAAGGACATCAGGACCAGGACTGGAACATCAGGGACATGGAACGCCGGAACATGGAACATCAGAAACTTCAGGAACATGGAACATCAGGACATAAAATAGGCGACGAAGAAGCTCCAACCAGGAACATCAGACGAAGGAGACCAGCAACATCAGACACAAAACACGGAACCATCTAGACAGAAGCAGACCACAGGAGACCTTGTTGGACAGAAGCATGACCATGAGGATCCAATTCGAAAGCCCTAAGGAATGAAGGCTGAGCCCTTTAATAGGGCTGGATGAGGTGACGACTGATATCATCCGTTAAGGCCGCGGGCTTTTCCCACCGCTGGCCCTTTAAATATTGTAGAGGGGCACGCACCTATGCAGGGCCAAGAAGGTGGAGGAGTCGACGTTGGTGGCGTCCCTGCTGCATGAAGGAGACAGCGGCAGCACCAGGGCTGCGAAGAAGCGATGAAACGGCGGTGGCTTCCCAGCCGCAAAGAAGAGGCATCCTGGCAGTGGCTCCATGCTGCGAAGAGGATGGCATCGGTGGTGGCCAGGACGCATTAGCGCGGCGGCAGTCCAAGGTGGCAGCGGCACGGCAGTCCAGGCCGCGCGAAAAGGATGGCCTGCAGGAGCAGTGGCAGCGTCAGGCCAAACTGGACAGGTGAGAAGCTGCTTGCGGGATGGGCTCCATGAGCAGCATCGTAACAAATTCCTGATCAAGAGATTCTTATGTGGCAGTTCCTATATACACCACTATCAATTCAACTGAAATTTTCTGGCCCAGGATCTCAGGATATACACTGTGGGGCATGCTATACCTGGCAGTAGAGGTTACAGCACTACAGGGTAGAGTAGAGCGTTTCCATGATTCTATAAGCCTGTCTTTACTTAAATTTTGAGATGGACATCAGCCATGTCAATGCAAAGAAATGTATACATCAAAAAATGCCAGTCTTGAGCTTGATTTCCAAAGGGTTTTCTTCTATTTTGTGCCTACGGAAAAACCTGTACTGATTGTTTCAAGATAAGCTTAGTGGCGCTAAATCATCTGCAGCAGTGCGACAGACTGTCTGCAGTTTACAGTTTCAGCCAGTGGCACAGCAGTGCGCACCCAAGACAGTGCTATGGATTATCTGCAGCTTATAGTTGCAGTTCCTGGTATCAGTGATACTCAGGTAAGTGCTACAGCCTGGACAGCTTAAATCAAGCCACTTGCTTTTAGATTATACAGTAATGTATTAGGTCACAGGGTCACAATAAATTCAGCTTGATTAATTTATTTGAGAAAGATACAAATATGGTTATCTCCGGCATGGCATCTATTGTCTCAAAAGCTCATGTACTACAGCATATCTGAATTATATTTATATTGGTCTTAAATATGGCACCACAATCAAGTGTTTTTCAGGACTAATAATCTACTAGAACTCATGCCAGGAACAAATATGAGAAAAAAAAAATTTTGGTTAAAATAATCAACATTCAGCAATAACAAATATAGTCCAAAATAAATAAGAATGCATACAATTTTCACGGCAATAATTAGAAAAAATATATATATAAAGAAATTTTATTCATTCCAGATTTTCAAATGAATTTAAAAAATATCAAACAAAATGTCATATATTACAAAATAAACACACAACCGAAAATCACACACAACTTACACACATTGAAAACTACTCGACACACTCATCTTCATACATCCAACTAAAAACTTAAATCGTTAAAACCACATATATATTCCTTTGTGTTTTAGGTAGGTGGAGTGGGTTTAATTTGTATTTTGTTATATAGGACCAAATATGAGACACTAAAGCCATGCTCACTGGCTAAATTCAGATACAGACAAGACCCTTTGATAAGCAATACTGCTCACAAATTTCAAATTTAAGCTTATTCTTTTTTTTTTTTTAATCTTTTATTTATAGAATTTTTTAACCTTTCATACAGGTAAAATCACAGGAAAAAAATACAATGGGATTATGCAGTTATCTATCTTTAAACATTTGAATATTGGAAAACAACAATACTACTTTATACATAATGTAAGTTAACTGCAATATTTCTCCATGTAATATTAATGAAACGAAAGACAACTCCTATCTTGAGCGATAAAGGAAATTTAGTAATTTACTCTTTTATAATATTGGAAACAGAGAAATTAGTGGCTTTTATCCTTCTCTAACCGTAATTCAAGCAATACCTTGACTCGGACTTACCCGAGAGCTTGAGTTTAGGAAAATCTGTAGCTGATCAGGTTCATAGAAAACATTCTTAACCCCTTGCTTATTCACTATACATTGGCATGGGAACCTAAGAGTGAACTTGGCTCCCATGCCTACCACTTCATTACGCAATAAAAGAAACCTTTTTCTACGCTCCTGAGTAGAACGTGTAACGTCTGGAAAGACCCATATGGACTGTCCCAAAAAAGGTGTCTTTCTATTACGAAAGAAAGCTTTTAGTATCATTTCTCTATCTTGTGCAAATACACATTGGATAAACATAGCTCCTCTTTTAGTAGGTTTTATTTCCCCAGATGTTTCTAAGAATTGTGTTAATTCCAGATCTAAATCAGGCACTTGATTGTTTGATGTTATTGGAACAGTTTTTGTCATATAAATTTTTGCCATTGTGGGCGTCAATTCTTTAGGGATTTTTAATACTTCCATCAGATATTTTTTAAACATTTCTAAAGGAGAAACCTTTTCAAAAAAGGAAAATTCAGCAAACGAAGATTCAAATATCTAATTGAATTTTCAATATTTTCTATCTTTCTTTGCTGAATTATATCAGATTTTATAAGTTGTACTTGATTGGTTTGTAAAGTAGAAACCTTTTGTTCTAATTGAACTATATTTTGCATATTTGTGGAAATACTTAATTCCATGGGGTGAATTTTCCCTACTAAACTAGAGGTAACATCTACAAGAGAAGATACTGACTTTTCTGAAACCATTATTGCAGTCCATATGGAGTCCATTGTAATTTCAGTGGGTTTAGGAATAGCTGGGCGTAGAATAGTAAACTCAGTTCGTTGGGTATCCACAAGGTTACTTGATTCCCCCGATGTTAGTATTTTCTCTCTAGGAGTAGAGGCTTTAATTTCCGGGGAAATCGAAATTTCATTCCCCCGGATAATGCCCTCCGTGAACCCCACAGCAACTGGTTCCGGGATAGACTCACTTATGACAAGAGAAAATTCTCTGTCAATACTTTGTCCTTCTGATGTATTTAATGCTCCTGAGGGAAAGGGGGGAGTAGACGGCGCTCCGGGACTTAAGCTGACTTGTATGTCCGGCGAACAATCCAGACGCTCCTCTGGATTGGATGCCAAGGACTGCCGCGGAGTTGTCGTAGCCACTAAGGAAAGCATGAAACCTTCGATTGTAGGTTGCAAGGAAACTTGGGTCTGGGGTCCAAGCCCCAGCTCCCTAATCCTTGCTTTCCTTTTCGTATGTGGCATAAGTTTTCTATAATTTTAAATCAAGGGTTCTACCTTCCCAAAAACTCTTGAATCCAATAACTTATTTATAGGAGTTGGCTGACGAGGGTACACAGAGAGGTATGGAGAGAGAGAGTTTTTTTTTTTTTTTTTTTTAAGAATAGTACTTACAATTGATGAAACAACGAAGAAACCTTGGTAATACTCAGGCAAAGCCGCGCGCCCCTTTGGCGGCTTCGGCTGCGCGCCGCAGAAGGGGGCGGTTTTAAGGCCTACTGTCGCCTTTCTGATGACGTCAGAGGTAAGTCCAATCAGGCCGGGACGTATCCTCGCCTTCCAGAAACAAGAAAAATATTCAGGCCGGGACGTGTCCTCACCCTCATAGGAGGTAAATTCAACAGGTTAAGCACCTCTCCGGGTCCTCTCTCCTCTCTGCTTCCCCCGGAGAAGTTGCAGAAGGCGGCGGTTTTAAGGCCTACCGTCGCCTTTCTGATGACGTCAGAGGTAAGTCCAATCAGGCCGGGACGTATCCTCACCTTCCAGAAACAAGAAAAATATTCAGGCCGGGACGTGTCCTCACCCTCATAGGAGGTAAATTCAACAGGTTAAGCACCTCTCCGGGTCCTCTCTCCTCTCTGCTTCCCAAATTTAAGCTTATTCAACCCATATCTAACTTGTAACATTAAGTGATAGAAAAAAAATTCCATTAAATATAAAAAGTGTAAAAATATAAACAGTATTCTGAAAAAATCCTCATTAAACAGCCTATAGCTCATAATTGGGCTCAGTTTCTTAAAAATGCTATGGCAGAGAAAGTGGTCATGGTCCAGGTCTTGCTCATGACTGTTTCTGCATCATTCCCAAACCTTTTAGTAAGTAAAATGCTACCTTCCTTGCCCCATGTCTAGTCAGGCTCATGTGCTGATACTTTTCAGGCCGATGAAATATTGGTGTGCTCTTGATTGAGCGCCTGCTCCCTTAACGCTTGCCGATCCACCCCTCCAGGGCGCCCAATGCAAAATGCAAATGAGCTGCCACGGTAAAAAGGCGCTAGGGGAAATTGCGCTCCTCTAGCGCCTCCTCAGCAGTGGGCACCTGGGAGAGGTGGCTGGTTAGGAAAAAGGACGCTCAATTTTAGAGCATCCGTTTTCCTAACCTGACCAGCACACTTTTTTTTTCAAATTTTTTTTGGTTCCTCCTATTTAATATCGCCACAATATTAAGTCAGAGGGAGTACAGAAAAGCAGTATTTTGGGGGTTTCTCAAAACTTAACGCCTGCTCTGGGCAGGCGTTAATTTTTGAGCATGTGATTAGTGCTATTTTCTAAGCGAGCGACTAGACACGTATTTTGACACGCTAACCCCTACCTAAATGTGCGTCCAATCGCAGGTTAAGCCATGTGCTAAAGGCCCAGCGCACGGTGTAGCATTGGCCTGAATGTGCTTTGGGAATCACAAGCGGGCCGATTCAGTAAAGTCCGCGGGAGACGGCGCACGCACAGACCACTCACCTGTGCACGCGATTCAGTATTTAAATGAGGCCCGGCAGTAGAAACGGGCAAAAGGAGGCGCTAGGGACCCTAGCGCGTCCCTAGCGCCTCCTTTTGGCCTGGAGCGGTGGCTGTCAGCGGGTTTGACAGCCGACGCTCAATTTTGCCAGTGTCGGTTCTTGAGCCCGCTGACAGCCACGGACTCGGACGCTGGCAAAATTGAATGTCCATTTTTTGACCCGACAGCCGCGGGCCGACTTCATTTTTTTTTCCCTTTTTTTCCCCTTCGGGACCTCCGACAATATCGCCATGATATTAAGTCGGAGGGTATTAATATAGCCATGATATTAAATCAGAGGGTATTAAGTCGCCATAAAGAAATTAGCGCCCGAAGAAATTAGTGCCTACCTTTGGATAGGCGCTAATTTTTGAAAGCAAAATGTGCAGCTTGACTGCACATTTTGTTTTCTGAATCGCGCGGGAATACCTAATAGGGCCATCAACATGCATTTGCATGTTGAGGGCACTATTAGGTTCAGCAGGTTGGATGCGCGTTTTCGGCCCCTTACTGAATAAGGGGTAAGGGAAAACGCGCATCCAATGGGGGGTTAATAGTGCGCTCCGTTGGAGCGCACTGTACTGTATCGGCCCGTTACAAAGGAAAGAACAGCGGACACCCTGAGATCTTCTTCCTACTGGCAGATAAACACTGCCATCTTGTGGTCATTTCATACTAGACTGTCTGAAATGTCTATGCACACACAAAACTAGACCTTTGCAATTATATATAAAAGTGTATGATCCACTGCAAGAAATACAATATAAAATAATCATATAATGTATATATCTAGGGACAGGGATGTTCAAATGCATTTGTGGGAATCTGATGAGTGTTTAAAGTATGCACACCTTCGGGAGGGGGGGGGGACTTCTGTCACATGTTCTCGGAATGTCTGCAATTATGTCCCTTTTGCAAAAATTTGTGCAAACATAGAAATAATTTTGGGCTGCTCTGTTAATTGGGAAAGCAGTTTATTGTATTTAAACTTGTTTAATGGGGTAAGTTAGTTGCCTAATGGGGGTCAACGGTTTATTGTGGTCTCTTTGACCTTGGCCAAGAAAGTGATGTCATCCTGCTGGCATAACTATGCTCTTCCATCATTTGGCGAGTGGAGACAAGCGATGAAGTGCAATGCCTTGATGGGGAAATTGAGGAAGAGAGATCTTGGCTCTAAATGCAGCTTGTTGTATCTTCAAGGTTACTTTGCACTATGGGAAAAGATATTGGTAACGGGATTTGGTTACTGCTGCCATAGTGTATGTCTGTGTGTGAGTGGGAATAATAGGATGAACGTGGGGTATGCGAGTATCTCAAGAGGATAGGACCTACTAATGGGAAAATATAAAGGGAAAAAAAAAGAGTGAGATGAACCAAGAAACATCCAATAAGTGGTTGTCATATGTTCACTTTTATTAATGGTGTCTTGTTCATGTTGAGATGGTGTAATCTGTACCTGATTTGTGTTTATCTCTTCTAATAATTTTTTTTTTTTTTAAAGGGTCGAAATAGCACAAGTTTGAAACTTGTGAGCAATAGCGCCACTTGTCAAAGCTTCAGCCTCAGCTACTGACCATTCATGATTCAGAAACATTCATGATTCAATTGCCTTTAAAAAAACGCAAATATCAAAAGTAAATCTCATTTGCTCACCTGCCCAGATTGGTAAACTGGATTGCGGGCTGCACTAGGAAATTGTACATTTCCATTGTGTCTGCCACAGTCCCTGCCTCTTCCTACCTATAGCTCTAAACTTCAATAATTCTGTCTAGGATTTTAACTTGCACTTTTAACTAAATTGGACAATTTCATGAGACTCTGACAGCAAACCAGAGGCCTTGTTTCCTTTTATTTGTTAAGACACTGTCCTTGGTACAAATACCGAATTAGGCATGCATATATATATTGGATGGGGGCAAAGACAGCTGCCGCTACCATGGTGGCCTCTATTGGGCAACTAGTGGCACTGAGGGTGTGTCTCAAGAGGACTCTTCTCCACCCCACCCAAAAATTAAATAAGAATTTGGAATTCAATTTTTTTTTATTTTATTTTAAAGCATAAATTCTGGTGTACAGAAAATATAAATACATTTATTTATAAAGATACAGTTTTACATCTATTTTCAAGTTCAGTCAGAACATAGCAGCAGATTTTCCACAATCAAACAAGAACAGATTCATAAAGTGCTGCTGGGATCATTACTGTTCCATCACATAGAGCAAATATCAGGTAACACAAAGGTTGGATTGACAATGGTTAAATCTAGAATGATAGCAGTTTTGTTGTGTGAATGCATTCTCTAAAACTCTTTCTATGGCATACTCTGGAAATGAAAAGCTAGTCAATACTGAATATTTACCTTATCACTCATGGTTTCTGATTTATTCTCTAGGATATGACCAGCAGAATGGAAAGTGTCTCGTCATTTTACCATATTCCTTTGCACCATCTGAAGTATAGGGGTTTCTCTTGAAGCAGAAACACTGGCTGACAGAGGAGCTCTAGTGGATTGTGACTGTTAGGTTTCCAGGTACAAGACCTTTACAATGTAATCGCAAGAAACAGAACTGTCATTAACAAAAATATCAAATAGAAACTACACAGCTATATATCATTGAGAAAGAATGCTTAGTTAAAGAGCGGCTTTTTGAGTCTGCAAGTTTGAAATGCTACTCACAGATGAAAGATTTTAAATTAAAAGCAGAGTTCTAAAATGCAAGAGCTAGTGTGCCCTAAGAGAAGAGGTTCTCTTCACAGTAGCGCTCCAACCTCTTACGAAGTGTGTCCAGAAGGTTGAAAAAGAAAAGGAAAGCTAGGTATGCTGGCTTTCAAAGAAAGCTCCATAATTACAGAGAAAAAGTGAAGAATTATTTTCTTCTCCTCGGATAGCACTTCTATTTATTGACTTTCAGTTGGCTAGGTTGATACAGCTCTTTAAAAATATACCATGAAACCAAAATAACATTGTAATAGGGCTGGGTGCTTCTCTAACATTAATAAGAGGAACTAATTGTGGAACTATTGATTCTGAAGTATTGGTGGGAGGTCTATATTCAAAAGATTTATGCAGGTGGAAATCAGCTTTGGGCTGCATAAATCTGGCCCTTTCAAATAACCTTTGTCCACTCAAAATTTTGTGCAGAGCAATTTACTGGACAAAAAGAGGGCAGATCTGGCATCATGGCAAGAGTGAGTTGGTCAGATAGCATTCAACATGGCGCTAACTTACTAATTCTGTGTGAAAAATTCGGTCTGCATAAAATAGTTGGCCTAAAGGTATCTGGGTTTGAATAAGGTATTCAAAAGATTCAAGGCTCAAACCCATAAGAAATTTATTTTATTTATTTATTTTTATATTCCGCTTTTCACACTTTATTCAGCACTTCAAAGTTGGCCCTAGGCCAAGTGATTTGGTATCTTCAGGGAGGTTAGGCAGGTGTGGGGACACCTGGGAGCTCTGTCTAGGGAGAGTAGTGAGCGGCAGCATCCCATAAGACAGAGCACTACCCAGCAGAGCAGGCGGCCCTCGAGTCGCCCTGCCCCTAAACCCACTCTAAATAATTATATTCCACAATCACAATCCTTCTTGCCAGCCTGTCAGCTACCCACAACCCAAGCTAATCAGTCATTCAGTCTCCATCCCAACCTCAACCAGTTGGTCAATACTCCTCCCTGTTCTCTCCTTTTGCTCTGATGCTCCCTACCACTGCTGCCCCTGAAACTGCTGATCACTTCCAGCTCATACCATAATAACTCTGAATGAATTTGAGCCATGAGGTGCCTGCTCTCTTGCATTATTCTTAAAGTCTTTTTTATTTGATTCAGATTCCTCCTGTCAGGCATTTCAAAAGCGAGTTGCATTCGGGTACCATATTTCCCTATCCCCAAAGCTTGCGAGACCAGTGCAGAGGTTTGTGCATCACATAGCTCAAACTCATCCAGAGTTTCTCAGAGCTGGAAGGAATGATGGCAGGAACAAGGAAGGAGTGACTTACACAGGATGAGGTTACCAGAAAGACAACGGGATGTGGTGCACTAAGCAGCCGAAAACTGCGCAAGATATTTCAATCATGTAACCTCTCTCCAATTTTGATTTTTTTTTAAATGAATTTAATTTTGTTTCAATCTATAATTGTGTATGAATAAAAGCATCAAACAGCATATCCCATAAGCCGAAAGTATCAAATGGCAAACCCCAACATAGACGATATTTCGGCAAGTGTCTTCTTCAAGTAGAAAAAACTTATCTGATGCAATGTCAAATACGGCCACAGCAAGTCAGCATCTAGAAATGTGTCCCGTTTTGGAACCTATCACAACACTGTAATCACTTATTGCAAGAAGTGCCAATAAAGCATATATTTAGCACAGAAAAACATCTGCATTTTTCTTTCTACAAAAAATGGAAGAATTATTACTTGCAATCAAGCCCAGAAGAAATGGTATCAGTAGGGGCTACCATCTGGAGAAATTACAATAGACAATTTTGAAATGACAATACCCACAAACAGGCCGATACCCGCATTTGGACGTGCGTTTCCGAAGCACTAGCTTTACCCCTTATTCAGTAAGGGGTAATAGTGCGTCGAAAATGCGCATCAAATCCCCCCAAAGCTAATAGCGCCCGCAACATGCAAATGCATGTTGATGGCCCTATTAGTTAGTCCCGCGCGATACAGAAAGTAAAATGTGCAGCCAAGCCGCACATTTTACTTTCAGAAATTAACGCCTGCCCAAAGGCTGGTGTTAATTTCTGCCGGCGCTGGGGAAGTGCACAGAAAAGCAGTAAAAAACTGCTTTTCTGTGCACCCTCCGACTTAATATCATGGCGATATTAAGTCGGAGGCCCCAAAAGTAAAAATAAAGTAAAAATTAAAAAAAAAAAAAAAAATTAAAATTCGGCCCGTGGGTCGGAAGACGGACGCTCAATTATGCCGGCGTCCGTTTTCCGAACCCATGGCTGTCAGCGGGCTCAATAACAGATGCCGGCAAAATTGAGCGTCGGCTGTCAAACCCGCTGACAGCCGCCACTCCTGTCAAAAAGGAGGCGCTAGGGACACGCTAGTGTCTCTAGCGCCTCCTTTTACCACGGGCCCTAATTTGCATAGGCCACCCTCCTGAATCATGTGCCCAGGAGAGTGGCCTGTGCGCTCGCCAGCTCTCCCGCGCGTTTTTCTGAATCGGCCTGTCAATGAGGTAAGAAAACAGAGCAACAGAGCCTGACAAATACCCAGGAAAATTCTACTACAGGATCATCCCCAAAGAAAAAATAACAGAAAACCTCTGGTTTTCATCTATAGCTCCCCAGTTGCAACCACCAAAAAGTATCATCAAGGGTCTACAACCCATCTTGGCATCACTCTCTCAGAGACCTTCGGTGGCAAGCCTTTCCTGGCTTACCAACAACCTTCCCCCCCCCCCCCCCCAAATCTCAAAACAGATACTCACCAGCAACCACAAATTGTACAACAATGACACAAACTTTGGAACTAGATCCTGCCAGAAATCCAGATGCCAACTGTATCATCATATTATCCCAAGCAACACTATCACAGGACCCAAACAACACCAACTACAACACCCTGGGCTCATTCACCTGCTCTTCTTCCAATATGATATGTGCCATCATGTGCCAGCAATGTCATTCTGCTGTCTACATAGGACTCATGGGTCAATCTAAGGAAAATAATAAATGAACACAAATCTGACATTAGAAATGGCAACATTCGGATACCAGCAGGAGAACATTTCAACCTTCCAGGACATTATCTATTTGATCTTAAGGTTGCCATACTCCTGAAAAGGAACTTCAAAGGGACACTACAGCAAGAAACTGCCTTGTCTTATTCAGGGCCTTCTCTTTGTTCTGTATCCTTCTCCCCCAACCCATCTTCATGTATATTTATCCACCTCCTGTACCTTCATGCACCTGAAGAAGTGCACACTGGTCCTAGAAAGTTCAGGTCTCAATAAATTAGTTCACCTATAAGATGCCACCCAACTCTCTCAGTATTGATCATGTGACTCGAATGATAATCCATTCTTTCTTGTTTTTGGTGCTGGAATAGCACTTACTGAAGTCATTACATTATGTTTCTAAGGAAGGGGGAGGTATTAAATTGAGGTCCTATTTATTCTGTAAACATCAAATAGCCAATAGCACCTTTGAACAATAGTTGGGGTGTCATCCTTAGACTATTCCATTACCGCATATCTCACTCTCTCTTTGGACAAAATGAAAAGGTAAAGGATGGTCCCTTCTTGGCCTTCTGACTGAGCCAGAGTCGGCAGAACATTCCCATTTACAGAAAGACAATGTTTGTAAATGCCAAACTACGGTAACTGGGATGCAAAAATCTGGTGGACTAAAGAAAATAGCATTTCGAAAGTAGTCTGTCTACCCTTTCATAATGCCTTTCATTATTAAATTTGAAACGCATAATTATATGCTCTGTAGCTCCTGTTTCTTGATTACACATTTCTTTAAATTCCTTCTTCCACACTGGATATTTGTCCTTCATCTTCTGGATTTCTGTCCTCAATCTGTATGCTGGAAAATTTCACACTCTCTTTATTACTGGGAACAGGAACAATTCCCAGGATGTCATCGACAACTTTATTTAATTGCAATTCTTTGAGCCTGCTGATCAAAGTGCGATATGCCCCTTTCTTTCCATGGTTCTGATACCACTTGTAGAGGAATTGAAATTTCTGCTCCCCTTCGTTGTTCTGGTGGTTATGGAGAATTGTTTCTATCTCTGGTTCTTTCATGCCGCTCTTTCGCACAAAGCTTAGAATGTCCGTCAAATTCATTACTTTCTGAGCGATTTCCGAGAGATAGGGTTCTATGTCAATATCTAAAGAAATAAAAAATAACACATGCTATTTTAACACATATGCATAACACTGGTGTTTCCTCACTTTCAAATGGACACTTCTGCCTACCTTAGTCATCATACAAGAGATATTAGTTTTCATTTTAAAAATAAGAGCTAGGTGTACAATAAATTTATTTTCTTAACATCTATTTTGAAGTTTCATTGCAATAATCTACCTTACTATATGGAAGAGCATAAGCACTGACAAGTTGGATGAAAAAAAAGAATTAAGCAGGCGAAGAGAGAATTTGAAAAGAAGCTTGCCGAGGAGGTAAACACAAGTAATACAACTTTTTGAAGTACATTCAAAGCAAAAAGCCTGTGAGGGAGTCAGTTGTGCCAATAGATGAATGAAGGGTAAAAGGAATGGTCAGAGAGGATAAAGAAAATATCAGACAAACTAAATTAATTCATTATCTTTACTGAGGAAGATGTCAGGGTCATATCCACACTGGAAACATTTTTTGATGATAATGATTCCAAGCAACTAGATGGAATCACTGTGAAAAGGAGGATGTAATAATAACTTAGACTGATAAATAATAACAAATTACCAGAAGTGGATGCTATGTAACCCACAATTCTAAAGAAACTCTAAAATAAAATTGCAGACCTTTTTCTATCATTTAAAGCAGCCATGGTACCAAAAGACTGGTGGGTGGCCAATGTGATACCAATTTTTAAAAAGGGCTCTAGGGTTGATCAGGAAAACTATAAATCCGGTGAGCCTGAGGTTGATGTTGGGCAAAGCGGTCAAAGCTATTCTTAAAATAGTTCTTAAAATAATCGCCCATTATTTCTCGCACTTACCTCCGAGGGCCTCACACACCGATCGACCACGTGTCTAGCCGCAGCCGTCTGCTCCGCCGAGATCTACACACATAGACGAGCGGAATCATCCTCCCCCCTCTCAGGGCGCGCCGATCGATGACATCATACCCGCGCGACTAGAGGGGGATTTAAACTGAGGAACCTCTCCCGGACGCCCTTTCTGCCGCAACCCAGGGTCCCTGCAAGACTGGTGGAGGACGCCTCATTCAGGTGCTGGGAGAAGGGAGCCGCGCGGTAGGCGCACGAAGAAGACATCGCGGTGAGTGCAAACCACTCCCCCTGAAAGGCACACTGAAAGGCACCCGGCCCTTGAAAAGGCTGCGTGAAGCCCTTTAAATTTAAACGCTCACAGACGGCGTCGCGCGCCGGGCGTCGCGCGTCCAAAGGGGCGCGACCTAAGGGGCCTGCCCCTTAGCGAGCCCCTTTGTGAGACACTGGTGAGGTGAGGTCAGGGTGAGACTACAATAGTAACCCATACCATCAATACTCAGTCTCGCCACTCCTTCCAAATCCTAGCACACCTGAACTAGACAGACAACAACCCTTAGCACATCCTTCCACTCCAGCAGTCACCTAGCATCTAGCAGTCATCCAGCGCTCATCCTTCCACTCCAGCAATCATCCAGCTTCATCCGACTGCATTCGCCCAGCATTCATCCGACTGCATTCGCCCAGCATTCATCCGACTGCATTCGCCCAGCATTCATCCGACTGCATCTGACTGCATTCGCCCAGCATTCATCTGACTGCATCCGACTGCATTCGCCCAGCATTCATCTGACTGCATCTGACTGCATTCGCCCAGCATTCAACCGACTGCATTCGCCCAACATTCATCCGACTGCATTCGCCCAGCATTCTCCTGACTGCATTCGCCCAGTATTTCTTCTGACTGATAAGACTGCTGATACATCTAATCATGGGAATCCTCACAATTCCCATCATCCACAGCCACAAGTGGAGAGCACCTAAGCCCCCCACTCCCCCCCATCACAACCGTCAACAGAGGCTAAGGCCTATCCTGCTGACACCGGTCACCCAATTTCTAGGGCTGACGCTCTTCTCTCTCACGCTTGTTAACGCACAATCCATCTCTAAGAAAACTCATATACTCAATGACTTACTATCCGACGCAAAACCAGACATATGTGCCATCACAGAAACCTGGTTAAAACCCACCGACACCGCTCTAATAAATCAGCTACCCATCCAGGCATACGATCTTCTCTCCATACCCAGACACAAAAAAAGAGGAGGTGGACTTCTCCTTGCAGCCAAAAAATCACTAGGTCTGGCTTCGCAGACCTCAAATAACCTATCAAACATCGAATTTGCGCTCTTCAAATCGAAACACCTGACGATTGGTTTAATTTATGCCCCTCCTGGAATACTGGAATCAGACCCATCATCAATCATAGAACTCACAGCAAAACACCTAAACTCCAGTAATCCTACCATACTCATGGGAGATTTTAACCTCCACGTAGATGTCCAACCTCAATCCACCAACTGTAAAACTCTTCTCGCCTCGCTCAGCAATATGGGTTTTAGACAGATTGTGACAGAACCAACCCACAAAGCAGGTCATACGTTGGACCTTATCTTCATAAACGATGGAATCACAACACACAACATCCCCACTTGCCTTCCAGTACCATGGACAGACCACAGAATCATAACATCGGTGTTAGAAATAAAGGAGATCTCCCCGCAATCCACACAATCAATAGCCATCTCCATCAGGAAACAATGCTCTGGAGACCAACTCAGTGAACAACTGGCCAAGGAACTAGTGCATCTGGACCTCTCCAACGCCAACTCAGCGACTTCTTCATGGACCAACATCACTAAAAAGGTTGCAGACCAAATGTGCCCCATGACGACTAAATATATCAACCCTAACAAAGACAACAGGAAACCTTGGTTCACTCCTGAGCTGAAAAAACGCAAACATGAATTGAGATCCAAGGAACAAAATTGGCGAAGAAACCCATCTTCAACCACCCTCCTCATCTACAAAGAGTGCCTCAACTCATACAGAAATGACATCAACAAAACCAAGAGAGAATTCTTCTCCAAAAAGATCCACCACCTCATATTTGATTCAAGAGCACTTTTCTCATACGTTTCTACCCTTACTAAACCTCCTGCGCCTACCATTCCAGACGACCAAGCTCTCAACAAAGCGAATGAACTAGCTGCCTTCTTCGACAACAAAATCACATCACTCCTAGCCCCCCTCAAAGGAGCAGCTACACTTCCAAACCACATTCAACAATCAGTTCACTCAACCGCTCAACAATCTTTGGACACAACAGATCAACAGCCTCCGCACTCAACCGCCCAACAATCATTGCACTCAACCACCTTACAACCCAACACAACCCCATCAGTGCTGGACAAGTTTGATCCCACATCTACTTTAGAAATAGAGAACATTCTCAAAAAAATAAAACCTTCCTCTCACCCATCGGACCATATCCCTTCAAACACCCTGAGTATGATCACCAACACCATAGCCAAACCTGTTGCAGACATCATCAACTGCTCTCTCACTCAAGGTCAAGTTCCCAACCAACTCAAGTTAGCCATGCTCAAACCGCTCCTCAAAAAACCCAACCTTCCCACCTCAGATCCAGCCAACTTCAGACCTATAGCAAACCTCCCTATGTTAGCCAAAACTATGGAAAAAGTGGTTAACAAACAACTTTCAGACTTTCTTGAAGAAAATAACATCCTCACCCCAAACCAATTTGGTTTTCGTAAGACTAGGAACACAGAATCGCTATTAGCCTCACTATCAGACACCATTATCTTTAATCTAGAAAAAGGCCAACCTTGCCTCCTCGCTCTCCTGGATCTCTCTTCAGCGTTCGATACTGTAAACCACCCGTGCCTCCTGCAACGCCTAACGGACATTGGCATTACAGGAGCAGCGTTCAACTGGTTCAAATCTTTTTTGGAGGACAGATCATACAAGGTCAGGATAAATAACAAAGAGTCTCGTGCCATCGAATCTAAAAGGGGAGTTCCGCAAGGTTCATCCCTCTCCCCGACTCTCTTCAATATATATCTTCTCCCTCTCTGCCAATTACTCACCAACCTCAAGCTTATACACTTCCTATATGCGGATGACATACAAATCCTCATCCCTATAGAGGACACACTACACAAAGCCATGTCACACTGGAGTAAATGTCTCGCAGCTATCAACAACCTTCTCACCAGCCTCAACCTAGTCTTAAACACAAACAAAACTGAAATCCTCATTATAGCACCGGAAAACTATGTCCCATCCACTCCTCCGAACGCCAACCAAAGTCCGGATACCTTTTCTCAACAAGTAAAGGACCTGGGAGTCATCTTAGACGGTGGATTCAGCTTCAACAAATTCGTCAATAACACAACAAAAGAATGTTTCTTTAAACTACAAACCTTAAAGAAACTAAAACCACTCCTTCTGTACAGAGATTTCCGCATGGTTCTACAAGCCATCATACTCCCAAAACTGGACTACTGTAACTCTCTCCTCCTTGGCCTACCAGCTTGCACCACAAAACCACTTCAGATGGTCCTGAATGCCTCGGCAAGAATTCTCTCAAATGCCAAAAAAAGAGACCATATCACCCCAATCCTGCATCATCTACACTGGCTCCCGATAAAATACAGGATCCAATTCAAGTCCTTAATGATGATACATAAGGCCTTACATAATATCGCTCCACTCAATTTAACATTTCAAATTCAGCTACACACATCAGTGAAACCAACTAGAAGCGCATATCAGTACAGACTAACCACACAACAGGCGAAATCCTCCCTGAGGAAACGTGCTCTATCCACAGCGGGCCCTTCTCTCTGGAACTCGCTCCCTCCGGACCTTCGCCTTGAACCGTGCCACGCTACATTTAAAAAGAAACTTAAGACTTGGTTGTTCGAACAAGCTTTCCCATAGAACTAATGAGCAAGAAAAAAGGCATTTCATATCCTCCGTATCTTCCCCAGCTTATATTATATACCTTTTCTCAAATTAACTATTTTATGTTTATTTATGTTTATTTATGTTTTCTCAAATTAACTATGTTCAATGTAAACCGCTAAATGTTCAATGTAAACCGCTAAATGAAGCGATAGTTACGGTTCCTTAGCGATAGTTTTGGTTCCTTGTAAACCGGGGTGATATGTATACTATACAGGAACCCCGGTATATAAATTCTTTAAATAAATAAATAAAATAAAAACAAAATTTTCTGACATAAACAGACATGGTTTATTGGGGGAGAGTCTACATCGGTTTTGCAAAGGAAAGTCTTGCCTTACCATTTTACTAGATTTTTATTGAAGGAGTAAACAAACATGCAGATAAAAAGTGAGCCAATAGATACAATGTATTTGGATTTTCAGAAGGCATTTGACGAAGTCCCTCATGAGAGACTCCTCAGGAAATAGGAAGGTCATGGGATCAGAGGCAGTGTCCTGTTTTGGAATGGTAATTGGAAAAAAAGACAGGAAACAAAGGGTAGAATTAAATGGTCAGTTCTCCAAACAGAAAGATTAGCGGAGCGTCCCAGGGCTCTGTTTTGGGACCTGTGCAATTTAGCATATTCATAAATGATCTGGAGAAAGGAATGACGAGTGAGGTGGGCAGATTTGCAGATGACACAAAATTCTTTTGAGTTGTTAAAACAGTAGCAGATTGTGAAGAATTGCAGAAGGTCCTTGGGCTTCTAAATGGCAGATGCAATTTAATGTGACAAATGCAAAGTAATGCATGAAGGGAAATACAATCTCAACTACAGCTACACAATGCTGGGTTCCGTATGAGGAGTCACAACCCAGGATAAGGACTGCGGAGTCCTGGTGTACAATACCTTGACATCTTCAGCTCAGTGTGGGTCAGTGATCAAAAAGGTAAATATAATATTAGGAATTACCTAGAAAGGAATAGAGAATAAAACAGAGGATTTCATAATGCCTTTGTACAGATTCATAGTGAGACCGCACTTTGAGTACTGTGTGCATTTCTGATCACCCTTCTCAAAAAAGATAATAGTGGAAAAGGTACAGGGAAGGAGACAAAGATAAAGGGGAGGCAAAAGCTCCCTTATAGAGACAGGCTGGACAAATTAGGGCTATTTAGGTTGGAAAAGAGATGACAGAGAGGCAATACGACTTATCTTTATAAAATCATGAGTGGGATGGAATGGATACATAGGGAATCACTCTTTCAAAAAAACACTGGGAGTAGGGGACGCTCCATGAAATTAGCCATCGGCAGATTTAAAACAAATCATGGGAAGTATTTTTTCATTCCGCGCACAATAAAGCTATGGAATTTGTTACCAGAGGATGTGATTGAGGCCACTAACATAGTGGAGTTCAAAAGAGGATTGGACAAGATCCTGAAGAAAAAGTCCATAAATAGTTGTTAGCCAGGTAGAAGTGGGAAAACCAGTGCTTATCCCTGGGAGTGTGATATTAGAAATAGATCAACTATTGCGGATCTGACAGATACTTGTGACTCGAACTGGCCACTGTTGGAAACAGGATGCTGGGCTTGATGGATCTTGGTCTGACCCAGCATGGCATTTCTTATGTCCTTTTTCTCTTACTGTACCTCACTGTAATCTACTGCACTAAAACCTAACCTTCCATACTGTACAACCCACCCTGAAACAACCTCATAGTGTAATCCTCAACTACTTACCTAAACTGCTTTGAAGTGGCTGACCATCCGCGAAAGACGGAACAGAAATATTAAATTAAATACACCAATTACATCCCTTACTTACAAACTTTGGCCCAATTTTCTCTAAACATGAAAGAGAGAATTTTTGGCATGGGTTAAGCGCCCGATCTAGTCAGGCACAATTTGGCCACTTAGATTTAGGCCTGCCTTTTGTACACCTTGGTTAGGTGACTAAATTTTGCCATCTAGCACTGAAAATCAGTACTAGGTGGCTCAGTCCTTCCCCTCCAGCACCCCCGGGAATTCTTTCAGGGCCACCTGCTTTTTGAGTGGCAAACTTTAGCCAGTTGGTTTCACTGGGTGGCTAAAATTTATCCACTCAGCCCCATGCAATTTTCAAAAGGGCTGAGCTAGCCGCCTAACCCCCGAAGTTAAGAGACTGGATGCTTTGGAAGCAGCTGAAAAGGATTCCGTGCAGCAGCTGATAAATAACTAGGATTGACAGCTTTAGTATCCCTATGCCTCCTCTACTCCTCCTCACAACCATGCAGCTGCCAGCAGTCCTCCCTACAGCCGTGGACTGCGCAACTAATTCAGAGCTCTTTGGTTCAAAAAGTACTGCTGGGGAAAATATGGAGGGACTGCTGGACTGTGGCGCTGCTGCAAAAATCAGAATCACACAATTTATTTATTTATTTATAACTTTTTTATACCGAGGTTCAGGTAACAGAGTTACTTATCACTCCGGTTTACATTCCAACAGGCAATAAATGATGACAGAATATGTCTTACAATGAACAAGGATGAGAACAACTTGGATAAACATAACTAGGAAAAAAAATAATGTGTACAGATAAAAGGAAGTGGACTTGAGGGATTTCAAGCCGACTGGGGAGGGAAGTTGACTAATGGAGGGGGAGAGGGAGACAAGTTACTATGGCTGATTAAAACATGAACAAAGGCCCTGGGTAGGGACAGTCTGTGGAAGCTGTGGAAGAATCTTGAAATTATGGGAAAGCTTGGCCGAACAGCCATGTCTTGAGTCTTTTTTTGAACGTGATTGGGCAATGTTCCAGCCTGAGCTCAGGTGGAAGCGAATTCCACTGTTTGGGGCCCACGGTGGAGGGAGCTCTTTTTCTTAAAGATGTTTTGATAGGAGGTGCGTGCAGAGTGCCTCTCTGTGCTAATCTTAGCGGACGGGAGGAAGTGTGAAGTTGAAGATGAATCCTGAGGTCCAGTGGAGTGTTGTTGTGAATGGCTTTGTGGATGATTGATATAAGTTTGTAGAGGATTCTATATTTGACTGGGAGCCAGTGGAGCTTCTTTAGAATTGGAGTTATATGGTCCCTTTTGTTGGACTTTGTGAGAATCCTTGCTGTTGCGTTTTGTAACAACTAGAGAGGCTTTAGGGAGTTGACTGGAAGGCCATGTAGGAGTGAATTACAATAATCGATTTTTGAGAAAATGATAGATTGTAACACTGATCTGAAATCAAAGAAATGGAGGAGGGGTCTTAGCCTTTTTAAAACTTGGAGTTTGTAGTAGCACTCTTTTACCGTGTTGTTGATGAAACCTGTGTAGCTCAGTTGATTATCCATGACGACCCCAAGGTTTCTGACCCGGGGGGAAAAAAAACTGGGAGAGCTGTAAGGTGTGAGCTGTTTAGTGGAAGGTTGCCGTCCTGAGTGATCAAGAGGAACTCTGTCTTGTCGGCATTGAGTATCACGTTGAGGTTTGAGAGGTTTTATTTATAACCCTTAAGAGAACAGCTTAATTTATAACCCTTAAGAGAACAGCTGATAGCTGGCGCAGCCTCAGGTTCTGCAGTGCGATAGTGATGAGACAAGGAATGGCGATTGTGAACAATCTACCAGTACCGGATAGAAAACAAGAAAGCCGTTCGTCGGTGCTCAACGGTGCAGCAGTTGGCAATCTGAGGCTTTCCCTATCACGCTAGCACTACCTGCAGCTCACACCTTCTTCAGCCCCTGCAATGCATGAAAGCTGAGAACAACTCTTTCCTACAGTCTCAGAGTCTGTAAAGAAACAAACCTAAAAAAAAAAAAATCTTAAAAATGCAAGGGAGTCGATTCACCCATGCTGAGGTTGGAAAGAAGACAGTGGCAAATACGAGTATTTGCTACTCAAAATAGAGTAGAAACTCCCCAGAGGGTTGAATAGGGTGATACTGGGCATATAGTGAGGCATTGCAAGAGTTATTTTCAAAAGAGATTTCCGCAGGTAACCACATTTCACTCATGTAAAATCGGCCATCTGAGAATTGCCGATCCCATACGTGGATGAAAGTACATGCATAGTTCCACAGCATCCCCACTCTCTCTCCCCTGCCCAACAGCATCCCCCCTTCTCTCTACCATCCCACCCATCCAGCAGCGTCCCCTTTCTCCTCCTACCCAGCATCCCCTCTCCTCCCCATACCTACCCAGCAATATCCATCTACCCCTCTATCTCCCACCACACATTTGCTCTCTTGCCTAAGAAATGTCTGTATTGGCTGAAACTGAGACAGCATGTAGCAGCCAAAGATTATCATGGCAAATCACATAAGAAGAGGTTCTCCTTTATTGCACAAATTGCTAGTGCTGGTGTGCAGTAAGTTTAAGATACTTTCTTAATAAAGCCTTGCATGTCATTGGCCCCAAATACTTTTAACTGTAGTTGACAACAGTTGTGCTAGACAACTGGGGTCATCACACCGCTATAATGGATACACGTAAATTGGCTTGTTTTGCCATAGCACCATATTTGTGCAATTCACTTCCTGTTTAACATTTGGTTAGAAATAGATTTATATTTTGAGTTCTTTGCTTATAAACCACCTTTTTGCATCAAGCACTGCATCCAAAGCAGTGTACAACCAGTAAAAAACAAAGATGCAGTGTTAAACATCAAATAAAACAATATACAAATACACTATCATATCACACATTATATTGCACAGTCCAGCTGAGATACAGACCATTATCTAATGTATAATGGGCAGAAGCCCATGGCCCATCCTTTTAACATCCCAACCTCATCCCTACCTTGCTTCTTAGCTTCTCTTGACCAGGGCCAGTGCTTCCATTAGACAAACTCGGCAGTTGCCTAGAGCACCATGATTTTGAGGGCAGCACAGTCCTGCCACTGTGAGATCTAGAGGGGTGCTGTACTAGAGCAAAACGGACGCTTGTAAAATTGGGCGTCTGTTTTCCTAACCTGCTGACAGCCACCTCTCCTGGGCACCTGCAGCGCACAATTTCCCCTAGTACCTCCTTTTTTACGCAGTAGCCAATTTAAATATGAGATGGGGTGCCCCAGAGAAATTGATCGGTGCACCTTAGGAGAGCGGGCACTCAATCATGAGCGCTCATTTTTCGTGCGCAGATACTGCATAGGCCTGAAAGAGCATTGCAAAATCTACATGGGAAAGCACAAAGGAGAGCACCACCACCTTAAAAGCCTCAGAGTCCAAACAAGAATCTAAGTGTGGAGCCATGTGGAAACCCAAAAAGGCTAGTCAAGACAGTAGCAAATCTGCATCTCCAAAGATAGTGAGGGGTCTAACATGACCCTTATTCTCTCATTTCTGCAGACAATGCGCAAGGAGTGCCTTCAACCATAAGCAGGTACTGTTAAGGGATTTTGGGATACGGGTGACCCTTGAGGTATTCCATTCTGATGGCATCTGGATGATGAAAGGACTACTTCAAAGCTGACCAACTGTGTTCTCCCACTCAAAAATGTTTTAATCAGGTTAACCACTGTGCCTCCCAGTCCCAATGTTTCACATTTATCCAGTAAAATAGTATAATTGACCAAATCAAAAGCTCTGGATAAATCCAGCAAGACCACTAGGAACTATTATCCAAATTACACAGGATGCTATTCACAACTGACATTAGGACTCTCTCTATGATCTACCCAGCACAAAGTCTGCACAGGTAACTATTTAGTCCTGAGAAGCTATCCAAGAATGATGAAAGTTGACTTAAAACAGCTATTTTGGCCAATTTAACCATTAATAGCAGACTCAAGATTGCATCCTGCTCAAACAAATGCTAAATAAATAAATAAATAAATAAACTACAGACCAAAGTCCAGAGTTTTTGAATAAAGGAATGTTTAAACTCTGAGAGACTCTTCCATCTTTAAGGGCAGCATTAATTATATCCACCAATCACCATAAAATGTCATCTGGCTGTTGTTTCATTGTTGTGTTTGGTGCATCTTGTGGACCCTTAGTCGCAGTGGAGATGACTCCTCCCACGGGGAGGGGCCCCATGGGGAAACCACAGCAATAGGCTAAACTCAGAGAGCAGACACTTGTAGGTGGAAAGCTTTATTGTACTGCTGTAGATAGATGGTATGAGGCAGGAAGGAAAGGCACTGAAGTCCAGCAAAGTGCCAATGCGCTCAGTCTCAGATGTAGAAGTCTCACCCAGATGTTCAAGGTAGGTAGAGGCCCGCAGTGGGGAATAGCCAGCCTGGTGGGTGGAGTTGGAGAACTGGATCGCAGAGGTACTCACAGGAGCATAGTGCGGATGTCTTCCTGGCAAGGAGATGGTAGGACCGAAGGTCCGTGGTGCAGGATAACTAGATTGACAGGCCCTCGAGGAGCGAGTACCAAATAGTGCAGAAGATCCTGAAATGAAATAGAGAAAAGACCCCCGAGGAGCGGTTGTCTAGATAGAAGAGAACCCCGAGGGATTGTAGGAAGCGAGAGGCCCCCGAGGAGCGGGTGCCTAGAGCTTTGTCAGAGCGAGATTCCCCGTAGGGTAGAGAGGCATCTAAGCAGCAGCTTAGAGCAGTCAGAATAGCTAAACCAAAGTCCTTGCTAACTCAACATGGGTAGCGTAGTGGAGGCTTAAATACCCGGAGGTATTGATGTCATGCGGTGGGGACGCCCCTGAGGTTCCCGCCATGATGTGTGTTTAGGCATAGGCAACTTGCACGCGCGCACCCTAGCAGACCACAGGAAGGAGCATGACGGACTGGGATGCCCATGTTGCATTGGACACACCGAGGGTTTCGGCCCTCGGCACTGGAGGCAGCCATCTTGCCCACAGAGGAGGAAAAGGGTAGAAAAGAGGTAAGGCAGAGCAGTGCAGCTGTCTGCGACCGATGGACGCAACATTCATTATGGTTGTTGGACAGGGATCCTGGCCAGGTTTTTCTGATAAAAAACCATAAAAATATGGCTCTTTAATGAAACCGATTAGGGAATTTCTGGGAGCTGTTTTACATAATGGGACTGCTGGAGACCTACATATTTGCTGGCTGCTTTTATCTATATTTTTATGATAATTGCATAGTCTGAATGTCATAATTTGTTGTTTATCTGAAAGTATATTATTGTTATAAGGATTTGATCTCAGATAGCTATACTGTCAGGTGGCTTGTATATTACCTTGTAAAATCGCTGTAAAAGCGATTTATACATTTTTAAAATGTAAATTAAATGAAAACTTTCAGAAAGGTTACAGAAATACACAGATGTAATTTTGTACCTTCAGGCAGCAGCAGCTCAGTTTCCTAAGGAAAAACAAAGAAAATAACATCAGTGAGTGTAAATAACAAAGTTGTACTGCATGCATTACAGATGGTATAATAATAAATGATTTACAGCAGCTTTTGGATCTTCTGTACATCTGGGTGTGTCATCCATTGTACTCCTTTTCTTCTTTCTTTTTTCTTTATAATAAACCCCTACAAAACAATACAAAACATGTTTTCACAAGCAGTAGTTCTATCAGTCCAAACAGATTAATCAAACACCAAATACCATACAGAACCAAGATCTGAACTTACATATAGCAATTCCAATTCCAATTCCAACAAATAGGATAGATAATTGAATTATCCAATAAATGTATCGTGTTCTTCCTGTGAAATAAAGTATAGTGCTTTTTATATACCAACAAATAAGTCTAACATGATCAAGATTTCAGAAATAGTTTCTAAGACAGCACACATGGAAAGTGTGAAATAAAGCAGTGAACAGGTGTTTAATTATTACTGACGTGCATTAAGTGCTATCAGTCTACATAGTGTTGTTAATCTGTAAGGGGCTGCAAAAGAGAAATACAAAACATGTGCAGAACAAGTCATAAACAGGCAGAGTAAGCTGTCAATCATGCCCCCAAAATCTTACATCTTAGGGGCCCCATTGTAAGTGAAAAATTCTTAGTATATAGGGCTCTTAGTGTTTTAAGACTATGCTTATAATGCCTTGAGGCGTGGAGACGTGGCCATTGGTTAGAGCAGCAGGCTGCAAACTAGAGAAGCCAAAGTTCAAATCTTACCTCTCTCCCCAATGCTCTTTGTTACCTTGGGCAAGTTACTTCACTCTTCATTGTTTCAGGTACAAATTTTGCCAGGATCCAGGGCTTGGATTGAGATTTCTCCTGTACCCAGCCCTCCATTGGACCCTCTCCTCCTCCTCTTCCACCTCGTGGCTGTTAACCCCTCCCCCAGCTGGAAGACGTCCCAGAAACTAAACGAATGTACTTTTAAATCTCCCTTTTGTGCAGCCAGGATCCAGGGCTTGGATTGAGATTTCTCCTGTACCCAGCCCTCCATTGGACCCTCTCCTCCTCCTCCACCTCGTGGCTGTTAACCCCTCCCCCAGCTGGAAGACGTCCCAGAAACTAAACGAATGTACTTTTAAATCTCCCTTTTGTGCAGCCAGGATCCAGGGCTTGGATTGAGATTTCTCCTGTACCCAGCCCTCCATTGGACCATCTCCTCCTCCTCCACCTCGTGGCTGTTAACCCCTCCCCAAGCTGGAAGACGTCACAGAAACTAAACAAACCCACCTTTAAATCTCCGTCTTACACAGGCGTCGCGCGCCTGCGTCGCGCACCTAAGGAACACAACAAAGGGGCCAGCCCCTTTGTGCGCCCCTTAGTGCACATTTGAGCACCCTCCGGCTGTACCGCTGCTCCACAGGACCCAACCGCTGCTTGACCCTTCCTCTACGCTCCACTGTCTGCCAACAGCTCTGTGACTCCAGGCACCCATTAAGGTTACCTGGCCCAAGCACCTACTTTCAGCAAAAACTTCACACGCCTCAGGTGACTTCTATCTTTTGCAGCTTGCTGTTAGTGTATGTACCTTTAATATCTGCTCTTGATTCTTCTGACACCGCTGTATATACTTCAACCTCTATTAATTCACTGTTACAGTCACCGCTTTACACCGATATACTATTTGTGACCACAACCTCACTGTTTGTTTATTTCCTCCTGCTATCTGCCCCCTGCCTACAGCAGTGACCGTTCCTCCTTATCCCCCCACCATGGCCGGCATTTCCAGCCTCCCTATCCCACACATCCATCACCCCTCCCACAGAACACATTACCCCCTATTAACCACCCAGCCCACCCAGCGCAGATCCTTCCTCCTCCCTATCCTCGTCTCCCCTTTCACTCAGCTCCTAGGTCTCACCACCCTCTTCATCATGCTTATGAATGCTCAGTCCCTATCCAAGAAAACTGTCATACTGTCTGATCTACTAGATGACCATAAGCCAGACATATGTGCCGTCACTGAAACCTGGCTCAAGGACTCTGATATTCTCCTCCTCAATCAGCTCCCTTCTGACACCTATGACTTTTTCTCCATCCCTAGACCGAAGAAACGAGGCGGTGGTCTCCTCCTCACTGCTAAAAAGCACATGAATCTCAAACCTGTAAAAATCATCACACCACGCAAATTAGAGATTGGGCTATTCAAATCTCAGAATCTCCAGGTCTGCCTAGTATATGCCCCCCCCCCCTAGCATTCTCGAACACAACTCCTCCCCCCTTATCGAGTTCATCTCCAACAACATCAACAGCGATGCCCCTGCCATTATCCTGGGGGATTTCAACCTCCATGTTGATGCCACCCCCCCGCTCCACCTCATGTGAAGCCATCCTCAGCACACTCGAAGCCATCGGCTTTACCCAAGTTATCACCTCCCCCACGCACAAAGCAGGGCACACCCTGGACCTCCTCTTTGTCAACTCCAGCATTAGCCTACCCTCTAAACCACGCTGTACCCCTGTCCCATGGTCCGATCACGCTATTGTCAAATCCTCCATCTCTATAAAGATACCCAAACCATCCAAATCCCCCTCCACCACATCTTTTGCCTACAGAAAATCCTGCCCCAGTGAGGACCTCACTTCAGCCTTTGCCAGCTCTTCTCTGAAACTCAACTGCTCAACTCCAAACACAGCCCTAGACTCTTGGAGCCACATCACCTTAGATATCGCAAACAAACTGTGCCCTATCTCCACACATAAAACTAAACTATCTGCAAAAAAACAAAACCCATGGTACTCCCCAGACCTCAAACTAATGAAATATGAGCTCAGGCAGAAAGAACGCACATGGCGTAAAGACCCATCCCCACAAAATCATCCATATTCAAATCCTCACTACATCTCTACAGGCTAGCCACCCTTAAAGCCAAACGAGACTACTACGCCCTAAGAATCCACGATTACAAATATAACCCCAAAGCCCTCTTCACCTATGTTTCTTCCCTTACCAAACACACATCCCCCCCCCCCCCATTCCTGACAGCGAAGCCAGCAGCAAATGTGAAGAACTGGGACGCTACTTTCATGACAAAATCGCAACCATCCTTCTCCGATTTCCCTCTACTCCCTCCTCGCTCCCAGCTGACACAGGCACTGTCCCACCCTCGTCCTCCTTTAACGACCTTGAACTCGTTTCATCCACTGAAATCACATCTATCCTCAAAAAGATGAAACCTGCGACTCATCCATCAGACACTATCCCCACCAAAGCCCTCCTCACCATACCTGACATCATTTCCAAACCCATTGCAGATGTTATCAATTGCTCCCTCTCTTCAGGCATTGTCCCTGACCCACTCAAGCATGCTGTGGTCAAACCACTGCTCAAAAAACCTGCACTTGACCCCAAAGACCCCCGCCAACTTTCGCCCTTTCTCCAATCTCCCTTTCATCTCAAAAATCATGAAGAAGGTAGTCAACTCACAACTTACAGAATTCCTTGAAACTCACAACCTTCTCCACCCCTCTCAATTTGGCTTCCGTAAACACCTCAACACTAAGACCCTCTTACTTTCCTTAACTGACTACTTACTCAGGGGAATGGATCAAGGTCACAGCTACCTTCTTGCTCTACTGGACATTTCAGCAGCTTTTGACACCATAAATCACACCCACCTCCTTGCCCGCCTAACCGACATTGGCCTTTCCGGCACAGCCCTTAAGTGGTTCTCATCCTACCTCGACAATAGGAAATTCACCGTGAAAATAGGCAATGCTGAGTCCTCCCACTACGCCCTCGCCCAAGGAGTCCCCCAAGGCTCCTCCCTCTCTCTTCTACCCTCTTTAACATTTACCTCACCCCCTTGTGCAAACTCTTATCAGAACTTGGCCTCAAATTCTTTCTCTACGCTGATGATGTGCAAATCATCATACCCATTCAAGGCTCCCTATCTGACACCCTTGAATCCTGGGGAAACCATCTCGCTGCCATCAACTCCTTACTTACCATCCTCCACCTTGCTCTAAACACTGCCAAAACTGAACTCATATCCCATCACCCCCCTACCAATCCCGCACTCACAATTGACTCTGCTATCAAGATTCCTCATGCACAGCCCTGCGCAAGGAACCTGGGGTTCCTAATCGACCAACAACTGAACTTCAAAAAACATATCAGTGCCATACTCAAAGAGGGTTTCTTCAAACTTAAAGTCTTAAAAAACCTGAAACCTCTCCTTCACGCTAGTGACTTCCGCACTGTCGTCCAGGCTACACTGGCATCCAAGATGGATTACTGTAACTCCCTCTTTCTTGGCCTACCCTACTCCTCCTTAAAGCCCCTCCAAATGCTACAGAACACTGTAGCCAGAACCCTCTCCAACGCTCACAAATACGACCATATTTCCCCTATACTGAAGGACCTACACTGGCTCCCTATTACCTCCCGCATCCTCTTTAAATCCCTGACCATTATACATAAAGCCTTATATTCCCATCACTCCAACTGGCTGGCAGATCCCCTCCAATTTGCCTGCTCGAATCGACCGACAAGGACCACTAACAAAGGGCCCCTCCATGTGCCATCCCTAAAGAAAGCATACCTCACAGCTACAAGGGATCGGGCGCTCTCCATTGCTGGACCTATGCACTGGAACTCACTCCCAACCACCTCAGACTTGAACCTTGCATCACCAGATTCAGAGCCCAGCTCAAAACCTGGCTATTCAAACAAGCCTTTCCCCAACACCCTTGATGAATATTGAATTGTGATGGATTATGACCTGAATTTGACTATAACCTTGTTCTTATGACATTATAGTTCACTTGTTGTTTGTTCCTATGCTTCTCTGCTCTCCTATTGGTTTTTGTACCCCTTACCCTTCCCCCTGTTACTTGTAATTTCCGTTGCTTTTGTTCCATGTAAACCGAGGTGATGTTTCGACTAACATCGGTATAGAAGACTTTTTAAATAAATAAAATAATAAATAAATTATGTGACTATAGGAAAAATGCTTAGTAAATCAAGCCTATCTATTGTACCTGATTGTAACTCACTTTGGGCTCAGGTTTGGAAAGATGAGTAACCAAAGTATCACATAGCTCGACACGTCCATACAAGAAATCAAGGCCTTCTAGGCCAGAAAGTGAAGGGAATAGTGTGTGCGACAACAAAGAAGGTGGAACAATGATTTACTACGCAACGTACACTGATAATCAAGTTTGAATGTGTCAATGCTTTAAAGTTGTTGCGCCAGAAGGTGGACCCTTGGCCTAGTGCAGGATTGGTAGGCTCCCTAGTTGGACCCAGAGAGCACCTGCCATCAGGAGGCGGAGCACAAGAGGAGACAGAGGATAGCTGGAGCTTCGCCACTAGCAACCCTAGGTACCCCCAGGTTGAGCCCTTGGGTGCCCGGGCCACCTGGTCTTAGGTGGGCCTCACAGGGTTTCCTTGATAGGAAGTTCAGGGGTGTGCGATCGATACTCAGACCAGATGTCCTGGGTGCCTGAGAAGGCCAGAAAAGAATCTCTGAATATATGGCAAGGATCAAGGCCAGGCTCAAGGAAGCATGGTCAGCCAGTGCAAAGGTCAGAGCCATTAATCAGTCCATGGATAGTCAGGCAAAGCAAGGGTCAGTTACCAGTAGTCAGTCCGTGGGTAGTCAGCCAAAGCAGAGGTCAAGTTCCAGGAGGCAGTCAGACGAGGTCGGGTTCAGGCAGAGATCAGTTCCAGGCAGCATGCAGACATGGTCAGTAATCAGGCAGAGGTCAGTTCCAGGCAGTGTGCAGACGTGGTCGTAGAACAGGCAGAAGGTCAGAGGCAGGCAGCGATCAACACAGTCAGAGGGAAGCTGAGGTCAGTACCGAGAAGACAGTCCAAAAGGTACTACCTGGGGAGACGAGGAGACAGGAGAACGCTGGAATGGAAGGATGCTGGAACAGAAGGACGCTGGAACAGGACTGGAATGAGACTGGAAGAGGACTGGAGCAAGACTGGAACAAAGGCTGGAACGAGACTGGAACACAACTGGAATGCAGAGGCAAACTAGAAATCACTAGGATCGATCCGATTGCCAAGGCAAGGAAGTGACGGTGGGAGCTTTCTGTTATAGTGTGATCAATCAGGGCGCGCCGCGGAGCTGGGATCCATCTCTGGCCCTTTAAGGTGCTGGGCGGTCCGCGTGCGCCTAGGGGCAGAGCTGACGCCACGGAGGATGCCGAGCCCCGCCATGAGGCTTGGCTGGAGGACGAAGACCTAGCGACCGCTGCCGCTGAGGCCTAGCTGTGCTTGCCACCATTGCAGGGGAGGACGACCCGGGACCCCTGGAGGAGCTGGAGAAGTGAGCAGGCCTGGGCGTGGGCTGAGCATGGACGGGTCGCGCAACAGTGCCCCTCCTTCTAGGATTCCCCCTCCTTGGGCAAGGCTTGTCTGGGTGAACCCTATGGAAGGCTCTGAGGAGGTCCTTGTCCAAGATGTTCTGTGAGGGCTCCCAGGAGCTCTCCTTGGCCTCATACCCCTCTCAAGAGAGTAAGTACTCCCAGCGTCCTTGATGCCGACAGACAACGAGGACCTCTCTTACCTGAAGAGCATGATCAGGTTCAGTGGATACTTGAGGTGGAGATGGATCCTTGCGGGAAGGCCAAGATAGCACGAGTGGTTTCAGTAGAGAAACATGGAAGGTATTGTAGTTACCCATGGATCTTGGCAATTGTAACTGGTAGGTGACTGCTCCCACTCTCCGGAGGATGGGAAAAGGTCCAATGTATTTTGGTGCTAGATGATGTGAGGGGAGACGCAGTCTAATGTGCTTAGTACTTAGCCATACCTTTTGTCCGGGTCTAAAGAGGGGTGCTGATCTTCTATGGGCATCAGCGAACTTCTTAGAACATTCTGCGGCTTGGGTAAGTCGTTCTTTCACTCAGTTTCATATGTTACGGATACTTTGTGCCGTGAATTGTGCTGCTGGCGAAGGCACGGAGAGTGGTATCAGTAATGGTAAGCGAGGTTGGCGCCCGAATACCACAGAAAATGGAGATAGATCTGTGGTGGCAGCAAGATGCATATTATGAGATAATTCGGCCCAGGGGAGCAAATCGGCCCAATTATTTTGCTGGTCGTTTACGTCAGTGGTCCCCAACCCTGTCCTGGGGACCCACTAGCCAGTCACATTTTCAGGATATCCACAATGAATATACATGAGAGAAAATTTGCATGTACTGCCTCCATAACATGCAAATTTTCTCTCATGCATATTCATTGTGGATATCCTGAAAACCTGACTGGCTGGTGAGCCCCCAGGACAGGGTTGGGGACCACCGGTTTACGTAAGATCTGAGAAAGGCTTTCAGAGTCAGGTTAGCTCTTTCGACTTGGCCGTTTGCCTGAGGATGGTATGCTGAGGTGACGCTTAACTGGATATTGAACTTTTGACACAAGGAGTGCCAGTACTTTGTGGCGAATTGTGGACCTCTGTCTGATACAATTTCCTTTGGTAGCTCATGTAGTCGGAAAATGTGTGTCAGGAACAGCTTGGCGAATTTGGGAGCCGATGGGAGGTTCCGGAGTGGGATGAAATGTCCCATTTTGGAAAAGTGGTCGATGATGACCCAGATGACCGCGTTGTTTGAAGATGGAGGGAGATCAGTGATGAAATCTGTAGATATGCTGGCCCATGGTTCAGTGGGCGCTGGTAGTGGCTGTAGGAGTCCCCATGGCCGGCCGGTAGGTGGTTACTCTTGTGCACATATTGGGCATGAGTCCATATAGTTATGAGAGTCTGTCACCATGCTGGGCCTCCAGTAATTACGCCTCAGCATTTCAAGTGTTCGTGCTCGGCCAGAATGTCCAGCCAGCCTCGAATCATCAGCCCAGTGGAGTAAGCGTTTGCGTAGCCGATATGGGACAACTGTTTTACCCGCCGGTACCATTGTAGTTACAGCGAGTGACACACAGGCTGGGTCAATGATGTGCCTTGGGATGTCTGGGGTGTCCTCAGGCTTGAGAGAGCGGGAGAGTGCGTCGGCATGTAGATTTTTTGAGACTGGTCTGTAGCACAACTCAAAGTTGAATCGTTCAAAAAATAATGCCCAGTGGGCTTGTCTCGGGTTTAATAGTTGCGCTTCCTTGTAGTGCTCCAGATTCTTGTAATCTGTGAATATAGTACATCTGTGTTGGGCGCCTTCCAGCCAGTGGCGCCACTCCTGGAGTGCAAGTTTAACAGCTAGGAGCTCCCGATCACAGATGGTGTAGTTTTGAAAAGGAATGTTGAATAAAATGGAAAATGTCATAATGCCTCTGTATCGCTCCATGGTGAGACCGCACCTTGAATACTGTGTACAATTCTGGTCACCGCATCTCAAAAAAGATATAATTGTGATGGAGAAGGTACAGAGAAGGGTGACCAAAATGATAAGGGGAATAGAACAGCTCCCCTATGAGAAAAGACTAAAGACGTTAGGACTTTTCAGCTTGGAGAAGAGACAGCTGAGGGGAGATATGATAGAGGTGTTTAAAATCATGAGGTCTAGAACGGGTAGATGTGAATCGATTATTTACTCTTTCAGATAATAGAAAGACTAGGGGGCACTCCACAAAGTTAGCATGTGGCACATTTAAAACTAATCGGAGAAAGTTCTTTTTCACTCAACGCACAATTAAACTCTGGAATTTGTTGCCAGAGGATGTGGTTAGTGCAGTTAGTATAGCTGTGTTTAAAAAAGGATTGGATACGTTTTTGGTGGAGAAGTCCATTACCTGCTATTAATTAAGGTGACTTAGATAATATTACTAGCAACAGTAACAGGGAATAGACTTAGTTTTTGGGTACTTGCCAGGTTCTTATGGCCTGGATTGGCCACTGTTGGAAACAGGATGCTGGGCTTGATGGACCCTTGGTCTGACCCAGTATGGCATATTCTTATGTTCTTATGCTCCACAGGCGAGAATTTATGAGAGTAAAAGGAGCATGGTACCAGTGTACCCTTGGAGGAGTACTGGCTTAGTACTGCACCGTCTCCAATAGCGGACGCGTCTACCTTGACGACAAATGGACGGCTGGGGTCAGGATGTCGCAGACGGGGTCCAGAGCAGAATGCTTCCTTTAGTACTTGGAATGCTGATTGGGCTTGAGGACTCCAAACCCGAAGATTGCTCCCTTTCTTGGTCATTGCGGTGAGTGGAGCGGCTTATGAAGTGTAGTTGGCTATAAAACTTTTATAATAATTCGTGAATCCAAGAAATCTTTGTAAGGCCCGGAGGCCGACTGGCTGGGCCAGTCACGAATTCCCTGAAGTTTTTCGGGATCCATGGTAAATCCTTCATTAGAAATAATGTACCCTAGGAAGGATAGACAATTCTGCTCGAATATGCATTTCTCCAATTTGGCGTAAAGGTGATTTTCTCGGAGGCATTGGAAAATGGTTCTGACATGGGAACGATCGGACTCCAAGTGTTTTGAGAATATCAGGATGTCATCTAAGTACACCACAATGAATGAGTAGAGCAGATCCCTAAGGATTTCATTCATCAGGCATTGGAACACCCCAGGGGCATTGCAAAGGCCAAAAGGCATCACTATGTACTCGTAGTGGCCATCCCTGGTATTAAACACAGTTTTCCATATGTCCTCAGGCTGGATGCGCACTAGGTTGTACGTGCCTCGTAGATTCAGCTTCGTGACGATCTGGGCCCCTTGTAGACGAGCAAATAATTCACTGATGAGAGGTAATGAGCAGCGATCTTTACGTGTGATGGCATTTAGCCCTCGGTAATCGATGCAAGGACAGAGCCCTCCATCCTTCTTCTTAACAAAGAAGAAGCCTGCTCCTGCTGGAGAGTCAGAAGGTCTAATGAAACCTTTCTCGAGGTTCTCTTTTATATATTCGGACATCGCCTGAGTCTCGGGGAGCGAGAGTGGATAGATCCTACCCTTGGGAGGTGTAGTCCCGGGTAGAAGTTCAATTGGACAATTATATTTTCGGAGTGGAGGAAATTAGTCTGCTTTTGTTTTGAAAAAATGTCCTCGAAGTCAGCGTACTGAGCCAATAGACTGGTGAGGATAGTGGTCTTCAAGATGGTAACTGCTGGGGATACTTGCTTCAAGCAGTGTTTCTGACATTGTGGGCCCCACTGAACTAATTGGAGGGAGTGCCAGTCGAATTGGGGTCCATGAGTCTGGAGCAAGGGGTGACCCAGTATGACTAGATGTGTTGAATGTTTTAGAACATATAGGGATATCTCCTCTTCGTGTAAGGTTCCCACGGTGAGACGGAAAGACATCGTGCGGTGTGTGATACGTCTGGGGAGATGTTTCCCTTGAATAGAGGCTATGCGAAGAGGAACTTTTAGGAATTGTACTGGGACTTTCAGAAGATTTCACTATGTCATCCATTATGAAGCTACCATTAGCTTCTGTATCAATGAGAGCCGTGGTGGCGAAGGAGCGGGACTCCATGGATAAGGTAACAGGTAGAAGAAGTTGAGGGCCTGTGACAGTAGCACCCAAGCTCGGGACCCTCGCCAGGCTTAGGCCTTGAAGTTTTCCGCACGACCGGACAGAATTGCCTCAGATGTCCGGAGGCATCACAGTAAAGGCAGAAGCCATGCTTTTTACACCGGAGACACTCCTCGGGGGACAACCGCCCATGGTTGACCTGCATCAGTTCTTCATTGGAGGGAGGCGGTGCCGGTAGAGCTTTCATCTGAGGGCTAAGGGCACGTGCTGGGCATTGAGCAGAAGGCCAGGGTGTTTTCACTTCGTGGTGCCATTGTCTGAGGCAGTGGTCAATTTTCCCAGCGAGGGAAATCAGGTCCTCTAGGAGATATGGGAATCTCACGGACAGCAAGTTCATCTTTGAGAGAAGGTGATAGACCCTCAAAGTAGAGTACCCAGAGGCAATCCTCTTACCATCCCAGTTCTGTTGCCAGTGTCCGGAACTCCATCGTGAACTCTGAAAGGGATCTGGAGCCTTGACGAAGGTGGAGTAGGTGATGACCTGCAACCGCCTGAAGACCAGGATCTTCAAAGGTCCATTTGAAGGCGGTGATGAACTGGGACATTTGCGTGAGGATAGGACCAGAATGCTCCCAAAGTGGAGAAGCCCATGCCAGGGCCTTCCCCTCAAGGCAAGAGACAATGAAGGTTATCTTTGTTGATTCCTTCAGGAACAAGGAGGATTGGAGAGCAAATTGCATGAAGCACTGATTGAGGAAGCCTTGGCAGGTGTGGATCTCCGTTAAAGCGAGGAGATGCTGGCAATGCCACTGATGCTCTCGGTAGCAGGGTAGAGGTTAGGCCCTCTGGATTGGCCATTGCTGTGTCCTGCAATTGAGAGCAGAGTTCCTCTACGGAGGAGATTAGAGACTCTATGGCTTGTCCTTGTTCTTGAATAGTTGCGGCCAGACCCAGGATGGTCTGTATGGCGGGAGACTCCGCCGAGTCCATGGCCTTGGCAATCTGTTGCACCAGGAAGTTGACCTTTGGCCTACTGCAGGATTGGTAGGCTCCCTGGTCGGACCCAGAGAGTGCCTGCCACCAGGAGGCGGAGCACAAAAGGAGACAGAGGCTTGCTGGAGCTTCGCCACTAGCAACCCTAGGTACCCCCGGGTTGAGCCCTTGGGTACCCAGGCCGCCTGGGCTTAGGTGGGCCTCGCAGGGTCTCCTTGATAGGAAGTTCAGGGGTATGCCCACCACGATCAAGGGTGCACGGGCGATACTCAGACCAGAAGTCCTGGGTGCCTGAGAAGGCCAGAAGAGAGTCTCTGAATGTATGGCAAGGATCAAGGCCAAGTTCAAGGAAGCGTGGTCAGCCAATGCAAGGGTCAGAGCCAGTAATCAGTCGGTGGATAGTCAGACAAAGCAAGGGTCAGTTACCAGTAGTCAGTCCAGGTGTAGTCAACCAAAGCAGAGGTCAAGTTCCAGGAGGCAGTCAGACATGGTTGGGTTCAGGCACAGGTCAGTTCCAGGCAGTGTGAGGACATGGTCAGTAATCAGGCAGAGGTCAGTTCCAGGCAGCTTGCAGATGTGGTCGTAGAACAGGCAGAAGATCAGAGGCAGGCAGCAATCAACGTAGTCAGAGGGAAGCCGAGTTCAGTACCGAGAAGAAAGTCCAAAAGGTACTACCTGGGGAGACGAGGAGACAGAAGGACGCTGGAACGGAAGGACGCTGGAACAGGACTAGAACAAGAGTGGAAAAAAGGCTGGAACGAGACTGGACCACAAATGGAACGCAGAGGCAAACTAGAAATCACTAGGATCGACCCAATTGCCAAGGCAAGGAAGTGACGGTGGGAGCTTCCTGTTATATTGTGGTCAATCAGGGCACGCCGCGGAACTGGGATCCGCCCCTGGCCCTTTAAGATGATGGGCGGTCTGCGCGCGCGCACCTAGGGGTGGGGCCAATGCCACGGAGGATGCCGAGCCCCGCCGTGAAGCCTGGTTGGAGTACAAAGGCCCGGCGACCGCCGCCACGGGACGCCAAGGCCTAGCTGTGCTTGCCGCCATTGCAGGGGAGGACGACCCGGGACCCCGGAGGAGCTGGAGAGGTGAGCAGGCCCGGGCTGAGCACGGATGGGACATGCAACAAAAGTAAGCCTATGTGTTCCTGGATACCTGCAATAAGCATAGAGGGAAGGCGGAATAAACAGCACACACATAGAGCAATATCAATAAAAATAATGTGTGGCAAATAATCTACTGGTCAATAACAACAACAAAGATTTTTAATTTTGCATACTCACACATCAATTGTGCATAACACTTAACAAATTGTAAAATGTAAACAGAAGACCCAGACACGGCCGTGTTTCGCATCAGGGCTGCGTCAGGGGGACCAAAGTATCCACAAGTATAGTTTTTGTTGAAGGTCATGATGCAAAATAAAATCTGAAGGATGATAAGCAGCACGAAGCTTAGTTCAATAACTGTGGAACTTTTGTGCATGAAGCCACGGAGGAAACTTAATCCTGGCACCGAAGAAATAGTAAACCTTAAATTTATTGTGGGTGATCAGGATTCTGGCACGGACCCTCACACCTTAATACTATCTACTGTATTAAACAACACTGGAAACATTACTCCTACAAGATTTTCAAGCAAGACCTTATGGATCCTGACACTGTTCTGAAGGTAAGCTGGACCGGGTAGGTCTCCTATTGATGACTCAACTGAGGAGAGTTTAGAGAATGCTTCGATAGCAATGTCGCTAGGACTGACAGTTGAATCATCAATAGAAGACCTACCCGGTCCAGCTTACCTTCAGAACAGTGTCAGTTACACTGCATTATTTGTTATCTGGAAACCGCTGTGATGTTCCCAACGAATGTCGGTATATAAAAATGTTAAATAAATAAATAATAAAGAAGTCTAATTACCTTCACGTCTACATATAGTATTGCTGGTAGATGTGCATTCTCTCTCAATGCCATTGTCACATCTTGGGGAAAAAAAAATGTAATAAAAGACTGATGTTAAGAAACCTGGAATTACAGCCATCCCTTCTTAAAATTCACAACACAGAACTGCAAATATTTTTCCATAATTTGTACGTATCAGAATTTAATTTCTGCATAACATACAATAGGGTCTTTCTATGGAGCTGGCAAACTGGCCCCTTAAAATTTTGAGTCTTCAGGTATAGAGCGAAATACCAATGCCAGACATACAATACTTAATTACTCTTCCCCATGAAATAATATTTAAAAGAGATGGTTTGATCCACATGACTTGGTATTCTAAACCTTGCCTACAATCCATGGATTTTCAAGAGTGGTGGTGGTGCTGGGGGGGGGGGGGGGGTCAGACTGTAATTGGAAATCATGCGAATGAAAACCCTGAAAATTGACAAAGAAATGACACAGTCAGCAGATTTTTCTCTCGACTACCTGTGATCACAACTGTGCACTGCATTTTTTTCCAGCCCATTTCTAGTTTTTAATACAGAATTTTAAAGCTGGGCAGAGCCTCTAGCAATCTAACTCGCTTAAAATGAAAGTGGTTCAGCTTTATTAAAACCCAAACTCAACCAGCACCTGCTGGAAGACGAGGGCAAGAGAGAGCATGAGGCAAAGGGGATCAGGGGCAAGGGGGAGAAAAGAAAAGTACAAAAAGGCAGAAGGAGGGGGTGATGAGGCGATTGCTCCCTGCACTCTGAATTACTGAATACAGGGCAGGTAACGTTAAAACTGCTGCTTTTAGTCTTAAGTGGGTAATTTTCTTATTGCCCACACTGGTCAAAAGTTGGCAGGTACTTTTTAAGCCACAAATTTTACCGCAGTTTTCAAAGATACGCGTGCACTTGCACTTTGAAAATTATCCCAGAAAAGCCACTCTCATACATTTACACTGCTACTTTGTGCACGTAGCTTTCCTGAGAAAATTCAAGCCTGCAAATGTTCCATAAGCAATGTAGTGGGTCTGGAAATTTGGAGTCTTTCAAAAACTGAAGGGAAAAAATCCTCCTTGATTACTATTAGGCGCGTATATATTGGGACAGTAACTTTCAAACTGGCGCGTGGGCACACATTCGCATGTGCTTCAGCCTGCACCCAGGGACACGGCTAGTTCATAACTGGCGCACATATATGCTTGCATGCTATAAAATAGCCTGGCCGCGCGCACACGTGCGCCAAATTTTAAGCAGGTGCACAAATCCTGCTTCTACCGCATAAGTCAGGGGATTTTAAAAGAATTGCGTGCCGTCACTGTTAACTGGATGAACTGGTGAGCAGGTAACAGCTAGGTCGTCCAGACCCTCTGGATTGATAGCCTGTACTCCCCCCAGCTACCCCAGATCCTTTAAATTCCTCAGACATGGCTCAATGTTTGTTTGTTTGTTTTTTAAACTCACATGCCATTCATAGCAGAAATAAAGTTACGTGGCCAGGGACCTTGATGTGCATTGGGGTGTGTACATATGTAGCGCCCATGTCCTGCCCAGGCATATCCATGCCCTGCCCTTTTTGAAATAAGTTTTGAGATGTGTGAGTTGCAGGAGATACATGTATATCCGGGTGGCTTTTGAAATCCCCTCGGCACACGCAAGCCCAACTTATTCACACATCCTCTAACTAATGTGCGATAAAATTCACCTTTAACTAATAACAGCACTCTTCCATATAACCTCCCTTCAAAGATAACACAACAGCCATCTGGATCTCTATAAGATTTAGTAATAGTTAATGGCTAGGGCTGGTGCAAGGGTATTAAGCACCCTAGGCAACCCGCCCACCCTCACCAGTAAAAATGATGCATTTATAATAGATTATACATAAAAAGGACAATCAAAGTTTAGTTATCTGAGATAAATATATCACTTACAGCATTGCATATAAATATAATAATTAATACAGCAGGTGTGTTGTAAAAGTGTGTAGATGGTCCATATGAAATAGAGCTAAAGACAAACTAATTGACAACAGAAATTATGTGATTCCAAGTTATCAAAATATTTATTAAAAAAATCAGTCCCCTGACATGGAACCGTGTTTCGCTAAGGCTGCATTGGGAGGGACAAGTCACATATGATGTAATATGGTTGACGATAGAGCTGTTGAAGAGAAAACAAAAGAAAATATTAGTCACGTGAGGACCATAATAACATGGCCAAATTAGCAGAGAAGAGAACAAGAATACGTGCCCCACACAATCAAAACAGCGTGTGAACATCCAAACTGTCATGGCTAACATAAAGAAGTATAGAAAGGCTCTATGACTAATGATAGCTAAGAATGTGAGAAGTTCAGACTTTAATTTACTGCCAAAGCTGTCAACGTATAGCAATGTCTGATATGGCTTATCGAAGCAAAAGTGAAGGCTAGAGGCGTACAGTTTAAAGGAAAAAAAAGAGCGCGAAAAGAGGGGGGAGCGGCTACCAGATGACATAAAGGTAAAGAAAGATAACACGCATTGAATAAGTAGTGGCGCAGGAGCCAGAATTGTAAACTGACCGAATAGTGTTATAATTGTGTGAGGGGGGTTCAAGGCTACCCACAGATTGATTGAAAATCAAACAGAAAAGAATCATGATAATAAGGACAACGAGAAAATGTAAATATTTGTTTTAAATTTTTAATTTTTAAGGAATAAAAAATAAAATAAAATTGTGAATTCTAAAAATATAAATAAAAAATTGAAGCAAGTAACCTGAAGGAGGGAAAAATGTATAAGAGAATAAAGTAGCAAGGGGGAGGAAAAAGGAAAAAAAGGGGGCTATTTACTCAGGAAATCATACTGTGTTCAAAAGAAACAGGATACGAACAGGGATTCCTCACTCGCACGGAAAAAGAATTCTTAATTAAAAAGCATCCCTGTATTCCAGTCTTATACATCGTTCCTAAAATACACAAAACATTAGAAAATCCACCGGGACGTCCAATAGTGTCCGCGAATGACTCTGTCCTGGAGCCAGTTTCAATTTTCTAGACAAAATACAACCGCATGTGTCTGAAGCTCCATCTTATGTTAAAGACAGTTCTCACATTTTACAATACCTCAATACTCTCAAAGTCTCAGCACACTGTCTATTGGTTACTATGGATATAGAATCATTATACATAGTCATTCCGCAGGACTTAGCAGCCAAAGCAGTATTCGATATACTGGAAACCCAACCCTCCTCACAACGCTTACCGTCACAATATATTATTGAACTACTTTTGTTTGCCCTAAGAACTATTTCATGTATGATGGTCAGTTCTATTTACAAATTCGGGGCACCGCAATGGGGGCAGCCATGGCCCCAGATGTTGCAAATATTTTTATGGCTGCATTTGGAAGCTCTACACATTCAAGGTCTCTGCACAGACAAATTGGACTTTAAACCCCAAGCTAAACGAAAGACGGATCGCTTTATACAGAGAGGTACCCTATTCCCAACATTAAGAAAGCTTATAAATGAGCCCTATGTGCTGACAGGGATTACCTATTCTAAAAAAGGAACACCAGAAGGCTCATCTCACCGACAAACCACGGTGCTAAGGCACACCACAAAATCTTCACGTATCAGCCAAGTTATTCGTAACCACTGGAGTACTGTACAACAGATCCATCCAATCTTTGAGGACCCAATATGCTTCGCCTACAGTAGGGGCTCCAACATTAAAGATGACGTGGTACATGCCAGTGACAAAACTCCATCTTTACCCATTACAGTACCAGAATGCACAGGTTGCATTTACTGTGCATTAAAATCATCCAGAACAACGGTCCAATCAGCTACAGGACTACTAATTACTTTACCCGAAAAATTCTCTTGTCAAGTTAGTTTTGTAGTGTATGCAATTTTTTGCCCCTGCAATCTAACATATGTAGGGATGACAAAACGATTGAGAACAAGACTGATCGAACATAAAAGCTGTTTAAAAACACAAAAAACCGAGGCACCTTTGGTGGCACACTTCATAGAGCAACAGCATTGCTTTGATGATTTAAGTTGGACCATATTAGAATACATCCTCAAACATTGGCGTGGTAGAGATAGGATAAAACAATTAAGGCAGAATGAACAGCACTGGATTTTTCAATTACACACGGTTTCCCCCTATGGGCTGAATCGAGAAATAGAATGGGCTCAATTTATGTAAATCCTAGTGATTTGAATTCAAGCCAGTTCCATATGTGCACAATCATGAATTCATCTGTTCACTGATCCATGTTAGGAGCATGCGAATAAAAACAAGACCGTGGAGATCACCTCAGTAGGAGGCATCTCCCGTATCACGACGATGTAATGGCAATGCTCGCGGATTCGTAAGTGTACTATCGAAGTAAGATACAGCAAGTAAAATCCCAGAAAAATGGCTGTGATAACATTCTTTCTTTTCAGAAAAATCTAAAATGAAATAAGGAACATCCCATCAGTTAACCCGATACCAGAGAGGTTCCTGAGGCAGCTGGGACACGAAACATGATCACGTCGAACTGCACTCTGTTATCAGCTTAAGGAAATTACTCTGGATTTATCTCTGTTTAAGTGAAATTAACCTCTACCCAAGCGAAATGATCAAAGGAATTTAATACTTGCTTGGAAAAGAATATCATATTTTTAGAAAAAAATCTTGAAAAAAATACAAAAAAGAATTTGGCATCAGTGGTGGAAAGACCGATGATTAAAGATGATCCCATAAGCGGTTTAAGCAAGGAGTAGACAAGCCCCATACACCGCGGGATGTTATGAAGGTCTATAATATAACCACACCTGGTATGTAAGTGATGGGGTATTGCTTTGAATAATGGTAATTTTGAAAAATTCAATAATTTAATTGTTGATGCTCTATTATATACAGTTATTTTATTATCATCGTTTGAAAAAAACAAGTCTTCACAGTATAAAAAGTTAACTAACATGTGTGCCTCCCCAGGGTCTCTCTCTCTGTCTCTCTTCCCCGAAATGGGATTTGCACTAAAAAAAAAAAAAAATGCAAACAGAAGGTTAGGAATTATTAGAAAGGGAATGGTGAATAAAACGGAAAATGTCATAATGCCTCTGTATCGCTCCATGGTGAGACCGCACCTTGAATACTGTGTACAATTCTGGTCGCCGCATCTCAAAAAAGATATATGGTAGTTGCGATGGAGAAGGTACAGAGAAGGGCGACCAAAATAATAAAGGGGATGGAACAGCTCCTCTATGAGGAAAGGCTAAAGAGGTTAGGACTGTTCAGCTTGGAGAAGAGATGGCTGAGGGGGGGATATGATAGAGGTGTTTAAAATCATGAGAGGCCTAAAACGGGTAAATGTGAATTGGTTATTCACTCTTTCGGATAATAGAAGGACTAGGGGGCACTCCATGAAGTTAGCATGTTGCACTTTTAAAACTAATCGGAGAAAGTTCTTTTTCACTCAACGCACAATTAAACTCTGGAATTTGTTGCTGGGGATGTGGTTAGTGCAGTTAATGTAGCTGGGTTCAAAAAAGGTTTGGATACATTCTTGGAGAAGTCCATTAACTGCTATTAATTATCACTAGGGGCAGCTACGACCGTTGAAAGGCGCCCTGCCACCAGCGCCCTCGAACTGGCAGCCCACCCACCACCTTTGGGCGCCCTGCGGCACTTCTCCATCGCCATGGGAACAGGAGAGAAGAAAAAAATATCACCTGAAACTGAAAAAGGAAAAAAAACAGAACTGTAATGTGAGGGAGTGACCCGATTGGAAGCCACCCCCCCCCCCCCCAACGTCACTAAGGGCAGCTCCGACCATTGAAAGGCACCCTGCCACTGGCACCCTCGAACTGGCAGCCCACCAATCACCTTTGGACGCCCTGCGGCACTTCTCCATCGCCATGGAAACAGAAGAGAAGAAAAAAATATCACCTTAAACTGAAAAAGGAAAAAAAACAGAACTGTAATGTGAGGGAGTGACCCGACTGGAAGCCCCACCCCGTCACTAGGGGCAGCTCCGACCGTTGAAAGGCACCCTGCCACCAGGCGCCGCGCGCGGAAGGGGCCCTCCCCTTTGTGCACCCCTTAGTGCAACCTGTAGTGCAAATGCCAGTTAATATCTTTGCAACTGAATATCTCTCCTTTGTTTAATATACTTCCTGTTATCCCTTTTTGCTCAATTGTTAAAAATCCTGCATTTTGAGCTTTTTGTAAACCGTTGTGATGGCTTTACTGAATGACGGTATATAAAACTCATCAAATAAATAAATAAATAAATATTAATCAAGTTGACTTAGGGAATAGCCAATACTATTAACTGCATCAGTAGCATGGGATCTATTTAGTGTTTGGGTAATTGCCAGGTTCTTGTGGCCTGGATTAACCACTATTGGAAACAGGATGCTGGGCTTGACCCAGTATGGCATGTTCTTATACTCTTATGTAAATTGCAAATGCGTTATGCTATCGTACATGATGTTAAACACCCCTCATTTTCATAAACTTCACCCAAACTCCTCCCTTTTGACTAAATATTTAGAATTTGCATATGCATCTCACGATGCGATAAATAATGCATGTGTTATGGCATTACTGTGGGAGTTAAGGTCCTAACTCATTTTGATGAATGACCCTCTTTATCTTGTGTAAGCAAATAATTTTAAATCTAATATTTTAGCCTACTGGAAGCCAATAAAGTTTGTACAGAATGGGGAAAATACTATCCCTATACTTTGCTCCATAATCCTTACAGCAGAATTTTGAACTAAATGAAGACAAATCAAATAAACTTTTTTTTGTTGTTGTTAATTCCCACCAAAAGGCTATTGCAATAGTTGAACTGTATAAATACAAACATTTGGATTATTGTCCTTAGCTGGTCACAGCCTAGAAAACCACTAGCCTCTTTTATAAGGTATTGTATCATAAAACAAATATGGCATTGCCCGCTTCTTATGGACCTTACATTTCCTGCTGTCTTTTGGTGCACAAACTTTCCTGCACTTTAAATAATAAAAACAGATGCTTTTTTACATTTTTTGAAAGGTCCCTTCTTTTTAAGATTCAGTGAACGTAAACTGAATCTATGTCTTTTTTATGGGGCCTGTTACATGATAAACAGGTAACTATAAGTGTTTAAATGTTGTTACTGCAGTTCTTACTTACTTAGCACATGGATCACAGTGTGCAGAACACAGCGCAGAAGAATTGCAATAATAGTCCTTCATACATTGGCATTTTGTATTCTGATCCTCAGTGCAGTTTTCCAATACTTCCAAGCCTGAAATGCAAATAATTCAGTGGTACATAATCTTTAATTAGCTCTGAAGCAATGGTTGCCCTATTTGAAAATATATTATTTCTGTTATTACTGTTTGTCTGCCTGTCTGCCTGTCTGCACACTTAGTAACGAAGCAGTGCAATGATTTATTTTGAGATCAGGGCCTTTGAAGACTGACAGATCCCGCACGTTTTATGCTTCTCAACAATGATTGAATCTATAAGCATCATTTTGTCAGTGTGTATTCGACTGTAGAGAATGCAAGGTCATCCCTCCTTCTTCGAGACAAATCTCTGCTGAAAATTTTGAAATCATGGGTGAAGATGGGAGGTGCAAGTTGAATGAAGAAAACAAAAACAAGGGACAGAAAATTCAGACAGAAAAATAGAGACAGTAGAAGGCTTGAAAACAATGCTGCAGAGAAAAGCAGGAGAATTAAAAAAAAGGTAGAAAACTATATACGAAGAAGCAACTACATGTAACCCTTAGCGGGGAATTTAAGTCTCAGGGCACACAAACTAATTTATTTCTCTTCAGGGGCTGCTCTGGCTAGCAGGCCTCCCAGGTACTGAGCTCTCTATCCCAGGGGGGGGATTCTATTTATGGGGGGGAAACTCTCCTTTATGGCCCAGTGATGTGATTTATCTCTTGTGTACGTTGGTAGCTGGAGGGAGTTACAACAGACAGGATCAGACACTGGGTGTTAATCAATAATGTACTGATTACTAAAGGCAAAGTAAGCCCATCTTTAAATAAGCGTGCAGTTACAGATCATTCTTTATACAGTTAGGGTGTTTCTTTCTGGGTAGCTGTACTTTTCTTCAGCAAACAGGGTGAGCTGGTGACTCAAGAGTTAAATGTATTCCAGGATCCTCAGCTGGTAGAAATACAAACCAGATAGTCCAAGTCATTGAAGAAAGAAAGTAGGAATTTTGATATCAGTGATATTATCCATCTGAGGACAAATGACCTCAACAGAAATGGTATCCATGGAGAACAAAAAGATTTCCAAAATCTAGGCAAGATAAGGCACATTGCAAAGAATATTGTCTTTTCGAAAGTATTACCTGTTCATGGAAAGGGAAATGAGAAGCTGTGCCATATAAATAATTTCAATTCCTGGCTCAAAACCTGGTGTACAGAAAATGGTTTTGGATACATTGGAGGCTGGGTTCATGTATGGAGCAGTAAAAGGCTACATAGTAAGGCTGGCCTACATTTGTCTGTAGCAGGAAGGGGGATGCTAAGTGAGAAATTCAGATCATATATTATCAGACATTTAAACTAAAGAATGGGGGTGGCAGGAGATGGCCAATGAAATGGACATGTCACCTCCAAGCAATATAGGACGTGGAACGAGAAAATAACAAAATCAATCAGCAGAAAAAAGCAGAAAAGGTGTATATGAAGTACAACAAATCAAGGGAAAAAATGGGAAAGCTATGATTACAAATGCTAGTAGTATGGGCAATGATGGTGGAGGCGGACTTGGACATTGTTGCTGTTACAGAGACATGGTTCAGGGATTCTCATATGGGATATGGCCATACTGGGCTATAACTTGTTAAGGAAGGTCAGAGAGGACAGAAAAGGAGGAGGAGTAGCTCTTTATATCAAGAACAATATCCCAGCAACTGAACTGCAAGGAAAGTGGGGTAGAGAAGAAGCATTATGGGCCATCCTAAAAAGGATGATGGCTCACCCATTCTTACTAGTGAGGTTGTCAGGCCTCTGACTCAAACTGGACAGAGATCTGGTTGAAGACATCCAAAAGGTGGGAAAGAAAGGAGAAGTGCTGACTGTTGGAGAATTTAATATGCCAGTCGTAGACTGGAGAATCCCTTCTGTGGAATCTACCAGAAGTAGAGAGATAGTGGATGCACTGCAAGGGGGCTCTCTTCAAAACAAATGATAATGGAACCCACGAGGGAGGGTGTTATACTTAACCTGGTGCTCACTAACGGGGAGACTGTCTCTAATATCTAGGTGGGTGCCCACCTCAGCACCAGTGATCATCAAACAGTATGGTTTGACATCGCAAATAAGACACAGAAGTCACAAGAAGACCCAATCTTTGCATTTCACAAATATGGACTTTGTCCATTGGAGATCCTAGGTGACTGTGGTGTTGGCCTTGAAAAACATTGTAATCTGTTGAAGGGTCAAACCTTTAATTACAATTTGATTTGGAATATTTATCAGCATTCTGCTTAATTTTATTTTATTTTTATTATATTTTATTTCTTGATGTATCAGCATTTCCTCTATGAGTGTCTGTTTTGCTGATTCTCCTTTTTTCCCTGCCTAATATGATGCCAGTATGGTGTTTGTATATTATTGTATGCCAAAGTATTTCTATTAAATAAAAAGTTATAAATAAAAAAAATATAGACTGTCGAAATGGGGACGTACCTGGAGGTGGAACTAGAAGACTGGGAGAAAATGGGAGAGGTGGAACAATATCTATATGTTAGAAAAGTAAACAAAAGTAAGAGAAATAAGAAACCGATCTGGTTCTCAAAGGAGGTGGCTGACATAATAAAAGCCAAAAAAAACAGCATTCAGGAATTATAAAGGATCCTCAAAAGAACACAGGGAAGTTAGTGTAGTTAGTGTAACTGGGTTTAAAAAAGGTTTGGATAAGTTCTTGGAGGAGAAGTCCATTAATGGCTATTAATCAAGTTTACTTAGGGAATAGCCACTGCTATTAATTGCATCAGTAGCATGGGATCTTCTTAGTGTTTGGATAATTGCCAGGTTCTTGTGGCCTGGTTTGGCTTCTGTTGGAAACAGGATGCTAGGCTTGATGGACCCTTGGTCTGACCCAGCATGGCAATTTCTTATGTTCTTAAGAATATCTGGTAAAGCTTAGGGAGACAAAAAAATAATCAAGAAAGCAAAGTCTGGCAGAAGAAAGTATTGCCAAAGAGGTAAAGTGAGGTGACAAAAACATGTTTCAGATACATCAGAAAAAGGAGAAAGGTCCAAAGAGGTATAGTGAAATTGAAAGATGATTAGGATCAATGTGTATAAAGAGATGAAGTAATGGCGGAAATATTAAACAAATACTTCAGTTCGGTGTTCACTAAATAAGACCCTGGAAAAGGACTGTCGCTAGTTAACAAGACTGTGGAAGGGGGTGGAGTAGACGAAACTCCATTTACAGAAGAGAACGTATGGGAAAAGCTGAAAATGGACAAAGCCATGGGGCCTGATGAGGTTCATCCCAGGATACTGAGGGAGCTCAGAGATGTGCTGGGGGTCCACTTGCTGGGCAGACTGGATGGACCATTTGATCCTTTTCTGCCATCACTTCTGTGTTTTCATAAGCTTCCCAAGTGGTGGTATAAATGTGCACTAAAGCTCTCCCAGCAGCTTACTCAGGATTTCTATGTCAAAGGTCCTCAAAAACCATCCTACCTCAATCTTCGATTCTTACTGATCACCTAGCCCTGAATCCTGGTCCCTTGGGTAGAAATCCGGATAGGGTCTACAATGATCTTACTTGACTTCTTTTAGATGTTCTGAAAAGGGTGATTTCTCGGGTTGAAAAGTCTGCGATTCAGGAACCTGCTATCCCAGCCTGACTCTCAGTGAGAAGCGGTGGCTCAAAAACCTCCTCTCAGAACAAAAGGGAAAATACTTTCCTAATCAAACATTCCTCCCAGGCTGGTGTTCTGCTGTCACAGGTGCTTGCCACATTCATGAGGGGAATGGGCTCACTGGTCTTCAGCCCCTATCCTCTGAGTCCAGCCAGCGAGGGTGACCTTTCCCAAAGGGGCAGAGTTTAAACACAGTCCCTTCCAAAAACAGGATTCTTCTAGCCTTCAGTCATCTCACACAGCCAAGCCTGTCACAGGTGCTTGTCTCATTCAGGGAGTGAATGAGCTCACTGATCTTCAGTCCTGGAGTGGGAGTCCCACAGAAGTTCCAGAAAAAAAAGAGGTCCTTCCTGTATCTAATCTCCAAGAGACCCTCTGGCAGGGTGTGCACTGACAGACTCCCCTCAAAAAGCAAAAACTTGATAAGGCAGGGAGGCCTCACCAGGGAGGGAAAAATCAAACACCTTCATTGCTTGGTATCTGAACTGAACTGAAACTAGCCACATCTAAATCTGTAAAATGGCTGGGTTATAAAGCAAAGAGCAACCAATCGGAGGGGGAGGGGGATGGATAGCTCAAGAGGTGATAAAATCTACTGGAATGACACTAAAGGATTATAGTGGCGGACTGGGGTGTCCTGCCACACAGATGTAAAGGAGAAAAGAGAAGAAGAGCAGGAATGAAGAAAATATATAGAAAAATTGTAAAAAAAAAAAAAAAAAGAGAGAAAAGGAAACATGAGGCAGAAATGGAAGAACACTCCCAACTCACACCTTCATGGACATTTGAAAAGAAAACTTTTTTCATCCTCAAAGTACTGGAAAACAGACACACAACCAGCCATTGTCTAAAACAGTATCCCCACAAATGAAAAGACTGGGCAGCACAATGGAATGGGTGTGAGAGGGTGGGGAACAGAGAGCAGTGCAGGAACAATGTAAAGCAAGAAGAACATGGGGAAGACAGAGCAAACGCAAGAGATGGCAGGAGGAGAAGGCAGAAATCCAGTAATGTAATTTAACTCACTCTAAGAGAGGTCTTATAAGACAAGGACTCAAAGAAACAGCTTCCCAAACTTGCATCAACTTCATGGAATGGGTGCAGAATTTCATACTTTTGATATATGAACTGAACCAGAAGGAGTTGATGTAGACTGTAGACCAGAAATGCATGGGAGAACTTGGGAGATGGCCGTGGTAAATAGGAGTGTGTGGGAAATGGAATGGATAACTGCAGCACAAGGGAAATGCTCTGGAATAGCAGATATGCATGTGGGGCTAAGCGCTTTGAGGTGACCTTGTAGGGCATTCTGTGTGTATTGAACAATGTGGGGGTGAAGGTCAGAATAAAGCCCACATCCCTGGGCGGAGATGCAGCTTACCTCAAGGAGTAAAAAAAAAAAGAAAAGGGCAGAGCAGTTAACAGGTGTAAAGTTAAAGCAAGCTCATGATGGAGGAACAGTCAACTGTGGTAATTAGTTTAGACAGCACTAGGAGCAAACTGCAAGAGAAAGAAATCCAAGGAAAAAATAGAAGAAAATACTTAGTGCCTGAACCCATATATAGTGCACGTTAATAGGTTTTAGCAGGAACCTTACTAAATTTATCATCATGGGACAAGCTTGCAGTTGGGCTTAGCATTTCAATTCTACATGACAGGGTCCACATTGAGAAATGACTAGGGATGTGAATCGTTTATCTGACAATTGAAAATATTGGACGATATTTTCAATCTCGTCAGATATCGGGGGGGGGGGGGGGTTCCCCCCGATAGCGATAGGAAACCCCACGATTAATTTCGTGGGTTCTCTTATCATTATGGGGGGGGGGGGGGGGGGAAGAAAGGGCACTTAAAAGTAACACAAAAACACAGCCCCACCCTTTAAAATTAGTTCTTTAGTATCCCCCCCTCCGGACCCCTCCAACCCCCCCAAAATTTTTAAGTATCTGGTGGTCCAGTGGGGGTCCCGGGAGTGCTCTCCCGCTCTCGGGCCTGGTGCCGGCCGTCCATTGCTCTTACCATGTGACAGGGGCCGGCCAATGGCACGGATACCCTGTCCCATGCTAAGGGCAGAGCTGTCTCTGGCGTTCTATCAGCACAAACTAAGCTAAGTGCACTTTACTAACAAGTCTGAAGTTTCCTTATTGTAACTCTTGGAGTACAAGTTAAACGACGAGAATAACTAACGTTTATGGCGTCTTCATCAACAAATTTCAGTGCACTGTTGAAGCTGGTCTTAAAGTAACTCTTCGCAGTACTTAGATAAGTGAATGGATGACAATTTGTACTTCTTAAAAATAAGTATGAAGCTGTCCCTGTTGTAACTCTGTGTAGTACAAAGCAATATTGCATCTCATTATTTTACTTCAGCCTACTAGGCTTAGTTGAGAAGGCAATACATCACAGTCCAGCTGGACGTTATTGAGTAAGCAATTTGGACTTTAATATTAATGCACGGGCAGGGTTTTTGAAACCTCAATGATTGATAGTACTTTATAAGAAGAAATACGCTAGAAATAATTTCCAAAAAAGAAAATACATTTATTTTTTCTGAGAAGAAATTGGGAATCATTTGGATCATTTTAGTAAAAATTAAAAAAGAAAAACAGAAAAATTATTTTTTTTGAATTTTCAATAAAAGATACAATTCTAATTAGAGGTTTTTGACCTGTGATTGTAACAACTGGCAGTAATTCTGATTAAAACATTTTTCAGACAATCACCAGTGCTGAGGTCTTTTCCTCTATATTACAATATATCTTTAAAAAGAGTTTTTTAAGAATATCACATTGTGGTGATCATACACTACAACACACCAGCCATTACTTTCGGCAGCGTTTTGGCGGTAATCTTTTCCCAAGCGGTTTGTTATATTCCATGAGTCTTATCAATTTTCACCAACATATTCGTTATTACTTTCGGCAGCGTTTCGGCGTTAATCTTTCTTCTAAGTAATAAGTGAAGTCCCTGAAGAAGCCCTGGAGCACAGGGGGAAACGAGGCTCTCATCGGACTGTATTGGAGAATATTTCAGAGAAACATTGGGTTTGGAAGACCCGTTTAAAATAATGAAAGAACTGGACTGAAGATAAGGGAATGTTTGGTTGTAAAGTACACTGATTCACTGTATTTGTTTAGAGACATATATGGGAACAAGTGAATGTTATAAGGCAATGTAATTTTTGTCAAATTTTAGAATGTAAAAGCCTTTAGTTTTAAGGGCTATGGAGAGTATGTTTTAGTAGATGAATGAGAGTGTGATGATGTTGGGGTAAAGTATGGAAGTGTGGTATGGATGTTAATGGTGTGAGAAATAAAAAAAGAGTAGTATGTATGGGGTGATTTTTAATGACCACGTTTCACATGAGTCCATTTTAGTATAGCCATGATCTGCATTGCATTAGTTTAGTAAATTGAGTACTAAAGCCCTTTGTCAACATGTTGTGATATGGTATGTGGGGGGGTTCATCAGTGGGGAGAAGGTGGGGTGGGTGAAAGATGGCTGTTGCAGGTCAGAGAGGGGTCAGTAGGGTATCTCCCTATTCTTCCTTCGAGTCTGGCAGAGGGGCGAGTCATGCATGATATCAGCACAGAAGGGCATTTGTCCATTGCATCAGTAGAGCCTTCTTGGTCCAACCAGAAGCCTAATAACCATTTCTAGCACAGGGTCAGCCTCAACTAGATTAGAAGGTAGACACAGGACTTAAAGGCACAGGCTTTCTGCTGCTGCAGATTGTGAAATGCAATCTGGGGCGGACATGGCTTTGTGATGACATCGGTTGGGAAGGTCCGCCCGAGGACCTCGCGCATATAATCACTCTACCACAAGAGGATCATTTTCCAACTATTGCAGGAGCAGCCCAAAATATGCAAGTAGCTCCAGCAGGCTGATGTTAAGGCTGTTTGGATGATTAGCTGAGTATAAGCACATAATGAGCTGTATGAGGGAAGAGGGAGGATGAAAGGGAGACATAACTTAGGTGAAAATATGACACATATTTGCAATTGTAGGACACAAGATGGTATTATAATGTGTAGGAAACATTTGTGTATTAAATTGTGTTATATTTTAAAATAAAGTTGCAGCCAATTGAAGCTACTCCTTGCATGATGGATTCTTAATTCTTTAGATAAGGGAGAGCAGGCTGCTCATGCCACCACTATGAAGAGTTATTTCTTGGACTGAAGATTGCTTTTTTTTTTTTTTTTCATTTTCTTAACAGTTTTTGTAGCATGGCATTCCAGTAGCTGTACTTGCATGGAAAAAACTGGAATCTTTATAAGGTTCAATACCTTTTATTGGACCACAAAAAAGATGCTGTGCTACATTCTATTGGGCGGATTTTAAAAGCCCTGCTCGCGTAAATCCGCCTGGATTTACGCGAGCAGGGCCTTGCGTGCCGGCGCGCCTATTTTCCATAGGCCGCCGGCACGCGCAGAGCCCCGGGACGCGCGTAGGTCCTGGGGTTTTTCGAAGGGGGCGTGTCGGGGGCGGGGCCGGATGACACAGCATGCCGGGGGCGGGGTGCCGGCCCGGGGGCGTGGTCCAGGCCTCCGGACCAGCCCCCGGGTCGAAATACAGCGCGCCAGCAGTCCGCTGGCGCGCGTAGATTTACGTCTGCTTCTCGCAGGCGTAAATCTAGGGACAAAGGTAAGGGGGGGGGTTTTAGATAGGGCCGGGGGGGTGGGTTAGGTAGGGGAAGGGAGGGGAAGGTGAGGGGAGGGCAAAAAGAAGTTCCCTCCGAGGCTGCTCCGATTTCGGAGCAGCCTCGGAGGGAACGGAGGCAGGCTGCGCGGCTCGGCACGCGCAGGCTGCCCATAATCGGCAACCTTGCGTGCGCCGATCCAGGATTTTAGAGGATACGTGCGGCTATGCGCGTATCTTATAAAATCCAGCGTACTTTTGTTTGCGCCTGCTGTGCAAACAAAAGTACGCGATCGCGCTTTTTTAAAAAATCTACCCCTATATTATTTATAATCAAATTTTCTCCTAATTAGTTTAGCACAATAATTTACACTGGTGTCTGTAAACTATGCCTTGATAACTATTCTGTTAAGAAAGAACAAAAATAGTTCTCTAAATACTTTGGTGCCACGTCATTGTATATGCATAACCAAGTATCAACCACACATCTCAAGGATATTCAGACCATCTTTTAAGGCAATTTTGTAGTGTTCATCAAGAATCACTGAGGCATATAGCAAATATATGGTCCACATATTGAATTCAATCCCTCTAATGGTTTGCAAACCAACAGGAGCTTATAAAGAAACACTAATCTGCAAAATCCTCTGGAAGAGTGACCTTTCCCCCCAAAACCCCCCACAGCTAAGGAACTTTGTAAACAAATCTAATATTAAGCCAAGCTCTGGAGTTTCAAATTCAAATTCAGGTGCATGCAGAATAAAATTAGTCAGAAATGTATTAGTTTAATCTATGAAAAAGATATCATCTACAACTTGTTTGTTGACCTTAATTTCAGGCATATACAGGAAAGGGTCCATTTCTTCAAGAATGCAGCCAAAATGATATGTAATTCTGCTTCCCTAATTTATTCTATACAGTACTATCAGTGTATGTACTGGGAAACAAACCTTGTCCATGGTCACATGTGTCGCATCTTATGCAATGTGTTAATTGATTTGGCTTGTCCATGTACTCCTTCCCTCTTTCGCAAGATACACAACAGTCTTCACCAGTGGCATTACTGCAATCTGACTTTTTATATTTACCTATAAAATTGTATTAAATAAAAAGGCAATATACCATTACCATCAAAAGACTATTCATTATAAAAAGTCTCAATTTAATATCACAAATGCATATTTCTCATATAATCACTTACCGGTAAATATTGAAATAAGTTAATTTTGACAAATGAACATAAATCTACCCTATTATTCTTCTAATATTCCAATTCAGTCGATATGAAGCCATCAGAATCTGATGACTCGGCTATGGTCTGAGGTCTAGTTACACAAACCAAAATGACAACAGTTCAGTACTTTACCAGGATGGATTAAGACAAGGATAAAATGCTGTTCTGTATTCTAGGTATATTCAAAAAGAATATTACAAATTATATAAAATTAACAAATCAGTTTTAACTGAAAACTAGTTTAAATTCTGAATTTTCTTTGTATACAGTATTCACATTTCAAGAACACCTACTACATAAATGGTCCCACTAGATGGAATGTATTAAAGTCAAGATATTGCCCATTTTTTAAAATTCAAAATTGCTAAAATTTGTCTGATTTATTCTACCATCTCAGATTCTATCATAGTTAAAAGAGAAATGAAAAATGAAATATTCAATAATCTGTAAAGGTATCATACCCCTCATTATAAAAGTGCAAAAGGTCAAGCAAAATCTAGTTGCCAGGTTGTCTCAAAGGACAGAACCTTTTTTTTTTAAAACAGAATGCAATTATTTTTATGCAAGAAAGCTGGTGAATATCTCTCTGTTATAAAAGTTTGTAAGTTCTAATTATAGGTGACTGGAGTTGTAAATTAGTAACTTCAAGTCCAAAAAGAAACAAGAGGAACACTACCCATATATAATGCTCATACCAAACGTGAGTCCATGAGAATGAAATACTATACTCTCTGAATAAGATCATCTCAATATCCCAGTGTGTTTTAAAAAAATGCAAAACAAACACCAGACACTTTGGTTTTGAATACTGCATTGGAAAGGCAAATAGCTAAACTCATTTGGACTGCTGAGGGTAAATGATTACAGCAGGATTGGCTAACAGACGTAATGTGGCTTACCCACTGAATAGGTCAGATACCTAAAACTTGTATGTACCTAGGTGTTTGGCCTCAAAGTCAGCTGTGATAATTTGCAACAAAATAAGGCTGCAATTAAAACTGTTTGAGCCTTATTCACTAATCACCCTTGTTTCTGTGGCAAATTATTTCTCGACCTGCTGCTTCTTGAAATCTTTGAGCACTATTCAGGTGCTATACTTACCCTGGCAATATGTTTCTTCACACATTGTAACTATGAGTGCTTCAATGATATACCTTCCTCTCAACCGCGATTGCCTGTGTTTCATACCTCCTTTTGGATTCCTGTGAGCTTCTCCTTTATATATATATATATATATATATATATATATATATATATATATATATAGATATAATTCAATGTTAGCTATGAACATGGATATTTAAAAGCTGGTATAATTGAACAGGGTAGTAGGTATCCTTTTCCTCATCTCTGCTAATCCTGCCACACTGTTATGGTCCTAATATTATTAACATCACATTTTCTTTTGTTTTTTTTGTAGAGATCCTTTTCAACGGTTATTGTCAATCATATTATATCATAATGTGACTCGTCCCTCCCGATGCAGCCTTAGTGCAATATGGTTCTGTGTCGGGGGACTGATTTTCTAATAAACATCGTGTTAACTTGAGATTACATAATCCCTGTTGTTAATTTGTTCTTAGTCTTAGTTTTCTTTTTTGTGGACCACATGTATAAATTTTTCGTCACACACACCTGCTGTATTGGTTATTACTATAGTGTGTTTGCCTGTTGTTCCACATCCTTTTGAAAATTTAATCTGTTCCATTATCTGCCCTTTAAAACCCATTTCTCCAGAATATGTAATTCCATATAAAAAGTGAGCCAAAGGCCTCTTCAGCATCCAGACTTAAAACAAGCCCTTGATCGGATTCTTGTTCCTTATCAACACAGCTTCCTCACGTTCTTCACTCCATATCTTCTTCTCACAAAGCCCTTCTGATTTGACCCAACTAGATCCAGGATTATTCCTTTATGTCTCTCTAACATGGCCACAAATATCTTAACATCCACAGTTAGTAAAGATATTGGTCAGCACACATTTCCTTCAAGCGGATCTCTTTTTTTTATTTTTTTTTGTGAAGCACCATTATTGGTTCATCGCCGGAGAAAGGAGTTCTTGTTTCAGTAACCCATTAATATAGGTTTGTTAAGGGCTTTAGCACTTGAAATTTTAAAAGCCTGTAAAATTCTGGCCCTAGAACATCTAAACCTGTACCCTTCCTTAATTTCAGCCCCTGTATGACGCTAAAGATTTCTGAATCTCTTCTTAGCATATCTATCTTTTCTAAAACTCTATTTAAAATTTGGGTCACATGAAATCAGTGAAAAAACTATTCCTTGTTTCTCGGTTTTCTGCTTTCCTACTGTATAATTTTCCTTAATATTCAAACATTTCCACTATTTCTTCAGAAGTCTTTATATTGACTTGTTTGTTTTTAATTCCTGCAATATAAGAACATTTTTTTGACCTGTTCACTAACGTAGCCAGCATTTTAAACATTTTGTTACTGAGTTTATACAATTTGGGGTACATTTTAAAACACAGCGCATGCACGAACAAAAGTACGCCGGATTTTATAAGATACGCACATAGCCGCGCGTATCTTATAAAATCTGGGGTCGGCGTGTGCAAGGGGGTGCACATTTGTGCAACTTGTGCGCGCTGCCCGTTCCCTCCGTCTCCCCCCACCTTCCCCTCCCTAACCCACCCCCCTGGCCCTATCTAAACCCCCCCCATCTCTGTTGCACAAGTTACGCCTGCTCGAGGCAGGCATAACTTTGCGCACGCCGGGCCGGCTGCTGCACGCCATGTTCCGGTCCGGGGGCTGGTCTGGAGGCCGCGGCCACGCCCCCAGAACGCCCCCGGGCTGAAACCACGCCCACGGCACCACCCCCGGATGACGCGCCAACTATGTCACGCCCCCGACATGCCCCCCGATGACGCGTTGACCGCGTCACGCCCCCCGACTCGCCCACCCCAAGAAAGCCCCGGGACTTACATGCGTCCCGGGGCTTTGTGCGCACCGGAAGCCTATGCAATATAGGCTCGGCACGCGCAGGGGCCTTTTAAAAAGGTTACGCGCATACCTTATGAGATACTTTTGGAGATGATTCAACACAGCCTGCACATTTGCTAATGTCTTCTTTTGCTCTACAGTCATCATCAATGCTATGTGTTTATTCTGTGCTTGTTTCCTAATCTTAGTTAGCTTCAGTACACCCCTGTCTCGCTTTTTATTCTGTTTAGCCACATAGGCAATGATGTCACCGTGTATTACTGCTTTCCCTGCTTCCCATACTAATGCAGAAGAAATACCTGGTTGATTGTGAAAAATAATCTTCCTGAAGCATTCATTAAAGGTTTCATCCTGATACAAACCCAGGGTCATCTTCAAACTAAAACACTATTCACTGGACCCCCAAAGACTAGACTTACTAATACAGGTCATAGTCTGATATTGAGAATACTCCTATATTCACTGCCTTCACTATCAGAAACAAGGTCTTTGACAACAGAAAATAATCTCTCCTTGATTAACTTTTGTGTGCGTTAAAGAAAAATGTCACATCTAATTTATCATAGTGGCATGTGCACCAAATATCAATCAAGTTCAATTCCTTATTGTTCAAATTCACACCTAGCATATCATCTCCTGGTCTAATATCCTTTGCTGGCTTACAATCTTTACTGTGGTCAGCAACAAATTAAAGTCACCCCCCACAATTAGCTGGCATTACAGGAATTGTAAAATCTCATATATTTTATTCAGAAAATCACATGAGTACATATTTGGTGCATACAGACTGCAGAACAGGACTTTGTGACCAAAGTCCCCACCAGCATAATCAATTCCCCTTCCTCATACTGAATCTCTGCTTCTCTACAAAGGGGAGTTATCTATGCACTAAAATGACGTCCCCTTTGTCTTCTAAAATAGGAGGAGAAAAATATTGCCCTACCCATTCCCACTTAAGCTCTAAATTTGACAAATGCACTTCTTATAAATTCCTACACAATGTGCATCTTCAGATGTTTAAACATGTTAAACAATTTCTTTCATTTTATGGGAGAGTGACTATACTCCACATTCACTGTGGAAATGTTTATTCTTACCATACTGTAGGATGTTTATGCTTAATACAAAGAATATGTCCTAGGCCACCTGCTTGTTATAGGTTACTCCAAATGTTCCCTAGCCTGAACATCCTGGTTTTTTAAGTTTTTGACTTGCTTTTTGAGTAATCGTAATACATTTCCAACTATTCTTTTATCAAAGCACACAAAAATACAGATGAAAAACCTACCCTTGGGACAATCTACTAAACAATTATCGCATCTCTTCGCAATTTTCCTTTTCAGATTGGACTGTCTAATGCTTACTCTTGCCACCGATGCATCATGACTTTCATAGGTTGATTGAATACTACAGATAATTACCTGCAAGACAGCAAGCAAAATAATTTAGGATTTCATGAACACAGGCTGATGCTTTGTCAACTATCAGTTATGTCAGTCATCTTTGGAAAATAAAACATATCGCAGAAGTTAGGTTGAACCATCCATTCCCCCCATCCTATACTGTCATCAACACCCCTCTCTGGCCAAAGATCAGAAGGTAAATTCCTTCAAAATAAAGCTCGGTGAATATATTAATTGGATATTTATATAATGCTGAAACTTTGTACACATGAACTTCAGCTAAAATTTTCAAAACAGACATATATGTAAATCTGCTTTGAAAATTAGCATGTCTGCAGGGCATAGGTGCACAGAGCAGGTGTAAATGTGATTGTGAACATTTATGCGTAGACTTTCAAAAATCAAAGGCATGTGCATAAATTAATTTTCCACCCTAACTCAATTCCCTTTGATGCTTCTCTGCAGTACACGGAAAGATATACATTAAATCACTTCTGTATGTACTTTTATGCATACAAGACCCAGAGTAAATTTTCTCATCCAGTCCACTATTAAATATCTTGGTCCCCAAATAAAACAAAGACTAGAACCTACAAAAATAAAGTTTTGACCGCCTTACAACAGTGAAACATTAGTTTTTCTTCTAATTTGTTTCCTAACAGAATTCGATTACAAAGATTGCTACTCGGCAACAAAAGCATGGATAGAATCAACAAACCAATTAGCAGATGAAATTAACCCCATGAAACATAAGCGCATTAATGAAACAAAACAAACAAAGCCCTGGTATAACGAAAAGATAAAAGAAGTCAAACGAAACCTTAGAAAAAAAGAAAAAGACTGGAAAAAACATAAAACAAATGAAAACTTAAGCTAAGTATTTTCTGAATCTGGTTATTATAAACAAACAATTTTAGATGCAAAAAAAAAACAATACTACAGCTCAAAAATTGAAAAGTTTGCAAACAACCCAAGAGCACTATTCACTATAGTTAAAGATCTCACCAATGATTATACAGAGCCCCCCCCCCCCAACCGACATTACCTGAAAATAGGTGCAACGAAATAGCGCAGTTCTTCAGTGACAAAATAGGAAACCTAAGAACCAAAATACCTGATACAACCAAACAAGAAATTAAAATGCACAAAAGAAATGTCACCCACTGGTCTAGGTTTGATGAGACAACAGAAATTGAAGTAGAATCCTTATTGAAAAAGATAAACCCTGCCCCACACAGAATTGACACCCTACCAACTATGGACATCAAAAAATTAGCAAACATAGGGCCTTATTTTCTAAGGCTATCGCAGGCTTGCGCTAACAAGCCTGTGATAGCTAGCGAAGGTAGCGCACGCCTGCGCTACCCTACATCGGGGCAGAGTCGGCCCCGGAAGAGGAGGAGTCAGGGCATCACCGGGGCCAACTCTGCGAAGACGGCGCGGGCAGCGAAAAGGTAAGGAGCCTTTTCGCTGCCTATTTCGCACCCAATAACTGCACCTTCTATGGTGTAGTTATTGGGTGAGATGCCGGCAGCGATCGCACCGCGGAGGTGCGATCGCTGCTGGCTAGCACAGGACCGCCCCCCCCCCCGTTTCGGCCCTCCACCCCTCATTACCGCATTTTTCTAAAGTACCACAGGCCTGCGATACTTTAGAAAATGAGGCCCACAGTCGCCCCAACACTAACAAAGATCATAAACCTATCCCTAGAGGAAAGATCCATACCGGACACACTGAAAGGAGCGATCATCAAACCAATCTTAAAGATAAAAATAGTGACCCCCTTCTCCTAAGCAACTACATACCTGTTTCAAACTTACCTCTAATTGCAAAATTAATTGAAAAAACTGGCCGAGCATTTAGATAACAATAATATACTGTACCCTTCACAACATGGATTCTGCAAGCACTACAGCACAGAGACATTGCTGCTTTCACTGACTGACAACATTCTGAGAGGATTTGATAGTGGAAAACATTACATCCTGATGATGCTAGACTTATCATCAGCATTTGACACAGTAAATCATGACATACTTTTTAAGAGACTAGAAGAAATAGGACTAAATAAAAAAACTATAGCATGGTTCAGCTCATACCTAAGTAACAGATTTTATCAAGTCCAAATAAATAACATATTATCAGAGAAAATTAATCTACAAACAGGAGTACCACAGGATTCAGCACTCTCCACGACACTCTTTAATATTTACCTGCTCCTGCTCTGCCACCTACTAGCAGGCCTGGGTATCATACACTACATATATGCAGATGACAATCAATTATTATTACCTATTGAAGACACAATGGAAAAAACACTAAACCTAGCAAACATGTACCTAGGCATCATCAAACAGCTACTAAACCAAATGGAACTAGTCATTAACATCGATAAAACTGAATTCCTACATTTAGAACGAAAAAATATATGACAGTCATCCAAACCCCCTTACTACTAAAAAATTAACTGAGAAAGTACGGAACCTAGGTGTGCTAATAGACACAGAACTCAACCGCAAACATTACGTATCACTAAAGGTTAAAGAGAGATACGCAAAACCTTTGGTCCTCAGGAAACTAAAACCTTTACTAACATTTACAAACTTTCAAACAGTCTTACAAGCCCTAATATTTGCTAGCACCGACTACTGCAATGGCCTCTTTTTAGGACTACCATACACAACAATAAGACCACTCCAAATACTACAAAACTCTGCCGCAAGAATTCTCACTGGCAAAAGAAAAAAGGATCATATTACTGAAACTCTAGCGGAACTACACTGGCTTCCAATAGAACACAGAGTACAATTCAAAACACTTTGCACTATACATAAATTAATTCATGACGAAAAAGCAGAATGGCTGAACACAGCTCTACTTGTTCATGTCCCACATAGAAACCTGAGATCTGCTAATAAAGCCCTCCTAACCATCCCTTCCATTAAAACAGCAAGACTGACCCAAGTTAGAGAACGGGCTTTATCTTTAGCCGGACCAACATTATGGAACACCATGCCCTTAGAAATTAGACTACAGAGTGATTTCAAACTTTTCAAAAAGAATTTAAAAACCTGGCTTTTCAAACAAGCTTTTTACAAAGAGAACGGAGATTAGTAGAACAACGATACCTGGCGTCTAAACACCAGTGCATAGCACCTAACACAACAGGTGTGATTTTATTTTATTATTTCACCGTAAAGTTAGACATGTAATGAACACTGATAATTGCAGGAAAAAGTCAAGATTTACAACATTTAAAAATAATCAATATTTGAAACTATGTTACCGGTCTTTAATGGCACTCCCTATTGATATTGTTAACTAATATAATTATCAAATTTTTTATATGTGCCTTTCTGTAAACCGTTGTGATGGTATGGAAAATATTTTAAATAAATAAATAAATTTATTTGCATAAAACCTTTTGAAAATTACCCCCTATAAGTTTTAGGTGGAATGTAAGAGGTCAATTCAAACCTTCCGATGCCAGAAAGGAGGCAGAGGTGACTATTTATTTGGACAAGGAGTAACTAAAAAATATTTGCTATTTAAAACTGAAGAGGAGGCTGTGCTAAAGGCCAAATAAGGGCAAATATGTAGAAAATGGGCATCTAATGAGGTATCTGGGGCCCATCCAACTCTGAACCATAGAATGTATTACCCGCTTCATTTCCCTATGCAAGTGTGACAGTTGTCATCTATGGGCTGCCCCAGAAATGAGTGGCCTAGTGTCAGGAGAGCCAAATCCAGACAGCTGACGGTAGAAGTCTTCCGCCTATGCGAGTCACCTTGACTTTGGGTTGAGGTCTCCAGTGTTTGTGGTTAGTGGCTGGCGACATATGACAGACAGGGATAGCCCCTTGATATGAGCAAGAAGTGAGAGATCTGGAATTAAGTGAGAAGTTGGACAAACCAGGAATCTGTGAATCTAAGAATCCAGGGAAGAAAACAGTAGGAGTGCTGAATAGGAATCTGTAGAAAAAGTCTTTTGGAGACAGGAATGGAGCCAGAGTACAAGGATCATAAGGTAGGACCAAGATCTGGCAACTGCCTGACGAAACTGCCTCAGTATAAATACAAGTCTACACAGGATATAAGATGGCCACCAAGGGAAGCAATAAGCACTGAGCTGGGAGTACTGGATAGATAGTCCAAGCAGTTTACACCACCACTTGCAGGCTGGAGGAGGGTTTGGCAATGGATCCTTATAGCAAGAACCTCAATATCCGTGCATAAAAAATTGCTGTGGTGATATCAATTCCCTACAGAAAATGATGGTGGAAACCACTCTGAGCACACTCAGCCTGTGATATCAATGTGATCAAAGGGCAAAAAGCTAAAAATGCCTGCCCAATCTCCAAATCATCTTATTTGCATATTCTTGGAAATAATAATTTACTCTGGCTCCATTGGAATCAATACGCAAAATCCAAGAGCTCTTACACCAGGGATAGGCAACTCCAGTCCTGGAGTGCCACAAACTGGTCTGGTTTTCAAGATATCCCTCATGCATAGTCATTATGGATATTTGCAAGCACTGTCTCCATTATATGTAGATATATGTCTACATATAATGGAGATGCCCATCCACTATATGCCCTACATATAGTGGATGCCCTGAAAACCAAACCAGTTTGTGGCACTCCAGGACTGCAGTTCCCTGCCCTAGTCATACACACATAAAATAAATGGATAACTGTTACAGTTGGTAAATAAAATGCCAATACTTTAGCAAGCTGCAGTGCATGAGGAACTGCTGGTAAGCTAGGCCAGCATGTTGCAAAGATTAAAAAAAAACAAAGACTTGCTCCTATCTACAAAATCATTATTCTAAATCCTTTATTCAAAGCTGTCCTCTTGATGACAGGACAACATTCATAGGACACTAGTACTTTCCCTTACACACACCATGCAGTCCTCAAACCCTTCATTGCTGGCATGGCCTCAATCTTGCAACCTCTTTCCACACAGGCCAGCAAGACTAAAAGCACTGGCCACATGTGGACATACCTAGAAGCCTCTTTCATCTTGTTTCTTCTCTAAAGCCTGCTGTTTGGACTCACCAAAGGGTACAGGATGCCTCTCACCTGTGCTTAGATATTACACTCAGACCTGATCAAGACAGAACGGAAGCCAGGGTCCAAACTTCCCTCATGATCCCCAGTCACTGCTGGCCTGCCAGTTTTCCTGCAGCTGGTCCTCTGGGACAAATACTGCGTCCCAGAGGACTACCTCTGATGAGTTCTCCTATCTCTGGTTACTTTAATCTGTCCTTGCTTTTATCTTTTTGTGTGTAAAAGGTAGGATCTGTTCACTTTCCCGATGTATCCACTACATGCTGTCAGAGAGAGTCTTTTCTCTAGATTAACACCTTGCTTTGTACATGTTGGACTTGGTCCAATAATGAGCATTTTCAGTTTTTGTAAGTTTTTCCTGTGAGGCACCTCTTCCTCATCCAGAGCTCAATGGGCCAGCTTGCCTACTGTGTACCAGGAGGCAAAAATGGAGGGAGCTTAAAGGGTTTCATTAGTGGATGGAGGACCCACAGAGATATGTCAGCATGGTGGTCAAGCCATAGCCACAGAAGCTGATCCATCCCGTGTGTACTTCCCATTACATGTCTGCAATTTTCCAACATATGGCATGTGTGTCTCTGTCTCTGGCATGCACTGTAGCATCTGCTGAGTTCTCTTTCCTTGTTTGTATGTACCACCTGGACCAACTTTACACAGGGCCCGTTCTCTTCTGTCCCTCTCTGTGCACTCTGGCATTACTTCTTTTTTGGGATTTGCCCTTCATTCACATCCACCTCCTGTTAAGGGGGGAGAAGTTCTCTTTAACATTACTTTTGTATAAAAGGATTTTCTTTTTGGTGACATGTCATGTCTTATGTGGGTTTTCTTAGGCTTAGTGGTATGTGAGAGGAATGATTCGAGTGTATGTTACAGGGTCAATCCCCATAGTTTATACTTGTGAGAGCCATGGATGGAGATGAGAGTGTGCATGTTATAAAATATGCCCAGCGCGCACAAGTGAGCTCCTAATTTTAAAGCATATATATGATCAAATGTTATTTTATTTGTGCATTTTCTTTAGCATTTCTCGGCATTTACACGCGCAAGAACCGCATTCCTGTAATATATGCACGTGCAGGAAATGATTGGTTTAACCTAACAGACTGGGCAAACTGGCAGACTATCTCTAGGTCTTTGAGATCTCCCTAGTTATTCAGCCTGACCCTTCACCCAATCAATATATGGCTAGAAGGAGTTATTCAAACCTACACCTGAAAAATAGCAGAAGTAAATGGGCGCATGGTTACAGCTGGATGAGTGCCACTTACACTGGTTATAAAACAGAAATTTATGCCCGTGTTGTCCCCCTCCCTATCCTGACTTTTTTTTTTTTTTTTTTTACACTCACTGATTTGTTTACGGAGTGGTATTTGAGTGCACATAAGCGAGGTTTATAAAATTGGGTGGACATATGTGCCCATATAGCGCTTACGTATCTCATAAAAATTTCCTCTTAAATATGTTTTTAATGTTTATGCAATTTTAGACACACTAAAGCATTTAGCATGCATGATTCACAAACGTATGTGCCCTTGCAAAAATAAAATAGTGTACAGTGTAAAAAAAAAATAGTGCATGCTCAAATCAAAAAATGAATGAAACAAGTGGAAGACATAGAAAAAACAAACCAAAAATTTGACATGTACTCCTAGTGTGGATACGAAACACAAAAGGTTATAAGGGATAAACACACTCCTATAGACATGATGATCTCATAATGTTACAGTTCTTCCTTTGGAAAGTTGGTTAATGAGCAGTAGTAGTAAAATTTTATTTAAATCGAGGATCCTTTAGAGAAGAGACACAGCTAAAAAAAAAAAAGCCACACTTCTTCGATGTTGTCCTTTTTATACGGCAGAACATCAAGGGGCAGATTTTCAAAGGCCCGCGCACGCCGGCGCGCGTAAAGCCCCGGGACACGCGTAAGTCCCGGGACTTTTGTAAGGGGGCGTGTCAGGGGCGGGGCCTACTGACGCGGCGTTTCGGGGGCGGGCCGTGGCGCCGGCCCAGGGGCATGGTCGAGGCCTCTGGACCAGCCCCCGGGACCGGAGGACGGAGCGGGGCTGCCGGCCGACACGCGCAAAGTTACGCCTGCTTCCAGCAGGCGTAACTTTGCCGACAAAGGTAAGGGGGGGGTTAGATAGGGCCGGGGGGGTGGGTTAGGTAGGAGAAGGTACGGGGAGGGTGAAGGAAAGTTCCCTCCGAGGCCGCTCCGAAATCGGAGCAGCCTTGGAGGGAATGGAGGCAGGCTGCGCGGCTCGGCGCGCGCAGGCTGCCGATTTTGCGCAGCCTTGCGAGCGCTGACCCCAGATTTTATAAGATACACGCGTACCTTATAAAATCAGGCGTACTTTTGTTCGCACCTGCTGCGCGAACAATAGTACGCGCTCGCGCAACTTTTAAAAATCTGCCCCCAAGACTAATAGGGATGTGCAATCGTTTTTCCTGAATTAGGCAATGTCAACGAAATTGCCTAATTCGGAATGGTTTGGGAGAACCGAAAAACGATTGATTTTTTCCAAAATTTCGGAAAAAATTCATTTTTGAGTTAGTGCACACTAACTCTGCCAGGTTAGTGCGCACCATCTCCTGATAGTGCGCACTAACCCGAAAATCGGGACACCCGAAAAAAAAACCTCCAAACCACGGGAAAAATGAAATTCCCGTGGGGGGGCCCCAAAACGAAGCCCGACATAAAAGTTTTACCCAAAGCACATCTCTAAAGACTAGTAAAACAACTTAAGTATGTCCTATCAATTGTTATAGCAGCAATCTAATGGGCAAAGAATTCAGCTCTGTCAAGATGTGCATTATTATGCAGTGTTATATAAACTGAATGCAGTTGGCAGCATGTGTTTCAGGCTTCCATTTATTTGTATTTGCCCAGCAGTTTCCTTCCTCCTCCTTTATGCTTTCGATTCGAAAGGAACCATCCCTCACTGAGAACATGCACCATGAGCCAAAATGTGGGTTTTCCCCATTTTAACCTGCTTTCCATGTTCACTAGCCATCACAAAAATCCTTGGCCAGGGCCACAGCCCACTGTTCCATCAGAGGCCCAGGATATGTGCAGTAGATGTTACTGTTGAGCAACGGCTGGGACTTTCACTGGGACTCCTTCTCCCCCATCTGAATTTTGCTTGGTCAAAGATGCTGCTCTGCCCATGAGTTAATTTTGTGTGCGTGTACAGCAGCATGAAGTTTACTAGATTTTTTTTCAAACTAAATATCCTGTATAGCCCTAATTAGGAATATAAAAATGCACAGATGTCACAGATGTTAGCACAGGTTAATGAAGTTATTAGCATCCTGATTTACTTGTCAGCAAGTTAGCATTGAGTGCTAACCATGAATGGATTTACAATAATACTAAGTTATCGTTAGGAAATCTGGGTGCTTTTAAGATTCAGAAAAAAAAAAAAAGATACTCTCCTCGATCTATCATTGAAAGCTCTGCTCAGATTTTATTAGCATTTTCATTCCCCCTTCCCATTAGGATCGTAACACAATGTAACAAGAGGGGAGGGGGAAGAGAGGAAAGAAAAACAACAAGGAGTGTGACACAGGATAGTGTATACAGTGTAAAAGCATACCTCCCCCCTCCCCGTTACATTGTTTTTTTTACACACCATTAAGTACCCTTGCTGCAGAACTCACAGTATGCTAATCCAGTAATCTCTTAGGTTTGGATTTCTTATTTTCTCGTGAAGACACAATTGGTCTTCATAATGGTAACTTTCACTTTACGTTTCTAGCTCTGCTCTGTGTTTACTTCAGTGCTGTTGCAAAATCATTTCAGCAACTGGAGAGAAACAGAAAATGCTTCCACTGCCTCACCAGTTACTGGAAATCGGGGCTGAGGTACAGAATAGATTCTCAGAGATTAGAGTCTGAGATTAGAGACTCTGACTACTCAAGATGCTGTGCATCTGCTATTTGCTAAGAATACAATGCAAGGAGGGTGGCTAATGTAACCCCAATATTTAAAAAGGGCTCCAGGGGCGATCCGGGAAACTACAGACCGGTTAGCCTGACTTCAGTGCCAGGAAAAATAGTGGAAAGTGTTCTAAACATCAAAACCACAGAACATATGGAAAGACATGGTTTAATGGAACAAAGTCAGCATGGCTTTACCCAGGGCAAGTCTTGCCTCACAAATCTGCTTCACTTTTTTGAAGGAGTTAATAAACATGTGGATAAAGGTGAACCGGTAGATGTAGTGTATTTCGATTTTCAGAAGGCATTTGACAAACTTCCTCATGAGAGGCTTCTAAGAAAAGTAAAAAGTCATGGGATAGGTGGCGATGTCCTTTCGTGGATTACAAACTGGCTAAAAGACAGGAAACAGAGTAGGATTAAATGGACAATTTTCTCAGAGGAAGGGAGTGGGCAGTGGAGTGCCTCAGGGATCTGTATTGGGACCCTTACTTTTCAATATATTTATAAATGATCTGGAAAGAAATACGACGAGTGGAGGTAATCAAATTTGCAGATGATACAAAATTATTCAGAGTAGTTAAATATCAAGCAGATTGTGATAAATTGCAGGAAGACCTTGTGAGACTGGAAAACTGGGCATCCAAATGGCAGATGAAATTTAATGTGAATAAGTGCAAGGTGATGCATATAGGGAAAAAACTCCATGTTATAGTTACACAATGTTAGGTTCCATATTAGGCGCTACCACCCAAGAAAGAGATCTAGGTGTCATAGTGGATAACACATTGAAATCGTCGGTTCAGTGTGCTGCGGCAGTCAAAAAAGCAAACAGAATGTTGGGAATTATTAGAAAGGGAATGGTGAATAAAACGGAAAATGTCATAATGCCTCTGTATCGCTGCATGGTGAGACCACACCTTGAATACTGTGTACAATTCTGGTCGCCGCATCTCAAAAAAAGATATAGTTGGGATGAAGAAGGTACAGAGAAGGGCGACCAAAATGATAAAGAGGATGGAACTGCTCCCCTATGAGGAAAGACTAAAGAGGTTAGGGCTGTTCAGCTTGGAGAAGAGACGGCTGAGGGGGGATATGATAGACGTGTTTAAAATCATGAGAGGTCTAGAATGGGTAAATGTGAATCGGTTATTTACTCTTTCGGATAATAGAAGGACTAGGGGGCATTCCATGAAGTTAGCAGCACATTTAAAACTAACTGGAGAAAGTTCTTTTTTACTCAACGCACAATTAAACTCTGGAATTTGTTGCCAGAGGATGTGGTTAGTGCAGTTAGTATAGTTGTGTTTAAAAAAGGATTGGATAAGCTCTTGGAGGAGAAGTCCATTACCTGCAATTAATTGAGTTGACTTAGAAAATAGCCACTGCTATTACTAGCAACAGTAACATGGCATAGACTTAGTTTTTGGGAACTTGCCAGGTTCATGTGGCCTGGATTGGCCACTGTTGGAAACAGGATGCTGGCTTGATGGACCCTTGGTCTGGTATGGCATGTTCTCATGTTCTCTCTGGAAAAATATCGGATTATTTACCTGCTTTAAATATTTTCTTTGGCCTCTATTCTGCAAAATTTGGAAGTACACAAGAATTAATCACAATTCGACCCTGGAGATTTGGACTTCCATTAGGTGAAAAGCAGCCAAATATCGGGTTCTTCCCAAGTGTCTGCTGTCATAAAGGGAATATTTGACTGCCTTACGAGATTTTTTTGACAAAACATATTCAGTAGGGCCTGAAGAAAGATGTTCAGAGTACACAGAAGGTGGGCTCCACTCTGCTTTTGGCTCTGCTCCTAAAGGGTTATTCATCCCCTTCCAGGTAGATATCTTATTCACCTCCCTCAGGCTGTACGCTGAATCTATTTACTCACACTCTGAGCAGGAGTAAGTTCAGTCTCATTTTTTTTTGGCAGAAAAAAACAACAACTCTCTTTTAAATTTTATTTGCCTCTCATAGAAAATCAACCCTTTCCTTTAACTCTAATTCCACTGCAGTCAGAAAAAAGTCTGAGGAAAGAGCCTTCTTTTTGCCACGTTAAAGAGAATACTTTGATCAATATAGCACAATAAGGCATTTGTCTTTTGAAAAGTGGCTTTGATGACCCAGCCAGTACAATCACTACACATGCCCCTCCACCCTCCAACATTCATACGTGTACCCAGGACATACACTGTGCACATGCATCCACACGCCACCACTCAGACCTATCACGCATGCTCTCACATCACTAAACCTATTAAGTAATACATACAGAACAGAGAAGTTATAAAACATATATTTAAATATAATTTAAAAATATGTCAACTTTTTCATCTCTTCCTGGAGGGAAGGGTGAGAGTTGACAGTGCGCCAGTGCCTCATTGGTGGGTGGTTACTGATTCTGTCTCCACCCTCCAGGAGGTCATCTCCTCCTGCTGCTGCTGCTCCCGGGCAAGGTTGAAAGAGAAAAAAAAGGAGACAGGATGACTCGCGGAAAGCAGAGAGAGCAAAAAGTGGCAAACAGGAAAGAAGGCAGCACAGACAACTATGCCTCCAATAGAGGGCTCCCCTTCACCTCCACCACCTATTTTTAAATACCCGGGCGATCTGATACCCAAGATTTTTCCAACCCAGACTCAGAATTTAGTAACATAAAGGGCCACACCCAAAGTACGGACAAAAAAAAAAATGACACAGAAAGAAGAGAAGGAGGAATATGCACTGATAAGATGATGAACCAAATGACATTCACACAAGACAGAAGAACTCAGAGAAAGATGCTCCATAAAAACATTTGCAGACAGAATCAGACTCCATGATGGACAATGACAGACTCGTATAAGTAAATACTCAAAGACTGGATCTACTCAACCCAAAAAGGAGCACCCTTGCCCTCTCCATGTCTGCCCCCTTGTATCCAGAAAGTAGGGTGCCATGTTCCAACATGGAGCAGCTGCCTCACAGGATCTGGGTCTGTCCGAAAAATAAGACACATTCGTGCAGCAAGTCCAAGAAGTAGGAGGCAAAATATTATTTTGAAGGGAAAACTCTCTCTTACTCTGGCAGCACACACTGGACCCATCAACAATGTTTGCAGACAGAAAAGTAGGAAACAACCATGCCAGACGTCACGGATTTTGGAGAAGGAGGACGATCCACCTGGGGTGGTCCTTCGAGTCCCGGCATTGGTCCTGGAGGGCTAGCTGCAGGAATGCAGGCAGGAGACTGCTGGGGTGCTGCCATGGTGGCTCTCAAGCCATCAGTAAGCTTGAGTATGTTTATACAATATCCAGTGCCACCACTCGGCCCACCTACTGCCAGCAGGTAAAGCTGACAGCATGTGTTAAAGCTGCCCAGGCACAGCTGACAGACATCTTGTACTCTTTTAACGATTATAAACCACGGCCTCTAGAAAAGAGACACAAAGAATGAGCAGCGGGAGTCATTCACTGGCCTCCATTGTTTGCGCATATCATGGTCAACGCTAGATAAAGCACATGAGTACCCCTTTATGAAGGTGAGATGAAAAATGCCCAAACTTGTATTTAGGAAGAAGGGTGGCATTACATTTCTACAGTAATTAAAAAAGGAAGAGTTGTTAGAGAGTTGTTAGAGAAGCTCAAATTGCCTTCTCATAGGACAGAAAAGTTGAGAGATTTCTATGCCATTCAAAACATCACGCATTTATGTCACCTGTAAAGGGGTTCATGATGTAAACAGGATGCAAACAGCAGATGCACAGTATCTTCAGTAGTCAGAATCTCTAATCTCAGACTTTAATCTCTGAGAATCTATTCTGTACCTGAGCCCCGATTTCCAGTAACTGGTAAAGCAGTGGAAGCATTTTCTGTTTCTCTCCAGTTGCTGAATTGATTTTGCAACAGCACTGAAGTAAACACAGAGCAGAGCTAGAAACGTAAAGTGAAAGTTACCATTATGAAGATCAATTGTGTCTTCACGAGAAAATAAGAAATCCAAACCTAAGAGATTACTGGATTAGCATACTGTGAGTTCTGCGCATAGCACTGCTCTTTCTGAGAGACTGGTGGCGCGTGGTTTGTGATTATTGTAATAATCTGCTGAGCAACAGGCCATCTGGACTTGTAACAACCCACAGCAGGATGTAACATGCTGCTTCCTAAATGCTTTTCTGGCCACCCAGGAAACCCAAGCAGAGATCTGTAACCTGTGGATACACCACCAATACAACACTGTAAAACCCAAGGGTAGGTGGATTCTGACTGTGAAATAAGAGGGCATTTGTTAGCATTTTCCATGCAGAGTTAAATTCTGCATTTAGTTCACTTACAAAGGGCCAGATGTAATAAAGTGTATTCAGAAGAGTGCTTTTGCACCAAATAGCGCCATCATAAAAGGTGGTGCTATTGGGTGCGAAATTGGCAGCGAAAAGGGTTCTTACCTTTTTGCTGTCCGCAATGTCTTTGCAGTGTCCGCCCCAACTCCTCCTGTTTTGGTCTTGTCGCTGCCCCAACTCTGCCCCATTAGTGATGGAAAATGGCTTTGGAAAATGACCCCCTAGGTGACAGGGAGGGGAAGAAAGATTGTGTGCTCCTCCCTCCCTATCCTAACCCAGGACAATCTCAGGACACCTGGAAATCAGACATTCAAGGTACGGAGAGAGGAATTTTTGTTATCCTTATTTGTTGTAATTATTGCTTGGTAATATTGCTTGGTGTTTGCTGTTTTTACATATTTTATTGGCATTAGGGATATTCTGTTCCTTAGTTGTTTTGAAATTCTTATTTTTTGTGAGTATTGTTTTATTACCTTTATTATTTTAGTGGGGGAGGTAATGTTGGGGCTACAGAGTGTTACTCTCCCCTCAGCCCCCTCTTCTCTTCCTGTCCCCAGCTCTCACCTCTCCCCACTATATTGGGGAAAGAGTTAAGGGCAATTTGCATTGTCCACCCCACCCCGCCCCCCCCCCCCAAAAAAAAAAGCTTTCTGCTGCCATTGAGAAGAATACTTGCCTGCTCTGAAACTATACAAGTCCTCTACTTTCTTGTGTACAGGGGACTAACTCAAAGGCATCATCACAGTCTTACAGATCCATCCCAGGCTGGTAGGGGCTTCAGAAAGGCAGTTTATGTGAAATGAATTCGTAATTTCGGTTCGAGAGGCCACGGCATCACAGCCCCCGTCAGATTCCTCCAAATCTGTGAATCCTGCTGCACACCTCACCGCTAATTTGCCACAAGGACAAGAGGAGAGAGAAAGACCACCTCTGTTTTACCAGACAGCACGACTGTCTCACATAGTGAAGTCATCAAAACAAGGGGAAAACCAACCCGGCAAACAATAAACGTTTAGTGCTCGGCAGCCACAGGGAGGAAACGCGTCGGGGCCTCGCCGGTACAAGAGAAACAGCCTCGGAAGCCTCGCAAGGACCGCGCCGCTACTTTACAAAAATAAAGCGACTGCTCTGCCTCCGAACAGGTTGGGGCATAGTTTTGGACAGAAATAATTACTTACCAAGAAGAGAGGTGCAAGCTGAGGAATCTTCAGAGCTACCATTCTGCCGCCCGTCTGTACTTGTCACAAAGTGAAAGTAACATCTTGAGGTTTCTCAAGAGGCTCTGGTGAGTCACTAAAGGTCCCGCCCTCGGAAACTCCCCTCATTTAAGGAAACGCTATTACTAACTCACTATACGCCTGGGGGAAGTCTGCGCAAAAAATGTAAAGTTCTGCAAACTTTATATTGGTCAGAATAACACAATTTACATGACAGTCTAAGTAATCACATTCTAAATACAGAAAAAAGTTATTACTTACAGATGCAGAATTTTAAATATTTTGAGCAGAATTTCCCTAGACATTCACTGTAAGAGTGTCCCTTCCACTTGCTCTCCCTACTCCCCTGGCCATTTTGCCTTCTCAGGCCCCAACTCCTCCACCTGCAGTATCTCTCCCCTCTACCTCTAGGCTCAACCCCCTTCCACTCTATCGCCAGTCCCAGAGTTTGACCCCATTCTCAGTACTGCCCCTCACACAGACTCCCTCTGTCCCTCCCTCTCTCACACACATGCTCCTTCCCTCTAGTACACATACACACACCCTCATACAGGCTTCCTCACTCTCCCACACACATATCCCCTCATACAGGGTCCCGCTCTCTTCCATACACACACATACAAGCTCCCTTTCTCTCTCACATATACATCCTCACACAGGCTACCTATGTCTCTCTCTCACGCAGCCCTTCACACAGGCTCTGTCTCACACATACACAATCCCTTCACACAGGCTAGCACCCTCACATACACAGGATCCCTTTTTCATACACACGAGCTCCCAATCTCTCACACACATACACACTCCTTCACAATCTCCTCATATAGGCTTCCTCTCTCTGAAACCCACACTCAAGTATCCCCCCCCCCCCGCTCTCTTACCTCCCATGCTCTCTCTCACCCTCCCCTCTCTCACACCCCTCTCCCTACTCTCACCCTCCACTCCCCCACACCCCCTCCCCTCCCCTCTCTTACACCCTTTCTCCTCTCTCACACCCCCTCCCCTTTCTCACACCCCTCTCCCTCTCCTCTCTCACACCCATTCTCTCTCACTGGGGCCTTCCATCTTCACCGCGAGTGGAGCACACTCCGTTCACAGCACATGGGGGCCTTCCATTTTCACTGCGAATGGCGCACCTGGGCCTTCATCTTCGCCACGAGCGGAGCGCATCCTGCGGCACATGCGGGCCTTCATCTTCGCGCACTCCGTTCACGGCATGCCGGGGTCTCCTCTGCTATTTTCTGCACAGAATTTGGCAATTCTACTGCGCTCCGCAGTAGTACAGAATTCCCCCAGGACTATATAAAGTACGGGTCTCTCTTTTTTTTTTTTATTTAATCTAAATCCCCAGGCTCTGGAAAGGTCCCTCCACCTGAAAATTTTAATCAACTTAAATATTTCATGCCGCACTGAACACAATACTTGATAAAAAGCTGAAGTCACCTTAAAAGAGCAATTACTGTCTCCTTTGTCTAAGCTGTATTTATAGCCAACCACACTAGACCATGTGCTTGACTCAGGCATTAGGTCCATTAAAGAGGTTTTTTTTATTGCCAGAAAATGTGGGTTATCAGGGGCAGGCTGGACCAGTTCTGTTTTACCCCATTACAATCAATTAGATAAATACCAGGACTAGCCCAGCGCTAAATTATTTACTCCTGGGGGAATTCTGCACAAAAAAAATTGAAAATTCTGCAACAAAAAATTGAAAATTCTGTGCACACATTTCTAAATTCTGCAAAATTCTGCACATTTGTTAAAATACCACAGTATTTTTTGCAAATTATTCTGCATTTCAGTGCAATCCAGTATTTTTATTTAAATAATAGTACAGAAAACAAGGAGCCTTCATATTTTTCTCATTTGGGACAAGATTTATGAAACTGCACTAAATGTTGCATGCGATAGGAAAAGGGGCATGTTTTATGGCAATAGCCTTTTTATCACAATGTGCATTATCTTAGCACTTCACATAGGTATTACCACAAAGTGTGTTAACTTTTTGCACTTTGTGGTAATATCTAAATAATTGCATTTCCCTTCCTGCAAAGTGCTCATTTCACCACTGTGAGTGAGAGAGAGAGAGAGAGAAACACTATCTACAAGGCCCTTGTAGTAGTTAGCTATTTATGCTACTATAGGAGGCCCACCTAGTAACTCGAGGTGAGGTTTAGGTAGTAGTGTAGGGCTTAGGGGCCACTTTTACATGCAGTGAGACATACGAACAGAACGCGATTTGATAAATTACCCTGTTAGTCATTTCCTTTTGGCAAAAAGTACCAAACTGTACAGAGAATGTTTACCATCTGCATTTGAGAAAGATCTCAGCCCAGCACCAATCACCCTCAGTGACACTAGGATTGTCTGTCAGCAATGGCAGTAGCTGCTGACACCTGAGTGTCCCTGGCAACTTGGCTCATCTGTCGACAGTGGCAGCAATCACTGCTGCTGGCAGATGAGCCAAGCTGGCAGGGACTGCTGCAGTTGTTGCTACCCTCCACTTGAGTGTCCATACCAGGGCCCCTTCACTGCATGGGCTCTGATGCAGCTGCAGTGGAAGTGGCTTCTCCAATGACTGCATCATGCACTGCCATATGGGAGACTTGGGATGAATCCCCAGCATGTTGTCTCTTTTACATGAAATTCAGACATATGCTTTCTCTCACATGCCATCTGTCACATACATGTTCTGTCTCCCCACATACAACCTCACACTCATACACACAAACACACACACTCCCCCTCCCCCCCCCCCCCCCACACACATACAGACTCCCAGGTAGACACCTACCTACCCACACTGGCTCTCAACAAACACAAGGGTTCACGCATACACTCTCAGGGCCGCCAGCAGGGTGAGGTCTAATGGCAACCCACGGCACTAGAAAGCTGAGCAGGCAATGACCGCTGCCGCTACCTGAATCAGAAAGCTAGCTCCAAGCCTCACATGCAGCAGCGGGAGTCGCATTTAACCAAACATCTCCCACTGCTGTGGGGTCTGTCTCACGCAGCAGGAGATGTTTGGTTAAATGCATCCTCTGTGGGGAAAGGCAGAGTCCGCTCAGCTGTCCAGTGCCAGGGCACCCATGTCAAAGGCTGCAGACCTTTGGCCCAGAACAAATGGAAATATGAATCCCCCTTGGCCTCTGCCCCTGTCCCATTCACCTGCTTTCCCCTCATACTTTGAGCCCCCACTGGAAACCCTCCTCCTCCCTTCTTTCTTTCCCCCTCCCCTCTCTCCCTCCTTCCATCCCCTCTCCTCTTTCCCTCCCTACCCCTCTTCCTCCCTCCCCCTGCCCTCTCTCTTTCCCCCTCCCTCTCTTTCTGATTGTAGGTTCCTGGCCTTAGCACGGTGCAGCTTGCTAACCTCGCCCCTGCCGTGCTGCCTCTGCTGTCAATGCAGGAACTTTGCCAGTCCTGCGATGCCTCCACTCTCCATGCGAGCCGCCTGTGCCGTGATTATTTCATTCTCCTGTGATGGCTCCGCTGTCCATGCGCAGCAAACCTTGCCCGTGCCACGATGCTTCTGCTTTTGTTTCCTCTTCCAGCAGAGCATTCGGAAGGGAGAAGCATGTGGCTGCGGTGGATTCTGCACGGTGAGGGAATAAATCTGCGGGAAGGGAGAATTCTGCGCAAATTCTGCATTCCGCAGTAGCGCAGAATTCCCCCAAGACTATAAATTGTTTGATTAACGGATGACTTGAAGTCAGATGCAGAAGAGAGTGCTAGCAGCAGAGGCAAGAGAAAGGCAGAGTAAAATAAGACAGGGGCCTGAGTATGGAAACTTTGCTCATCTACTCAGAATAAAAAAGGGCCAAAAAGGGGAGATGAAAAATCCACACAGCACTATTTATTTACATGTTTATTTATTTACATGTCCTTATATTCTGCAACTTCCAAGGCATGTATACATTGTAGATTACAATAAATAAAAAATTCATACAACATAAAATATCACAGCATTAATTAAACAGCTACTGTATCTCCAACAGTTTAAATCGCAACAGTCTGGTCCCAGGCAGCGGAGGACATAGCCCACGACTCCTGCGCCACTGCTATACTCCTAATGAGAAACCTGGATCAGTGGTAGAAATAATTTATCTGGCTACACAAGAAATGTCACAAAAATAACACCTAGTCATATTATTTGATATGCAAATAGTCACATAATTATCACCAAATTTCAGAAACGTTGTTGCAGAATCTAACTTTGAGCTGCCATAGTAAACTGTGGACTATGTGCAAGGTTGGCCAGCATGCACCAGCAGCAGGACTGTCACGAGTGGGCAAGCAGGGCAATCACCCAGTGCCAAGCCCATGGAGAAAAGGGCACCACCCTGCCCCTTTTGAGTCAGTCTGTGAGTCTGCCAGCATGCAAGCACAAGAGATGGGGGAGACCAAAAGCAGCTCTTAACCTTGGGCACTGTTTTGAAGAGCAGGGCTTTAGTATTTCTCACATAGAACCGGGGGAGGTAACAGGTTGAGCAGGTAACAGGTAGCATGAACTGCAGGAAGACTTGACCAAGGACATAAAGAATAAGGCACCTCTACTGCAGGCAATCAGGCATAGAGGCAGATAGCTAGGGAGTGATCTTTAGCACAGTGGGCAGAGGTAGGGGAGGACAAAAAAGGTTGAACACAAGAGCTACGGCAGAGTATGCTGTTAAAATTGTACAGCTTCAGCTGGAGAGAGATCATCAGTACGGTAGGAGTGGAGGAGTAGCAGGCTGTGAACCTGTGACGCCATATTTTAAATTCTGCTGCACTTCATCCACCATTGCCTCAGGCACAAACTTAGGGGTCCATTTTCTCAGAAAAATGCTTAGTACATTACTCTTGGAATTGTAAGCCCTCTGGGGACAGAAAAGTACCTCAAATACCTCAATGCAAACGGCTTTGAAGCAGCTGAAGTCAGGAAAGGCGGAATATAAACTTAAAAACCAAACAAAAACGAAGACAGACGGATTTCCCAACATTCACTATCAGTCAATAAATACATGCTATGCTATTGTAACCCAGAGGCGCTGCCCGATTGCTTTATTTTTCTTTTCAAACTACTTTGGAACCCAATGTTTACTTTTGCCCGCAGAAGGAGGAGGGGGGAAGTGTCCTCTCTTCCCGGGCCACGATCTCACTGCCCAGAGTTTATTTTGGGCAGAGTTACAGGGACCACAAGAGCGGCTGGCGGCGTCTCCGTGCGGTATCAGCGTCGGCCGCAAGGCGCTTGCGAGTGGCATCATCCTCCGGTGACCTGGCTGTGCAGCTGAATTTGTAGTCCCGGAATCTCAAAACGGCTTAGACCCAAGACAGGAGAGTAGCAAGGAGGAATTGACGGGAAGGTAATTCGGAGACCTTTCCAGCTGTGCCATTTGCTAAGAGCTAGGAAGCTGCATGCAAGAGTCGTGCGATCTGCCGTTTAAAATCGCTCCCGTAAGCTGTCGTTACAGCAGCTGGATTTAGGAGCAAATTCTGTTCAATCTCATGATTATTTACTAAAACAGAGTTGGGTTCCTGCAGAGACCCCCGGCTTTCGGTGCAGAGCTTTCAGGGATCGGTATTTGAATCTAATTAGGTATCAGGGTTGTTGTATTGCGCAATAATTAAGCGTTTTGTCAGGGTTCAGTCCATCGCTCCATCTCATGGCATTCATTCTGACAGACTGACAGTTATTTTTATGAAAACTTCATTTGCGGTTTAGCATGAGATTGTTTAATAAATAAATAAATTCGGTGTAAGGTTTTTGTTTTTTTATAGAGATATGAACAGTAAGCGCAAAATAATAGATGAGAAAATATTTTTTCTAAATAAAACAGTGTCTGCTGATTACATAATTTTGACCCTGAAACTATATTTGTACAGGTAAAAATAATTAGTGTGAAGAGAACTGCAAGTGATAGTAATTGATCTAAGTTGTGTTTTTGGCTAGGGACTCTGTTCAACTTCATTTAGTGTTTACACTAGTACAGGCAATTTCTCATGGAAATATTGGAAAGAAAGCACATACAGGTGAGTATAGGTAGGCGTGCAACTTATTTTTCTTACCTTATTCTCACAGAATTCTTCTTGCTAATATATTTTTTTAATATTTGAGATTCCATCATTTTTGTTTTTCGTGTCTTATTTTTTATTACTCTTTAATTGTGGGTGAAATGACAAATAGAATTATTCTTGGCAGATTGCTTGGGCAAACTGATACATTTGGTCTCTTTTAAATGATATATCAAATAAATTGCTAATTCAGTCTCTCTGTTACAACATTTGAATTATTAAGTGAAGTTGGTTTGAAGCCTTACTATAAATTTCAGGATCCTAGCCTTTCACAAAGACACACTTCAGAAACAAATATTTCTTACATTTTTTACAAACACTCTAAGGAAGTGTTCTAATTCCTTTTCATTTACCAAACTTGGATCAATTCTGCTACCACTGTGCTTATTTTGTGGCCCACTAGACACTAGTAGTTACAAGTTACCAGCATTATCTGCCATCACAGTGCAGATCAGAGAAAGGGTACACTATTATTATTATTATTATTATTATAGAGAAGACAGGCAGTCACAGGAGCGCCTTCTATGGCTCTTTAGCTGCCAGAGAGGCCTCAGCAAGGACGGCTTTCAGACTGCTTAGCAGGATGGCTAACAAGAGCCTTGCTGCAAATGGAGTCCCCTGCATACTTACAGCGGTTGGGGCTTCGAAAACCTGAAGTTTTGACAGAAGAGCCAGTCAGGCCCTAGAGTAGTCTTGGAGCCACTTGGTGAAATTAAGAGAGTCATGGAGAGAAAAAGGCACTTAATTCTGCTGGGTTAGGTGGCCATAGTTCCAGAAACCTATTGTTTCTTAGCCTTAGGGTATGGGTGCTCTCTCTCCCCTCCCCTCCTTCTGGAGACAAGAGATTGAGTCAAGACAGGCTTGAGTAACCTCAGCCCATGGCTTGCTACCTCGCTTCCTCTATAGAGCCTTCACTGGCTCTTGGGTTCAGCCAGGCTTAAGGAAGCTTAGACAGCAGACTGTCATTTCTACCCAGATTCTCTCTTCTCAGGACTTCATCAGACTGTTGTCCCTCCAGATGTACTCTACAAAGCAGGTTTATTTAACTGCACCTATTATATTATCTTGGCATTAAGTTATAAACATTAAAGTGATCACTAACACTGGAAAAGCATTGTACCTTTCATGTGTAAAGGCTTTGACAGCATCAGAGGCAAAACCCAAAACTAACTTGTGAAAACAAGACTAATAGCATTCACTTACTGAAAAGGGAGGAATGGCTGAGGTTGTTCCACGATTGCAGCAGAAGATGGAATGCTTGAAGTAGCAGAAATAGTTTTGCAGTATGTATTGTGCAAAAAAATTCCACATCATCAAAAGAATTTCAAAGATCAAAATGCCTATGACAAATATACAATAGATGACATTTAAAAATGAAACTGTGGATCCCAGTATAATATTGTTCCTCTGGTACAGTACAGGTAATGCAAGTCTGCCTGTCTGTAGAGATCAATTAATTCTCTCTTACAGATTGTGAATTTGTTTTCTCCTTCAAGCTTACTGGCAGTCTTGCTATTAGAGGAGAAGTTAGACAACTTTTTTCTATTTTTAACATTTTTTATTGACCAACGTGAAGTTAACAGCAGAACAAAAGAACATATAGTCACAAATGAAAAGAGTAGTTGTATACAAAAATAAAATTCAGACATTAGAAAAAATGGCCCCCTGAAGTGGTTCTGCTTTCTGGTGGGGCCTAAATAAGAACAACATGAAAGAAACTTCAGGCAGACTAGCATTCCCTCCCACAATAATCAAGAATTCAAGTCATAAGTGAAACCATATATAGATGAAACCAGTTACATACTGTAAGCACCAAAAAGCACCTTAATTCTAAAGAGCAACACATCATGAGTCTCAGGAGATAGAAAAGGAGGACAAGTTTACCCTGTAGACAAGTCATTAGGTATGAGACCCCGTGCCATAGGTGAAAGTGAGGAAAGATACAGCTCCCAACGTTTCAGAAACAATAGACAACTTTTAAATATATAAGTATCTTTTATATACCTGATGAAATAAAGTGGGATTAAAAAAGTGTGATAAAATTTAGATAATTGTGTTTTTACTGTTAGGCTAAAAAGTAAGATTTACTACCAATGCAGTAAGTTATTAAGGGATTTTGTGTGAGATTTTTTTTTTTTACAAAAAATGGAAGTAAAGTTAAATTCCACCTCTAAACACTAGAAGTAAAGTTTTAATGCACACCACTAACCATTTGAATAAAACATAAAATTGGAGTCTCTCTGACTCTGTCCCGAGTCTGGTAAGTCATGGGGCTAGAGACTCTCTGATATGGGACCCCTGGGCCAAAGATCTTCAGTCTTGGAACCACACACGCACACACTAACCCACCTCCTCACTCACCTAATTCCCACTCGCCAACATACTTGCCCCAATCACCTTCCCTTCCCTGTTAACCCACATCTCCACTCACCCAACTCTCCATTCACTTACCACCCCACCACTAAATCAATCACACATGCCCACTAAACCCCCCCCCCCCGCCCCAACAAAGCACCCCCAATCTAGACATGTCACAGGACCTTCCATACTTTCCTGTCTTGTAGAATGGCTGTATCTTTCTCCTCCACTGACTATTTAAAAATGGCACCAGTTCATCTGAGGTGGCAGACTTCATTTGAACCGGCACCATTTTTTAACTAACACGTGGGGAAGAAGGATTCAGACATTTTACAGGACAGATAGATTTAGGTGGTGCCTAGAGTGGGAGGCATAGTGGAGAGTGGGCTAGATTGATGAGGGGGGAGCTTAGGCAGTGGGGATGAGTGTTTTGGTGCAGTGGACTCTGGGCCATAATTAGGTGTGGATTAGAAGGTGTGGGGTCCTGGACTCAGACTTCCCTGGAATCAAGTTTCATGGATTTGGGCTTCCCGAGTAATGGGGACCGGGAGTCAGCAAGGGATGCTCAACAGGGGGGCACCCAGTTCTTTTGGATGGCTTATTGATTTACCTTCCTGAGAAGTAAATGGAAGTAAAAACTACTTCACCTAATTTTTGGCTCCCTTTTCTGCATTGGTAGGCTTACTATATGCAGTTCATTATCATGCTATTTGCCTGGAAAGTGTGCTAAAACTATCTAACTTTTTTACTACCAGTTTAGTGCATTTTTGGTGCTGAAACCTTCATTGAATAAGAAGTAATTTTATTGAACAAACAATTTTATTCTCTGGTCAGTACCATCTCTCTCTTGGCTGTTGTGTGCAATTTGCTTTTATAAATGGTATATCATTTTAGTCTAGTTTGAGTGAAGTATTGTGGTAACTGTGTAATCCCTGTGAAGGAGTATATAATAGGGAGTCCCAGAACACCTTAAGGGACTAGCTCCAAATATCTAGCCTGGTCCAGCTTAACACGCTCCCCAGAAAGGAATCTGGGCCTGGAGCATTTCCCTAAGCTAGAGAATAAGAAGGTAGGCTCAGAAGGGAACAGGGAGGCCCCAGGGTGGAGAAGAAAGCCGAGCATATGCCAGAACTGCTTATATTTAATTGGTCCATCTTTATTTTCAAGACTGCTGAGGAAAGCAGACCTGTTTTTGCTTCTTTGGTGTAAATAAAGTTTTTTGTGAAGAAATGGCCGGAGTCCAGACTCCTTTGACATCAATCTGATGGCCCCACATTCTGCAACTTTGTGAACATTCCCCACTCTGGGTTTTCAACTTTGGTCCTTACCCAAACTCTAGTGGATTCGGGAAGCATTAAAATCCTCATTTGGAGGAAACTGATTGACTATGAGAAGAGTGAGACCCTTGCCTTTATTCACAGAGACCAGTGACAATACCCAACCACCCAGGTTGCATTAAGAACACAAGAACATAAGAACATGCCATATTGGGTCAGACCAAGGGTCCATCAAGCCCAGCATCCTGTTTCCAACAGTGGCCAATCCAGGCCATAAGAACCTGGCAAGTACCCAAAAACTAAGTCTATTCCATGTTACCATTGCTAGTATTAGAATCTAGGAAGCCATCAACTAGACGGAATTGGATAAGTTCTTGGAGGAGAAATCCCTTACCTGCTATTAATTAAGTTGACTTAGAAAATAGCCACTGCTATTACTAAGAACATAAGAATATGCCATACTGGGTCAGACCAAGGGTCCATCAAGCCCAGCATCCTGTTTCCAACAGTGGCCAATCCAGGCCATCAGAACCTGGCAAGTACCCAAAAACTAAGTCTATTCAGTTGGACATGTTAAGCTAGAAGTAAGAGAATTCCCTGGCTTCCATATCCCTTTGTACTGGGATGGGATTAACCAGACTTTGGACTCTCAGGAGCTGCTTTATGATTGGTCCAGCTAACTCTGACAAGGACAAAACATTTCCAGAGGTCTTCCCAATAGAATACTCAGATATACGTTAGATATTCTAAGATACCTAAACCACATAGGCAAATCCAGCAAAGGAAGCTTAGGTATTCCCAATACTTGGGCTGCCATGGGTGCTATCCTGAGTCAGATGAAGGTACCCAAACCCTTTAGGACATCATAGTTGTTCTCCGAGACTGGGAGGGTGAGGCAAACGCCAGTAACTGTAGACAGGCCCAAAGAGAAGATGAGTCACTTAAGTTTGTTCGAGAACATATATAAATGGTAGATGGAGAGTTAGTCCTGGGGCTGAAAGTAATAGCACAATTCACCCCTTCTTTATAATGGAGACTTAGTATACAGAGTAGCAAAAGGCAATCTAGAGGGCAAAAGTTTTGAGCAACTTTTTTGTATGAAACGTATAAAATTAAATAACAAAAACAATAATAAAAAGAGTGACAACATGAACAGCCATATAAAAAAAGTAGCTTTTAATTTTTTCCTAAAAATCCTATATTTTTCCTTCCTCAACTGAACGTCTGTGGCATGCCAAAGTGTCAGACTGATTAGTGGAAAAGCTCTTGATCTAGTTTCTTGGGTATAGCGTACTTTCAGACTTGGAACACTAAGAAGCTGCTTATCAGAGTGGAGAGAACACACACATGAATTAATTAGCATATAATGAAGCATTTGAGGCCCACCCACCTAAGAATGACGGAACATATCAGTCTTATTGCAATATGTATAAGCTTGAATATCCCTTTCCAAAATACAAATTTGCCTCCGTAATAGAAGGGGGAAAGTGAGGGGGTGGATTGTGAGGGAGGGGAGAAACAGGGGGCAGAGTTTGCAGTAGAGGAGAGCAGAAAGGGCAAATGCTAGGGAGGGAGGAGATGGAGAGGCAAGGGCAGATTCTAGGGAAGAAGAGGCAGGGGGATGGAAGTTGGAGAAGGATGTAGGAGGGTAGATACTGAATACAAATGGAGGGAAGCATGGGTGACAACCCAAGGGTGGGAGAGCAGAAGAGCACAAACACTCAGAAATTGGCTGATGATTGGGAAGGGTGGAAGAGTAAGGACTACGAGTTCCATCAGGGACTCGGGGATTAGGAGGACTATGGGGACTAAGTGATTGGGGGGGGGGGGGTAAAAGTAGGGGTGTGAGGCAGGGTAAAGAAGGGTGGGAAGGTTCTTATGTTCTTAAGGAAATGGTGTGAAAGACCTGTACAGTTGGGAAGCAGTAGAAAGGGACAGGGGGTTGTATAAGAAGTGAGAGAGAAGAAAGAGATGCACCTTTAAAAGGAGGTGAGAGAGGGTGAAAATAGAGGAGGTGAAAAGGATTAGGAAGTGGGTAGGGTGTAAGAGACAAGGTGCTGGAGGCAGAGGAAGGTAGATAAGGACTGGGGAGGGGTGATTGCAGTGCATGAAAGGGGGAATAAAAGCTGAGGGAACAAGCAGAAGATAAAGGGTGGTGTGGGAGATGGAAAACTGATAGGTAAGTGAGATGTGAAAAGAGGCTGATTGTAGAGAGAAATGGAGAAGGGGGAGTAAAATCTAGCTATGGCTGGATAGAGAGGCACACCAGAGAAATGTTAAAAAAAAAAAAAGAAGGAAAGGCAAAATCATTGTCAGAAATAGATGTAGGTGAAGCAAAGAAGAAGCCAGGGAGCGAGAAGACACAGAAAATGGAAAGTCTGTGCTAGAAAAGGACTTAGGAAAAATAGAAAAGAGGTTGGGACCAACCGAATTAGGAAAATAAAAGGATCAGACATAAAAGGTACAAAAAAGCATGTTTCATATTTTTAGTGATTGGAATATGCCACTTTTAGGAAAGCATTTCTTATCTTTGCATTTTGCTTCTTACAAGAGGACATGCATTTCGGTTTCTCTTTCTTCAGTGTGCTCAGAATCTTTTTTTTTTTTTTTTTTATATCAGGCTTTCCAGCTCACGTTTTTGTTTGCATGTCTGTTTCTAATTTGTGGTCCCTTATTCTGTATTAGTTAAGGGTCAGTCTGTGCTCTGTGGGTGTACATGAGGTGCAGTATTTCTACCAGCATTAAGTTTCTGTGCAAGGCTCTGTCAGTTTGCCTACAGGGAGGATGGAGGAGTTTGGCCCCCAGGCAGCAGAGTCCCCTAGTACACCTCTGCTCAACCCTGCCTCATCACCATACTTTCTGAAATGCTGATTTACCTAGCGCTCAAGGAAGAAACCCCAGCATATGAGGCCCAATAAAGTACAGCTGTTCCAAAGTCTTGCACCGCATGTCTTCATAATTTTAGGAACAGAAACATCAGCTAAATCAAAACATTTCAATACACCCACAGGAATATACACAAAATTATGGTTCTCGTCACCATACAGACTGGTAGTAACCGTAGAAACATGATGGCAGAAAAAAACTATTACAGTCTACCTAGTCTTCCTATCCACACCAACTATTCATCTTGACAATCCCTACTGCTCCCTTAGAAATCACTCGTTTATCCCCTGCTTTCTTGAATTTAGATATGGTCCTTATTTCCAACACATCCTTGGGGAGGCTGTTCGGTGCATCTGCTACCTTTTCAGTAAATAAATATTTCCTTAGATTACTCCTGAGTCTACCTTCTTTCACCCTCATCCCATGACCTCTTGTTCTTGAGGCTCTTTTCCTTTGAAAGAGGCTCACCTCCTGTGCACCGAGACCTTGGAAGTATTTAGATGTCTCTGTCATGCCTCCCCTATCCCACCTTTCCTCTGGGGTATGCACGTTTAGATCTTTACCTCTCTCCCCATATGCTTTAGAATGAAGACCACTGACCATTTTAGTAGCCACCCTCTGGACCGACTCCCATCAGTTTATATCCTCCTGAAGGTGCGAATTCCACAACTGTACACAGTATTCCAAGTCAGGTCTGTACAGGGCCATGTCCATTCCTTTTTTTTCTGCTGACTGTTCTTCTTCCTATGCAACCGAACGTCCTTCTGGCCAGAATTAAGCACCCTTTTCAGCAGAGAGTTATAAGCATGCTGGGGAGAGCTAATCTGAGCTGGTGTGATTGGTGTGCAAACATTTGCAGGGGACAGCAACATCTGAGGAGTGACAAAGAGGAGGAACAGCAGTACAGCATGTGCTCGCAGACAAACTCAAATAGCCATCAGCACTTTAAATCACTTCATCTTCTTGTCTTTTGTGTGAACAAATGTACAGCCATGTCAAGTTCAGCTTTTCAACACGGTTAGGCTTTCAGAATTTTTTTTTTTTTTTTAATTTGACTTGTTTTGTGCCGAAACCTCTGACAGGACCCTGAGTTGGTAGCTTTCAGTTCTGTACTATTAAGACTCTCTCTTTTCTGCATTAATACCCAACAACCTTTCCTTTTGCTAAACTTCCTAACTGCAGCAGTTTTAGAGGTACTGGTTTTGTATTTACAGTAACCTTGTGGAAGGACTACACTGCTCCTTTATAAAGCCAGTGGGGCTTTTCTGCTGCCAGCACTTCAAGGCTGGAGCCATTCTTAGTTTTGCCGTACACAATGCCACTGCCCAGGACCAGGCTGATGATATCGTATACAGGAGAAATAAAAAGTGGCTGCAGCCTCAGGCTCCTGGCACCATTTTTAATCAAGGTAATGGCAGGGATTGGGGGGTAGGTGGGGGAATCGGGAAGAGAGCCCAGGAATGGGGGGGGGGGGGGAGGGGGAGGTTGAAGAAATTGTGCTTTTTCTTTCCATTTTAAAAAATATTGAAACAAAAGTTTGTTAAAAATGTCTGTTTTGTTGGGCGGGGGGGGGTTGCTTTGTTTTTTTTTTATAAATTTCATTTGGGTTTTCACAGTAAAGAAAGAAATGAAACAAAAAAAATATGGGAAAAACCACAAAACGCAAATTGAAACAATGTCTCTGCTCACCCCTGGAGAAGATCTTGGGTTTACGATGTCACTGGACTGACAGTTTTATTATTTTTATAAGAACTGATTTGGGATTATTGTTATTGTCCATTAGTAATATACTGTAAATTGGCCATTGGATTGTGTGGATTATTTTATTATAAATGTTATTGAATGTGCAATATGTGAGATCTGTAAATCACTCAAGCAGATTGTAGCAGCGATGCACAAACGTAAATAAATGAGAGAAAAAAAGTGCAGTCATTCAGGGGATAGGCACAGCCATGTAATCTCAGCCTGGCATGTGAAAAAAAATCAAAGTATAGCATTCTATAACTGTACTATACATACCATTTAGCTTTCCAGATGGGGCCAAAAGTTTCACAATGGAGTACTTTTGGTGTCTTCTTCCTCTGCAGGCATGCACTTGCCAGACCACTCCCAGGAGCAAGCGAAGGATCCATCCTATTTTCCTCCATCCTGCCCACGAGACTCCTTCAATGTCGGTTTGGGAGACTTGCAACAGCCAATAGGAATCTTGGAGGTAAGCATTCCCTTCCATATACCTATTTAATTGAGCAATTTGGAGTGCCACTCAGGCACAATGCTATAGAAGCAATTGGGTCCTGTAAAGAGGCCCATGTTTGGGGCAAATGTGAATTCAGAGAATGCATTATGTTGTTACATTAATAGGGTCTGTATAGAAGATGCCTTTCTTTCCAGATCCCACTGATATCCAAGTTAGTGAGGATTATAGTGGCACTCCTGAGTCAGAGGATGCCTCAGAAGATATCAGTGTGGTTGATGATGGGATTCTTCTTCTTTTCCAATCACTTCCTTCACAAGACCTGTCCCCTGCTCAACACTCACCTGTCTTCGTTCGTCAGATAAGGGATGGTGAGGCTACAGATATGATCCAAGGAAGGACCCTCCCCCCCACCCACCCCCTACACAATCACTACACCCAGAGGCTGAATGGGGCTCCCATGTTCATCTGGTGAGACAACTCCCTGTTTGCCCAGATTTCCACTCTCCTGCTTAACTTGAGTCAGTCTAAGGAGATAGGCAGTATCATAAATGGGTTCCTGTTAATTGGCCGTAGAGTTTAATTTGCAATTATTGAATCTAGAAAGTAGATGTGATGCAAACTTGCAGGCTTATTTAAATAATGAATGGTTGAGCTCATTAGTCAATGCTCTAGAGAATCTGTAGGCTCAACATTAGCTGAGTTTTGTGCCATGCATAAGGTGCATGAGCTTGTGCCGCAGCCAACCATCAGAGGTTTGAGCAAACCTTAACCGGCACATGCTAGCTGTTTAACATTTGACTGGCATGTGTCAAATGTGGGAGGAACATATGATAGGCAGGAAACAGCGTGATGCAGTCTTCTTGCACACTTTGCAGCAAGACCTTGCACATGATTAGCACTAGTGCAGTCACATGTCAGCTGCCTACTCTCCTGTTCCAGAAGGCAGGAAGGCTCAAGCTCAAAACACAGGTTGCAGCCACCTCATCCACACCTTTTCAGTGGGAAGTGCTCTAAGCTTATTTTCTTCAAGGTCCACATCTTCCGTCTAGGGCCCATTTTCATAACAATCAACTCCGAGAGCCAGGAGTTCTACCAAAAGTCTACAACGTGTGGCATAAGGAGAGCCAGGCCTTCTCGTCCCTAGGCCCAGTGTTTTTCCTTGCTTCCTCCCATACATTTCACCTTTTGGATCACTGCTTCTTTCTTCCATTTTATGCTTACAGCCTGGAGGTTGCTAGCTTCATTACTATGCTCTCTTCTTTACATGGTTGTAGTCTGCATCCTTTGGTAGTACCTGTGCATCCTGAGAAAGAAGCCACATATCTCTTCAGGAGCTATAGCAGTTTGGAAACTAAATGGAGTTTCTGTGTTTTCTGCATGCCATGATCTTCCTTGGGTTAAGGCCAAGGCCATTGCTGGTTGGCTAGGATGCGTTGACTGGCCTGTTTTATAATCTAAGCTGTGCTGAATAATACATTCTAGATATTGAAGTTTAGGGTGCTTATCCTAGCTTAGGAAAAGGGTGAACCTCCTTTGTGTGCAGCTGTAGATGGTGACGTTTGCATTTAACAGATGACTTTGCTTGCCATAATGAGCTTGGATAATATAGGACCTACATGGTGCGTTGCCACTACTGGAAGCAGGAAAGTTTCCGGTGTGATGGATTTCTGACTGGACTTAAATCCATGAGTATAGGATGCAGAAGATTTCTACTGCTCTAGAAGTGCAGCATTGGAAAGATCTTTGTTTCCTGTGTTTTCACAAAGAAAGAAAATTATTGTTGTTAAGGATAAAGGATTAATGGTGAGATTTGTAACCAAAATTGTGATACTTTTTCAAAAGACAAGTGCTGAGATGTGCCATTGTAGTACTGTCTCTTTAAAAGGGACCAGAAAAACTTCCTAAACCAGGGTTTTTTTTCTTACAAATGACTTTTGAAATGTTTCACTGAAAAGTGATTGACTGCCCTCATTTCCAATAGTTGCTATTCATGAAAACCCAATTTTTGGCTACAATGTACCGAGTGGAAGCCCAAACCTCTGGGAATGAAAATAAGGGACCGTTTCCATATTTGGTAGAAATGGGCAATATGGTATCAAGATATATAATGCCCCTTTATATTAAGGGACACTCGGCAAACCTAGTTACACATGCACAAAATCTCATTGGACAATACTGGATTTTTCTTTTTCTCTCTGATTTACACATTCACTATAGATTTATATATCTGATTTCAGGCAAGATAGAATAAATAACCAAGATACATCAGGAGCAGAGAACATGCAAATGCCTTTCTGGCATCTTATGTTTGGTGGTTACCCCAACATAGCTTCCTGTTGTCACAGCTGCATTACTAACAGTTCAGATCTCAAGTCGCAGATAAGAGACTGTATTTAACTCTTCTGTTTCCGTGGCATAACTCAAAGCCTCACTCTTCCTGTCAGTGTGCATCTACTGACAGTGAACACATACTACTAAGAGTAATCCCTCTATGAGCACCACACACCTCAAGTTCCAGGTATTTTTGCAAAATGTTTTATATCAATTGGTTGATTTCCCATCTGTACATAAAGGGGCTTATTACACAGATAAGAACTGACCACTGAGTCATACTACATAGATCAGGCAGAAAGTACATGTTGCCCAAGATCCCCAATGTCAGTCCTCCTAAGCACTTCTTCTGAAACAGGAGCTTGAGATCACCTCTTAGTTTCCTTGGGAATTTAATACTAGCTGGTGGTTTTAGTAAGTTCCATTAAAGGGAAAAAAGCCCTTGAGGATCAGGGAAAGGAAATAGTTGCCAACAGGCCTGTGTTTGGCTAGCCTGGCTTGTATTTTATATAGTTAGTTATTTTTAAGGCAGAACCAGGAAATCAGAAAATGTAAGTACCAGCTTTCTGCTGACCATTGGCCTCCGGCCCTGCCAAGACTCCTTCCCTTGTTCCATGGACTTTTCATTTTTATGAGGGGCTGATTCGAAGTCTGTGGCAGCAGCAAATTATTCTGAATGAGTATGAGCCAGAGACTGAGCCAGCATGCGCCCTGCTACCAGGTCTTATGGTGAATCCATGCCCTTCTGGCTTCTCTGTGTTACTTAGGGCCTGGGAGGGAAGCTTATGCTGGTTCAGTCTCTCTATCTCGCAAACCTGCACAATGAGCTATTGCTGCTGCTGCAATTAGGCTTTGGATTGGCCCTCCCTGAAAAAAAAGAACAGGAAAGGAGAGGGTGAGGAGCATTGGGGGGAAGGGTATGTGGCCTTTGTTAAAATTTGGCAAACTTGCTGCAAAATCTACAGGATGCTGCAAAGAAAACAGCAGTGAGGTGCGCCTTGTTTTTTGTCTCCATCACGAGTTGCAACTGAAACGCCCTGCCTACTCTGGCTTCATGTTCATGATCATCTTGCTATGGAAAGTATGTTTTATTCTGGGACAACCGTATAAGTAGCTCGGAAAATAAAAGGTTGGAATTCTTGAAATTATCTGACGATGGTTAGAAGGTGTGCAGTTGACAGAGTGTTTTATCTAAATTGGTACTGAAATATGTGGAGATTTCAAACACCTCAGTTTAATAATTTTGCTGAGTTAAGTTTCAGGTTTAATTTATTTTAAAAGTTCTTTTTTTTTCAAGGGGAAAGCAATTTAAAAAGATATTGCATAGCAGATTAGCAAGTGGGGATGGAGGGGAAAGGCTTTCTGAGGGCCAGGAACAGGTCTGCATATGGACCTGGGGGTAATCTTTTGATATGAAATTTAGTAATCCATTCATTGCAATTGCTGCCATTTTCCAGTGATCACAGTTTGGAAAAGGATTTGCAAATCACTATCCAGCTATATCGTAGATTACAAAAAAACAGATCAGACCATCTGTGGTTTGAACCTAACTATGTAGTAAGCATGAAGACAATGTTTCTTTTGTGTTAACTATAACACACTTTAATGTTAATGTGTGTGTGTGTGTGTGTGTACATATATATGACATCTACTTAAGATATGTGTGTGTTTGTGTCTATATAAAATGTGTGACCCAGATTCTAAATTCTGATCCCTGTGCCACCTTCCCCAAATTTTCAGTTAACCTCTACCATTGTTTATGGGTGAATGATGATGCAGAACAGGATGGCACAGTTTTCCTATTTCTGTAAGTGTCTGGAGAGATGACCCCTCAATGGAACATAACCCTGTGTATATAAGTCTGAATGTGGAAGGAGATTCTTGGGAGGATTTGGAATTCAGAGAATTTGAAAGCCAGGAGGATAGGATCCATCCTATATTCTGGAGATATCCCTTAAGTCTTCCAGGTTCCACTAGTCATAAGAACATAAGAAGTTGCCATACTGGGTCAGACCAGGGGGTCCATCAAGCCCAGCATCCTGTTTCCAACAGTGGCCAATCCAGGCTGCAAGTACCCAAACACTAAGTAGATCCCATGCTACTGATGCCAGTAACATTAGTGGCTATTCCCTAAGACAACTTGATTAATAGCAGTTAATGGACTTCTCCTCCCAAGAATTTATCCAAACCATTTTTAAACCCAGCTACACTAACTGCATTAACTACATCCCCTGGCAACAAATTCCAGAGTTTAATTGTGCAGGGCCTCTCCTTTTCCAGGGATTCTGGTATTCCAAAGATATATGCTCCTAGGCACAATGGGGAAGATATTTTTGTATTAGCTATTTTGATATCTGTATTTATACATTCACTATTTATAATTACCATTGTAGATATTCAAAAGCCATTTAAACGGATAACTGTTAACCAACTAAATGGCTTAGATGCGACATTCAGCAAATTACCCGGCTAAATTCTAGCTGGATATCTCTTTATTGGGCTAGAATGTAGCCAGATATCGCAGGGGCCTTCCTGGAGCAGGTGGTAAGTGTTCCGGGGAGGAGCAGAGTTAGCCAGTTAGCTCTGGCTATGCTGCAGGCAGGTCTAAAGTTAGCCATATATACACCTATCCGGCTAACTTTTAAGATAGTCGTGTATATTCAGTGGTGCTGTTGCGCTGCTGAAAATCCCAGTTAAATTACTCAGATAGTTGTATCCAGCTAACTTATCTAGCCGCTCAGTGGCTGAATACGGACCCCGATATGTCTAAACTCTTATGCAGAGCCTTAAGGAGATTATGGACACGAACGACTGCCAGGATAGTTTCCTGTAAGAAAGGCCCTCTTTGCCGAAGGACCTGGCCTTACTAGTGAGTACTGCCTGGTGTTAACATGAGGTCAAGCTGGAAAGTGAGTTTTCCTTCTTTTTGGATACTGGAGCTGTTTGAAATGTTAATAGCTGTGCTGCTGTAGTGAGGGGATTTTTACCCAAGGCTGTCTGTCCAATTGTTTTGTAGTAGAATCCTTTGACTCATTCTTCTTGTTTTTGTGATTACTATAAGTGTATCCTGTTGTGACTGTACTGTATGTGACTGCCAGGGTGCGGGTTTGCATGCGCGTTGAAGTTCCACAGTGGAGAGAGCAGTGTAGATTGTTACAGGGAGGGAAAAGCTTTTTTGGTTTCCTTTTCACTGTCATGAAGAATAATACACCCCTTTGCCTAATCCAGCATCTTACCTGACCACTACTTTTTGAACCTACAGAGCTGGGATGAGGACCACAAAAACCCAACATCAGGACTCTGTATTTTATGTGCTCCTAACAGGGGAGGGATAGATAAGATATACACACACGCGGAGGATAACAGGGCTGAAATATCCCTCCAGGGCTTACACGTCAGGCGCCTAATGCACTTGCCATGTACTCCTGCCACTGCCAACTTCCTCCAATAATATATATTTTTGGCAGTGTGGGGATGGGGACAGGAGTTCAGAGTTAGTAAATTTCTTCCCTGGCAAGTGTCCAGCTCCCCTCCCCATCCCATCTACTCCTCCTCTCCCCCTCCCCTACCCAATCTCTCTCTCATTCTCTTCTACTCTCTCTCTTCGCCACTTTCTGCAGTGGATGAGGAGCTTTGGTGGTAGCAGCAGAAAAGGAGGATGGGGGAAGGGGTTAGGGTGGAAAAAAGAAAAATAGCATGTAGTGGGGAGGGTGGATGAAAAATGATGGTGGCAGGGAGTCAGGATACTTGGAGCAGGAGACAATGGAAAAAGGATGGAGGTGAGGAGACACCTGCGAGAGAAAGGAGATGCAGGCCAAGGAGCTGCATAGGGAGAAGGGACAGAAGGAGGGAGAAGACAGGATAGGTGGGTTGAGGGGAGAGGTTGCACATGATAGGAATAAGGAGAAAAGAATCTGAAAGAGGGAGCGACAGGTAGACAGAAGATTGAAGAAAGAGAGGAGAGATTAGACAGAAGAGAGCAATAATGGAAAAAGGGCCAGCCTGATGCCTCAGTAGCAGTAGCTTGATTCCCGACTCAGGTTCTTCACTCCCCCAAGGCAGCTGAGGCTTGGGATGCCACGAAGGCAGCAGTCATAAGCCCTGCAGGGGCGGGGGAAGGAGTCCCGGTCATCGCGCAATGGCAACACCTCATGGGCTGGATTTCAGGGCTCCAGAAGGAGCACTGGTGTATGGCCCCTGGTTGAAAACTGTCACTGTAATAAGTGGACCAAAATCAGTTGGGAGGGGATATAAAATAGGAGCAAAAATCCCTGGGCAGTTGCTAATGAAGCCTCACGATGCCGGATTGAGCTGGAAGCCCAAAAGAGCAACTGGAAAAAAATGAATAAGAAATGAAAAAAAATCATTCAGAATGCTTTATTCTTTTAATAAAAATGTTTGAAAGTAGATCCAAGATGGCTGCACTTCATCTTACCTGCTAAGCCCTCTTCCATCAGAGGATTTTTACAGCCCTACTGATAATTTTATTACACGTTGAATGGGGGAAAGGAAAGATGAAAGATTATCTTCATGCTCCTTATGTCACATCAACAGGCCCAATGGATCAATTTGTCAGCTATCAGGCAGGGTGTTTTGGGGTCTCTGGTGGTAGTGTGGTCAGTTCTATGCCTGCTGATAATTTTATTTGAAATCATTTCTAAACTGCCTTCCTGGCCAAACCAGTTGGGTACCCAAGACCCTGGAGACAAAGACGATTCTGAACCCTGGTGGAGTCCCATCTTTCCCCCACTCCTTGCATGTGGAGCCCCGGATGAAGTGGTTGACTTCCAAGCAGTGCCGGCCTTAGGGGTGTGTGACCTGGGTGGCTGCACAGGTTAACAGGCAGTTGGAGGAGCCCCACAGCCTACTTGCAATACTAGGTTGAATGTAGAATAACAGGGCGTCACAATGTCACACGGCCATTCCTGTCACCATAGGAAGTAAAAGCCCTTCAAAAACAAAAATGGCTTATTCCCCTCTTCCAGTGCCTGAGACTATTTGTCACCTCCAGGGCTCCCCTGCCCATGGTCCATTTCCAGCCCTGCCACTTCCTTTTGCCGGCATTGGCTTTCCTTGCATAGTTCATGGGTCAGCTGTTTGAACCCTGCATTGTTCTGTAGACAGAACTCCGTGGGATTGAAACCTCCAATTTGAATAGAATGGGAAAGGCCAGTCCTGGCAGAAAGAGGAGAGCAATAGACGTGTCAGGGTTTGGAATGGTTTTAACTTGAAACTGTCTACTTATGATGGATTCTTCTAGCAAATTATTTCAAAATACCACCATGTAATACTGAAGATAGCTCGAGCCTGAGATATGTTATAGACAAGGAGACCTCATATATTATGGAGAGGCTTTTAATGCATTTGCATATACCTCAACGCCTTGAATGATATTATGCGGTGATAAAATCTTTTGTTACACCGTATCAAACTGTTATAATCATTGGTCTCTTTGTCAAGGTTTAGTAATAGTTCCTTGCATCAAGGTTACAATGTAATGAAAAGCAATGAAAGAAAAGAACACTCATCGTAGCGAAGTAGGCAGATGTGCAGCAGGGATAGAGTTCTGGCGTTGGCCCGACACGGCTCGTGTTTCTGGGAACCTTCTTCAGGGGCCGCCGTTTGCCAGTGCTGTAATATAATATAATAACATTGGAACTTTAAAGACATGCTGTGCATGACTGTATACCACTGTGTACCTACTTATTCCCGAGTCTGCCGTCTAGTTCTGCTACAGGGCTGCAGCGCTATTCGGGCAGCAGGATCCGCCATTTTAGATCACAGGTTTTGTACCTACCACTGGGGGCGGAAACAATTAATGTTGACGTCAAACCACTTAGTTGAATTAATTAGTTTTACTAAATGAGCGAAGACCATTCTACAGAGTCATTAAGGCCGGACGGTGATTCTGAAGTTAAATTAAAGATCCACCATTGCTCACGGAGGTTCAGCAATTGGTTAGCGTCTCCACCGCGGAAACTTGGCCTTATTTGTTCAAGTATTGTCCATTGAAGTTGACAAAGAGACCAATGATTATAACAGTTTGATACGGTGTAACAAAAAATTTTATCACCGCATAATATCATTCAAGGCGTTGAGGTATATGCAAATGCATTAAAAGCCTCTCCATAATATATGAGGTCTCCTTGTCTATAACATATCTCAGGCTCGAGCTATCTTCGGTATTAAATGGTGGTATTTTGAAAGGGTTTGGAATGGGCCATAGTCAGGGGAACAGAGAAGGTGAGAAATAGAGGTTCTAGCAGTGACAGAAGGATTTTTTAAGCTTTGGGATAGAGGAGGGAGGGGGAGATGGAAATTTTGGAATTTGGTGGTTTGGAAGAGCATGGAAATGCAGCAATTGGTGGGGAAATAGATACATAACAGTTGGTAAGGGGGGGGGGGGGGCGAGATTGAGAACTCCAGTAATTGATGGGAGGAAGAGTTGGGATGCAACAATTGTTATGGGCTGGATGACGATTCAGCAGTTGGTAGGGAAGGGGAGAACAGGGACTTGATGATTGATCAGGGTTGGGAGAGCAGGGACCCAATAAAAGGTGAGTGAGGAGGTATGGCAGGGACTCTCGGACAGAGAAGGGCATATTGCAGGCAGGGGGAGGAGGAGCAAAGAGGGAGATGCTGAGCTATAGCTATCATCATCACTTAAGGTGGGAGCAATGTGCCATATCAGCTGTATCATATTTTTCATGGGGGAAGGAGGGTCACTAATTTAGATTTCTTGTACAGGGTACCCTTTAATCTAGAGCTGATCCTGCTCTCTGCCTCCCCATGAAGGAAGTGCTGCCAGCTTGAAAAGTTTGTTGGACAATGATCTGTGTAATCTGCCCTAGAAACAGAGAAACTTGACAGCAGAAAAAGACCGTATGGCCCATCCAGTCTGCTCATCCATCTAATTCATTTATCATCATAATTCTCATCACTTCCTTAGAGATCCCCTGTATTTATCCTATGCTTTCTTGAATTCCACCACTTCCACTGGGAGGTTGTTCCACACATCCACCCCCCTCTCTGTAAAGAAATATTTCCTAAGATTACTCCTGAGTCTATCCCCTTTCAACCTCATCTCATGTTTTATAGACCCTCCTTTCCATTAAAAAAGGCTCATCTCCTGTGCATGGAAACTGTTGAGATATTTGAATGTCTATCAGATCTTGCCTTTCCTCTAGGGTATACTTATTTAGATCTCTAAGTCTGTCCCTATATTCTTTAGAATGAAAATCACTGACCATTTTAGTAGCCACCTTCTGGACTAACATCTTCCTGTTCATATCCCTTTGAAGGTGGGGGTCTCCAAAATGGTACACAGTATACCAAGCAACCTAAAACTTAACTAGGAACTGAACAAAATTGAGATGAAGGCAGCAGCTAGAGGGGGGCTTCCCAGTCTTTTGCATCGAGTGTCACATGTATGTTTTTTTACCCACCGGTGAGAAGTTGTACATGTGCATGCGATGCAAAGAGCTCCTGGCTCTCAGAGAACGAGTCTGATCTCTGGAGGATATAGTGGCAGACCTGGAGGAGCTGAGGCAGACAGAGAGGTATATAGATGGGATATAGTAGCCAAGTCCCAACTTCAGACTGGCAGCCCTGGTGCTGCCTTGGAGGAAGAAGGTCTCATGATTGGAGGGCATCAACCGGGTGCAGCAGGAAAGGATCCTGTAGCAAGGACTTGCTCTCCAGGTGATGCATTGTCCTTTCACACCGAGAATATCTGCCCAAAGCCTACTGCCCAGGAGGGAAGGGTTAGGTCGGCCATCATAACTGGTGATTTGATTATTAGGAATGTAGATAGCTGGGTGGCTGGAGGGCTTGAGGATCGCCTGGTAACATGCCAACCTGGTGCGAAGGTTGCGGACCACACGCGTCACCTAGATAGGATTGTAGACAGTGCTGGGGAGAAGCTGGCTGTCATGGTACATGTAGGCACCAATGACATAGGAAAATGTGGGAGGGAGGTTCTGGAAGCCAAATTTAGGCTCTTAGGTAGAAAGCTTAAAACCAGAACCTCCAGGGTAGCATTCTCTGAAATGCTCCCTGTTCCACACGCAGGTCACCAGAGGCAGGCAGAGCTCCGGAGTCTCAATGCGTGGATGAGACGATGGTGCAAGGAAGAGGGATTCAGTTTTGTTAGGAACTGGGGAACCTTTTGAGGAAGGGGGAGTCTCTTCCGAAGGGTGGAACCAGACTGCTGGTGCTAACCTTTAAAAAGGAGATAGAGCAGCTTTTAAACTAGAACAAAGGGGAAAGCCAACAGTTGCTCAGCAGCGCATGGTTCGGAGAGAGGTATCTTCAACGGATACTAATGATGCATTAGAATTAGGGCATCCCCACAGTGAGGTTCCAATAATAAGAAAAGTAGTCCAAGTGCCTGTAACTAAAAACTCACCTGAGCTAAAAAAATTCTAACTTATCCCTAACAATTAAAAAGCAGAATGAAAAATACAAACAAAAAACAAACTTTGAAATGTTTGTATGCTAATGCCAGAAGTCTAAGAAGTAAGATGGGAGAATTAGAATGTATAGCAGTGAATGATGACATAGACTTAATTGGCATCTCAGAGACATGGTGGAAGGAGGACAACCAATGGGACAGTGCTATACTGGGGTACAAATTATATCGCAATGACAGAGAGGAGCACCTGGGAGGCGGTGTGGTGCTTTATGTCCGGGATGGCATAGAGTCCAACAGGATAAACATCCTGCATGAGACTAAATGCAAAATTGAATCTTTATAGGTAGAAATCCCTTGTGTGTTGGGGAAGACTATAGTGATAGGAGTATACTACCGTCCACCTGGTCAAGATGGTGAGACGGACAGTGAAATGCTAAGAGAAATTAGGGAAGGTAACCAAATTGGTAGTGCGGTAATAATGGGAGACTTCAATTACCCCAATATTGACTGGGTAAATGTATCATCGGGACACGCTAGAGAGATAACGTTCCTGGATGGAATAAATGATAGCTTTATGGAGCAATTGGTTCAGGAACAGACGAGTGAGGGAGCAATTTTAGATCTAATTCTCAGTGGAGCACAGGATTTGGTGAGAGAGGTAACGGTGGTGGGGCCGCTTGGCAATAGTGATCATAATATGATCAAATTTGAATTAATGACTGGAAGAGGAACAATATGCAAATCCACGGCTCTCATGTTAAACCTTCAAAAGGGAAACTTTGATAAAATGAGAAAAATTGTTAGAAAAAAACTGAAAGGAGCAGCTACAAAAGTAAAAAGTGTGCAAGAGGTATGGTCATTGTTAAAAAATACCATTCTAGAAGCACAGTCCAGATGTATTCCACACATTAAGAAAGGTGGAAAGAAGGCAAAACTATTACCGGCATGGTTAAAAGGGGAGGTGAAAGAAGCTATTTTAGCCAAAAGATCTTCATTCAAAAATTGGAAGAAGGATCCAACAGAAGAAAATAGGATAATACATAAACGTTGGCAAGTTAAATATAAGACATTGATAAGACAGGCTAGGAGAGAATTTGAAAAGAAGTTAGCCGTAGAGGCAAAAACTCACAGTAAAAACTTTTAAAAATATATCCGAAGCAGAAAGCCTGTGAGGGAGTCAGTTGGACTGTTAGATGATCGAGGGGTTAAAGGGGCTCTTAGAGAAGATAAGGCCATCGTGGGAAAGATTAAATGATTTCTTTGCTTCGGTGTTTACTGAAGAGGATATTGGGGAGTTACCCCTACTGGAGAAGGTTTTCATGGGTAATGATTCAGATGGACTGAATCATATCACGGTGAACCTAGAAGATGTGGTAGACCTGATTGACAAACTGAAGAGTAGTAAATCACCTGGACTGGATGGTATACACCCCAGAGTTCTGCAGGAACTAAAAAATGAAATTTCAGACCTATTAGTAAAAATTTGTAACCTATCATTAAAATCATCCATTGTCCCTGAAGACTGGAGGATAGCTAATCTAACCCCAATATTTAAAAAGGGCTCCAGGGGCGATCTGGGAAACTACAGACTGGTTAGCCTGACTTCAGTGCCAGGAAAAATAGTGGAAAGTGTTCTAAACATCAAAATCACAGAACATATAGAAAGACATGATTTAATGGAACAAAGTCAGCAAGGCTTTTCCCAAGGCAAGTCTTGCCTCACAAATCTGCTTCACTTTTTTGAAGGAGTTAATTAACATGTGGATAAAACTGAACCGGTAGATGTAGTATACTTGGATTTTCAGAAGGCGTTTGACAAAGTTCCCCATGAGAGGCTTCTGGGAAAAGTAAAAAGTCATGGGATAGGTGGCGATGTCCTTTCGTGGATTGCAAACAGGCTAAAAGACAGCAAACAGAGAGTAGGATTAAATGGACAATTTTCTCAGTGGAAGGGAGTGGGTAGTGGAGTGCCTCAGGGATCTGTATTGGGACCCTTACTTTTCAATATATTTATAAATGATCTGGAAAGAAATACGACGAGTGAGAATCAAATTTGCAGATGATACAAAATTGTTCAGAGTAGTTAAATCACAAGCAGATTGTGATAAATTGCAGGAAGACCTTATGAGACTGGAAAATTGGGCATCAATATGATAGATGAAATTTAATGTGGATAAGTGCAAGGTGATGCATATAGGGAAAAATAACCCATGCTATAGTTACACAATGTTAGGTTCCATCTTAGGTGCTACAACCCAAGAAAGAGATCTAGGCATCATAGTGGATAACACATTGAAATTGTTGGTTCAGTGTGCTGCAGCAGTCAAAAAAGCAAACAGAATGTTGGGAATTATTGGAAAGGGAATGGTGAATAAAACGGAAAATGTCATAATGCCTCTGTATCGCTCCATGGTGAGACTGCGCCTTGAATACTGTATACAATTCTGGTCGCCGTATCTCAAAAAAGATATAATTGCGATGGAGAAAGTACAGAGAAGGGCTACAAAAATGATAAGGGGAATGGAACAGCTCCCCTATGAGGAAAGACTAAAGAGGTTAGGACTTTTCAGCTTGGAGAAGAGACGGCTGAGGGGGAATATGATAGAGGTGTTTAAAATCATGAGAGGTCTAGAATGGGTAGATATGAATCGGTTATTTACTCTTTTGGATAATAGACTAGGGGGCACTCCATGAAGTTAGCATGTGGCACATTTAAAATTAATCGGAGAAAGTTCGTTTTTACTCAACGCACAATTAAACTCTGGAATTTGTTGCCAGAGGATGTGGTTAGTGCAGTTAGTATAGCTGTGTTTAAAAAAGGATTGGATAAGTTCTTGGAGGAGAAGTCCATTACCTGCTATTAATTAAATTGACTTAGAAAATAGCCACTGCTATTACTAGCAACGGTAACATGGAATAGACTTAGTCTTTGGGTACTTGCCAGGTTCTTATGGCGTGGATTGGCTACTGTTGGAAACAGGATGCTGGGCTTGATGGACCCTTGGTCTGACTCAGTATGGCATGTTCTTATGTCTCAGTAAAGGGCCAAATCCAAAAGAACAAAATAAGCAAAACTGCACTCTACTACGATATGTTGATAACAATGAGTGCAGAAAGAGATATCATTTAGTCCAAAGGTATCTTCAAAACTTTATTATAATTCTTATAAATCTTTGTAAAAGGCGGCAGCTCCGTTCATGTTTACAAATAATAGCGTCTTAGGTCCCCCGACACAGACCCGCGTTTCGCGGTGGCTGCTTCGGGAGGGACGTGAATTTTCATATAGTCATCTGTATACATTTGAAACGGCATTTACTATCATTGTTTTAACAGAGTCAGGAGCTGACGCCATCGGGGGAGGTAACACTCTTTTTGTAAAAAGTTGGGTAATTGAAATCTCCCATTATTATTGCACTGCCAAATTGGTTAGCTTCCCTGATTTCTCTTAGCATTTCATCATCTGTCTGACAATTTTGTCCAGGTGGATGGTAGTATACTCCTATCATTATACTCTTACCCAACACACATGGGATTTCTATCCATATAGATTCTACTGAGCATTTAGTCTCTTGTATGTCTTTATCCTGTTGGACTCTATACCCTTCTGGACAAAAAGTGCCACACCCCCACCAAGTTGATCCTCCCTATCATTGCGATATAATTTGTACCCTGATATAGTACTGTCCCATTGGTTATCCTCCTTCCACCAAGTCTCTGTGATGACAATTATGTCAATCTCATCATTTGCTGCTATATATTCTAACTCTCCCATCTTAGACTTCTGGCATTGGCATACAGACATTTCAAAGTGTGGTTTTTTTGTTTGTTTTAACAACCTGCTTCTCAGTTGTTTGGGATAATTCGGAAATCATTAGTTTTGGTGATTTTTTACATATAGGCACATGGACTATGTTTGCTTTTAATGGAACCTCTCTGTTGGGATGCCCTAACTCTCCTGTTTCATTAGTATCCTTCAAGGATACATTTCTCCGAACCATGCACTGTTGAGTGACTGTCGGCTTTCCCCCTTGTTCTAGTTGGTAGTTTAGGTTGAATCCTATTCATATTGAGGAAGGTGGGGGGGGGGGGGGAACCAGTGAAAAGATGTTGTGATTTCTTTTTCCATAGATGGGTAAATCTATTTTCCTGCGAATGCATTGCTTTCATGAGAAATATAATTTTCTTACAGTAATAGTTGAGGAGGATAATTTTCAAATAGGCCGCATAGGCTGAGGTTTGCGGGTACTTTTTACCCACAGATTTTTTAGGCAGAATTTTCAAAGTGGCATTATGCTCATGAATCTGCTTTCAAAATTTAAGTGTTCATGGAAACCTCCCCTCCCCCCCCCCCATAGCATATATATTAAAAGTTATGCCTGCTGGAGAGCAGGCATAACTTTGTGCGCATGGATTTACATGCATACTTTCAAAATTGATCTCCCCTCCAGCTCCTCTCCCCAGAACGCCTGTTTAGTATGCACATAAAGTACATATGAAAATGTGTTGACCATGTTGCCATGGTCGGTTCCCCATTCCCAGGACCTTGCTTCTATCATGTAACAGAGGCAAGGTCTGGTCTTTGCCATTTTGGAAAATGGCGCCAACTGGGCCCAGAGCTAGAGGGTGTCCCGGGCCTTCTACCTTTGCTGTTATTTCTGTTTTGAGGTAAAGTGGTTTTGGGGGACCCGGGAAGCCACTAGGCCATTACCAATATTGTTGGTCTTTTGAAGGGGCCCTACCGGCCTATTTGTATATTGGAAAGGGGGAGTAGGGAGATTTGAGGGGGGTCCTATCGCCCTATTTCTCTATTGGAAAGGGGGGATGGGGGTGGACCATTTGGGAGGGGGTCTCGAGCACTAAGGAGCTGGTGGCCAAAGGGAGGAGGGCATTGTCGTGTGAATATGTTTCATTTTATTATTTATTTTTTGGGCAGGGCAGCTGGGATGATCTGGGGAGTGGTCTAAGAAGATCCTTGATGATTTTTAGAGTCTTTCTAAGGGGTGCTGTTTTGGGCCACAGGGCCCTTTAAATCTACTGTGGGAGCATTAGGACCTGTGTTAGGGTCTCTGTATCTCCTTGATAGATTAACGATTGTCCAAAAGGTGTAGATAATGTAATGTGGCTGACAAAATTCTAAGTTAGCCACTTTATTTTATGTACATAGGATTAGGTATGCATGAGTGGCTTTGCATGGATTTGCAAAATTCATGCATACAAATGCCATATAAAGTTGCTCATTGTTTTAGAGGTGGGAATCAGGCCAAAAATAAGTGCAATATTGGGAATATTGCACGATATTGCTGCAATAGGGCTATATCGAATGATATTCAGCGTTCATCACACAGTATACTTTAATGCGGAGTCCTATTGCAGCTTATCGAATCTCTCCCTATAAATTAGCTGGATAAGAAGATAACTTTCAAACATCTGCGTGAGCCCTCATATATGCATGTATATGGAACCACAAAAATCTACTCCTGTATTTTATAACCTGCACATTTATGATATCTGCAGGTTATAAAATATATGTAAATGTACCCTGCAACATGCGTGCATATGTAAAAACAACGAGTGAATGCATATAGCACTTAACTGGATAGGTTCAGACTTATCCGGCCAAGAAGTGCAAAGCCACTACTTATCCAGCTAAGTCAGATGGCCAGATAAGTCTAAAAAGTGCTACTTATTCATATAGTCATATAGTCTTAGTTGGATAAGTAGCATTTTAAGACTTAACCAGATAAGTAGGAGTTTTTTACTGCTACTAAGCCAGATAAGTCAGAACTTGTCTGGATAAGTGCCACTTTCAAGATTTAGCCAGATAAATTGTAATTTATCTGGATAAGTAGTGCACAACTGCTATAACCTTGTATTTTTACATCTAGCTTTAAAATTATACATGGGGAGATTTTATCTGTGGAATTTATACACATTTACTTCTTCATAAATTGGCATATGTCAGGAGATTTTCTAACATGCGCGTGGGAATGAAATTACCAGTTTTACCAATTAGTCTACCTGTTCGCTCAATCGATCAGTAAGTCATTGAGACCCCCCTGTCTCTTCTGTCTTAACTTCCCCCACGTCACTCAGACCTCTCCCCCTGTCAGTATTTCACTTTTAAGATGTTTACTATCACTTACTCCAGATATGCATTTTATGCAGGAAAATCGGTATAGAAAAACTATAAATAAATAAATAAATAAATAAATAAATAAATATAGAGCAGGTGTAAATATACACAAGTAAGCTGCCAAATTTACATATCAATTGCTTTTAAAATAGCAACTTACTCACGTGTAAATTTCCTCACATACCCTTACTGCACGTGCATTTTAAGATGTAGAAAATAACGTATACACAAGTATATGCTATTTACGCGTGTATGTACTAATTGTTATACGAACTGTTCTTTGAAAATTCACCTTTAAGTGTACGACTGCTGTTTTGGCTGTCCTAAAGTTATCTGGATAAACTTATCTCGCTAACTATAAGCTAGCTGAGTATACTCAGTGGCATGGCCATGCTGCTGAATATCTTGGCAAAGTTAACCTTATAAATTTATCTGACTTACTTGTGGAGGAGGATAGTGGCTGAATATTGGGCCCAAAATGCTTACAAAATCAAATTTTTGTGCAGATTAAATAAGAAAGTATAATGCCAGTGTGCTGCAGAATCTAAAAGTATGAGCCACAGAATTTTCAAATACTTGCTGCACAGTCTACCCTGTGCTGCCACAGGAAACTGGGGATCTTGCCTGTATTTTCCAGTTATAGCATTGTTTTCTACTCCTGATTAAAGAAAATAAAGATGCAATCTGTGCTTCTTTAACTGATCAGAAAGATGCTGAAGTATGGTGTGACGGCTGTGTCAAGTAAGTCCTTTTAAGGAGAGAAGGAAGAAACCAGGTCTCATTGGTATTATTTCTACCACTGGTGTTAATTCTACCACTGCACGCTGCTTGCTCGTTACCATTTGCTGGCGTTGAGGCACAGCACCATGCTTGGTGGGTAACATACTCCAGGGGTCTTCACCGACTCAGCAACCTTGCTCTGAATTACCTCACTGTCAGAGGGGTTTTTAGAGCTGGTGGTGGCCTATAGGTTATGTGCATTGCATTTTAGGGTCTTCTGCTTTTTCTTTTCTTCTTCCTTTAAAAAAAATTTTTTTTTTTAACAAAACCAAGCTCAGCTTTGCCAGAGGATTCTTCACATCAGTTTACAAAAAAAAAAAAAAAAAGGAATTTTTTTTTCTTACCAAGCATTTCCTTGGCTCAGAAAAGAAAACTGGCTGCAAGTCCTCTGTGTCTTCAGCCAATCACTGCAATGTTACCATAAATGTAGATGTGTTTCCCTCCGAGGGTGGGGTCCTGTGTTCTTGTGGCTTCATCATTTCAGTCATGGACCTGCAACATGTGGAATATTGTGTTACTGGCTTTGTGCTGAAAAGCATGGCATGTGGAAAGCTAGGACTAAATCTGTTTCTGATTTCATCTGAAGCTGATTTTTTAAAAATGTTATGTTGCTTAACTGATTAATAAACGAAATGGTACTTGTGAATATTAACTACAACAGCAATACAATGAGTGAAGCTTTGTACTGGGGTTGCACCTTTTCCAATTTGTGAATATCAAGCCAGTCCTACTGGCAACTGAGTATTAAACCCCAGCTGCACTGTAAGCATTGCCTCAGCAACAGGTCCTCCTGCAGCCGTGCAGTGCATGTTGCTTTTCTTAATTACTTGTCTCCTTGCTGCCTTGCCTTGTTGTGCTCTGGTCTTGTCTTGTCTCACCTTGCCTGCCCTTGTATCTTGGCTCCTTCATTTCCTGACCTGATCTTGTCTGACTCCTGGTTCGATCTCGGCTTGGACCTTGACTACTCTTCTGGATCTTCGCCTGCCTGGACCTTGATGCTGCTTGCCCTGACCTCTGCCTGGACCTCAACACTGCTTACTTGCTGCCTGCCCTGACCTTGTTCTGCTACTTGACCTCGCCTGACCGCTTCTTACAGGACCCTCGCCTAAGCCCTGTCGGCCCTTGGAACCCAAGGGCTCAACCTGTGAGGAATGGGGCTGGTATAGGTGAAGCCTTGTGGGTTCGCCTGCTAGGTTGCATCAACCATGCCTCAGCCAAAGAGCTCACATCTGTGACACTGCAGCATTTTCCACAGAAGAAGCAGAGGCAAATCTCTGCAGGGAATTTTCCCAGGGCAGTTTTGAATGGGAAATTGTTGCTTAAGCCTGTGGACTTTGCATTGATGTGGAGAGACTTATAAAAATGGACCCTGCCTCCATACATAAATCTCCCACCAAAGCAACATTTTCTGGTGTGCTGTAACATGCTGCTGACCTCATGCCACTGCTCTGCAGTCTGTGACCTGTATCTCTTAGTTCCAGGCCTGGTGTATTGTCCTGCGATATGCTAGGGTCATCCAGCGTGGCTCCCGGCATCCTGCCCCTCCATTGTATCTGCTCGATAAGTAGGCTCCACAGTTTTGTAGACCCAGCATCCCCAACTCTCTGTGGTACAGGCTGATGATGTCATCACTGCTGCAAGATAAAGGGAAACCCAGTCCTATGGGCCAGTGCTTGAGCAATAGGTTCTCTTCCCTTGTTCCTGTGCTGGGAATTGTTCCAGTTGCTGTTTCCTGGTTTTCACTCTCCCTGATCACGACTCTGCTTCTATTTACCATCTGCCCTGACTCTTACATGACCTTTGCCTCTGCATGAACTCCACCTGCCTTGACCTTACCTGCCTGCCTAAGTTTCTGCCTCATGATTCAGTATGGTTCCTTGGCCTGTCAACCTCCTCAGAGTTCACACCCTAAGCCCCTGATGTACCTTTTTTGGGTAAGTGGCTAGAAGAGAGTAAGTTAGAAACAGCCTCTGACTCACCAAAGTTTGTACCTTCCCATTTATATTCATGTGACAGATTTTCATGTGACAGATTTTTTTTTAATGTGTATCCATTATAATTCAATTCTCTGTAACTTTAATATATTTCCTCTTTCTATAACTTGGTACCACGTGAATGATTTTGTGCTTTGTAATGTCGTGGATTCTATTTAATTCATACATTATTTATCTTTTGTACATTTTCTGCACGCTAACATGCGGAGTACCCGGGTTCAGTTCTTGGGCTTGCTGGGGCTTGGGATGCTGCAGAGACTATATTTGCTCAGCAGCAACACCCAGTGGCCAGTCAGGGACCGTGATGACACATTCCGCGGAGTACGTTCCCCGACTACAAACTGTTTGCTGAGAATGCCAGCTTAATTGAGGGACAGGGACATCAAATAGGGGTAAAACACCCCAGAGAGTTTGCAATGAATGCTTATCTTGCCAGATCTCAGCCTATGGTTGATTTGATCTGAACATTTGAAAGAGTAAGAAGAAACTATTGGGCTGAAAAAATAAAGAATCTGTTTTGACCAAGCCTAAATTTCATGTTAAATTAATATCTAGATTCTACATGTATCTGCAAGATGGAATACATGATCAAAACACTAGACAAACTATTATTGATCAATAGATAGCAACCTGTCTCTTGTCCTAGATGAGGATGATTGGAAGATCATATGGATAGCCACATTGAAGTTATCCAGGTGCAATAAAGTACGGGAATTGATGTTTCACTTATTGCATTGTACATATAGATACCCTATGTTCTTTGCCAAATTCAGTGCTTCAAATCCATTGTGTTGGAGGGGCTGTGTTGTATCAGCTTCTTACTTACATATGTTGTGGAGCTGTTATATTGTAAGAGATTTTTGCATAAGGTACAGTTGGATATTAAAGATATAACTAAGGTTGCTATCCAGTTGACAGCCCCTCTGTTTGCTGGGATATTGGGGTGATCATTTAGTGACCACTGCTATTAAGAAATTAGTAATACATATGTTACATGCTGCTTGAGTAACTATTGCCTATTATTGGAAGACAATAACCTTACTGTCCCATTGGCAGAAAGTGCTGGCTGACATTGCAGTTATGGAACTGATGTCTTTTAAGAATCAATCTGTGAAATATGATCTTATTTGGAAAATTTACTGGAGATGGAGGGCAGTACCTGTTCTTTAATGTGGGTTTGCTCTATGGTCATTGCTATATAATGGATGTTTTCTGCTGGACACTGCTTTGGCTGCTATGTCCATTGTTATTGTTGAACATGTTTCTCTTTTTTGTGTGTTTAAAAAAAGATAAATTAAAAACATTTGATGACCAAAATTATTCAAAGTTGTTAAATCACAAGAGGTTTGTGAGAATTTGCAAGAGGACCTTGCAAAACTGGAAGATTGGGCATGCAAATGGCAAATCAAATTTATTGTGGACAAATTTAAAATGATGAACCTAGGGAAGAATAACCCAAATTTTATCTACACAATGCAAGGTTCCACAATAGTGGTCACCCTTCAGGAAAAGGATCCAGACATCATTGTTGATAATATGATGAAATCTTCTGCTCAGTGTGGAGCAGGAGCAATGAAAGCAAATGGAACGCTAGGAATTATTAGGAAAGGAATGGAGAATAAAACAGAGAATATCATAATGCCTCTGTATCACTCCATGGTGCAACCTCATCTTGTGTATTGTGTGCAGTTCTGGTCACCACATCTCAAGAAAAGTATAGCAGAATTAGAAAAGGTAAAGAGAAGGGCAACCAAAATGATAAAGGGGATGGAGCAATCCCCCTATGAGGAAAGGCTAAAGAGGTCAGGACTCTTCAGCTTGGAGAAGAGATGACTGAATATAAATAAGAGGTTTACAAAATAATGAGAGTAATGGAGTGAGTAAAAGTGAATCGGTTGTTTACTCTTTCAAAAAGTACAAAGACTAGGGGACACACAATAAAGTGAGTAGAAAATATTTTCCCTTATTAGTTTTAAATATAGTTTTTTACTCAATGGATTTTCCCTTATTAGTTTTAAATATATTTTTTTACTCAATGGATAATTAAGCTCTGGAATTTGTTGCCAGAGGATGTGGTGAAAACTATTAGTGTAGCTGCATTTAAAAACAGTTTGGACAAGTTCCTGGAAGAAAAGCCCATAAACTATTATGAAAGTAGAGTTGCAGAAATCCACTGCTTATCCCTGGGATAAGCAGCTTGGAATCTTTCTACCCCTTGGATCCTGTCAGGTACTTGTGACCTGTATTAGCCCCTGTTGGAAATAGGATACTGGGCTTGATGGACCCTCTGTCTGACCCAGTATGGCAAGTCTTATGTTCTTATTTATGGAGTGCTACAAGATGTATGCAGCACTGTACAGACACAAAGCAAAGACAGTCCCTTCTCCGTGGAGCTTACAATCTAGTCGTCAGAAGGACATTGAGGAGTAAACATGGCTCCTGAAGTGTGGTCAGGATATGAGGCCAGCATTTATTCTCTCCTTCCCTTCCATCTATTAACAGATGGCTCAGCTGTGGCTCCATGGATCTGTAAATATAGAAAGCTTGCAGAGCATGTCCAGGCCAGTAACACTTCCTTCTAGGACCACAGGCTCTAATATATTTTTTAAGCAGCTACAGAACTCCAGATGCATCTCTTCACTATAGCCTATCTCCTGTTTCTTTCCAAATATTCTTACTGCTGCCTATGCTCCTCCTACGAACTATTGTTACTGTTGCTGGTACTCCTGATCTTTTCCATCTAACTTATATACTGAGGGTGACGTACATTTGTTAGGCACTGGGGTCCTGGCAATGTGCCACGTGCAGTCATGAAGAAAACTGTTTATACCAGAGAGGCCTTTCCTTGTTTTATTTTCCTCATGTGTTCGTTCTTTATAGAGACAAGCTGTTGTGAATGGCCTTTTATTGTCTCCATTTCATATATATTTATATATATAGAGAGAGAGAGACAGAGACCCAAATATGCTCCAAAGGGGTGGGACAAAGACACTAATCTGAATTAAAATAGAATCAATTAAAGTACAACTTTATTGGCATCTGCTCAAAATAAATAAAATAATAGAACACCTTGATCTTCCTACATGTATTGTGTTGAACAAACAAATACTTATATGCTTCTATGGGTTTAACAATAAAATGCTGAATCCTCCATAATAGAATACTGAGATAAACAAGACAACTGTACACATGGCAAATTTGCACATCTTAACAATATAGTTACAATGTAGACAGCTCCAAATGTTGTATATGAGCATCAAGTAATTACAATATGTGATGATCAAATAGGTTTCACAATATTGTTACAGTTTTAACACCATTTACATTCATACTACATACAACAAGGAAAACTAGTGCAATAATAGATGTAAATGGTGCATTTATTCAATGATCAGTTAGAAAAAATCATATGAACATGGTGTTCTTCCTAGTACTTTTACAAGAGTTTGTATAAAATAGTTTTTCAGTGCTATATTCTCTCAGCCTGGCAGATTCCAGCTCAGGCCAGCATGTGCTGATTTTGTTAGCATAGCATAAAGTGGAAAAAACAAAAACATACAACTTTGATAGATGCTTAGGTTTTTTTCTTTTATAATAACCTCTAATCTATGAAATTTGGAGATGTATAGATAATTCTGCACAAGAATAAATCTGTTCAGGACAGAGAAGAATTCTTTCTAAACTGGCCCAAATATCCATTTCTGCAGCATGGAGGAAAAATGCTGTTGTGCAAATAGTCCAGGTATTTTACTGCTGCATATGTGGCTCAGGAATTTGCAGACTAGACACCCAAAACAAACTAACACATCCTTTCTTTTTTCTTTTTTTTTTTAGCCACCAAACTTTGATTGAAGCTTTGTAATTTATTTCACTGGAATCTTTTCTCCTGGCTATAAGGTTCACTTGTGCTGTGCACTGAAGTCTTTCTAGTATGCAACAACACAGACTTCTGTGTAATCATCCGCTTCCTCTACAAATATCAACCTGGGGAAAATGCCTTGTTACATAAAATAAACACCACTCCATTAACATTTATATACACAGCACAGGAGATTTCTGAGAGAGTGGTAGGGTTTGTAGAGCTGAGCAGTAAGTGTAGATGGGCAGACTAGACAGGCTGTATGGTTTTTTTTTCCTGCTATCACATTTTTAGGTTTCTGTAAAACAAAAATTGCCTTGAAGCTTTTGACCACCAGTAGGCAGATAATGGCTAAATATTGGTCTTTCCCAAATATCTGCTATTGGTGTGTTTTTGAACATTCAAACGTTATTCAGGAGTAACCAAAAAGATACCGGAGTGCATAGGAGGCGGAGCCAGCCTATATGTTCCATTTTTGGATTCTGCTCCACCTGTAGCCCTGCCCCCAAGAGTTAGTCACCCAAGTACATGTGTGGGTCCCTGAGACCTCTACCTCAAATAGATTTATGCTTGCTCAGAGCAGGAAGCAGCCCGACCTCCCTTTGGCCCATGCAGCACCTATTATTTCCTATAAGAAGAAAAAATGAATTTTAATTTAATTTCTATCCCTGGAAAATCATGGCATCTAGCCTGTCGTCCTGTTTCCTTTTACTCTGCTGCCATTGGAATGAAATCAGAAAACAATGCTGGGGAAAGATATTGGGAAAAACTCCCATTACAGAACCATTGCTTGACGATTTTTTTAAAGATGATCTCTGCAGCACTTATGGCTGCATAGATTCATGAGGACCAGGAGAAGGAGGGTGGGTCACCTCCTGTGCTCATGTCTTACAATCAACAGCAGCCTGTGTTTGTTTGAATCCAATTCCTCTTTTCTCACTGCCATTGAAGCAGAGAGCAATGATGGAGTTGCTTTAGGAATATCAAGGCTTCTTTGTTAAGGGTACCACACCAGCAAGTTACCCCCCCCCCCCCCCCCATGCTCTCTTTTCATTATTTCCAACCTCTAGCCTTTTGGGATCCACAGTGTTTATCCCTTTGAATTCCTTCACTGTTATCATCTTCACCACCTCTTCTGGAAGAGCATTCCAGGCACTCACCACCCTCTCCATGAAGAAGTATTTCCTGACATTGGTTCTGAGGTATCCTCCCTTGAGTTTCATTTCATAACTCCTAGTTCTATTGATTTCTTTCCAATGGAAAAGGTTTGACAAATGTGCATCATTAAAACCTTTCAGATATCTGAAGGTCTGTATCTTATCTCCCTTGCACCTCCTTTCTTCCAGATCCTTCAGCCTCTTCTCATAAGTCTTCCAATGCTGACCCCTCACCATTTTGTTTGTTCTTCTTTGCACCACCTCTATCCTTTTTTAAATATGGGCACCAGTATTGAATGTAGTACTCCTGTACAAGGGCATTATCACCTCTTTTTTCTTACTGGTTATTCCTCTCTCTGTGCAGCCGAGTATCCTTCTGGCTTTAGCTATCGCCATGTCACATTGCTGCGCCGTCTTCAGATCATCAGCCATTATCACACAGAGATCCCTCTCCGAGGCAGTGGGTATTAGTCTTTCACTGCCCATCACATACAGGCTGATACAGTACAGTGCGCTCCAGTGGAGTGCACTGTTAACCCGCGTTTTGACGTGCATTTTCGACGTGCTAGCTTTACCCCTTATTCAGTAAGGGGTAATAGCACTTCAAAAATGCGCGTCCAACCCCCCCGAAATTAATAGCGCCCACAACGTGCAAATGCATGTTGATGGCCCTATTAGTTATTCCCGCGCGATTCACTAAGGAAAATATGCGGCCAAGCCGCACATTTTATTTTCAGAAATTAGCGCCTACCCAAAGGTAGGTATTAATTTATGCCGGCACCAAAGGTAGGTATTAATTTCTGCCCTCTGACTTAATATCATGGCGATATTAAATCGCAGGTCCCAAAAGTTAAAAATAATTAAAAATTTAAAATCGGCCCGCGGCTTGAAAACCATGTGCTCAATTTTGCCGGCGTCCGGTTTCCGAACCCGTGGCTGTCAGCAGGTTTGAGAACCGATGACGGCAAAATTGACCGTGGGCTGTCAAACTCGCTGACAGCCGCCGCTCCTAATTTGAATATTTGAATATTTTTTTTTAGTGAATCACGCGCACAGGAGAATGGCCAGTGCGTGCGCCGGGAGAGCGCAAATTTTACTGTATCGGCCTGAAAAAGCTCTTTTGGATTACCACACCCCAGATGCCTGACTGCACTTCTTGGCATTGAATCCCAGCTGCCAAATCTTTGACCACTCTTCCAGTTTTCTTAAATCACTTTTCATTCTCTTTACTCCTTCAGACGTAACAGACAAACTTTACCTTCTATCCCTTCCACTAGGTCACTCACAAAGATATTTAACAAAATCGGTCCCATAACTGATCCCTGTGGCGCTCCACTTAACACCATTTTTTCTTCGGAGTAGGTTCCATTTACCATTACATGCTGTCTCCTGTCAGTCAACCACTTTGCAATCCACGCTACTACCATGGAACTCACTCCCAAGCTTCTCATTTTGTTCACATGTCTCCTATGAGGGACTATATCAAAAGCTTTACTAAAATCCAAGTAAATCACATCGAGTGCTCTTCCCTGATCCTATTCTCTAGTCACCCAATCAAAAATCTCAGTCAGATTTGTCTGACAGCACATTCCCCTGGTGAATCTATGCTGCCTCAGGTTGAGCAACCCACGGGATTGTAGATAGAATCTCAAAAGGATAATGAACTAAGGAGAAATTACTACTTACCTGATAATTTTGTTTTCCTTCATGTAGACAGATAGACTCAGAACCAGTGAGTTATGCTGCCCTGCCAGCAGATGTAGACAGAGCAAGGTAACATCACAGTATATGTAGTGACCCCAGACTGCCAGTATTCTCTTCAAAAGCAATTGTGGACAGACTAGCAAAAAACGTGATTAAAAAACAGTCAACTATTACTGTACTCAACCAACAAGAACACTGAACTCAAACAAGAAACGTATGCACCACAATCTAGGGACTGGATAAACACTTATCAGTAATCCCCTGGAACACATAGCCCCACAGGAGGACTGTTGACACAATCATTTGGCAGCCAAGGGTGGGAGGTTGAGTCCATCTGTCTACACTAAGGAAAACAAAATTATCAGGTAAGTAGTAATTTCTCCTTTCTTAGCATATAGAGGGATGGACTCAGGACCAGTGGGAAGTTTCAGAGCTACTCCCGAACAGGGTGGGAGGCTGCCTGCGATCCACTCAATACCGCATGTGCAAAGGCTGCACCCTCCCAGACCTGCACATCCAGACGGTAAAACCTGGAAAAAGTATGTAAGGAGGACCATGTCACAGCTCATAAAATGTCGATGGGAGACACTGCCTAAGCCTTAGTGGAATGAGCCTTAATCTGAGTAGGCAATGGCTTTTCCTCATCCACATATGCGGCCACAACTACCTTCTTAATCCATGAGCTATGGTAGCCCGTAAAGCTGGTTCACTCTGCTTCCTTCCACCATGAAGAACAAACAGGCAATCTGTCTTTTGGAAAGGCTCAAAAACCTCCAAATACCACATGAAAAGTCTCTTGACATCCAAGAGATGCAGGAGGTGATACTCCTCCACGTCCCTGATCTTATACAGGGACGGCAAGGAAATGGATTTGATTCAAATGAAAACCTGAAACTACATTAGACAAGAAGTATGTAGCTGTAATGTCCCTGGAGTCACCCGAAGGAATGGCTCCTGAAAAGACAAGGCCTGCAGCTCGGAAATCCGATGCGCAGAACATACAGCCACCAGGAACACTGTCTTCAAGGTTAATAACCACAAGGAAAGGCTACATAGCGGTCGGAATGTAGGGCCCGCCAAGAAATCCAGCACCAAATCCCCTCCCTCTGGAATGCGTTACCTGACTCACTGCGATTACTATCTAACCCTATACATTTCAAGAAATCTTTAAAAACATACCTGTTTCAGACTGCCTTCAAAACTCCATCAACCAAACAGTAATACTCCATATCAATATTTTCTTTCCCTTATCCATATATTAAGGCAAAGCACCCTCTGCCTACATTCTTGCTTGGGATCTGAGTTCTACTGGGTATCTGCTGGCACTGTTAATTGTCGTCAGTGGAACTAATGAGGTGTTTATTGACAGGCCTGGATTTGTCAATAGGCACACTAGGCCTGTGTCTAAAGTGGCAAAACTCTGGGGGGGGGGGGGGGGCAGCAGGATGGCTGAAGATTTGCTGCCTTCCAGCAGTGCTGAATCTCACACAGCAGAGAACATCCCTCTGCTTCCTGATCCATACCCTCCATGCCCAGGCAGCTGCAGGGAACAAGAGGGGAGGGGGAGAGCTTGGACAGGCAGAGCAAAAGGGCATCATTTTGGAGAGTTTTGGAGAGACTTAATGGAGCATCACTGGGGGATTTGAAAGGGGCTCAGCTAGAGGGCAAATGTTTGTGGGCGAGGGGAATGGGGAAGGAGGCAGTGTTTTTGTGTATAAGAGAGAACCTTGGTAGCGCCCCCTGTTTCCATTAAATTGCTCTGGAGGCAAGGATCTAGGGGCTGGAAAATTCCATCTTACCGTAGTGTGTATGCAGTCTCTATCTCAGAGTTTCCCAAACCTGTCCTAGGGACCCCAAAACCATTCAGGTTTTCAGGATATCCACAATGAATATGCACGAGACAAATTTGCGTACCTTGAAGGCTCTATATATGCAGATTAGCTCATGCATATTCATTATGGATATACTGAAATCCCCAACTAGCTGTGGGGTCTCAGGGCAGGTTTGGGAAGTCCTGCTCTAACTGACAACACTTCTGTTGTCAGTTAGAGCAGGACTTCCCAAACCTGCCCTGAGACCCCACAGCTAGTTGGGGATTTCAGTATATCCATAATGAATATGCATGAGCTAATCTGCATATATATGCACACTATATGAACACTTCTGTTCATATAGTGTGCATGCAGCCTCTCGCTGCTGACACTTCTGTTCATAGTGCGTGTGTACAGCTTCTAGCAGCTGACACTTCTGAATGCATGTATGCAGCCTCTAACTGCTGACACTTCTGCTGCCGTAACTTGGTTATCTCATCATATTGAGTTTGTAGTGTCTGAACCTGCTGTAGCAGAAACTAAATCTTTTGTTGCTGATTCCCCATTGCCAAAAGTATGTAAAAAGAGCAAAAACATCTTTTAAATTCAAGCAGCAACCAGTATTAGCCTTTTTCTTTCAGCCAATGGAGCTGGAATAACACTGGATCACCTGGCAAACAAATTACAGGGAGAGGTCCACACTTAGGCAGAGAGTTATATTTGTGACAGGACTTACTTAAAATGCAGTTAACAAAATAAAATAAAAGAAACAAACACCTAGCTCAGCTGAGCCCTAACTAACTGTAATTTTCCCCTTCTGTTCAGGCAGGAATAAGTCCTTTAGCCTGAATATTAAAAAAAAAATTGCAGGGGTACTGACAATATTTCAATAGTGCACTACTAAACGAGCATCATGATACGTATGTTATATTAAGCCAAATATCCAGGTCTAGGGACTTTTATTACAGCTAATCAGTTGCAAGCGGCATATGCATCCCCAGCTTAGGGCATATGCATCCCCAGATTAGGGCATATAGCATCCACAGGATGCTATATGCCCTAAGCTGGGGCATATAGCATCGGTTTCCATACAACATGAAAACAGCCAACGGGGCTTTACAGTGTAACTGATGGAAGAACTGGGGGGAGGGGTAGGGCAGAGGGGGGTTTGATACAAGGGGGTTTTATTGCACATTCAGGGAACGCGAAACAAAAACAAAAATTAGAACCATATATACAAGATATATACAATCAGAGTACAAGGCGAGGGGGTAGGGGTGTGTGTGAGGAGGTTAAGGTTGGAGGAGAAGGGGGAGGAGAGGGGGGAGCGGGGGGGGGGGGAGAGAAGAGGGGATCTAGGGGGGGAGGGAAGAGGGCATTAAGAAAAGATATCAGGGGAGAGGAACTGGAGAGAGAGGGGGGAGGGGAAGGTGGCGGAGGGAGAGGAAGGAAGGAGGATGAGAGGGCAGGGAGGGGATCATGAGTAGGCGTGTGTGAACAGCCAAGTCTCAAGTTTCTACTTGGCCACTAAATGTTTCAATTTCTTTGTTATAGTGCATAATACGCTCTAATTCTTTAGCAACCTATAGCTCTAGGAAAATCATTTCTGAAAATGTGCCTGATAGTCAAATGGAATTTTAATAAATAATTGATCTACTGTATTTTTGTTGTAACTTGCTTTAGTGACTTTCTGCCTAATTTGAATATGCCACATCCGTAGTTTCATTTGTGATGTTAGTGTACTAAACAGAAGTGTAAAGAGTCCTATAACAGCGGTTTTTGTGAAAGGGCTAATGTGAGGCAATCTGGTTTAGTACTTCACAGGATCTAATAATGAACTTAACCAGTTACATCTCAATCTCTGAGGTGAAGTTTCCATCTCACTGTGGTGCTTGCAGGCCCATGAGCCATCAAGCCAATTTTCAAAAGGAAACTCCCCTCCGCACCAGGGGTTGTGGCTACATAAATCCCCACAGAGTTTGCAGGCACAGACTCCCTGCTGGGAAGTATTCACAGGGAGTTAAACCTAACCAGGCACTGTGAGAGGAAGGCAATTTTCAAAGGCGCTTTCTCTGTAGATAGAAAATTGTTCTCCAAATACTTAGGCAAAAGGTCTGCAATTTTGTTTGCTCTTATAGTTTGGATGTAGCACATTTTATTCAGGATTTAGTTTCTTGATTTTGTAAAGAAAAAGAAATTTGACAGAAAAAAAATTGAAAGCCAAACTTGTGCAGAAACCACTAAGGAAAATTTGCCCATTTCCTAAATTTAGCAGGTTCAGGAAAAAGTTCTACATATTTTTCGCAAGGTTTTTCTTTGCACAAGTTTTTCAGAAAATGGTTTTCCTATTCTGAAGAGAATATTTTGTCCTGCTTTTGCCTGGATTCTAAATCTGACCCTTCAGTTATTAAAATATCATATGTGGTATGAGTGTTGCAGAAATTTCAGACTATGCAGTCTATGTGCCTGGGCTTTTTTCACAAAATATTTGTAAGTAGTAAGAAAGCTATATGCCGAAGATAAAGATAAACCAAAGACCACTGTAGCTTGCAAGATGAAGTAAATCCCTAAATAATGCACAAGATATCTTTATCTCACTGCCCAATGAGACTGCACCAGGAAGAAATTTGCAAGGCTGCAAAAAGCTGTCTTTCCATTTAAAGGCAAAGCATTTCCACTCAAAACTATTTTATTTTCTGCCTTCATTTGTTTCCAACTTCCTGAGAGCCCATAAGGCATGACTAGGCAGTGTCAGTGGGCTGAACACTTGCTAGGTAACCTTAACTCTATACATCTACCACTGTCAGAGGACGTGGTCTGAGCCCTGGAAAAGAAAGGTTTGAGACAAACAGACAGATAACAGCAGAGCTTCCTACATGTGCAAGACACCAGAACTCACCTGCTTCTTCGCAGGGAGGAGTGAGGGGTGTGAGGTTGAGCGTCGTCTACAGGTGTTAATGGTTCTTCTTTCACCTGCCCTATGAACCCTCTCCCTAGCTGCTTTTAACATACAAATCATGAATATGTAAGAAGTTCATGCATAGTCAAGCAGTGGGATGGAAGGGGTTGTTTCTCCATTTCAGACTGTTGCCCCCCTCTCCCATCGGGTGTCACTGCTCCTGCTGTGTAGCGACTCCAGACCAGGACATGATGTCTGTCCTGCAACCTCTAGACCCGCAAGCTGTCTTGCAGTATCAGCACTTTTCTGTGTGCTTAACTGTCTGAAACTGCCCTTTGAATAGGTTGTTTTTCATCTCTAGGCAGATTTGGGTTGTTTTCACCTCTGTGACCTGTCCCTGCTCTGGGCAGGTCTTAACTCATTGTTTATGGAAAGAAGCTATAGTTCTAAGTTAAATAGGCAGATCAGACAACCTGGGCATGTATTGTCATTCTAGTCAAAAGTTCCTCATCTTGTTTTTCTGTTGAAACATACATGTCAGCATCCATCTTATGAAATCTGTGTCCCTCTTGTGGGGTTAGTATTCATATTTGGTTGCATACAGTGGTAAAAACTGATCTCCTACAGGCTGGAGCTCAATCCTTGTATGCTGATGTCCTCTTCTTTCAAATGATGGCATCTTCTGGGGACATGCCAGAGTAAATTAACTCCTCAACAGAAGGCACCATTTTGATGTATGGCAGTTCATTTAAACTGCCCTACACCAAAATGATGCCCTCTGCTGAGGAAGGCATCAGAGTCAATTTACTCCAGCGTGTCCCCAGTGGATGTTGTCATTTTGAAGAAAAAACATTGGCGTATGAAATCTGGGCTGTGGCCTCCGGGCCTAGGACCTGGTCTCTGAGCTGGGCACCAGTGTTGGACATGGGCCTGGTCCTAGGATGAGGTCCAGGCATCAGGACCCAGCCTCTGACTCAGGCCTTGGCCTAGACTCTGGCCTAGGCTTCAGGGTTCAGCCTCTGGAGTGGGCCCTGGATTCAGAGTGAGGCTCAGGTTTCAGGACCCAGCCTGCGTCTGGACTGTGACATTGGATCCCAGACAAACAAGGTAAGTGGGGCCGGAAAGTTTTACCAGCCCTGACAAAATATATGGGGCCTGAGCCTTTGCTCTGGTCTTTGGCCGAGGCCTTGGAGTTGGGCCCAAGCATAGGCCGAGACCCTAGCTTTGTGCCATTGGGCTACAGCCTAGGCGCCAGTGTCGCACTCAGGCATAAGCGAGGCCCCAGCCTCAGGCCTAGGCTTGACTTATGACTTTTTTTTGGTTTTCAAAACTAAATGTCAAAACTGACTAAATTTTGTTAGATTTTCAGTCGTTTTGTTTTGAGAATGAAATAAAATGAAATAGGAAATGACAACTAAATTTCCTGTTTTGTTTCTAATGATTGCACATCCCTAATGATTACATCTAACAGAGACAAAGTGGGGTCTTTTGAGATGATGTATGTAGAGTTATGTGGAGTTGTTGGGCAATGAGCACAGTGGGCAGTTTTGCAGTTTTGGGCATTTTTAAGAGTAACCCTAGCAAGAAGGGGAAATGGTGACCCTGTAGTCCTAAACCCAGGTTAATTTGTTAAGGTGGCCTTGGAATTTTGTAGAAAGCATGTAAAACAGAAAGTATTTCCAGAAGTAGTACAATTTGCTTCATCCTGGCCCATCCCGGGGGGAGTATCAGCCCAAATTCAGCGCAGGGAAGTAAACGAGAGAGAAGTCACCTCCCTGAAATGTATCCAGGTTTGGTAAAGACTCTCAACCCAATAGGTCCAAGCTAAGAGGGAGGGTATGTAAATGAGTATCCCTGGAAACCCTTCTTAACCTGTGCTGGACCATGCATCTAGCCTGGGCCATCTTAAAAGTTAAAGAAACAGGTAGCTCTGTGGGTGAGACTCCTGAGAGCAGGAACAAGGGTGTAGACCCAGAGGGGGACAGACAGGCCCCTGAAACATTTCTCTCCTAAAGATAAATACTGAGTGTGAAGTTGGCTGAAGGTAAGCCATGTGTGTTAAACCAATTGCTTGTGTAAAATAAAGTCTTATATAAGAAGAACCAAAGTCTAGAATGTGTCTGTACTCTGGAAAAGCTGCATTTGGCTTGTCTATGCCACACTCCCCCTGTTTAGCATCCCAAATGTCATCAGTTCCCTTGGGATTCGTCCACTCTAGTCTTCCTGTAGGAGTGCTCTTGGACCATACCATCCTTTTTCTGTGTGACTGCTAGGGCCCCCTTCTGTCCTCAAAATCCTTTCAGAGCACCTAAGTTATACTGTTTCCCTAGTCGAAAATAATTTGCTTTGAAATAAGAAGGATTCAAATTACGTACAACATTTTGCTCACTTTGAACTTATATCTATCTACAGTATCTTCAGTCCTTAGTGGACACTGTACATAAAGGCCATCCTTGAAATTTCCATTATGTCATATAACAACCAATGGGGGCGATTTACAAAGCCACAATTTTTTTATCATGGGAGGGGACCAATATCACGGTGTGCAACCCCGCAATATTGAGCCCCTCCCGTGACAAAATATCACTGCAGAATCACAGTGTAATCTTTATCATGGCACAAATGTGCAACAAAAAATTGTGCAGCGATACTGGACCTAATCCCACAATGGTGGCCCAGCTCAGCTAGGGCTGCCATAATGCTAAAGAGCCTAGTGACCTGAAACCCCCCTCCCATTCCAAACCTCACAAATCACTCCAGGGTTCTTTGGAGACTCCTGCCCTACCCCCACACCCACTGCCTTCCGAGGCAGATCTATCCCCTCAAAAATCCAAAAAATCAGTAGTCCAAGTATGTGGTGATGGCCCACCTCCTTTCCTAACTCCTTCCCTTATAGGAAAAAGGTTTCCCCTCCTGGCTTCAACCCCCCTTCCAAAGTCCCCCCCTTCCTCCCTCCAGTCCAAATAAGAAAATATCCCTGGGGTCTATGGCCTCCCCAGCCATAAATAAAAGACTGATGATCTAGGGAGGAACCTCAACTTCCATGTCCCCGCCACCCCATACCTCAAAATGGAAGCACTGGTGATCACTGGGGGCCCGGAGTGCCTTTTTGCACCTGACCCGGTCAATGCCATTTCCAAAATGGTGTTGACTTGACCATTTTCTAAAAAAGGCTGGGGCTTGGGGGGGGGGGGAGGCTCAGAGAGGGGCTACTGCACAATTATTTTTTTTTTTTTGCACTTTTGTTCCTGTGAGGAATTCCCCAGTTCTGCAATTTTCTGGTAATAAAAGAAACTTCCATTGTAGTTTTCAGCCCCAACAGAAAGACTAACTCTCTTGTAGATTTTCCTGAATTCTCCAACTGAGAAACACACAACACCATATAGCATTTTGATTTGTTACTTCCCATCACTACCCTCACTGAGATGGCATCTTAAACCTCAGCAATTCATAAACTTTAAATAACAGTTTAGTGTAAAGGTTTTGTTTCTTCAAAAAAGCAACAGTTAATTTGTTGACTGATCTTACATGTTGACCCTCTTCCTATTCTTTCTTAAAATCAGAAAACTGACTGGAATCTCAGGAACTGTAAACAGAGATGAAAAATACACAATTCTCAACTGTAGCTATGCTCAAATCAGTCCTTCCTTAGCAGTTTGTAACCTAGTAAGACGCTCATCTAAAGCAGCCAATACTGTGATTTTTCTCTGACATCAATTGCAGCCTGCTGCGACTCTCCAGCCTTTGCTGTTTCTCTGATGCTGTGTTGCAGTTTCGTGCTCATACCTTTGTGTTCCTAGGAGATAAGGCACCAGATTTCTTTCCACCACTATCAGTGGCCAAATTCTAGTCGGACAACCAATTTTAAGAGTTGTGTTTTGCTTTTATGCAAGAGTCCATGGAGAACTCGCTGGGAACTTCTTTCCCTTGTGTCCATTCAGTGCATAGCCATCACTGGGAGCCCCTCTCAAGTCAGTCCTGTAAGCTGATTATTTTTAATATGCTGTGATCAGTAGGGATGTGAATCGTTTTTTGACGATTTAAAATATCGTCCGATATATTTTAAATCGTCAAAAAATCGTTAGGGCCACGATACAATACCAATTCCCCTGATTTATCGTTAAAAAATCGTAAATCGGGGGAAGGGGGAGGGCAGGAAAACCGGCACACTAAAACCCCCTAAAACCCACCCCCGACCCTTTAAATTAAATCCCCCACCCTCCCGAACCCCCCCAATGCTTTAAATTACCTGGGGATCCGGCGGTGGTCCAGAACGGCGGCGGTCCGGAACGGCCCCCTCAATAGAATCGTGTTGTCTTCAGCCGGCACCATTTTTCAAAATGGCCGCCGCAAAATGGCGGCGGCCATAGACAAAAACGATTCGACGGAGGAGGTCGTTCCGGACCCCCGCTGGACTTTTGGCAAGTCTTGTGGGGGTCAGGAGGCCCCCCCAAGCTGGCCAAAAGTTTCCTGGGAGTCCAGCGGGGTTCCGGGAGCGATTTCTCGCCGCAAATCGTTTTCGTACGGAAAATGGCGCCGGCAGGAGATCGACTGCAGGAGGTCGTTCAGCGGGGGTTCCGGACCGCCGCTGAACGACCTCCTGCACTCGATCTCCTGCCGGCGCCATTTTCCGTACGAAAACGATTCGCGGCGAGAAATCGCTCCCGGAACCCCGCTGGACTCCCAGGAAACTTTTGGCCAGCTTGGGGGGGCCTCCTGACCCCCACAAGACTTGCCAAAAGTCCAGCGGGGGTCCGGAACAACCTCCTCTGTCGAATCGTTTTTGTCTATGGCCGCCGCCATTTTGCGGCGGCCATTTTGAAAAATGGCGCCGGCTGAAGACAACACGATTCTATTGAGGGGGCCGTTCCGGACCGCCGCCGTTCTGGACCACCGCCGGATCCCCAGGTAATTTAAAGCATTTGGGGTGGGGGATTTAATTTAAAGGGTCGGGGTGGGTTTTAGGGGGGTTTAGTGTGCCGGCTCACGATTTTAACGATTTTTCACGATAGTTTACACACCCAAACGGCAACAATATGATTCCCTCCCCCTCCCAGCCGAAATTGATCGTTAAGACGATCGAGGACACGATTCACATCTCTAGTGATCAGCTTCTTGACCTCTCATCTGTTCAGCAAACACCTCCTATGTTTGGGAATGAGCAACAAGGAAGGGATCCTCCCATTAAGATCTGCCGGCTACTTCTAAGTGGTCTGGATTGGCCACTGTTGGAGACAGGATGCTGGGCTTGATTGGTCTGACCCAACATGGCACTTGTGATGTCATATTGACATATAATTTAGTGGCATTAACTTTCAGTTAGTTACAATGATTTCTTCATTGGGTACATTTGATTTCTCAGAAAGACCAAAGCTATTAATCTTATTGTGACAGGGTACATAGAAGGCACCACCTAAGCAACACAAACAGTAAGAAATGATTAGAAGGAACAGACTCCACACTAGCCATACTAACCAAGGATGAAGACATGCAGAACAGTTGGACAAAAGGAAAAAAGAAAAAGAAAACATGCCCAGGCAGAAAGAGTGTTCCTGGGCTGCGAGAAGGAGCTCTGTCTAAATCAGGCACATGTGAACCTACAAACAAACTACATGACCTAATGAAACTGCCACCTTTACCTACAGAAAGAACTAACTTGGCCAGCGTGAATACATTCAATAGTAGATTTCAAGGTTGGTCAATAGCTTTTATCAAAGACTAAGATTTTTTTTCTTGTAAATCCTGATTTGCCTCCTTTTTGTTTGTTTTTCGATTCAGTGGTACTTCACACCTGCGGTCTGTGAACAAATTTTCAAAGGGAAAATCTGCACATACTTTCTCTTTGAAAATTGTCCCCAGGTGCAGCTAGTTTACATCCTCTTTTTATGTGAAATAAATTTGACTGGGAAATAGCGCATGTACAATTGAAAAAGAAATGTTTGCACACTGTATCCAGATCCCACCCAAAATATACCCCCCGGGAACGCCTCCCCTTAATCTGGCTAAACATATGTGCACTGTGGAGCCCCATGGGTACTTTTCATAAGCTTAAGGGTGGGCAATTTTCAAATAGCCCTTTTACTTAGGTAACTTGATATTCACCCAGGTAAATGGCTTTTGAAAATTGTTCTCATCAGATACAGTCCCTGCAGTCTAGTCAAGATACACATATAAGACAAATAGGAGATTTCAGGAAAGGTATTTATTAGGGATGTGCATTTGTTGCTCCATTTGTTTCATTCGTTGTGGCGGCACATGCATACCTCATGGATTTATAGTACACGCGTATACTATAAATCTGAAAGGTATGCACATAGAGCTGCAACAAATGAAACTAATGGAGTAACAAATGCACATCCCTAGTATTTATTATAGGAAACCGGTTCCGATGGCTATACCACTCCCCAAAGCCTTCCCTTCCCCCGGGTCTGTCTACCACCCTACCATACCATTCTGTAACTCTGAGACTACCAGCCGCTATCACCCCGAGATCTCTCCCCTGCCCGATGCACATCAGTGCCACAAAACTCACCATGCCCCTTCCCTTGGTGCACTGGGGGACTTGTATCTGACCACGTTGCAAAGAGGGAAAGGAAAGATAGAAGAACAAGAAATGAAGAGCATTGGAAGACTGTGACAGCCCCACATCCCCCATCCCACCCACAGTAACACATTTTCTGAATCATTTCCTAAAACTTTTTTTTTCTTCACACCCCCCCCCCTTGTATCAATTTTGTTGCCTTTTCTCCCTCCTTACAGAACAAAAAAGTAACCCTAAACCAAGATCAACTGTGCGTTATGACTCACAGAACTCTTCTTGCATGCTGTGACTCATAAATCTGTCTATATGCTACATGAAAGAGAGAAAAAAAACCAGTATAGGATGGTATTTACTCCTCACTTCTACCACTAAAGTTTTATATTTAGAAATAACATCAAATCATGCAAATTTTGTGTTCAAAACCTGCAAACTTCTGGAGCATCTAACCTAGTAAATTCAAAACAGCAGTTGAACTTCCCTCTACCTCCAAAACAAACCTTCTGTTCTGCAGTTGTGTAGCACTACTACATTGTGCTAAACACTAAATGGCGTTTTCTAAAGTCATACCCCAAATTCTTCCCAAAGATCATTTCTGGTGTCAGAGTTGTGGTTCTTCTTTGCTGGTTCAACTTTGTATGCAAAAACTAAATGTAAGGAAGTCCAATTTTTCTTTGAGCAGGTGATTTATGATGGAGGCAGCATTTTCCACTATAACACACTGAAATCTGATGCTAATTAACTACTGTTGCGTTTGGCCGGTCGCGGGTCAGCTCTCACCTTCTGCCCCGGACCGGAGAGGGGCTGCCGACACCGTGATGGGCCTTCAAGTGAAGACATGGCAGGCCACCACATGGGCTGCACAACACCGCGCTAAGGACACCACTCAGCTGGACGGGGTGTCCCTACATATTTAAAGGGCCCACGGCAGGAAAACCACTGTGGCACCCGCTGATTATGTCACAGGCTCTTCCCTATGTAAGGCTGGCTCAGACTGGTCTCAGACGCTTCAGCAATAGGTCGAACTCTTTGGAGAAGCTGTTTGCCACGCTGTTCCTGTTCCTGATTTTGTTCCAGTGCCTTGTCTTTGTGTTCCTGCTTCCTCCCCGCATCTTTGGAATTCCTGTGTTTTTGTCCTATGGTCTTCGTCCGTCTTCTGTGTCTTCTTGCTGTTCTGCCTTCCCTCCTATTCCTGGATTGTCTCCCCGGCTTGACTTCGGCATGGACCCTCGGCTCATCTTCATCTGGTTTCCTGGTTTGATCTCGGACTGTCCCTTGACCACGTTGTTTGCTGCCTGCCCTGACCTCTGCATGAACTGACCTTGTCTTCTGACTGGCCTTCAACTTCTTCAGCAACGGATTCTTCTCTCCATAGAGGCTCACACCCAAGTCCAGCCGGCCCCAGCACCGAGGGCTCAACCTTAGGGGACCTGTTGGGCCTCTGTTCCTGCCAGCACCGCCTACAAATGGTGAGAACCTGCAGGGCTCCTCCCTATAGGTAGCGCCAACCTCACCTCAGTCAAAGGGTCCACTTCCGCAGCAATTACAGTATCATTGCATGTCCTAATGCAGACATCTTCAACCAGTGTGCTATGGGGATCCTCAAGTTTACCATTTATCTTTTTCCAGAGAAAGATTGGTCAAAGCCACCACTTTTGGCAACAAAATTTTGATCTTTTCTCCCTCCTATCCTCTGCATGATTACCTCCAGCCTTCCATCGGCAGAAGTCTGAGCACTGCTTCTTACTTGCTGCTTCTTCTTCCTCTTCTGGCTATTTTTTAAAGTTGGAATTGTGTGGGGCCAGCAGTCTTTGAGACTACAAGTCCCTATGTGGTTCCAATTTCAGAGGGAAGCTGTTAGAGGAGCAGGAGAAGGCAGCATCAAGTAAGATTGTCCAATTCCTCTTGCTAGCTGGAGGTGATTCTGAGCAGGGAACAGCAGGGGATGCCAGGGAGTGGGGTGGAAGGGATGACTGTAATGTCAAGGGATGGGGTGGGAAGGATGGTGGTGATACCAGGCAATGGGAAGGAAAAGAAGATGGTTATGCCAGTGGGTGAAGGGAAGGGTGGATAGTGTATTTGGGGGAGGGGGAAAGGGGAGCAGACAAGGGAAGGTGATGATGCCAAGGGTGGGAGAGGAAGGGAAGTGATGATGCCAGGGGAGGGATGAGGAGTAAAAGGAAAGGTGATAATGTCATAGAGTATGTGTGTGTAGAGTCGGTGAGGGGTGGAAAGATGATGATACTCAGGGGATGGGGAAAGGGAAGGTGATGCTGGGGTGGGAGAGAGGAGATGAAAGGTGATAGTGTGGCACAAGAAAGTGAACCCACCACCAGGTTTACCATAATATAAAAAAATTGGAAACTATTATTCTAATGAAAGGATGAATGATCTCTGGCTCTCAAAAACCAGTAAATTTTGCATGTTTTTGACATGCTATGTTGATGGAATATTAACTCATTATGCATCTAGAATTTATCCACATATGTGTAACACTTGTTGGAGAAGTGGAACCCTAGTGCCAAGGGGTGGTTGATGCTCACTAGGCCCACCCCATCAGCTGGCAGAGAAACCATGTGGCAGGACCAGCTGGAGCTTCACCTATACCAGCCCTGTTCTCCACAGGTTGAGCCCTTGGGTTCTAGGGACAATCCAAGAGAAGAGTCCAGGCAAGCATGGGTCAAGACATGCAGCAGACAGCAGAACAAGCCAGAAGTCAGGGCAGAAGGACAGAGGCCAGGTCAGGGTCTAGATCCAGGAAGTGTGTCTAAGACAAACAGAGCAGACAAGACAAACAGGACCAGCAAGGAAAGGAACAAGCAGGAACTGGAACAAGAGCAGATAGGTAAGGAACTGGATAACAAGCAGAGCACAGAGGAGCAAGGAACAAGGCAAGGAGCCAAGACAAGGCTAGCACCACACACTGGACCAAAAGAGCACCAAGTGACATATTACTGAGGCACTGGCTGGTTGCAAGAGACTTCCTTATATATTCCTGGAGGATGTGAGATCATCAGCCAGCGCCACAGGAAGTCCTGGCTAGGGGACCTATAAAGACAGTCCAGAGTTGGAGACAGTTCTATCCCAGGTCTGGTTATACATCTAAATGGCTTTTCAATATTGATCTCAAAAGTTTTCCTGTGCACATTCCTGAAGCCTGAGATCCACTCTGATTGCTAGGACAATCAAGCCTTCTAATGTGGATGGAATATCATGCCCCACTAGCTCACCTTTGTTTTTTCCAGACAGTCCCTCCAAAAGATGGCTGTCTGGCTATCTTGTCCCCAACCAACCTCTGAGGCTAGGGTTTGGAACTGCACTGCATACTCGCCTCCGGAGCAAGTCCCTTGTCAGATCTTCAGCAGTTCAGTAGTGGCAGATGTAACATGGCCTGGTTCATCAAATACAAACTGAAATTTCTGTAGGAAGAGATCTAAATTCCAAAGGAGCGGATCCTTTTGCTCCCACAGTGGAGAAGCCCAAGCCAGGGTGGAGCTACGAAAGACAGACAGCATGTACATTATCTTGTACAATCAGAGGGGAAAAAAAGCCACCTGAAGCTAAAATGTATTTTGCATTGGTTTATAAAGCCCTTGCACTCCCTGGGTTCCCCATGTATCAGGATAGTGAAGGGAGTTGTGGTAAGGGTCAAGTAGACCTGGGCCTCAGAAAGCAGAACTGGATCCAGTGTTGGTAGCTGAGCTTGCACCGTGTCCATCTGCACTGCCAATCTTTCAAGCAGACCATTTGCTAGATTTAATATGTCTCATTGCTACTGGATACGCTGGGCTAGACCGGGTATGGCCTGGAGCGGTGACAAGTCCACCGGGTCCATGGCCTCAGCAAACTTGTAAGAATGTTGGACCTTTGTACTGTGGATCTGCTCCTTTGGAACCTAATATGCCCACGCTGACAGCTGGTGAACATTCCCTGGGCTGGGCAAGACTGGCGCTTCAGCTATACCAGCCCTGTTCCCCCACAGGTTGAGCCTTTAGGTTCCAGGGACCAGCAGGACTTGGGTGAGGGTCCCCACAGGGCATATAGAATAAGAGAGTCCAGGGCTGGGCCCAGGTCAGGACAAGCAGCTGTAGAGAGTTACCAGTAGAAAAGTAGAGGTTGGCTTGGGCAGCCAGCAAGATTTATTTATTTATTTATTCTTTTTCTATACCGACGTTCGTGACCTGTCATATCACATCGGTTTACATCGAACAGGGGGTAAAAACTTGGTCGATAACGGACTATTAACATTTTTGCAAAACCATTTAGAGAATAACAATTATGAACAAAACCTAGAGTGGGGAAAAGTAGAAGGTAACAGGGGAGATGGCGGGAAAGGGCTACTTGGGACTGAGGGGTAGAAGCAGTATAAAAATACAACAATATAAAAATATAAAGATATAGCAATATAAAACAATATAAAAATGATGTAACCACTATAGCAATAAACGATATAACTCATATCTTCAGTGTCTTAAGTATCCAGGGCTGAGGAATCACGATGCAGGCAATGTCCATAGTTAAGGTCAGTGGCAGATGGCAGGCAGAATAGTCTGGGTCCTGTAGCAGAGTTCTGTACTGAAGACAGGATAGACCAGAAGGTTTGGATTAGGAAGGCTGGACAAGGCAGGATCAGGAACCAAGGCAGGATCAGGAATGCAGGAACAACACATATTACAAAAAAGCAGGAAGACCTGTTGCTGAAGGAAGGAAGGCAGTGCGACTGGGGCCTTTATACCCAGCTGCATGATTTTATCAGAGCGCGTCAGCCAGGCTGTTTCCCGCAGCAGGGACTATAAACAACGCTGCGCTGCACACACCTAGAGATGCCTGAGGAGCGGGGGAGCCAGTGGTGTTATGGCGGCATTCTTGCTGCTTCAGAGTCAGTCTGCATCCTGGGATGAGTGCTTCCAGTTGCAGGATGACCCCACGACTGGCAAATGTTACAGTTTTGACCATTTGCACCTACTCTTTGTGCAGGTAGACGTTTGCTGGAAAAGTGTGCACATAGATTTGAAAATGCCATCTATGCACTTACTTTTCCATCTTTGATCTAAATATGCCCACAGGAAAACCTCTTCCCAATTTTGGCTAAAAATCTGTGCATTGTTGAGTAATGTGTGTGCTTTTAGCCACATTGAGGGTGTACATTTTCAGACAGCCCTTTTGCCCAGGTAAATGACTTTTGAAAAAATTACTCTTCCCCAACAATCAAAATTAATTTCTTATTTCTCACCATTCTAAACCCCAATCGGAGGTTTAGAGCCATAAACAATCACACCTATAGCCCTTGTTTCCATAGATACAGAATGAGAAGAAGGCCATTTTGAATACGCCTTTTTTTTTTTCAAAATAACATTTCCCCATTCTGTACCGGTGGAAAAAGAACTTCTTATTGAATATGACCCAGTGTCTCCAAGGAGCATTTTTGGCTATCTGATTTTTCAGCTGTTGCTTTACCATTTAATCTAGATATAATCTTATCCATTGTCTTGCCCATACTTACATTACAAGGAACTAGTAGTGGAAACCAAATGGAGACAGCAATTCAGTTGATAGCAACTCTCCGAATGGCTGCTATTTCTGCTCTTGCAAATAACTTGAAAAGATGTGGGTTAATGAAATCAAATCCGAAGGAGTCGTTAATGAAAAATTCATCGGTTTCCCAGGAGTCAGATTTTCAGGCAAGTTTAAAAAAAAAATCAGAGGCTCCTAAACATTAAAATGAATGTATGAGCCTCCTGACAGTACTATCAAATGTCCTTGACATCCATATGGGAGCAATTATTCTTGTATTCTATCCCATCCAAGTATTGCTTTTTCAGCAGTGTATTTCAAAATCAAATAAAAACCCCACTCGCTGCTCTTTCTGCCTTGACTACGTCTTAGTTCCTCAGGGTCCCGCACAGGAAGGACTTTCTAAAGCCCTTTCACTTTGTCCCATATGCTATTGTACGGACTATTTGTTGTCATACTTCATAGCAAATGAATATGAATGTTATGTTTCACTGTTTTCTGTTATACAGTTGTGATGGTGCCAAGTAATCCTCACTTTAAAAGAAATAAAACAAGCCTGTCACTGAACAGAGGAGTTTCTGGCAGATGTATTCCTGCCATACCCCGCGCTAACCACTAGTGTTCATCTCACCCTGCACTGTACCTTAAAATGCTACCTTTTATGTTATATCAGAAGCTCATGCCTCTCTTGTTGGAATGTGATTCCTTTGCCAAAGACTGTCAGGAGTATAGTATGTCAGTGTATTGTAGCAGCCGTCCTGAAACTTTAACATGTTTATATTCCGCAGTCGAAGCCTCTTCCGGTTTCATGAGTACTACGATGGAATGCAATGGAAGAGACCCAGACCCTTGTCCACCCAGATTAGAGGTTTTTGTGCTAAGGTCCCTATATGGTTGCGTTACAATGAGAGCTGGAGTTGAAGTCTGTCTGTGCTCCTTGTTTGGGAAGCCGGTGGGAGGAGAACAGGGCAAGAGGCTATATAATCAAACAACTTTCAGATTCACCGTGCAGCATCCAGAGCAGCTAACCCCAGCCAAGTGCTGTCAGGGTAAGTGAAACTCAGCTAATACTGTAACTGCAAAGATAAGACACAGATAGGCATGAGCTCAGCCTATCCGTCAGTGAGGATAAGTCGATGGTGCAGTAGATAGACTATTTTATTTGGAGTTAAGTTCTAGCTAGAACTTTATTTATATTATTTGCTTTTAATTAATATGCAATTGAGATTGCTATATTGTACTCTTGAAATGTATAGAATTAATTTCCTCAGATAATAATAGCAAGATTTAGTGAAAATGGTAAAATTTGTTGCATCTGATTTGATCTGTGGCCGTGATAATAAAGCTCCACTCTCGATAGAAATGTACACCTTCCAGGTATTAGTTGCAGAAAAATTGCTGCTTGTTGGTCTTGTAGCTCTGATTTGAATGATGGATAGATTCATGCTGAGCTCCCCAGCATGTCTGGCTGCCTGCTTTGAAATGAGACATAGAGTTTTACCTACCACAGTAAATGTTATATGTAAAGCAGTGCTGCATTTCTCTCTGTAAGCTCTTTGGGGAAGGGACTTGTTGCACCTGAGTTACTAATAATGCTGTAAGCCCCCTTGAGCATTATTTGGAAAGGCAGACTAAAAGTCCAAAGTATTAATATTACTGTGCCTGTAACCCCAGTACTCTTTTGTGAGTGAATGTTTATTGCTTTACTATGAGTTACTCTTGGTGGATAATAAAGAAGGCGTTTCTAGGGTCTCTCAGCAGTGCAGGTGTGGACTGAGGTTTTGGGTAATTTACCCTTTCCCTTGATAGACAGCAGGAGGGAGCAGGATTATAAGCAGTAAAGTCAATGCTTGAAGCTCAGTAGGAAGCCAAATGCCTGTTTACTCTGGTCTACAGTGCTCTCTCCTGCAGAATGGATGCTGCAGGCCCATGCTGGAATCCACAGCTCAGCAGCAAAGGGCTCCGCCTGAATTTTCAAACTTCGATTTCTTCACGTTTTGTGGCTTATTACTAAATATGGCTCTAGTTAAGAGTCCAATAAGCTTTGAACTGTGGTGTTCCCTTCCCCCCTCCCCCTTCCAGTCATTTTTGGCACTGCATTTGCTTGAATTGGTGCTTGAACGAGAGCCCTGACCTAGAATTCTATTCCAAAAACAGACATTTGCGAGACTATTTCCTAATTAGGAAATGGTTTGTTCCAAACCAGGCGCTTCATTCATGGAGTAGACCAGCACAGTCCCTGAGGGGAACTGCTAAACACAGTATATCAGTGCAGACTCCTGCAGCGGCAGATTCTTTAACACAGATGGGTTGACAACTTATTTTTTTGCATTTTATAGCCACATTGCAGATGCAAACAAAACAGTACAAAATGAAGAGATTACATATTTGATTTTAAAAATATATTTATTTTTTAAACAATCTTGTTTGAGTTTCAGTAGGAATCCACAGCATTTGGGACTCCATTTCTGAAATTCAAGGATGAATTTTGAACTTTTATTTTTCATTTACCATCATTTCTTCAGAAGTTAATATAATTAACATAGCAGAGGGCTTGTTTTTATATAATTTATTATGCTTAGTCTCATTCGTCAGCTCCCAGGGGATTTGGTGAGCTGGGCACCCTTGGGCACTGCTGTCTGTCACAGTATTTTAGGAGAGTCCCTAACTGTGCTCTGCTGTCTTCTTTTGTCCTCTTTCAGGCATTTTTTTGCTTGTGAGCGGGCTGAGGAAGTTGGGGATAGGAGAAGATGTGCGACGAGGAGGACACTACTGCACTGGTGTGTGACAATGGCTCCGGTCTCTGCAAGGCTGGCTTCGCTGGAGATGATGCTCCAAGAGCTGTTTTCCCTTCCATCGTGGGACGACCCAGGCATCAGGTCAATAACCCTGAATATTTCCTGATGGGACGGTTTTGGGGCAGCTCCATTAGCTATAATTCCTGAGAATAAAATTGGGGGAGGGGGCAAATAATCCATCTGACATAGCAAGGTGGCACTGCACCCAAAGGCCAAAGCTAATTCTTTTATTTTTCTTCTGCATCCTGAGCAGAATAAACTGATTTTCAGCCTCTCCATTTATTTAACTTGAAGAATCACATTTTGGCTTTTGGTAATTCAGTTCTTCACAGTAAGGACAAGCAGGATTTTCAGAATGTCTGAGAGTTGTTAGAAGACCGCACTTTAATAGTTTGTCAACATAACTGGCGCTCCTACAGTGGTAATATAAATCCTGATAGAACATTATAAGAAAAACAAGAGGCAGGTTATTTAGGGAGTTATGAAAGCTAGATCAGGATTAGTCAAGCAATAGATTAAAATACTACATAAAAAAAAAAAAAGAATTGGTAGACGTGGAGAGAGCTGGGATAGATGAGATCGCTGATAGTAATGGGCAACTGCCATGAAAATTCATAACCCAGCCCTTCTGTTATTATTACTATACTGTAAATCTTTCAAAGGCTTAGGGACTTCTGCCATGTTTTATGTATTTTTACATTCTGTTTTCACTGCTTTGCTTTTCATTTCATTATACATTAATTCAGCATTCAACTTTAAAAACAGTAATGTTATAGCATTATTGAAATGCTTGCAATATTGCAAAACTAGATTCTTTTTTATTTCTTGACTAGTTAAGATTTTCAGGTATAGGTCCAGAAAGTGACTGAAGGCAGCAGCTGGTTTTAGGAGGTGGTTGGCGCTATAGTTGATAAACCTGGTGCTTTGTTGCCCCTTCCACCTATTCTATATCCTACAGGGCCTTTGCACTAAAGGTTTTCTCCCATTTTGTGTCATTGGGGAAATTTTAGTATATAGGTCCCCAGGTTAGCTAACTTTCTACCCTGGCATCACTGCCACTAGCAAGAAATAGCTTTTGCTGTTTTTTCTGTATCCCTCACTGCTCTGGTCTACTCCTGCCTTCTCTTCCCCTATTCAGTGTCTAAACATGTCTCCTTAGTTTTTCTTGAAATTCTGTTATTTTCTTCCTGAATGAAAAGTTTTCTTCCTATAGAATGTTACTATGAAGTTGGATGGCAACCTTTAACATTGTGTAACCCCCTATTTGGGGGATCTCCTGGCATGCAGGGGTACACTGAGTCCTGGGGCCACATTTCTCTCCCTCAGAGGCCCCAGAGGCTGGGTTCTTTCTGGCAGGGAGAAGGATTCAACCTCTGGGGCCAAAGGCACATGGGATGGCTCAGTCTCTGTTCTCTCCAACTCCCTCCTTATATATATAACCACAGTTAATTGTCTTGCTAGGAGATGCCTATCCAGCACCCCAAAGACACATGCAGGATTTTTGCTGGGGTGTTCCAAAATAAACAATTTACTGTAGCCAAGTCTCTAAAGTAAAAATAATCACCATCCAGCCTCCAGTTGATCTTCCGGAGCAAATTCAAAAGTCTCTCTACTCTGTCACAGGTTTGCTCTTCTGCTCAAGTATCCTTTTCGATGGCAGGCAGCTGGGCAACCCTTCCTTCCAAGGGGTGGAGGATGGTGCTCCAAGCTGGGCACTGGCTTCTCCTCACTCCTCTCTGATGGTACCGGGTTCTCTCTGGTAGATGGTCCATAAACACACTCCTCTCACACTTCCTCCGGGCAGGGATAGTGACACAAAAAATACCCTTCCAGCAGAATCAGGGACCAAAGTTTCTTCAAATAATTCTGAAATCTCAAACTCTGTTTCACTCTTGTATGGATGGCAGGGACAAACAGTTCTTTCCTGAGACTGCTTTCAGGCAGGAAGACTCCTGCTGGAAACTGGGCACAGAGTTTCTCCACAAAATAAAACTCCACACAAAAATCATACTCTCCTCTCTTCTTACTACGACAAGTTGCAGTGCTCTCTCTTGAGGCCATCCCTTTAAGAGCCTGGAGTACCAGATAGGGAGAATGAATGCCTCTTCCCCTCTCTCAGTTATTAGGACTGGGGCCTGAAAAAATATAGAAATTGGGGAAACTCCAAAGACTCGGCTTCACTTCCAGAATGAACTCAGAATGGCCACACCTACTCACGTCTCTGCTTGCATTCGTGCAGAGTGGATAGCCAATGCCTGCAGCCTAGCAGAAATGCTGGGAATTACATGGACTAACTCTCTCAATCTCTCGCTCTCTAGACTGATTCTTACTCGGGACAATGAAGTATAGAGTCCTAGGGGACCCCTTACAATTATAACATAGTAGATAAAGACCAGTTGGCCCATTCAGTGTGCCTTGGACATTTAAATAAGTACCTGCAGGAGTGCTCTGAGCATGGCCATGGCATAGCCATGGGTGGGCCATGGCCCACTCACTTTGGGCTCAGGATTGTTTCACACCAGAAAAGGTCTATTGGAGTAATGCTGTCACGGGATCCCATCCCTACAATGGTGATGAGGAGGGCCTCAGAAGAAGCAAGGCCGTCTCGGGATCCCATCCCCTCGAAGGCGTAGAGGAGGGCCGGAGCTACAATGCAGTCATGGGATCCCATCCCTGTGGCGGCAGAAGCAGGAATTTTTCTGTGCCTAATGAAAAGACCTGCATGTGAGGGGGTGAGAATGGGAGCTTGAATGTGTGTGTCTGGATGGAAAATGGGAGTTTAAATATATGTGTCTGTGGATGGAGAATTGGAGCTTGACTGTGTGTGCCTGTAGGTGAGAATGGGAGCTTGAATGTGTGTGTGGGTGAGAATGGGAGCCTGGGTGTGTGTTGGATTAGAATAGAAGTTGATTGTGTATATGTGGGTGAGAATGGAAGTTTGATTGTTTGTGTCTGTGGGTGAGAATGGGAACCTGGGAGTGTATGTGTGTGTGAGAGGGTGAGAATGGGAGCCTGGGCATGTGTGTGTGTATGTGAGTGAGAATGGAAGCCACTGTGGATGAGAATGGCAGCCTGAGTATACATCTGTGTGTGTATAAGAATGGGAGCTAGGCTTTGTGTCTGTATCTGTATAAGAATGGGAGCCAGGAGGGTATGTGTGAGAGAGAGAGAGCTTGTGTATGTATGTAGAGAATATGAGCTTGTGTGTGTGTGTGTGGGGGGGGGAAGAGCAAATGAGAGTTAGAGCTTGTGTGTGTGAGGGAGTCTGTGAGAGAAAGCATGAGAGAAAGGAAGGGAAAAAGACAGTAGGAGAATAGAGACCTTGAAAAGGAATTAGGAAATGAGCAACAAGGGAAAAGTGGGAAAAAAAAGAGACCAGGACCAACTGATTAGAAAAATACAAAGATCAGACATCAAAGGTAAAAAAAAAAATATTTTGAGATTTTAGCAATTTGAATATGCCATATGCATTTCATATATTTTTGTATTGCTCTTTTTTCAGTATTCCATTGTTCAGAGTCTAGTTTCTCAGACTTTCTATTTCGGTTTTGTCTGCATGTTTCTGTTTCTAATTTGTAGTCTCTTATTTCTATATTAGGTAAGGGTCGGTCTCTGTTTTGCCAGTGTGTGATGGAAGTGCAGTATTTCTGCTAGCGTGTAGTTTCTCTGTAGCGGTCTAGCTTGTTCTGTTATTCCAGTAGGTGATGTATTAATGTTCTAGGGCCTGGTGTAGTATTTGCTTTGCTGCTTTTTCATAAGGTTGCTGTTATTTGAATCCTGAAAGTCAGTGCTGTGACTGTATAGCAAGGTTCTAGATGCCTCTTTCTTTGCAAGAGTTTGTGTTACTTCCCAAAATAGCAGTGGAGGGTTATTTTTTGCTGAGGTGACACCAGAATTTGAATTTTTCTTTTCATGTTAGTTATAATGTGAATTGTCCTAGCTCTGCTCTACACCTGTTCTGATGATTAATGCTATTTTATTGTAATTATGATGTTTTCTGGCTTTTTGCAAAGAGAATTCATGAAAGAATACATTAATTTTTATTTTATTACATGATTGATTGGATCTGTTTGTTTTTGCTTTGTACATGATATACTTGTGCATTTATAAACTGCAATAAATATAAAATAAATTAATACAGATTAATAAGAAATTTTAAATCCTAGTAAGTACTTGAAATAATTGAGATAAAGCATTTTAAAGTTTCACACATGATGCATAATGGCTGTTGCAAACTACTTAGAAAGCATATACTGCACCCTTCAGTGGCTATTGTTTATCAATCAGAATACAACTAGTAGGTCTATAGCCCACCCAAAAAATCAGTTTTGGCTACGCCACTGGAGCATGCATATAAAAATCCAAACATGTATGCTTTTATAGTAGAGTCAGAGAAGGATTTAACTTCGGGTCCAATCTCAGAACGCATTTGGTTAATACAAAACCCCCCAAAACCTTGGAACGTCTTAAGAGCTCGCTACTGCTTACATCTTACCATCTAGTGAGACGACATTAGATGCTATCTTTTTGGCAGCTCTTTAATTTGTATTACTTTTTTTCTTCTTCAAAAACATTTCTTCACACTATAAAACACACTTCTGTCTTTAAAGCTCAGAGTTAAAATTGACTTCTGTGAAAGCTGAATATTTGAAGCTGAAGTAACGTGTTTACAATATCTGCCTCGATTGTTAGTTGACAAGGAACTGGAAAAGTAAGATTCATGTAATAGTTCACAGGATTTATTGTATGAAATGTCAGAATAAATAGTATTTCACAGCCATTGTTTCTTAGAATTGCTTCTCAGTATCCCCTTCTATAACACTAAGAGGATAACTTTCAAACATCTGTGCGCGGTGACACCTATACGCATATTTGGCCACATGTAGATCTTTGATAATATTTTATAACTCACACAAATCATATATGCATATATTATAAAATATTGGTATCTTTACCCCAGAACATATGCGCCTATATATGCTTACATGCGAATATATGCAATGCGGTCTTTTTCTACCTATTTTAAAAATATACGCACTTACATTTTACAGCTGAAAATAAAATAGGACTTAATTGCATAAAACCCAATTTACACACGTAACTTGGCATATTTTAAAACATGCATGCATAATTGAAATTATTCAGTTTTCCACCATTTCTCCTAGTCCTTTCCAGATCATCCCAGTCCCTCCTGGTTCTTCACCCAGACCTCGCACCCAGTCATTTCCTCGCAAAATAATTATCGTGTAAAATTAAATGAGTAAAGTTGCCAAATGTACACTCTTGTCTTTTGAAATAGCAATTTTTGCGTGTAACTCTTGGCTCCGCCCCAGAACACCTGTGGACCACCCCTTTCTTCCACGTGTACGGTATATGTGCACGCGAAGCGTAAAGTATGCTTGGCATTTTGACTTTTATAAAAGAACAATTATACGAGAACAAGCTACTTAAGCACTAATTTTCTGATTATTATGTGCATAACTCTTTGAAAATTATATCTTAAGAGAATTTTGGTTTTCTAATTTGACAGGGAGTGATGGTAGGGATGGGCCAGAAAGACAGTTATGTGGGAGATGAAGCTCAAAGCAAAAGAGGTATCCTAACCTTGAAATACCCGATAGAACATGGCATCATCACAAACTGGGACGACATGGAGAAGGTACAGTTATACTCAGAATTAAAAGCTTGCATGCTTCACCCAACATTAATTGTATTCCAGATTAGCAAAAATTATATATAATGTAAGAGAATTTTCCCTATCTCATTAACCTGAATTTTCCCTATCTCATTAATTTTTAACCTGAATTTTTCCCTATCTCATTAATTTCCCTATCTCAGAATTTTCCCTGTCTCATTAACCTGAAGCTGCATCACCATTTGACCTGAACCCATGTATATAGTTCTGATACTGTTATCCTTTTATTTATATTGATAGTTCTGATATTTATCCTGTTATGTATATATTATTTGTTGCTCTATGTGCTATCTTTTGGCCTCCCCTTTTCTCTCCGGTCCCACCCCTAGTCCCTGTTTTATGTATTTTCCACCTGTGGTTCGGATGTGAACCAGTATGATGTACCCACTAATGCAGGTGTAAAAAAGTTTAAATAAATAAATAAATTTTGCTGTTACAGTCTAATTCCATGAATGTTTAATATATTTGAAATTATTCTGCTAATGATATATTATCTGCGCAGAATAAGCGTTACCATTGGTCACTAACTCAGAATGGCACTCAAGATGCTGTATGAATTTTCTGCAAGATTTAGGATTATCTAAACAAATTATTGTAATTTTTTAAATGCCGTATAGCAGACAAGTAAATGTGAGTTGCCTCGTTCTTAATGCTGTAGTACCATTCAAACTGTTCTTAATGCTGTAGTACCATTCAAACCATTCAGGTTGCATGATGATATATATTCTTACAATTTTTGAAACTAATAAATAGTATTTAAGTTCGCTTGGTATAGTAATATTCAGTAGAACATGAAATGCTTCAGTTTAGCACATCAATTGCATAATCTGCTGGTTGCAAGAAACTGCCTATGTTTTTGGTTACTGTTGAAGAACTGCAGCTTACTGTCAGCTTATTGTGGGTGGCCCAGATTCAACTGTTTTCCTAGCTTATGATATCATTCTATACCGTCCTTTGGAACAGTGGTTCTCAACCAGGTCCAATAAAAGTGGTGCATGCAAATGTTCATTATGGATATCTGGAAAACCAGACTAGCTGGGTTGTTCCCAAGGGCCAAGTTGAAACCCACTCCTTTATATATTATAGATTACCAGTTTCAGCAGATGAGACACTGGAAGAGGGGGCAGTAGAGCAATTCTGATTGTGCTATATTCAGTATGCACAAATCTTAAGCAGAATCCTGTCATAATCTTAACCCTATCTCGTGTTCTCAAACTAAAGTATAAAAACAAGATAAATCTGCATGTGTGTTGAGCACATGGGACCTGCAGCTGAACAGCTGAGCTGTGTTTGGGCTATAATACAGAGATGGGCACAGACTGAAAGCAAAGGAGAGACCCATGGCTGGAAGGATAATTCCCAGACCCGACACCTTATCAGCAAGCACCAGATGAACTGGAAATTATGAGAAAACAAGTGGCATAAAATGAAAACTTGAAATATAAAGAGGAACTTACCTCCAAAATTTTTCTCTCTTATTTTTATTAGCATCTGAACTGGATTGCTGTTGTACTTTTGGCATTTTATGGCTCTGCTTGATTCCATTTCAGGAAAAGCATGTGTTTTACCAAAGAGTGTTGCTAAAAGTGAATCTTAATTCAGTGTGATTAGTGTAACATGCATATGCAAGATCTTTCTGTTTTACTTGAGCATGACTTTTTCATCTTTTTACATTTACATTTATTGCATTATAAACCGCCTAACACTAAGAAGGCCTAGGCACTGTCTTGGCACTGCTTTCCAATTCTACCTGGAGAATCTGGGGAGGGAGGTACTTTTCAAGGAGAAAAATCCAAACGTCAAGGCATAAAAATAAACATCTTCTCTCTGGTTAAGCTCTCTAAGATATTTTGATAATTTTGTGATGCCTAACTTGTTTTGCAAGAAGGAACAGTTCAAGAGGAATGAAGTCAGGGCAAAGAGCAATCAAAACTCGACTCAACAGGCTTAGGATGACGTACATTTTTTTTAAGATTTTGTCTTTGAGGTTTGGGTTGTTTTGGTTTTTTTTTACTTTTTATTGATGTGTAGCAGTTTGTTGTGACTTTGACTGTCATTGTTTTATTGCTCTCTATTGTTTAATTGGATTTTGTGCTTGTTGCACTGTACCTTGAGCATTTTTAATGGAAAAGCAGGCAATAAATAAGTTGATTGCATTTCCCAGAGCCTTAAATTCCCATAATACATCCGATGTTGCTGAGGGAAATCAAAGTTTTGGCTACTTAGCCGTCATGTTTTTCTCCATCTACTGTTGGAGGTTACTTTGATTTAGTGACCCACATGTCTGATATGAAAGCTGAATGAAACATTTGATTTGGTGAATTTTGGACTTGGGCTTAGCCTGAAAACTCAGATTGACTCATTTTATAGAATGTATATAATTGATGACTTCATTGTCCACTGATGCTAAAAACATAACAAAATTAAGTATTCCCCCCTGATACTTCAGGTTGTAGGGTTCTGATTCTCTTAGGTCAATCAGTGTTATAATGAACCTAGGGTGGACACTAAATGTAAAGGAAATAGTATTCTTTGTGGCTACTGTTGCAATTCCTGTTAGAAAACTTCAAATAATAGTAGACTACTCAGTTGGAGTGGTACCAAACTGATCTGATTTTATTTACAAGGTGGTAGAGAAACAAGCTGTACTCCACAGGAAACACTGGGTTGTTACAGTTCTCATATTGCATGAAGAATGTTGAACAAGATTCCAGTAGGGATATCCTAAGGTAGAAGTGAGCTATGCCAGTCTCTACTTGCTCCAGTAGCAGAATTAAGGGACATGTAGGCATCTGACTGTTTTCCTGTCTGCTGAAACAGCAGAAACCCTTTTCCCCACTAACAGGGTTTTCACCATGCACTCAGCTTTCCAGCCTGGGCTGTAAGTTACTCCACTCCTTACTCTAGTGGAACCCAGAATTCAATCACTTAAATCAGGAATAGTCAACTCCAATCCTGGAGTGCCACAAACAGATCTGGTTTTCAGGACATCCACAATGAATATCCACGAGGTGTATATTTACATACAATGGAGGCAGTATCTACAAATATACCTCATGCATATTTATTGTGGGTATCTTGAAATCCAGACCTGTTTGTGGCACTCCAGGATTAGAGTTGCCTATGCTGACCTAGGGCAGAAGTGGCCAACTCCTGGTCCTGAAGAGCTACAAACATCTGGTTTTCAAGACATTCTCACTGAATATGCATGAAATAGATTAGCATGTACTGTATCTCATGCATATTCATTATAGGTTTTCTGAAAACCAGACTTGTCTGAGGCTCTTGAGTACTGGAGTTGGCCACTCCTGCTTTAGGGTGCAGATGCAGCATAACCTCCCTAGAAGCAGTAAGCTGCTTAGCTAGAGAGTTTTCATACGTAGCTGCTTAACTCCTGACCACATCACTTCATTCTTGGTGACCAGAAACTTCCACTCACTGCCTAGTTAAATCCTGGCATCTACCCCACAATTGGGCCTGTATTCCAAAGAGTAGTGGGACTTATCACTTCATCCCAGGTGTATATATGAAAAATAAAAAGCAACCCTATGAGACATAGTCTTGGTACATTACTCACTAGTGTAGGGTGGTGCTTCCCATACCTGTCCTGGTGGACTCCAAGCCAGTTGGATTTTCAGGATATCCGCAATGAATATACACGAGATATATTTGCTTATAATGGAGGCAGAGCATGCAAATCTATTTCATGCATATTGATTGAAGATATCCTAAAAACCTGACTGGCTGGGAGTTTCAAATTGAATTTGACAGCAGATGAGCAGAGATGGTTTTAGGTTTCTGCTGTGCTTAGGCACTGTCAGTACTGGCCCTCCCCCTCTCCACCCTCTCACTTCCTAGGAAGGCTGGACATGGTCTTAACAGCCTGGCCCTTGTGTTGCAGCCTATATGACACAATGAAAGCTGCAGAGGCAGTGGTCAAGCTTATACCACCATGATCCTCCCCAACTCTAGGCAGACTGAGAAACTCTGCTTCTCTTAATAGGATGTGTAACTGTACTTTCTAACAGGGCAGGTGATGAGGCTGTATGGCCTGATTCCACAAAGGCATTTTGCAGCCCATGGACCTTGGCTTCCCTCAGAGCTTTGCCGTCCTAAGAGCAGGCCTGTGAATGAGCTGTAACAGCTCCTTATTTTCTGTTAAGGAATGGATGATCAGTTATAGGCAGAAACCACAAAAATGTAGCACATAAATACTAATACTTTGAGAGAACAATAATACCAGAGTAGAGAACTGTGATGGTCTCCCTTCGTATCTCTTGTATCCCTGGGTTCCTCGGAATATTCCTACATTTAGGTACTACATACAGTAATCCATATCTAATTGGAAAAATAGCTCACATCACCTGTGACAACACAATGATCTTCTTTTGTTCATCCACTAAAGTCATATTTCTTTCCACTGACAAGCATGTTTCAGTATTTGTGATCTAGTGTAAGCAAGATACTAGACTTGGCAAGAGCCATTCTCAAGCAATGAGCTAACCAAAAAGTGTTGCATGGTCCACCTTTCACCATAATCACATGTTTCTCGTCTGGAGGTAGAGTATCACTATTTTGCCATGCCAACTCTGCACCTGCTAATTCTAGTATACAAGTAATCTGGAGCCTTTCAGGTTAACATAAGAACCTAAGGCATGCCATACTGGGTCAGAACAAGGGCCCATCGAGCCCAGGATTCTGTCTCCAGCAGTGGCCAATCCCAAGTCACAAGTACCTGGCAAGTACCCAAACATTAAATAGATCCCACGCTACTAATACCGGCAACAAGCAGTGGCTATTCCTTCTGTGTTCCTGCAGGAAACTGCAGTGATCCGTGATCAAAAATATAATTAATACTATCATTATCGTATCCAGTTGGTGGTTTTTGTTTTTTTTTGCTTTGATGATGATCCGCTGGACACTCCCCCCACCAACTCTACATAGACACTCCTTCCCAATGAAACATCAAATTGGGCAATGATACATATGTGATCAAATAAATAAATAAATAATCAAGTATTGTAACTTCTTTAACCAAAATCTATTTTAAAAAATAAGCATGACCTTAAATCACACCACAGTGCCAGAGACAACCAAGATAAAAATATCACCTCCCAAAGGTACATAGGTTTTTGTGATTTCATCTTCCAAAATAGGGCAGTTTCCTACTGTAAGGAATGACTCTGAGCACCAGTTTGGCGAGGTGCTCTAGCAAAACAATACATAAAGTCAGCAGTGGAGAACCATTGTAAAACTGGTTCCGCAGTGTACAAGATAAGCTGCATCGCGGTGTACATTGGCAGCTTAGGTTAGACGGCATCTTCTGCCATAAGGTGAAACTGTGCTGGAGTGCACTTTTTATATTCTATGCAATGTGGGATGTTTTTGTTCAAACAAAACTTACCATCTGGTATGATGTATTAAAATGATTGTTTTCCACAAAGAAATGCAACTACGGTGTAGCATTCATTGTGAAATAAAAATGTTTTATTATTCCCAAATGTATAACAAACTGTTAAATTATAGTCATGATATTTGACATTTCAGGTCAGTTATTATATTTATTTATTTATTTATTTATTTAACACTTTTCTATACCGACCTTCATGGTAATAACCATATCAGATCGGTTTACATAGAACAGGGAGGAACTTTAACAATAAACAATCATTTAACAAAAGGAGCAAAGTTACAATCAACAAGGTGGATAAACTTGGAAGCATAGGTAGCTGGAAAAAAGAGTAGAAGGAGGCAAATAGCCGAGAACATAATAATAATTTATGTCACAGCCTCATAACCCCAGCTCTATCTCCCATTTTTATTGGTTTTTATGCAGTTTGTATACTTACACTTGCATGAAAGAAACTATGAAAAGGTAGAGAGAATTTTTGTAACAGGAGAAAACTGAAGTTCAGACAGCCTGTAATACAGAGGAATCTATATCCCTGGATTAGGGGCTGTAGTGATGGGGGAAGGGAGGCTGCTGTTTTGCTGGCAATTAAACTTATTAGGTAGTGGGTTTGGGAGAAGCTGTTTTAACTTTGTTTTTAAATTTTGGTTTTAGGGTGTGGGTGGATTATGTGGTAACTGGGTTGGTTGAGATGCATGAGGGATTATGTTGTTGCTTTTACTGTACGCTTCTCTGGGAGATCCTATAGGGCTGATAGCAGTATAGAAAAATTCAAAATAAATAAAATAAATAGTGTTGTAAGTAGAGAATTTAGCAGCCTATGCTGCAACAGAAGGAATTGGCCCTCTTCTCCTGAGCAAACGTAAGAAAGTAGATGCCGAAGAATGTCTTTTTCAAATCAACACAACACAAGTAAAACTTACTTTACTTTACTTGTGTTGAGTGGAGACGGTATACATCAACCAGAGGCGCAAACCGTATAAGGCACCATTAAGGTTATGGAGCCAGCAAGAATGTATGAGCAAGTTGAACTTCATTAAGATACGTCCGTGCTGCGGTTTATGTTTAAGGACTAATTTGCTGCGAACAAATTTGACAGTGATTTGTAAGCCCCTGAGGCAGCCATACGGATGTGGCGAAACTGGGCCTGAGTCAGGCAATTTTTATTGTTTTATGTGTCCGCAGCCAATAAAGATTTGAAAAAGACATTCTTCGGCATCTACTTTCTTACATTTGCTCACGGCTTTTCTAGATTGCCTACCTTGTTGCTTTTTGGGTCCTCTTCTCCTGATGCCCCAAATGATGCTACCACACTCTCTATCCACCCCCACCAGGTACATCCCTGAGACTCTGAATGCAAACCTGAGAATATGCAAATTTTCCTGCATTTTTATGCACTCCAATGGTGCTTTGTAATTAGTGGCATAGCAAGAGTCTCCAGTGCCCAGGAGCAAATGCATTTATGCACCTCCCCCGTGTTCCTCCACCAGGCTTGGGGGGACCCCCAACCAATTGCATGACTAGAAGGGGGGGGCCGCAGCTCAAAACGTTTAGTCACCCCTACTCTAACTCACTCCTACAGATGCTGTTAGCCTCCTGCCAGTTTATTGTGCAGTCATTTTTGCATAAATCATAGAAATTAATTATTCCCAGACCAACTAAAAAAAAGTTTGATGCTAAGCAAACAGACATAGGCTTGGATTCTCTAAGGTCGCAGACCTTAGAGAATCCGGTGGTAATGGGGGGCGGGCGAAGCCGGGGGCGGTCCTGCGATAGCCGGCAGCGATTGCACCTCCACGGTGCAATCGCCGCCGGCTTTCACGTCGAATAACTACACTATAAAAGAGGTAGTTATTTGGCACGAAACTGGCAGCGATATGGAATCTTACCTTTTGCCACCAGCGATGTATGCGCGGCGTCGGCCCCGGCAGCGCCCCGACTCCTCCTCTTCCGGGGCCGACTCCACCCCGAGCTAGCTATCGCACGTAAAAAGGGACTTTTCGCGTGCGATGGTGTTAGAGAATGACCCCCATAGTGGTAAAGGAGAAGATTACTAATTCAAGTGTCAGTACTAATTGACTATTTCCCCGTACAAATAACCATTCAAAAATAATTCATGTTCTCTTGTCATCTCAGTAACAGCAACACAGACTCTCTTCACTACCAAGCATGTAGTAAAATACAAAATCCTGCCAAAAATAATTAAAAAAATAAAAGCTCGGCACATATGTAGCAAATTAGTCATTTCATAGCAGCACTATCTCCCTCCCTGATGACATCCTTCAGGCGCTGGCAGCCGAGAAGGAGGAAGCAGCCTGTGCTGCAAGGCTACAATCCTTCAATTCTTAGGAGTAGGGCAGTGTGAATTAGGGGATGTCAGCCGCAGCACGGGGGGGGGGGGGGGGGTGAGGGAGGGAGGGTCGCAGCAGCGTCAGGATGCAATCACCACCTTCTGCTGCGCCTCCTTTAATTTATTTATTTATTTATTTATTTATTTAAGCCTTTTATATACCGTTGTTCCAAAAGTAGATCTTTAAGCCTGGCGCCCAGAAGCAATGACCCCCCACCCCCACCCCGCACCCCCTTGCTTCGTCACTGTTTGTAATATAAGAATATAATGAATCATAGTTTATCATTCTACATTAGGGATTAAATTCTGTGTTGACATACTGCTGATGATAGAAATGTTCAGGAAAAGAGGTGGCTTTTACATCTTAACCCCTGATTATCCCGCTCTTAGCCTTATTGATTCTAACTATTTTCTTAATAAATAAAATTCTCAGTTTTACCTTTACGTTTGTCTTGATTAAATTGTAAGCTCTTCCGAGCAGGAACAGTCTTATGTTTTCATACAGTGCTGCATATGTCAAATAACACTATAGAAGTGTTTGAGGGAGTCTACAGGAAGCTCCCTCAGAACACCTTAAGAGACCAGACATGGCTACCCGGCCCGGTCCTTTTTAAGAACCATCCCCACAAGGGATTCTGGGTGGAGGAGGCTCCCCTCACCACAGTGCAAGGAGTCAGGGCATAGAAGAGGCATAGAGTCCCCATGGAAAAAGGCAGGAAGTCAGCATTCTGCCAGATGACTTATGTTTGATGCTCTTGGAACTGCAAGGAAGGACTGATGAAGTAAGCATCCTTTGGAAGTTGTTTATTTTCTGTTTTGTAAATAAAACTGTATGTGATACAGCCAGAGTCTGCCTCCTTCTATTCTCCTGGCTGGTTCTTAAGCCGTGTCTGCTCCCAGCTACCTCAAAGTGGTAAGTAATAGTAGAAAAATGGGTTAGAAAAAAATTGCAGGAGACTCACAATTCTTTTCTACTAGGCTGCTGCTGAAAGTTATGTGCCAGTTCAACCCTTCCTAATTGCCACATCCTAGATATGGTTAGACATCCTGAAATTGCCAGACAGACTTGCCAAATCAAGTGTTTTTGTCAGGTACAGGGACCCTTTATACTGGACACAAATGAACATATAGGATCAAAAAGTCTGAATCGGGCCTTTTCCAAATCAGTCTAAGATAAGGATGCATTTCGGTAAGAATCAAGTGAAAATGATTTGTTTAAAGCCTTAGAGATGCCAAAAAGTAAAAATGGAGCAAAATGTTGCATTCCATAATCTAGATAGTTTTTCTTGGCCTGCTAGATTCTCCTGCCTCCTTTTTCTTCCAGCTCAGTTAGAACCAGGACTGGGATTCTGGCACCATGTGCCTTCATTCACAACCCAGTGTTATTTTTCCATTCTAATAACTAGGGATGTGCATTTGTTTCAAACAAATTTAAAAAATGCGATGAATAAGGGCAATTAATTGCATTCGTTTGAAACAAATACATTGAGCCTCAACTGAGACCCAAAGTCCTGAATAAGTTCTTACATGATCTGTCGGGTATCCAATGTCCAGGCTGGGCCTCAGCCCAGGCCCAATGCTGGTCCAGAGGCTGAGTCCCGACACCTGGGCCTGGGTCTAGGACGCAGCCCAGACCCAGGCCTGATGCCGCAGTCCAGCTCAGAGGCCGGCTCCTGGTGCTGGGGCCTTGACTCAGACTCAGGCTCAATGCCAGGACCCTGACTGGAAGCTGGGTCCTGAAGCCTGGGCCTAGGCCACAGCCCAGTTACAGGCCCAATGCTGACACCCAGCCCAGAGGCCAACTCCTGATATTGAGGCCTGGCCTGGAGGCTAGTTCCCGATGCATGGGCCTCGGCCCAGGCCTCGCAGCTTTTTGGGCAATCTATTCTTCCTTTTCTTTCTTCTTCTGATGCTGTGCGCTCTGGTCGTGCTGGAGTTAATTAACTCCAGTGTATTTACCCCAGCAGACGGTACCATTTTGATGTATGCTGGGCTGGGCCAGAGTTGGGCCTGGGAACAGGCTCCAGACTGGGTACCGGCATTGGGCCTGGGCCCAGGCTCTGGCCTAGATCAAGGCCCAGGCATCGGGACTCAGCCTCCAGCCTGAGGTCATGGATATCTATTGTGGCCTATGCAAAACTGAGGTTTCGGCCTGAGCCTAGGTCTCTTTGGCGGATCCCCACCAGACCAGGTGAGTGGGGGCCAGGGGGAATCCTAGCCCTGTCATTTTTCTGGGTTGGTAGGAGGCCCCTTTGGGCCCCATTTTGGGGGCTTTTTGGCCATTTTTTGGGGGGGTTAATGTTTGTTTTGTTTTTTTCACATGATTGAAACAAATTCATGGGAAAAAGAACCTCTCAAATGACCACAAAACTTTTTTTCCCTGCACATTTCTAATATTCTAGACCCACCCTCCCAGTTTTCCTAGTCTGGTCATTGCATCCTGAGACTAAAAGCCATGCATCAGGACTTCTGAAACCGTGTATCATGGACTCTAAATCCAGCCACCATGTGTTACCCTTTTTGATGGCCATGACTCCCTCCCTATTCACCCTGCCACTGTGAACATTGCTTTCACACCATCTTCAGTCCCGGTGGACCCATGAAACTATAAAAGACCCAACTTGGGGATTGAACTGGGGATCTTCCCTATGAGAATGCACTGCATACCAGTGAGCATTCAAACCGGTCCTAATGCAGGATGAGATTTACTGAGATTATCATATAAAATCAAGACAAAAATGAAATCAGAAACTTGGTTATTTTTTTCACTGGTTTTGTGGAAGTTCTTACGCTAGTCTCAGATCATGACCCAATAAAGGCTGCTCAATACTAAATCCGCAGATTATGGGTGGACAGTTGTGATTTTTCTTTTTCAGTCGATTTCTGTGGATGGTTAGTATGCTTTAGTAAAGTTGTTTTGGTGTAGATATTTAAGAATCAAAGATGGAACTGTTCCTTGGTAGGGATGGTTTATGGAAGAATACCCTAGTGGTTAGAGCAGCAGGCTGAGAACCAGGGAAACCAATGTTCAAATCCCACTGCTGCTTCTTGGACCTTTGGTAAGTCATTTCACTCTTCATTACCTCAGGTACAAACTTAGGGTGCAATTTACTATACTGTTATATTTTACCATGAACGTGATGAAATATCATGTGAAGCAGACCTGTGATATTTTGCCCCTTCCCAGGAAAATATTGCGCAGTATTGCTGCGTTTATACTTTATTGCAGAAAAACTATGTGCTAATAGAATATAGCACAGCCTGAGAAAACACACAATCACACACGTCACACATTTGTGCCATCATTTTAAAGGGCCACATGGCCCCCACCATCCCGGATGTCAAGCAAGACCCCGCCATCTCTAGAGGTGACCCAGCAGGCCCTAATATTTAAAATAACTAAAAAAAAAAAAGTAAAAAAATAAATAATTGAGCAGCAACACCCCACCACCTCCTTCCCAAAACCCTCCTTTGGATCAAAAATCCTCTCTGCCCAACCAAATACCTCTAGTAGCAGGCTCCCACCCCAACACACACTATAATTCCTGTTGTCTAATGCCCCCCCCCATTTATTTATTTTTATATACTGACATATCACATCTGTTTACATTCAGGTACTGTAGGTATTTCCCAGAGGGCTTACAATCTAATCTTGTACCTGAGACAATGGAGGGTAAAGTGACTTGCCCAAGATCACAAGGAACAACGGGACTTGAACCCTAGTCTCCTGGGTTATAGCCCACTGCTCTAACCACTAGGCTATTCCTCCTCCCAATACCCTTGTGGTCTAGGGGGGCTTCTAGACCCACTTACCTGAAGAAGACTCCCTGGTAGTTTAATGGCAGCCCAGAGTGCCTCCTAGCCCCAGACCAGTTGATGTCATTTTTTAAAATGGTGCTGGATGGCCACTGCCCCTATCAGGATGGGGCAAAGGCCGGTCGATGCCATTTTGGAAAGTGACATTAAGCAGCCTAAGGCTAGGGTGTGCATCAAGCCACCACTAGAGTACCAGAAAATCTTTTGGACATATCCACACTCTCTGAATTCCCTCATACCTAAAGAAGACTCCCGGTAGTCTAGTGGTAGCCTGGAGTGCCCCCTAGCCCTGGGCTAGTCGACGCCATTTTCCAAAATGGTGTTGACCGGAGTTTTCCGCATCATGTGATGGGGCAATGGCTGGCCGGCGCCATTATGAAAAATGGCATTGACCAACCCGGGGTCAAGGGATCACTCTGGGCCAGTACTAAGGAGTCTTCTTTAGGTAAATGGTTGTTTGGGAGCCTCCCTATCCCACTAGAGTCTTTGCTCTATGTAAAGGGGGGAGGAAAAGGGGGAGGGCCCCACTAGACACCAGGGAATAGGATATATATATTAGGGGTTGGGCCAGAGGGGCCAACTACTTGGGGAATAGTTTTCAATATGGGGGTAATTTTTAATAAAAGGGAGGGGTGTCACCACAGAAGTAATTTTTCTCTCTTTTAAACTTTTTTTAGGCTGTTGGTGGGGGGTGGGCAGGGGTTTCATAAGACCACCGGGGGGTGGCTCATTGCAGGAGGGGTTATTGGTGCTAAGAATCCTGAAGGACATTTGAATGCATGTTTACGTCCCAAGGTCCCTGGGATTGGATAACTACAACTCCTTGAAATGCATTAAAATATCACAGTTGGCTTTTTTTTGAGGCCCGTTGCATTATTTTATTTGCATTAGATTAATTATGTATTAGTGGTTTTGCATAAATTAGTTAATTGTAAGCATGCAAATGCATACAAAGTAGCTAATTTCAATAGGGGCAGATTTTTAAAAAAGCGTATGATATCGCAAACATCGTGTGATAAATGCTGTTTTACATGTGTTATACCCTTCTCGCGGCTTAGGTAATCTGTTAAATTATAAACTCTCTGAGAATAGGGAAATACCTAGTGTACCCGAATGTAATAAGTGTCTCAAAAGGCAGAATATAAATTTTTAAATAATATCAGGTGCTGGTATCAATACAAACTTGGCAAGTGATGGACCAGTTCTCTCTATGTTCATTTTCCTCTCTGTTTTGCTCATGTTTCCATATCTTGACTATTTTTTATGACATTGTCCCAGACTGCCCTCTCTTTTCCTCTATCCTGCCCTCTAGTATTAGATGAGCTAATTTGCCATCTCTTGAGTCCAGACCAGCAAATCTAATTTTTCTATTGATGTTTTTTTCTAACAGGGTTCTTCCACCTCCCATCGTCTCATGCATATTTTCATTTAAGATCATGTCCTTCCAGCTAATTGTCAGAATTCTTCTGTAACACCACATTTCAAATGCATATATTTTCTTTTATGAACTCCTTACCTACAAGTTCAAGTTTCAAAGATGGTGACCTTGGATTCATTAAAAGCAGTTTGTTACAGACTTGCTTTCCTTTAATTTCTAGATCTGGCATCACAGTTTTTATAATGAACTCCGTGTTGCACCTGAGGAACATCCAACTCTACTTACAGAAGCTCCTTTAAATCCTAAGGCCAACAGAGAGAAAATGACCCAGGTAACTGGATTCTTCCCAGCAAACAATTTGTTGTCCTCTTTAGACTGGTTCATTAATAGTGAGGTTAATACTGTTCTCTTGACATTCAGATGAGAACAGTGTTTTGGCCTATAACCTACTAACATCCTGAAAAGAAGATCCAGGGACTCTTGGAAAGGTTTCTCTAGTATGGTAATATATTATATAAACAAAACAAACCCCAAGTGAAGGGAGAAAAAGGCTTGTTTTTGGCTCTTGATTTCTGAAGTTGGCCACCCCTGATATAGAGTTAAAGAGGGGAGAGAGGAATGGTTTGGAGAGCAGAGCAAAGGAGAGAAGGGAAGATTATTTTGATGCAGATAAGGAAACAGGAGGACAGTTTTATCAGGGCTCTTCAAAGGCCACAATCCAATCAGGTTCTCAGAATTTCTACAATCGATGTGCATGAGATCTGTTTGCATGCACTACTTCTGTTGTATGCAGATAGATCTCATGCATGTTCACTGTGGAAATGCTTAAAATTCAGCCAAGTTGCAGCCCTCAAGGACAGAGTTTGGGGAGCCTTGGTTTAGATTAAACCTTATTACAATACATCACTGAAGAAGAGATTACACTGTATCAAGGGGTCCTCAAGAGCCATAAACAGGCCTGTATTTCAGGATATCTTCAATGAATATGCATGAGGTATTTGCATACCATGGAGGCAGTGCATACAAATCTATCTCATGCAGATTTAATGTGGATTTCCTGATAACCAGATCTGTTTGGCTCTTGAGAACCCCTGAACTGTATAAACTAGGTTTGTTCTAGATTGGAGAACAGGACAGGCAAGAGCACAGCTCCCATCCTCTTCCTCACTGCTTTTATAAAATACTCAACTTTTAGATCATTCATTTAAAAATTTGATAGTTGCTAATGTTTTTGGTCACAGTTGAAATACCTTGGCAGAAGTAACCATCAAAAGTGAAACCAAGCTCCCAACAGGTGGGGCTATGGGTGTTATCATCAATATTTCTGATTGCTTTTCAGATTATGTTTGAAACCTTCAATGTACCAGCTATGTACGTTGCTATTCAAGCGGTGCTCTCCCTCTATGCTTCTGGGCGTACAACTGGTAGGTAACATTTTGACTAAGGATTATTGATATTTATAAGGAGGTTTTTTCACCTGGCAAGTAGAACCAGAGCTGGGATCTGCCTACTTGGGTTTTTTTCCCTATTCTATATCCACTTGCACTATACTCTATAATCAGTGCAACAGCAGCCCTCTGCTGGGGGCCATACACCAGAGCTCCTTTTAAAATCCTTCAATCTTGGGCCCTAAATCCAGCTGTGTAGTATCACCAATGTGACTCACTGCCTCCAGAGCATCTTCAACCCTGGCCAACCCCCAGGGAGTAGAGGACATGAGCGGGGCATTGAACCCAGTTCCCTCCACATGGACACTGCTACTGAAACATTTGGCTGGTCCCTACCATTTGTATTTTTAACCATTTACATAGCCCTGAAGTTTCTTAGGTTAAATGACACCTGTTTTTTTTCCATAAGGTATCGTGCTTGACTCTGGAGATGGTGTCACCCACAATGTACCCATTTATGAAGGCTATGCCTTGCCCCATGCCATAATGCGGCTAGACTTGGCAGGTCGTGATTTAACTGACTACCTCATGAAGATCCTGACTGAACGTGGCTATTCCTTTGTTACTACTGGTAAGATCTTTGAAGCTGTGAATGTAATAATGTAATGCTTGCAAAGTGCATCAGATGGACAACCCCATGTACCAGAGGCCACATTTTGTTCAGAGAGAAATGCCAGTTGTGCAGTGACAGTGCAAGTTTCTCCACTTTGCTCTCCTGTCCTCCTTCCCCAGTATGCATTAGGTTATTAGGGACTACCTTGATGGGTAACATTTACTTTCTATGCCCTTGGAATTTCTGGTTTAAATCAGCAAAATAATCAGTGGTCCACCATGCTTATATCTGAGTTATTCAACCTTGCAGGAAGCTGCATGCAAACTCTTCACCCCCCCCCCTATAAAACCAGAGAAAATGCCTATCATAAAGTCCATATATTATTTGGTAATCAAAATGAAAAGAAAAACCCCTGGCTAAAGTGTTTGATACTGAACTGATGGATAAATCAATCATGACAATGTGCATTTCACATTTATATTATTTGCCGAACAAAATAATGAGAACACATTTCATAACAGTTTTATAATCAATCTTTGTGGTTACTTATAACAATTAAATACTTGCAAGAAAAACTGGGGTCACCATATTGTTTTCAGAGTCATCTGCTTTATCACTGAATTGAAGGAGATGGGAAGGAAAGAAAAGAGAGTCAACCTGAACTGGAAAGTTAATATGGGCAAGTTGTTCAGTTCAAAATGTATCAATTATGCATATGTTTATAGGTCACTGTAGAAACACTGGTGTCTGTGGACATCTGTGGCCCATCAACAGCTCTCTGTAAAATTATGCAGCTGATTGTGGGTGCCTAAAAGCATCCTTAAAGTGCCTTGTGTAAATTGCAACTTTTTAATTACCTGTCCTGTAGTGTTATTTATTGTATAAATGCCTCTCAAACCCACAAAAAGACTAAATATATCTTATGACTTCAGATATTATAATCCAGAAATCTTCTAATGCCATTTCAATAGAAATCTTTTTTTTTTATTTATACATTTTTCAATACATTTCAAGAAATCACTTGAATTTGCAATCAAGAAGATAAAGAAATACAAAATGACAAAGGGAAATAATGAAAAGAAAGAAAGAAACAATGATATTAATGACTCTTATGATCTAAATCCTCTATAGAAGGATCCAATTACACTACCACAGGAATATAATTTCCATTCTTTAGCAGGAAAAGATCTAGCGTATACAGAGAGCAATATATCAGTATTAACAGACTAAATTGCCAGAATCGTATGCTCAATCAGGAACAATAGAAGAAACAGTAGGAAAAGAACTTAAGATAGCTGGTAGTTTTTCACTCAAGAAAGAGGCGAGTTGTGATGGTAAAAAGAAAATGTATGAAACATTCTGGTATTTAATAATACATTTGCATAGAAACTTAAGCAGGAAAAAATCACCCATTTTTAATATTCTGGGCCTTAACAGTCTATCTTGTCAGATCTGGATAGGCACAGACTTTAAAATCCATTAAGGTTTCCATGCGGTGATGAAAAAACATCCTTAATATCCATTCTCTATCAGATTCCAGGAGAAAAGATACGATGAGTGTAGCAGGAGTAACTAACTCTCTTTCAGGTCAATACAGTAAAGTGTGCTCCGTCGGAGCGCACTGTCAGCCTGCTCTGGACGCGTGTTTTCCCTTACCCCTTATTCAGTAAGGGGAGGAAAACACGCGGCCCACCCGCGGCACCTAATAGCGCCCTCAACCTGCAAATGCATGTTGATGGCCCTATTAGGTATGTGCGCGGGATCCAGTAAGTAAAATGTGCAGCCAAGCCACACATTTTACTCTAAGAAATTAGTGCCGACCCAAAGGTCGGCGCTAATTTCTTCCGGCGCCAGGAAAGTGCACAGAAAAGCAGTAAAAACTGCTTTTCTGTGCACCCTCCGACTTAATATCATAGCGATATTAAGTCGGAGGTCCCCAAAAGTAAAAAAAAAAAAAAAAAAAAATTTTTGAATTCGGCCCGCAGCTGTCGGGCCGAAAACCGGACGCTCAATTTTGCCGGCGTCCGGTTTCCGAGCCCGTGGCTGTCAGCGGGCTCGAGAACCGACGCCGGCAAAATTGAGTGTCGGCTGTCAAACCCGCTGACAGCCGCCGCTCCAGGCCAAAAGGAGGCGCTAGGGACGCGCTAGTGTCCCTAGCGCCTCCTTTTCCTCGTTTGCACCGCGTCACCTCATTTGCATACTGGATCACTCGCACCGGCGAAGGGCCGGTGCGTGCGCCGGGAGAGCGGGCGTTCGTCCGCTCTCCCGCGGTTTTACAGTATCGATCCGTTTCTTAGTAGGTTCCAATATATTAGTAAGGTCCAACTGGGATGGCTCAACAGTTGTTGGAACCTGAATCCCCTTTTGATCAGGAGGACCCTTTTTAAAGGGTGGAATATAATAAACTCTTGAGACAGGCGGCAATGCTTGCTCAGGAATTTTGAGAATCCCAGTCAAGGATCTCTTCCACATGTCTTTAGGGGCAATTAAAGGATCTTCTGGAAAATTTATGAAACGAAGGCTCCTTCCCCGCATTTGGTTTTCCATTTGTTCCACTCTGTTGGAGGTAAAATGGTTTTCCTTAGTCATATTGGATTGAATATCTGTGATGTTACCAATATCCTTTTTCAAAAACTCACAGGAATTCTTATTCTCATTAACACCATTTTCAACAGATTGCAAACGATTATCTAAAATGCCCAAGGAACTAATGACAGGGCTCATTTGGTGGAATGTATTATTATTTAAAATCTGTATTGCCACCCATATGGCACCCAAAGTAATTAACATGGGTCTTAACAACTCCAATTTCTGAATGGATGGTAAATCAAGACCTTCTCTTGCAGTTCGTTGAGAAACAGCGTTACTGACAAAATCCCCGGCTTCAGCAGAGGTTACAGGGGACTCCAGGGCATTCCCTGATGAGCTCCCAGCCTCTGACCGTGAAAACTGCACTTTCCCCCTCTTCGGGCTGGGCAATTTTGCGGGGCTGGTCAGATGGTCTTGACTCTGCTGGATTAGCCAGGGCCATCCGTTCTTCTGGGGATAAAGTTGTTTTGAGCTCAGGGAAAATGTTGGGTCTGACTTCCTCCCAAACATTTCCCAGTGAGCCAAGTCTCAGAATCCAAGCTCCCCGCCGCACATGGGCATCCATTGGGCCTGAAATTTGAGTTGGCAAGGGAGCAGACATAGCCTCTCTGGCCTGCCGCTTCCTAGCAGTATGAGGCTTTGGCAAAGGAAATCAAAAAGACTATGAGAGCAACCTCAGGCGCGTTCAGCTAGATCCACCATCTTCAGAAATCTTTTTTTTCTAAATAATCTTAGGTTTCCAAAATAAATACCATTGTAATTACAGCTGTAAATGTGAAATGCATAATGCAGCACAGCTTCATGCCATCAGTAATGGAGAGGATCAACTTTATTGCATTCAGTTCAAGATCCATGAAAAAAACTGCATGTCTGCAGGATCATAAAATGTTCTTAAACCTTGATCATTTCCATTGCTTGATGTGTAGACTGTATGACTCTTAGGAGGAGGGGTAGCTTGGAGAGTGTGCCAAGTACATTTTAAGGAACACTCGCTCATGTCAATACATATCTATGTTTGACATTTGTTGATGTACCTCAGATTATATTAGAAACATAACTCGGGAATTCAAAGGTTGATTCTTGTGAAACTGGACCGCACTTGTTAATCATATGTGAAAATCTACCCAGGTTTACCATCTGTTATGCCACAAATTGCAAATACCATAATGCATTATTATCAACAATGGCACAACTACAGTTTACGGTAAATACAATTAGGCTGATACTGTAAGCGTGCTCAGCTGAGTGCACTGTTTAACACAAGTTTGAACGCATGTTTGGGACATGTGTCCACAACCCCTTATACAATAAGGGGTTTAGTGTATCCAAAACACACATCCAACACCCCCCCCCCCCAAAAAAAAATGCTCATCACATGCAAATGCAGGTTGTTGAAGCTATTAGCTATTTGCCCCAAATACAAAAAAAAAAAAAAAGTGCACCCGATCTGCACATTTGTTTGCTCAGAAATTAACACCATCCCAGAGTAGGCGTTAATTTCTGAGCAGCCCAACAAAGTGTATAGAAAAGCAGAAAATATTGTACATCTTCTGAGTTAATATCGTGTGGCTGTGCACAGGTTAAGAAAACAGTTGCTTGTAAAATTGAGCATCTGTTTCCCTAACCCGCTGATAGCCATCTCTCCTGGGCTGCCAAGGAGGTGCTAGAGGCGCGCTATTGTCCCTAGCGCCTCCTTTTAGCACGACCCCTCATTTAAATTTTGTATTGCGCACTCAGGAGAGTTGGCTGGGCGAGCGTTAGGAAAGTGGGTGCTCAACACTGAGTGCCTGTTTTCCACGCAACTTTACTGTATCGGCCTGCTAATGTGAATAAGACACAAATTGCATAGTTTGTGTTTTTTTTCAATAAGCTGCCATTCCTGACTTATATAAGACAAAATTATATATGGAAAGTCATCTCTCTTAAACATTGTTCATTTTAAATCATAGGAAACGGTAATGCTAGATACAGAAATTCATATATCTTTTATGACTTTCTTTGTTTTCTAACAGCTGAGCGTGAAATTGTCCGTGACATTAAGGAGAAACTGTGTTATGTGGCATTGGACTTTGAAAATGAAATGGCCACAGCTGCCTCCTCCTCTTCTCTTGAAAAGAGTTACGAACTTCCCGATGGCCAAGTTATTACTATTGGTAATGAGCGTTTCCGCTGCCCAGAAACCCTCTTCCAGCCCTCCTTTATCGGTGAGTCCCTTTAGGACATGGCAGTGCCTGCTTTTGAAGCTACAGTGCATGCATCTGAAGTAGCAGCTCCTTTCTCTGCATTTTCCCAATATGGCAGGATGCTGTATAGCCAGTCTGCAGAGTAATGCAGCTGTAGAACTAAGGCCTTGAGGGGGTCATTTTGAGACTGCCCAGATAGCTTGCTTGTCTGCAAGGCAATTTGCAAATGGAAACTCCCTGCAGCTCCCTTGCCTGACACAGCAGTTTTCAGCCTGTTGAATTTACCCAGGAAGTGCCTGATACGCAGGCATATGTCTTTGAAAACTGTTCGCTAAATGCATTGCCTTTCTAATAATTGGTCCGGTCAAAGTGGGGAAAAATAATAAATGGAGCAATTTTTCTTCCTTTTGGCTTCAAGTGAGGCTCTGAGGGACTAGAACAAAACCAGACTCTATGCTCCTGCTGACTTTTCCATTCAGTGGGGTAAAAAAGGTGCACATAACTATAATAATATAACACAGTAGATAACAGCAGAAAAATACCACATGGCCCACATTCAGTCTGCCCATTTACCTCTGTTAAGGATATGCCTCAGCTTCCATCCACACCGCATGACCACTTGTAAGATTCGCTCCCTATCCAGCCCAGCTTTTGTTTCTTTCTTCTTGACACTCCATCATCTTAGGAAGATGGGCATAAAAGATCATCTTCTTAGTTTATACCCCCTGCCCCTTTCTTCTCATGTCAAACCACAAAGCTTTTGCTCAACAATCCAGCCCCCCCAGGTCCACTGTTTTATCTGCTGGACCCTAATTGAGTGCCTGCAATTCTGCTAGGACTTCTAGATATTACTGTACTTGCAGTCTACTAGACAGACCCAGCTGCTAGTTTAATTCTATAATCACAGTCTACATTTATGCCCTCATCTCCCTAAATAAGTTTAGATACCTCCCAATTTAATTGTAATTTGTTATAAATCACCTTTGCAGCACTACTGACCAAAGAGATGAATAAGCCACCTGATACTATAGCTATCTGGAATTAATAGCTTATATCAATATTATATAAAAAGATAATCAACATATAGACTGGAAAATAAAAAATGCATAAAAACAGCCAGCAGCTATATGGAGCTATCACTGTCTAATTACCAAGAAGCACTGCCAGCCATACCCTATTTAGAATTATTAGAGAGTCATGTATTTACAGTTTTTCTGTGAGGCATATATCCCTTTTCTAAGTAAAAAATAATGAAAAGCAAACTCCAATGTCTTGCCTATTTCATTTCTCCATATTCTCCTTTAGATGATATACCAACAATTCTAGCTCAGGGGAATGAAGCTGCTATCCAAGTCTTATTATGAACTCAACCCCAGGGCTGACTTTTCAGGTGTGCAAGCTATGTAGCCACACAGGGTGGCAAGCACATGGGGGTACTGCCACACCAAACCCCACCACCACCCCCAGCACCCTTCCACATCATGTGAGCAGGGGGAAAGAGAGAATGGTATTGGGAGAATAATGGTGCTGGCCACAGGATGTGGGAAATTACAAAAGGGGCTGAGAGATAAAGGGGGGATGCTGTGTTGGAGCCTACTGTCACTAGCAAAGGCAATAGCACTGTGCCGGAGCTCCTACTGTGAAAGGGGAATGGTGGCACCAAATTTGGTTTTTGAACAGGGAGTCTTATAGCCTAGAGCTGGCCCTGCTTGATCCTTTGCAGGCTGCAAGGTTTTCTCCTCCTAGATGAATCAAAATGAGATGTTCTCCTTTCTACATTACAACTGGTAGCAAGTGATCGCCTCTCATTGCACATATTTCCATCCAGTGCCTCCTTATGGTTCTAACACTAAATGATCCCACCATCTCCCCTGTACATCTCGCTTCTTGGCCCAAAATTCAGACAGGGTAACAAATCCAGACTAACATTCACTGGCCTGCCATGTTCTGCTCAGACTTAGCCTTTGGCACTCAGGCAGTACCTTTGCCAACATCAATCAGTTTCACTGTGCCAGTTGATCTCTGGGGAGAAAAAGCCTGCTATACCAACCCAGCTACCCCCAGGGCCTGTAGTATCACTAGGTCATTCTTCTGTTATCTTTTCACATTTTTGCAGCTGAGGATCCTCTGTGTTTACCCCATGCCTTCTTGAACTTCCTTACCATTTAAACCTTCACGTCCCACTCTGGCCATACTACTATATACTTTTCAAAATTAGTATTTTTTACACTGATATTTTTGGGAGGCTGACCATTTCCCCTTTTTCCTTTAGCACTTCCAGCTCAGTTGGAACCAGAGCTAGTATGTAGTTCTATGAGCCTTCATTCGCAATTACTTGGGCTTTTATTTAATTATCCTATTTAATACTTACCTTTCATAACATCAAAGTGGTTTACATAGTAAGTGCACTAGCCCAGTCAGCACAGTGACAGTCTTCAGTTGGGGGCTGTGCACCAAGGCTCACTCTAAATCCAGCCACTAAGTATCACCATTTCACGATAACTGGGACCCCCCTCTTCCCGGAGGTTGTGTATACTGCCTCTGCAGCATGCAATTTCAGCTAGCCCAGAGACCAGAAGACCTGACATAGGAATCAACCCCAGTCCTCTGCATGGCAGTGCGCAGCACTAAATACTAAGCTACTGGATCCTTCTTTTTACTGATTTTATTAACCTTTTTTTTGTTCACTAATTCTCTAAATTATTCTTTTCATTGCAGGTATGGAATCTGCTGGTATTCATGAAACCACTTACAACAGCATCATGAAATGTGACATTGATATCAGAAAGGACCTTTATGCTAACAATGTGCTATCTGGTGGCACGACTATGTACCCTGGCATTGCTGATCGGATGCAGAAGGAAATCACTGCTCTGGCTCCCAGCACAATGAAAATCAAGGTATGAGCGTATTTGTGTATTTTACCTGAAAAATAGTCAATAGCCTTTCTTGCTAAAACACATTTGTAATCCAGGTATATATTACCTCCTGTACAAATGAGAGGTTTTTTTTAAGTGCCCCCTTTTTATTCTTCCATTGTATCCTCCCTGATGATCACGTTGTAAAGTTTGAGCATAGATGTGCATAAAGAAACCACCACCCCCCACTTCAAAGGGGGTATGTATGTAGTGACCAGTCCATACTCGCCTCAGAAGGCTTATCAATGCAGTGTTCCAACAATCCACTAATTCCAACTGCATTGCCCCCAAACCATAAGACCGGTCTTTTCATCTGCTAAAGTTTAATTTTTATTGACTACAAAACTTTTTTGAAGATAGTTCATGAAATGCACAGTATAGCTAAGTACATATACTGTAAGTGAAATACAGTTTATATGCATCTCTAAAACAGCTGTAATTCATTTTAAAGGTATCCTGTTGCCTTAAAATTATCAATAAATAAAGGTATAGTGTAGTAACTCACAACCTGTATAAATATTTGTCCACTATCATTCTTTTTAATTTAATTACTGCTCCAGTCTTCCCTTTGAATAAATATTTACAAGAGTACATCATTTATTTAAGGCAAATGAACATTAAAAATTATGCATTAATATGCAGTATCAGACACTACTAGCTCTCTCAGTACTATGCTATGCCTCTTTATGAGAACAGGTTTGTTTATCCTGTTGCCTCCCTTATAAACTATTTTCAATCACACACCTCAACAGAGCCAGCCTGTAAACGGAGGTGATGGAGGCAAACACAGTAACAGAATTCAGGACAGCATAGGATAAGTATAAAGGATTCTCTGATGTGAAGAAGTGAAGGTACATTAAATGGATCTATCACATTGTACCAGGAAATAAACTGAGCAGACCAGATGGGCCTTATGGTTTTCTGCCATCTGATATGTTTCTAAGGTATTACTCATAAGGAAAACTAGTCCTTTGCTGCCTCAGCTCATATAAGGTCTCGAATCCCTCTCCAAATCGAATGATCTGGAAAAGGGTTCTGACGAGTGAGGTGATCAAATTTGTGGATGACACAAAATTATTCAGAGTAGTTAAATCTCAAGCGGATACTGATGAATTGCAGGAGGACATTGCGAGACTGGAAGATTGGGCTTCCATATGGCAGATGAAATTTAACGTGAACAAGTGCAAAGTGATGCATATAGGGAAAGATAACACTTGCTGTAGTTAGGTTCTGTCTTAGGAGTTACCACCCAGGAAAGAGATCTAGGCATCATAGTGGATAATACATTGAAATCATCGGCTTAGTGTGTTATGGTGATCAAAAAAGCAAACGGAATGTTAGGAATTATTAGGAAGGGAATAGCAAATACAACGGAGGATGTCATAATGCCTCTGTATCGCTCCATGGTGAGACCGCACCTTGAATACTGTGTGCAGTTCTGGTCACTACATCTCAAAAAGGATATAGTTGCACTAGAGAAAGTGCAGAAGAGGGCAACCAAAATGTTAAGGGGCATGGAACGGCTGCCCTATGAGGAAAGGCTAAAGAAGTTAGGGCTGTTCAGTTTGGAGAAGAGACAACTGAGGGTGGATATGATAGAAGTCTACAAAATCATGAAAGGACTTGAACAAGTTAATGTAAATTGGTTATTTACTCCCTCACATAATAGATGAACCAGGGGGGCACTCCATGAAGTTAGCAGGTAGCTCATTTAAAACAAATCGAAGAAATTCTTTTTCACTCAGTGCATAGTTAAGCTCTGAAATTCATTGCCAGAGGATGTGGTTACAGCAGTTAGTGTAACTGGGTTTAGAAAAGTTCCTAGAGGAAAAATCCATAAACTGCTATTATGGTATTTAATAAGCAATAGTAGCTTGTGATTTATTTAATGTTTGGATACTTGCCAGGTACTTGTGACTTGGATTGGCCACTGTTGGAAAAAGGATACTGGGCATGATGGACCCTTGGTCTGACCCAGTATGGCATATCTTATGTTCTTATGATATATATGTGTATAACTCCTAATTTAAAACTTCACAAACCTAATGGTACCTGAGCAAAACCAAAACAATTAGACAGAAGACTCTCACAAGCATCATGTATTCAATAAACCAGAGGGTATCCTATTATGATAACTCAAACACAGGGAAATTGCTTATTCACATTTCAGCAAAATGTTTTACATCTCTATAAACTAATTTACGTAATCCTCACAAAAAGAGCATTTCTGGAAAAATGGGAGGGATCATGCACATGAGACCAGGTCACAGCTATTTACCATATTTTGAATAAACTAGTTCTTGAAGTCAAGAGTTCTATACATTTCAGATCAGGAAATTGGAGCTCCTACAGAGCCCCCAACATTCAGCTATTTTGCTCAAATTAAGCCAATAAGTAAGTCAAGTGAACACTACATTTAGCCTCAATAATTTGTGTAATGAAGATTGGTTTTGCTATTTCATCTTTATAAATCTGATCATGACCACAAAGGCTCTACAAAGTGCATGTGAGAAGTCTAGAGCAGGGATCTTGAAAATGGAGGATGCAGAGGAAAAAGAAAAAGTTACTGTGGTGGTTTCCGAAGAAGTGATAAACCAGAGAGGTGCTTGAAATCTATACCAAAAGAAGAGAAGAAGCTGAACTGTAGGAAGAGAGAAAAAAAAAGACAGAGCAACCCAGTAAATTCTGGCTCTGCAAAAGGTAAATTCAGAACTGCTCAAAAGAATTGAGGACCAAGAAAACCAGGGACACCACAAGAATATAAGAATTATTGACTTGCTGGACTTGGTGAAAGGTCATGAACTGATTGGCTTCATTGAAAAATGGCTGCCGGAAAAAGTGGGCTTAGATGTGGCAACAAAACAGGTCAGGTGTGAGGGCCCATAGCATGAGTATGAGCTGAGATAATGGAAACAAGCCATGATTAGTGATTGCCCGAATTTATACCGGGCACACAAAATCCACTTGCTCCAGATATACCACAAAGTACAAAAATTGGAATATGAAGATAACGCCTTATTAATATTTAATGATTATTCGTTGTGAATTGTGGTGCAAAGGAAGCAACTTGCTTCTATGTGCTTATGAGGAAGGATTGAAGTTTGCCTCTTTCCCGCTAAGATCAGAGTGCAAACGGGCTGTGTGCTTTTTCTTGCCACAAAATATGAAGCAAAAGCCTTCTTGGAAAAGCTGAGGAGGGGTGAAAATGAGAACTAAAAGTTGTAGATGAGCGTGTTCCGAAATGAAGCATAAGGAACATTCTTCATCATTTTGTATTACAATTACTTTATCCCACACTGTTGGCTGGTCCATAAACATCCAAAGAAGTTTTCTCTTTTGGTTCATTAACTACTGTGTTTATTGTCATAAAAGGAAAGAGGAAAAAATATGGCTGTTCATTTGATGAAGGGTGTGCTGTGATCTGCTTTGTTTTTGTCTTTGAGTTTATGTTGATTTTTCTTTTAGACTTATTTTTATGGTTAAAACTAGGTTTTTATTACGTATGTTTTTATATTGTAAACTGTTTTGATTAAATTATATTTGTAAAAGTGGTATATAAACACTTTTAAATGAATATGTGTGCATGTATACTAGAAATTAATGGCAGTTTGCAAATAATTGGCATATACAAAATAAGCAGGTGTAAATTTTACATTTTGCTTTTTCTATGTTAATTTGACCTTATGGTGGCTGTATGCAAAGTGTACTGGATGCTTTGGCTGCGGAGGATCCAGGTAACTAAAATAGCAAATTGGCTGTAGTCTGAAGAAGGCTTTATAATGGTTAACAATCATA